>NC_064919.1:1928916-2528916 GCF_929443795.1 Astur gentilis
ATAAGTACCGATAGGTAAGAGAATGCCATAGGCAGTTTTTGGAGCAGCGTGTTTTCTAGAACCCAAGATGCTAACTTTTGTAATAGTAACCCACCCAGGTGCAAGTATCCTCGCTGAGCAGCAGGCAGCACAGCCTGCAGACATCTCTGCACATGAAAGCTGTCTTGGGATATGGCAGTGTATGGAAATAAAGCAGAATAGCTGCATCAAACTGTTGCCCCAGTCCCCTCTCGGTCCCCGCAAGACAGCAGCTGGTGCTGCTCACTGAGAAATGCACTAAGGCAATTTCAGGCAGGGTATTTTTTTCCCTAATCAGTAGTCTAAAACCATATTTTTTCTGAATTGCTATGCAAAGTCTTTTTGTGTTCATGAAATAATAACCTAAGCTTCAGGAGCTGTCGTGGTTTCCAAACCAGTGAGCACACTGCAATATTAGCATTCAAAAGGTGGACAGCAGACAGGTGAATGGGGTCTGCCTGCTAGCTGTCCAGAGTATATGTGGAAAGGGAAAATGAGAACTGATCTGGCCCTATAAAACTATACTCTCCCCTGATGTAGCATCAGTTGATTGAACAAGGCAGTGAAAAAGTAAATTCACTGCTGGGAGTTGAGACAGACATAAGCCATAAACATGTGGGTGCAACAGTAGTTAGATTTGAAATTCAGGGCAGTTTTTGTTTTGTCTGTCCCTGACCATAGCTCTTATCTCAACTGTATTTAAGCAGACTGCTAAACACTCTCTCCCTTTTAGCTACTTAAAATCAACAGATTAATTGCTGTTCAGCCACATCTGCCAATTCCACTGAGAAGCAGTGCAAAGTTTTGTTCACAAGTACTGTTAGCATCACTTCACAGTGGCAAGTAGAAAAGACATTTTTAATATCTAGACTGTGTGCTGATTAAGAGCAATTAGTCATCAAGAAGTCAAGTGTTTAAACACAACCCTCACAATGACATAATCACACATAAGAAAACTGCCGTTATAGAAAGATGGCTTTTTTAGCATAGGTTTGCCCTGCTAAGAACATCATGTCCTGTGCTGTTGCACTTTCAATTTAAAAGGTGATGGGAATGGAGCTCACTGCAATTATTTCATAGATATCTTGGGAATAGTTTGTTAATTTACTTAGATTCTTGGGCTAAAGAGTGGGGTTTTCTACAAATTCCAATAGCAACTGCTCAAGGCACAGTCTGTATTGGCACAGATATGTTAATAGATCCAAACAGCCCAAAAGAAAAAATAAAGCAAGGTGGGAGCAAATGCTGGTAATAAGTAGTGAGGAGACTCCTGTGGTCAGTTAATCCTTTTTCATGTAGAGACTCACTTTCACCAGAAAAAAATACCTCCCTTAGGAGCTGGGAATTAATGTACTTTTGATAATGAACCTGTCATTCGGAGGAGAAATGACCAAATTATTTCACCACTACTTAGTTGCTCTTGGCTAAACTCTAGTTGTAGAAGTTTATTCACAACCTGTTAATTAGTAGAGTCTGTTATCGCTATCTGCCACTGTGACTTCAACTGATGATTTAACTTGGTCTGAGTCATGGGTTTGGACATTAATTAGCACCAAGTTCAAACAGCATCTCACCTTATAGATTTGTTTCGTGTGCATTTGGCAAAACCCACTGTAGTTTAAGGCACAGCAGCTCACAGTCCCTACGGCACCATCCTCATCGTAGCATTCTCAAAACAGAAGGTGCACCTCTACCTTCAGTGATTTAATAGATGTGGAAACGCAGTGATTTCACTTAAAAAAACCCACCCTGTGAAGGTGAGATTAGGTTGCTGTTGGATTTAGTGTTGGTACCCACAGATCCAGAGCAATGCCATGTTGATTTGGGTAGATGCTGATTTACATGCACGCACTCAGCTCAGGCTCAGACCCTTAAAAAGGGGGGCAGGGCAGTCCGGTGGGGTAGCACTCACTAAAAACATACTGGTGCACACCAGCACAGGGATGGGCACAGGGATACACTGTGCTCCGCCAGTGATGCTGTGGGTGTGGACACTTCCAGGGAAGCCATGGGGCAGGTAAATTTCTTCCACCTCTGCAGCCAGACTCCCTCATCTCTCCATTTTTGGGTTTTTTTTTGGTTTGTTTTTTTCCTGCCTCTGAAGCCTAGCATCGCATTGCATCCTTGCAGTTGCAACCAATGACAGCAATCAGCCAGCTCTTTGCAAGCCCTCAAGTCTGCCCTTTCTCACCACAGCCTCATGCTCTTCATCCTCCCATCAGACATGGCCAAAGGCAGATAACAAAACCCATCCAGCATCCCTGCCCCAGCCAGGTGGAGCACGAAGCCCAGCTCCCACCCCAGCAGAGGCAGGCATGGGCTCAAGAGCTGTCGCAAAGCAACAGAGAAGGTCTCGTGCCGCAGGGTCTGGCTGCAGCAAAGGCACTGGGACCATGACAGGGAGAAACTGATGCTGCACAGTCAGTATTTTATTGTCTGCCTGTCTCTCTGCCAGTATTAACTATAAGCATTTAAGCTTAGGATAAAGGGTTTTGAGTTCTACACTGAAGAAAAACTGTGGCTCGCTACTCTAACTGAAGTCTTGTCTCTTTTCCTCATTTAGCTGAATTTTGCAAGAGTCTCAGTGGTTTAGTCATGGTCAGCTGACACACTTCCAATCACTCAGAGGGGCTAAATTATCATAAAAATCTCCAAGTTAAAACATATTTTGAAGCATAGTTTAAAATGCATACATAGACTGCCTAGTTAATGTGTAAGCAATTTCTTTGCTTCCCAATTTTTCTATTTGTGAGCCTGTATGTAGCCTCTGAGTACATCTCCTTAGTTTCACACTTTGGTACTGCCTGCCAGGTGGCAAAAGAACTGCAAAGGCATTGTGACCACAATTCTAGTTTACTCCTGCAAAGCATATTCATTTTATCACAACAGTGTCTGATTTCTACCACACACCTACTAGTGTTCTTTGTCATGAAATACAATTCTGAGACACTATGGGGGCAGCTCTGCAAAGCGAAATGTGTGGCATTCCATAAATTGTTTCTGGAGCACTTGAGATAAATCACTTAATATTGACTGGGCTAGCTTTGGGAGTTATCTTGAACCAATCCACCCCCAAAAAAGCACCAGAAAATCAGAAGTACTATTAGTAGACTCGTTGTAACATAGTTTAGAAACATCTACTTACTGACTGTAATTCTCTGTAATTGAAGCAATCAATTGCACAGATTTGTCCCTAGTCACAGCTAAAATTACCTTTTAGTTTTTGCTCAGTCTTTGCTAATAATGCTCTCTCAGTATCTATGCTGCTGCTGGGGAACATCTTCATGGTGTCAGCAAGTTCAATGCACATCAGAGAAAGAAAAGGAGCAGCTTAAGGCTAGAACTTGCAAAGAGCCCTCGGAGAGCATGAGGAACAACTCATGCACACGGTGTTTGTACAAACACAATTATTCAGGACAACAGAGTGGGGGGGGGGGGGGGTTGTTTTTGTTTTTTTTTAAACTGCAACACTTACATTAGTACACCTTGTTTGGCATATACAAATATGTGTGTTCAAACCGGTGTATATCTGTACTTGGGGGGAAAAGGCACCAGCACAGGAAAAAAGTACAGTTCCCATTTGCAAAAAACAATCCAGTATTTAAACTCACAGAATAATTTACATTAGAAGGGACCCTTGGAGGTCATGTGGTCCAACCTCCTGCTCCCAAGCAGATCCAGCTAAAACAGGGGACTTGTCCAGGTGGTTTTTGCCACACAGACGAAATCCCAGTGTGTCCTCCTGAACTTCCAAAAACAGCCGACACGGCCCCATGTTCGGTCCCCTGAGGTCTCCGTAGAGCTTGCTGATGGTCCTGCAGCTGGCTTTGAAGGCAGCGCTCACCGACAAGTCACACAGTTAAACCCGATGGCTGAGGCTGCTCCTGCCCCACTGCCAAAACTCCTTGGGCAACTCAACCCAAAACATACGGGAGCTCCTCAGAGAAGTTTTTTTCTTTACTTTGGCCAAGGTATGGTTCACAACTTTTACAAGATATAGGGACCAAAGCCAAACATAAAAATTAACACAAGTATAGGTTTTCATGGAGCACTTACAGCTTGAACCAGGGACTCCACTCCCATAATTATTGGAGTTACTTTAGGGAACCGTAAGAGCAATAATCATACAACATGCTGCATGAACAGCTGAGTCCCAGTTTATTTTTTAATATCCAAGGTCATTAGAAAATCTTTTTCTGCACATTTACAGTTCAAGTTGACCCAAAAGAAGACATAAATGGGTTTTTCACTTTCTCACCGTTTCCAGATGAAATTTATCACAGCTAATTTAAAGCCATTTGTTCTTTTGCCAACAATGCCCATTTGCTTAAACAGTTCTTTTTCCTCCTGGGCATTGACACTTATGAATTTATAGGACACGATCCCCTCGCACTGTGCTCAGCTAGGCAAGCAATTTCTTTCACAAGGCTACCACTCTGCTTCAGAGAAGTAATTATCATTCTGCCCTGAACGTTTCCATGGATCTATCCTGATGTGATATTTTTCTTTTTATTGTGGGCAGCCAGGTTTGTTCAGGGCATTTTCCTGTACCTGTTGCTCCCGTCTTCAAACCCATTCACTTCACTTGCATGGTATTTATAGTAATGCTCTCCAAAATGAAAACAGCTTCTAATTTTGCAGTATCACTATCACCAAATTTCATTATTTCACTCTTCCCTTTTTTTGTGCCAAGATCGTCAATGAAACTGTTAAATAAAACTGCTTCCAAAACTAATGTCTGTGCAGCTTTGCCAGTGGCAAAACTTCACCTCAATAGTTCCTTCAGCACAAAGCATTGTCATCGCTTCTTTACCCTATTCCTTTCCCGTTTTACAGCTTTTTTCTACTAAACTTTGCATTGACCAGTTTGTTGTATATCTATGATGTCTGATTTTCAATGTCTTACGATAGCCAGTTTTTTATTTAAGCAGAACAGACTACATCAGCTGCATATATTTTACCTAAAACATGAACACTTCTATCAGGGAAGGCTGTCAAGTAAGTTTGACACAATTTATCTTGGAGTAAAACCATGCTGCTTGCATAATTTTTCACTTAATTCCATGCCCTGATACTTTTTTCCTAGGGTCTGGTGTACTATCGGGACTGTGTGCCTGCAGTTGCTCGGATAACTGGACAGACAGACTGTTTTCCAGCCACAGAGCACCACTCCTCATTTCACATCTCTCTCAGCACTGTGGGTCACCAGTCCTGCGGTTTCACGTGCTGAAAGTCCTCCACTGTCCTGGGAGGCAGCACAGTGTGACTCCAGGGTCTGCAGGTACTGTAATCTTTGAGTTTAACTTTCAGCTTCAATATGGAGATCTTTACGCACTTTCTGCATCTGTAAGAAGTCTCAAGCCTTATCATTCTCCCATTATTTATATATATTAATGCAAAATAGACAGACAAGGCTTGAGTCTCTAGCCTAAGGACTTAAATAAAAGAGCTAAATTCACAAATATTTTCACATCTTCTTAGCAAAACAGAAAAGTATGGTGTGCTGTGTAGCCAGTGCTTTTTTCCAAACTTTGTTGAAAAAAAAAAAAATATAAAAAAATCAGTATTTCCCTTGGAGAAAACTGTTTTTGATGGAAAACTTCCAGTCAGACCTCTTCTGAGGATTAAATTTCTCTTAAGACATCTAATTCTGGATTCCAACTAAAAAACTAATGCTCCAGCTGAAGAAAATAGTTTGCACCACTGAAAAACCCTGCGTAGCCCTAACAGCTTCAGAGAAACTTTCCTGCCTCCTTTCCTCCAAGGAAATGCAAAACTACTGAAGACGGTAATCCACAGGCACACAGAGTAATCCTGACCCTATCTTAGTCAATATTGTGCAAACAAACATCAAGGAAAAACACATTTCCCAGAGCAGGAATTATGTGGGTGAAATATTCCCTCCAAGCACTGGAAGGTGGTGATTTTCAAGTATTTCAGCCTTTGTGGCTGTGATTTTTCTCCTCTAGCACTTGTTTAAGCTGCTTGAGGGTCCTTCCTATTCCTTGTAAGTAGAAACATTATTTGAAATTAGGTTTTTAAACCTTTTTTTTTTTTTTAATTCAGGCTTTTCTAGTAGTGCACTTCTATGAGACCAAGATCAGCTTGGTCCACAGAAGGTCCACAAGGAACCACATTCTTATCCTTCCATCACCTTCACACCCAGAGAAAGGCAGACAGGTCAAAGCACCAGCTTCAAGGCTTTTGCCAGTATTTCACTTCATAGTAATGCACTTCAGGCTCTAAAATTGCACAGAGATATGCAAACCAATTAATTGTCCAATTCCCTACTGAGTCAGCTAGGTCTGACATTAAAACACTAAGAAATAAAACAGAGGGGAAAGGGAGAGGAGGAAGTTTTTCAGAAAGCTGAAAAAAAAACATCAGAGCATCCTGGGTCACAGATCTTTGGGTTTATTAGACCACAAAAATATGCAACATATGACAGAACAAGTAATTAAATAGTGTGTTCAAGCTTGATTTAACTCTCCAAACCTGTACTAGGTGCCCTTCTTCCAGGAAACCAGCCTCAGCTGAGTGCTTAATAAAGCACTGTATTAAAATTAATCCAGCTGTGTCATACTAAGAACCAAATGATATTGTAAAAGAATAGTCAAATACCTAATATTCCCAATTTGTGTACAGTATATAATTTAGATGTAACAGAAGTACAACACAGCTAAGATTATAACCTGGCTGCACATGACTACTCAGCTTGTCCAGATCATCTTTCCCCACACAGACTGTTTTATGAAGGCACATGAAAATGCTCAAATGGACAGATACGAGTTTCTGTTACTAAAAAACCTTGCTAATTCCTGCTGAAATCTTGTCACCTGATACATAAACCTGTTCTTCTCCCTAGCCATCTGCCAGGCACAGCACAGCCTGCTTGCACTGGAAGGATGGACAGCTCCTGCAACCCCCCTGCTAGATTTTATGGGTGGAAAGTTTTGCCATAAATAACGGCACTCTAAGTCAAAGATCCCTGGGTTTCTGATGCAGTGAACACAGGTTAGCATCTGCCTCATTTTGGAGTAAGGAATTGGAGTTAGGCAGCAGACAGCTCATGCATAAAAAAAAAATAAATTACATGTTTTAGACCCCACTTTGCCTGTTAAACCTTAGAAGTAAAAAGCTGGCTGACAGGGCTGAGTGTGCGAGCACACACTGCCTCTGAGGCTGTGGTGCTCACTTATTTTTCCAGGCGTATAAGCTAAAATCAAAAGATGCCCTTACCATAGACTGGACTCTTAAGCATCCTTGATAGCCAGTAAAAAAATGCAACCATGTAAAGCAACATTTCAGTTTTACACTGCAAAAGGGCTAGCTGGGAAGAAAAAACAACAAAAAAAAACCCAAACAAAAAAACCCCCCACCTTACAAAGGTGACCAACTCTTTCATCATGTTTAGAAACTCTGCTCACCAACTGTATGCCTGTCAGTCGTCTTAGAAACAACAGGACAGGGTTGAGCCTGCAGAACATCCCTAGAGATGGTTCATACAAGTTGGTTAGTTCAAAGGAAGACTTTCAGTTGGTGTTTTAATCTCACCCTTTCTTTCCAGCACATATTAAACCTCAGTGCCTAATGAATTATTTGGAGAAAAAACAAGAGAGGAAAATGAGGAGAAAAGGACAGATAATAATTTTTTTCTTTGAAAACTGTACAGTCACTGCAGTGGGGGGTGTGGAAGCCCCCCGGGCAGCTCTCTGACACTCCTGTCGCCTCCACCCCAAGGTCCTTTGGCAACAGCAGGCAGGACTAACACCAGCAATCTTTCCTCAGAGATTTTAGGTAAAAAATAAGCCTATGAGAAGTCTTTCAAAAATGTACGCAGCACTGAGGAGCATAAAGCCCCGTATTTTTAACCCTTTCACTCCCAAGTGGCCTTAGGAGGACAAAATTCTAATTTGTAGAGCAGCAAAACACCTGGAAAAGGGAATTTGGGTAGATCGGCCTTCCAGATCTGGTCCATGCTGGGAGAAAGCTGCACAGTTTAACGCGCTGGCACAGGCAGCGGAGAACATCGCCAGAAGCTGTCCCAGGTCTCCCAAAGAAAAAGGAGACAGATGCTGGTGACCCTCCCAGAGCTGCAGGTTCTAGCACTGAGATAAGGAGGCTTCACCACCAACCCTCGCATGCCCTGAGGCTGAGGACTCCTCAGCGTGCTTTTAAGCAGAGCCACTCTCAGTCCTGCTGCAACACCACAAAGATACCAGGGTTAGGCTTGCTGCCCGTCCCTGGATGCCCTGTACTACGCTTGCAAACCCTATGTCTCTGACTTCACCTATACAGGGTTTTACCATCCTGACCACCGCCGTCTCCCCTGCGATGATGCCCACAGCATCCTCCGTTGTCCAAACCCGCATTTCCACTGGCAGAGGAGTCAGAAGAAGCTGCGTGGAGCAGGGCAATGGCGAGGGGCTGCCGGTGACCACAGCAGGAGACCCAATCTCACCGCCTGCCTGGTCTGCAGCCCAGGAAGAAGCAGAGCCAGAAGATGTTACGGGAAAAGCTTCATCCCCGTGCCATCCCCCAAAGATGGTACTATGTCAGTGGGAGGGTGGTGAGCTTTTGGTGTAACCTCAGCCCTTCTCCAGCTGACACAGGCAGTCTAATTCCACAGAAGATGACACCAGGAGAAGCAGACAGGTTCAAATGCAAATCTTGGTAATGCAGGACAAACCTTTCTGTGCAGCCAGCAATTTATGCTCCATTCTCATTTTCAAGCTTCTCTTCACGATGGCTGACAACACGTACTTTTTTTTTAATCAAAAATGTTGTGATAACATTTGTTATGTTGTTTGTTATGTTTTTGTATTCATGAGGCTGTGACCTCACAGGATGCTCACCAGGTTCTGGACACATAGGTCCCTCTCTCAGTAGCTGTCCTTCTCCCACTATGATCACAGATAAAATAAATAAGCAAGCTTTCAAAAAATTCAGCGTGAGTGTTTACATTAGACTCCTAGGAAGCCAAAAGGACACAAAAGATAAACAAACATTTTAAGTTAAAGCCTTCTAGACCAAGCCATGGAGCTGTCTCACTTTGCCTGGCTCTCCCCTCCTGCTCTGGGTGGATAGGGAGAGGGAACAAACTCCCCTGGCTTTGCTCTTACCGTCCACATTTCTGTGTTGTCGTTCCTCTCCCCAACATCTCCACGTCTCTGCTCCTGCTGTGGGTATGAGTCAACTGCAGCTACTGAAGCCATGTAAATTACAGCCTACCCTAAAATCAATTAACACATTAGTCTGAAAACTACAGCAGCTCAGCTGCTGCTCTCTGCTGCTGCTAAATCAACCCTCCAGCAACCGAGTGGGAGCCACTTAATTTATCTTAAAGGAAGGTACCCCCCACCTGTGAATCAGAGTCCTAAGAGTATTGGGGGGGCGGAGGGGGGAGACTGAAAAAAAGTATTTGTATTTTTCAGTATAAAGCAAAAAGGAAAATAATATGCCTTTATTTGGTTTCTTGTCTGAATATGGGGAATTACGAAGGTAGAAACAGCACTGCAGCGTGATCCACGTAAGCTGCCCAAAGACAAATGACCACATAACAATGAAGCAACAACTGGATGAATTAAATACGAACCAATAGAATAACCTTTCAGTTAGCCAAATGAGAATGTGCTAAGTACTATTTGCTGCAATGCTTTCCAATTTACTTCTAGTGTACAAAATGTCTCAAATCCTTCATTTAAAATGTCCTGTAAGGTGTTGGCAATACACTAGCATTTCTGTGGGATTCCACCTCCCATCATCACATTGATGCTGCAGAAGCCACAGACAGGTAAGCAGGCTGAGCGCTGCATGGGAACTCGGTAATCCTTGATCCTGGCTGCTGTAAATTCTCGGGCTGGTATTTAGCAGTGATCAAATAGCATCTATCTGCTATATTTTTTCAGCTGGCAAGCCAGCACAGCGAACTGACACAAGCTCAAGACAAGTCCCACGTTCCACTTGACGCAATCAGCAGGAAGCCTGGCTTTGGTCTTTATGGTACGTTGTTCTGCTGGATGATGGGGTAGAGCCTAACAGCATAATTTGTCTGAAAAATGAAAATTCGCCTTGAATAGCTTATGTTGTATTTGGAAAGCAAACATGAATTCTTCCAGCAAGAAGCAATTCTTCTGCCAGTTTCAGCAATACTGTGAAAAAAATAAAATGGGGTGTAAATTAATATAAACAGAAGGTTAGTTCATTTGCATAGAGTGTGAATCACAGCACTTTTTTTTTTTTTTATTGCTGGTTTCTTTCTCTTCTCAGATACACATCATTATTGCCAATTACTGCTCCCATTCGATCACTTTGCCCAGAGCTGCTCCTCCATCCTTACAAACAAGACCATGGAAGGATGAAGTGGGACATGTTCTTCCAACACAAAAGTCTTCCAACTCCTAAAAACTTTCAAAAGAGACGTAAAGAATGGCAGTGCCAGGCAGAGCTCTCTGTGAGTCTTTGCTTCGTTCTGCCCCATCCCATTCTTTCTCCTCAGCCCGGGGGAGTGGGACCGCTGTGGCTGTGCCTACACCCTGTTTCCATCATGACAAAGCATTTGCAGAGAAGCAATCCTGACACGCTTCCCTGTGCTGCAGACCTCTGGCTCACACAGAGCCCGCCAATGACCCAGCCACAAATTACTCCTTAGGTGTGTAAAGATCCTGGCAAAAACTAACATCAATACAAACATCCTCGCAGCAAACTCGTCACCATTTTTCTTGCTGAAATGAATAAAAATACAAATAAACTTGCTTAAGCCTACATTTAGCAATGATTTTTTTTCCAGCATGCTGCTGTCCAGTTGTTGACCAGGCTGTAATACAGCTGCTACTTATCTCCTGTGCATGTCGTGACACAAACTGAATGAGGATTTCTGAAGTGTTTAAGAGCTGATATGTATACTGCAATCCAAACCCTCGTGAGCAGCTGGAATAAATTACTATACACAACATGTTTTAAGATGATGTGTGAAATGGTTTAAAGCAACATGAGCCTTTAAAAAGCTAATCAAAACATTAACATAGCAAGAAGGCTATCCAAATTAATATTTTATGCTTCTTCCAAATAAACCATAAATCACACGTATCATGAGGGATCAGACTAGCACAATGGAAATATTCGCAAAAGCCATAGTACACGAATAAAAGCATAACCAGCCAAGAAGTCAGGTTTTTTCTTTACTTTTTTTCCTTTTACATTTTTTTTTCTTTTTTTTTTTTTTTTCAGTAAGAGGCTGAAATTCCATCCTTAGCTCTGTGTCTCTAATTATTGCAGCATGAAGTATGTGGTATGTGAGATGGCCTGCTCTTTGGAGACTACTGAAATATCTAGCCAAAAAAAAAAGAGTTAATCTTAACTCTCCATTTCCTGGCTTTTGTTGCTCTAGATTAATCCAATGAAGTTTTTTTAGCAAGCTTTTTGTGTACATTTTCTTTCTTGTTTTCATTTTTGATTTTTTTAAAATCCATTCTAAACTGAGATTGCTGATGGATAAGCTCTTGTACGTGTAACTTTTCTATCTCTCAAAATATGTCAGTTAAACTTTTATTGTTTTTCCATGGTGTCTGCACCTCTAAATGCTACATCTACTCTCAATTTGCTCATTTGTTCTGCCTGTACCAGTACAGACCCCACTCCTCCCAACCACAACTCACATATTCACAGCTCACACAATTTGTGATGTGCAAGGTAGACACAGCCGATACACACAGCTTAGAAACCAACTTGTAAATCAGTGGAGTGCATTACAGTACATGACATATGCACGTACATATGTATGGTACGTACACACAGTACATACAGCCATTTGCCTGGGCGTTTCAAGGGGATGAGAGGGAACGGTGGAGGAAAACCGCAGAGATTTTCCCTGAAGTTATGCACAGGTGAGGAGGCTCCTTCCAAGTGTCCCAGAGCTGCTGGGCTGGGGCTGGGGGGAGATGTTGGAGCCGATGGCATTGTCACTGATGGAAAAAGTCCTTGGGTCTCCGAGTGGGGAGGTTTAGCTGTAGGCACAGTTTAACTGCGGGGCTGCAAGTATCCCAGGATAAGGGACAGCAGCAGAAGCTGTGGCAGGTTTGCAGGTGTCGATGTGGAAGGGTCTCCAAGATTAATAAAGAGTAATAATACAATATCAGTATAATACTATCCTCTGAGAGACAGTCAGGGTGCTTAGGAACCTTCCTAGCTTAGGAAGCTGTTCTTATACGCTTATACTGCTGGTTAATCTAAAAAGCAACTTTTTTATTTTAGTATAAACAGCAGATTTGCTTACTTCTAATTTGTAACAGTTTTAAATTGCCAGTTACATGACAAGGCCTCACCTTTGTGCGTAACCAAAACAACCCTCAGCCACACTGATCTCTGTCACCTAGCACAGAAAGAAAGAGATGTGCGTACAGAGAGAACATACACCCCTGGTCTGGATCACGCAACATTATCCTGCATGAGAAAGCAGGTCTGAGCTGGGAGGGCTGGGGGGAGCTGGCTGGGGATCAGCCTGTGGCTGGGTAAAGAGGTAAAGAGCTTCCTTATTTTCTAAGCCAAGCTTACTTCATGGGAGACGTAGCAGCACATTTGCAAAACAATCTACCATCCTTCCCATTTTAAAAAAATAAATAATAAAACTAATTTACCGTATCTTGTATTTAGAGTGCAAAAACTGTGGGCTATGGTCCATTACCTGTTGGGACAGCAGTAGTTCAATAATCCCTCAGCAGAGAGCTCCTAATACAATAGCCCTCAGCTATCCCCAGTGGCAAGCCATAAAAATTCTCCCATACCTCAAACCAAGCTGTAATAATGTGGCACGTTATTGGACTGGCTGCTGGGAAAACGGCCTTTGTCTCCCAGCTCCACCACGGATATTTGGGCAACTTTCCTCTGGAAGCCCTTCGCCTCCAGCACCCGATTCTGTCCCTGACGGCAATGCAGATTGAAGCACTGTTGTCTTTTCATCTGGCAATCCAGCAGATTGAAACAACAGCAGCAAATTGTGTGGATTTCTCCCATACATGGGATCTAAGCTCTGAAGTCTAATCATGACTGCTTAATTGTCAATAATGTTAGCTGTTTCACAGCTTGACTTCATTCCAGAACAAGCGTGCATTTTGGGCGGCTGGACACACCTGAGTAAATCATCATGGTCCTTTCATTTGAAAAGGTATAAATACGTGTCCATGGATTTTAGTATAGGTTATAGGGTAAGCAGAGATGAAAGGCTGTCGATTGAGGTATTTGCTACTCATCCCTGCACAGAGACTGGAGAAATCAGGATTCAAGATGCGTAGGCATCGTGGGATGCGGTGGGTTTGTGTACGTATGGGCTAGCAGCGCACAGGAGGTTCCTCTTCTGCTCAGAGCAAACAAGCAGAAGAGCTGTGCTCTAACTCATACAAGGAGATACGACGTGTGTGTATTCAGAGGTGCCTCATTTGTCAGCTCGTTGCACTATTCAATTCCACCTCTGTTACCTGATGTGTTATTTGAGTTTATTTTAAACATCAAGAAATTAATGCCTTAACTTTCAATGGAACATCATTAACTGGTCTATAATTCATTGTCTAAGTAACCTCTAACCTAGAGGCCAAAACAAAAAGAAAGACTTGGTCTAACACTCAGATGTTTTCACACTCAAAGGCTCAGCCTACACAGTCATGCAGGAATTTCACTGTAATATAGCTACTGCAAGGTCTGGTGAGGAGCATCCGCAAAGGAACATGCAAGCTATTGCAGATTTCCAGGGAACAGCTATTTGGACTTATTCAGCTATGGTTATGCACCAGATCCAAAAAGGAGGACTTTACAGTTGAAAGGTTCATAATTATTTCCTGTATTTGGGAACAATGGCCATCTTTTTAATTAAACCTATGTTTAGCTTTATGGAGCTCACTAGTAGTTCAGATGGGGTCATGCCATGAGACCACCTCGTGTAAAGCGTGCCCCAGCTCTGGGAGGAAGCACCTTTCAACATCAACACCTTAGCCACGAGACCCAGGTGGACAGTCAGCACAGTCCCATCCCAGCACAGTGTAGGAACCAATTTTGAATCCTTCTTGCTCCCAGAGTTCCCAGAGTGTGTCCTACATGCCTTGTGGTCTCAACCCTATGCAAAGACCCTAGGAAAACCTTGAGGATGGCATTCCAAAGCAATGGTCACTCTTCAGCTACAGGGCAGCCATCTGCGAGAATATCTCGTACAACCTCGGAAACTGGTTGCACCAGATGTTTTATAGGGATCTTCCACAAGTGATCAGCTGAAAAGCTAACCAGTGTCTACCAGCTCTGTGCCAAATGCACACTTCTGGGTAGCAATACTAAATTTTGGGGTGTTCTCTTCTGTTAACCTAGTGCCTGTTGATGCAATTGTCAGTGATTAGCTTGCCAGAGCATCAGAAAAGGCTTTGGCCCATAAGCCACTCTGGTTCGGCGAGTGTATTGCACCTGGACTCAGCACTCTCTACAAGCAATGTAGGACATCCACGTTGTTGTCTCTACCACATCTCTTGCCATGACACCCTCATGCAAGTGTAGCTCCCTGAAGCAAGTGTACCTGTCCAAAGTTTCTATGACTATTCACATCAATCTGTATTTTTAGACTGATTATGCTCCCACAGACACTCAGATTAGCTCTTTCATACACAAAGATCCAGAGGGCTCTGCAGAAGCTCTCATGTTAGATTGCAAATGCAATTAAACACAAGGAAGAGAAAGTGAGGTGACATCATGGGAGAAAGTACAAATGCTCAGTCGCATTTGATACTGCTTTCATGTCAAGTGCTGTAGCTATTGTTCTTACCTGCTTCTTTCTGTAGCTGAGATTCGTCCATCACCTCAACCTAACCCCAACAAGGGCTTTTAGTAAAGAAGCTGGATGCATTTTTCTGCCCAGTCTCCCGTTTTAAATTCCATCCCTTCTGCTTGTGATTGCATTAGCAATTTTTACCTGCATAGTCACCCAACTCAGCTTCCTGACCTAAGTGAAGACTAGCACTTTTGGAAAGGTAAGTTTTTGGCAGAGATGGTGAGCTGATCTGGATGACCACGCAGTCACACCATCACTGAGGCACAAGCAATGTGCTGTTCGAGGGAGGGGAGGATCAATGCCTCTGTGGCTAAAACAACCACAAGAACATGTGTTTGTGTTTCCCTCAGAGGAAGCAGACGTAAGTGGCTCAAGAACAGCTGGTGAGTGATAATTCATGTTTCCACCATGTTTTTCAGGTAAAACTTAATTAGGTGTTTGTATATGTATAGCTCTGCTCGTCATAAAGCATTAATAACATGAGATCGTACTTTGCAGCTTCACGTTTCAGTTAGCATTTAGTTAGCAACAGGTGACTTTTCTCCGGCAACGTGGACATTGCCGACCTGTTTCAGAGCAGCCCACGTCAGGACAAAGCCTGGTAGTTGTGCATCCTGGCAGGGCTCACCTCATGGCAGCCTTTCTAGGAGCTGCTGAATGGCGTCCAGAAAGGAAACTTTATTATAGAGAGACTATGTAGCACTAGAAACAATATAATGCTGCTCAGAGAGAAAAAAACTTGCACCAACCCCCTCCCCCAAACTTTAAAAAAGGAGTAGTTTCTGAAGTTTGAACCCCTGCCTCCTCTGAAGAATGAGCTGGAAGATTTGTTGCACGTCTGCTCGCATGGGTGGGATGGTCGAGCAACCCATCAACGGACTGGAGAGTCTTCTGTTCCACGTGGAAAAGCTTCAAATTGAGAAATCAGGCTGTGCGTGCCTGGATGTGGCACTGCAAGTGGCAGGAGGATCCCCCCAGGAACTGGGGCTCCCTGCAAGGATTCCTTGGGGAGAGCGCCTGGCAGGGTCTGTGTCCCCTGCATGCCACGTGTCCTTGAAAGTTGAGGACACTAATTTTATCTTGTCAGTGAAGTCTCTGGTCCAGAGAAAGAGCTACAGGGCCCTTCTGGTTAACACCACGAAGCTAATTAGATTTGCTCCTAACTTAATGAAATCCTGAGCAAAGTCATTACGGGTTTTGATGACAACAAGTAACTTAGAAAGATGCTAATGGGATGCCACAGGGACTTACTATGCAACTGAAGCTGCAAGATTTGTTCTACGGATGTCCTGGAAATAGAAAGCATATACATGTATACATAGTGGCTCTTAAACAGGAGCCTGCAAGCTTGACATTTCTATACAAGGCCCTTCCAACAAAGTGGTCCAACATAGTTCTGGGGATTATGTCAGTCTAGTAGTCTGAGGGAGAGTTTGCCTCAGGATACTAAAGAAGGGCTAGTAGATAGTATGACTCAGTGACAGCCGCGTCTTAATTTTTCTACTTCGTTTATTTTGGCAACTCCCCAAGAAGATGCTGTTCAGTTTCTACAGTGCCACAGCAATGACATCCAGCATTGTAAGCTGCAGAGTGGCCTAAAAGGGATGTCTTACATCTCAACAGAAAAGGGCTCGTGCATTTTTCTTTCTTGGAATTATTTGCAAAATAAAACCTCAGGCCACTTGTGAATGTACAGGTTCCTCCCTGTGAAACAGTCCTCCCCCTGCCCCAGCACACACACGACCTGGGCAACACATGTCACTCAGGAATAATATTATTGCCAGAAAGTCCTTTTCTGAAGGCTGGCCATTTCTTCATTATCATCTCATTATCTGGAGAGCTAATTACTAATTAATCCCAATGTGGGCTTCACATTTGATGGCTCTCCAGCAATGAAACTACACCCAGAAATGACAAATCATAGGTGACAAGGTATTCAGGATTAAAGATAAATTAATTATTGTAAGGCACACTGTAACAATACAGTTAATCCCAACTGCTTGTTCTCCTGTTTAGCTTCCTAGGAAGGAAGACATTTTATAGTAATTGTATTTTTGCATTTACAGAATAACTTCCATTAGAGTAATTCAAGATGCTGCAAAGGTAGGTAAATCAGTATTATGTGCCAAGAAATTATGTTCCTTGCAAGTCACTGCCAGGAGCAGGAACAACGCCCCACTGTCTTTGCTATTATATACTTGTAAAATGGTAGCATCTACCAGCTCCTAACCATAAGCCAGTTTTCCTTCACACTAAGCATCACTGAAACCCTAGTTCCAAATCTGGTATTTTCATTTTGTTTGCTTTTGACATGAAATCAAGTTACATTTGCCTCTGTTTCAGTCTAAGCCAGAAAGCATTTTTTCAGTGGGTCAAGGGTATGAGGAAGAAAGGATCAGAGTGAAGTTTTATTTTCTTTTGCCATGTCCTCATGGTCCCTAGGATGAAACCTGCATTCCTCTGCAGTCAGCGGCAGCTTTTCCAACAGTTTAAGTGGAACGAGAATTTCAGCCCAACAGCAAATGATAGTGGTACTGGTATATGGCACCTTTTTTCCTTCTTTTCTTGTTTCTGAGTATTGTCACTTATTTATATATTTTTTATTTATACAGTACCGTGTAATCAACCGCCTAATGCAGTGGATCACACGGAGTACCCGATTTTTCCACCAAAACTCATGTCTTCGTTTCAAATGCATGAGAGAAATTTAAAGACTGGAAACTAATTTGGAAGGCAAACATTCCAAGTTGTACTTAACTGTTCTGTATGAATGAATAAGCTTTACAGAGCAAACGTAAACCAAAATGAACTGAACATAAATAAGCTGGTTTCAGCAGTTCCAGCCTACGTCTAAATTTAAACTTCCCTTCAACAAAGCAGAAAAACCTCCAAGCTTATAATTAAAAGAAGACAAAAAAAAAAAAAAAGGGAATAATAAAAGCTAGTTTAAAATACAAGAATGAAACAAAAAGGAAACATTTCATTTTAAACAGTGCAATGTAAAATAGGAAGGGGTGACTAGCTAGCAATTACCTGATAGTATAACAATAGCGAAGTGGGATGCACAATTCTAATTGTCAAAATTACAGTCACTGTGGTATTTTGACAGAGCTGAAGGCGTCTGAATGGTGACTGTGACTATTTCTAGCAAAGAAGGTAAACAAATCTTATTACTACAGCAGTTAACAGTGTTATTTTGTAAAGAAATCCAGTGCTGCATGTCCCTATTTCAAGAGCTGTATCTAAACATCTGGGACAATTTTATTTTTAAGAATGGTGCAGGGAGAGAAGAAAAAAACCCAAATGTCTTGCTACATACTAAGTTACATATAAATTACAGGTTGCAAGTCTCGAAGAAATTATAGTAAGGAGAAACATGTCTCTAATTGTTTTAATGATTCTCCAGCATAGCAGAGGCATATAAGACATGTATTATATTGCAAAGAGGCTGTTTTTCTATTTGTAGAATAAAATTACAATAAGGACTAAAACTACAGTAAGTACTCAACCATATAGTTTAACAAGGAGCAAGTTTAGCAGCTGAACTCTTCCATAAGAAAGAACATCAAGGCCAGTGGATTTCAAACTACTCAAAAGTACTGGGAAGTAAAAAAATCCTTCATATTTGTAATTTTCTACATTTTATTCAAGCAATGAAACAGAAGACACTTGATATGAAGTATGATAAAAAGTGATATAAAAAGAAACTTCAAGAAATCTGGAAGCTTCTACTGGTTCTATAAGCTCAAAATAAAGATCAGAAGTTGGAAATCAGGTGACATTGTCATGAGGAAAAAGGTTTTACTTCTTACAGTTCACTATCATCATCCTATTTTTCCCCATTTTGGGAAAATTGTGCAATTATAGTCTCTATTCATCTCTAAAGCCAAAAGCAAGGAGAGAAAGCAAAAGTCATGTTTATTTTCTTCTAATAGCATTTGCCTTGTACTTGGCTATTTACAGAATGTATAATCACAAAGAGTTCATTCATGAGAGAAACCAAGAATATTACAGATTATTACTCATATTTTTAAAGTGAATGGAAACCAAAGTTTAGGTCTGTCCTCTCTACTGCTTTTCATGAAATAACAAGACTGCTTCTGGTGTAATTTTATGCCTCTTTCTAAGTCTGGAAATACTACACAGGACCCAGAGACACTGGAAAGATGATCAGAGCTGTTTGAAAGACAGAGGACGAGAAGAGGCTGTGAGGTGAGGTCTTCTCTGCTCGGTGGAAAAACCCGTAGCAGGTAGCACGGCCCACATATCTGCACGCACTCATTGCTGTGCTGGTACAGTCATGGACAAGCTGACCCTATAAACTTGGTCTGGGCTAAGCAGATTTATAACCAAGAAAACACAAAACCAGTATTAGCAGCATTCTCGCTGCTCAGCCTGGAGCAGTGCTATCCCAGTCCTATCCCTTCCACCTAATACTAAGCAACAATTTAGTTAAAAATCACAAGATAATTTCAGAGCACCACAAGTTTCTATTCAGCAATTTGTATTGTTCACTCTTTCTCCCCGTGCAAGTGCCAGGGTGCTGGCACCACCGAACGGACACACGGCCAGCAGACACTGCACCAGGCTGGCACTGGCTCTACACTGGCTGCTGGACACCCAAGTCGGCTGCCCTATGGAAGGAAAACACAGTTTTCCTACACGGTTTCCACATTTGATTTCCTTCAAATCATCACAGAGATTTTATGTTCAGTTTTAGTGCATTTCACCAGGGAGGCAAAGTGCTTTTGGTCCAGTGCGAGGCTTCCCAGGATTGGATGTAGTGTTACACAGAGCCACGGGCTAAGGATGATTTTGGCACATGCCACTTTAAATTATACTTATTTTTACAGCAATTAATGTACAAAATGAGATGAATTTGCACTGCAGCTGCACAAGGTTTCTAAGCTACAGAGTGTGGCATATGAACTCTTCTTCCCATTGCAGCTGCATGGAGCAACAGCCACCTCCTAGATAGCTGTCTGCTCTGAAGTGATGCTCCAGTCCTCCTCAAACAGCACGGTGCCCAGAAATTGGGGAGGGACACATAGGACTGAACTCCTCCTCTTTGAGACAGAGGGGAAAATGACACCAGCCCAGGCAGCACCGTTTTAAAAACTGAATTCTGGGCAAAACTCATGCTTTCCAGGGAGGAACGGAGGGACAAAAGACAGTGCTTTGCAACCTGCAGTTAACAAGCTAAGCAGAATTCAGGCGTGGGAAACCCTTCCGATAACAGCTTTCATTTCAGGCTTGACCCACTGATGCCGGCATCACGGCTGTGCAGAGTCGCTTGTGCCATGGGCAGGTCCCTCGGCAATGCCCGCCTGCCCACTTCAGGACCAGGAGCTGAAGCAGGGGGTCCCATGTGGGCCCACACGGGGATGAGACACTCAGATGACAGTGTGAAGAGCAGGGGGCTCCTGTGACGGCATCCAAAGAATCTGCCGTGGCTTTGGACCATTTCTTTGACCATGCAGATAAAAGGATGGGCATATTATTTTACCAAGTAAAAACGGTTTAGCCAGCCAGGGGAACAAATTTCATGCCTTGATGACTGACCAAGAAAATGAACGAGATTTGGAGAGAAACAGCATCTTAATGTTACGAACACCAGATTAATTAAACTGAATTCTCATGGCAGAGAGCAAGTACTTGATAGCAAGCACTTCTGCTTTAGACATATGTGGCTTTAGTTTACCTTGCACCCTGCAAATGCTTACGTGCATACAGAACTATCAGCAGAAATGGTTTTTTGGAATCACAGGCTAAAATACACAAACTTATATAAAACAGAGCAGCAGCAACAACAACAAATCTTACAGAACTTTCTGTGAACTACTCTGCCATTCTATTCACCTATTTCAAACATTAGTATTAACATGAAGTCAAATCACAGTTTCTTCCTGTCTCAGCTGTACACAGAATAAATTATCCCAATGTTACCCCTTCTATCTAATACTAAGTAATAATTTAGTTAAAAGTCACTAGATAATTTCAGAGAAGCATACGCATTCATTCTTTCTCATCCGAAGCTAGCCATTAACAAAAGCACAGCATTTGCTTCAGAAATGTCAGATCGTCATGACATGATTACATTTCTGTATAATTGATTACAGAAGTGGATAATGTCCTTCGGCCAAATGAATTACTGATTGGTTCTCCTACTTCTTCGTCCAAATCTTGGTTACCTTAGCAACTTCACATTATCCAGGGGAATTTAAAACATATCACAGCCATGCAACTTCTGCTAAAACAAAGGTGGTGTGCCATGCTGTTTGCGGTGGGTGCTTCCTAGCGGTTACCACGCCTGCATGGCATGTCGCCGGTACACAGTGTATATCCAACTAATCCTTTGCCTACCATATTTTTTTTCTTTAAGCACGATAAAGGATTGTTTTTAATGGCAGGAAAGATTGCAGGAGTCAAGAATAACTGCAGCATACATCATGCAGGTATACTTCTGTTTCACAATTCTGCTGAATTTCAGGGAGAAAAGTAATAGTCATGACTAGTAGACTTAAGTTATCACAAAACATTTTTCTGTTCTTGTATAGTTTCAACAGCCTTTTGAAAACAGAAATCTTGCCTATGCTTTGATATATATGCCACAGAAATAAATACCATATATATATACAAACACACACAGATACAAGCACAGCTTTAGGACTGATGGAAAACAGCCATTAGCTTAAAATTTCATAGAGGTTAAATTTTTCTTCCACATCTTTCCTGTGCCTCATATGGACCAATAATATGCCTAAATAATCAGTTGGGGCAATTTGAAAGAGGTACACCTCTCAGTCTCACACAGCCTGCAAGTAGCAATAAAAATAATCCAAAAACCAGAAATTATGCAAACTCAACCTTGGCACTAGGCAGATTTAGAAGGCAGCTGTACAAAGGACCTGGATTGCACAGGAATTAGGCATCTGGAACCTGTATGATACCTGTTGTGGGTTCACGAGAAGGGATGGGAAGTTTTCACTTTTTTGCTATGGCAATGAACGATCCCACAATAGAACAGGGATTAGGAATTATGTGATCCCTATAAAAACAGAGTCTGTATAATATGTAATTTGGCATATCTTGTATGATAGACAGTACTTCACTAATTTACACTGACATTTTATGAATGCAGTGCAACAACCACATAAGTGGTTAAATAGATTAAGAAGTCAATACTGCACTGAATTTGAAAGCAACATTTTGACATTCTTATAACCAATTTAGTATTGAAGACTACTGAAAACAAAGTACAACTGTTTCTTGGGTAGACTTAAAAATTTTGTTTCCACTATTTGTGGAAGTATATTTTTTAACCTCTACAGTGAGGAAATGGAGATTTTTCTTGGCAGACCATGTCATTCACCACTATTCCAGCAGCATGAATTGTCACTGCAGCCTCCATTGCTCCATGAACTACAAAGAGCTCACAGTGCATTAAAGAAGGAACAAATAATGCAATTGGCTACTTTGCAGCAGTAATTGGCTGTTTCTCCCCAAACGCTGGCTACTTTTTTTTTTTTTTGGAAAGCATGTTTGTTAGAGGAAGTGACAGCCATAGGAACTTCAGGGGTCCTGTTTATCCAAGCTGGCCACATGTTTCAGTGGGTTTGATTCTGCACCGCCGTAAGAGCATGCAGGACTGAGACCGTCTGAACTTTGGTTATAGTACGATCCATTACCAAGCATAAAGAAAGAAAACCCCAAAACCCCACAAGCCAGGTCATGACAACCACCTGTGAGATCCGACCTTACTGAACAGGAGCGTGTGGATGTCCTGCCATTGACATTAGAGAGAGGAAGACCACGCCAGAACCTTGTAGTTGTGAAAGTCCTTTGCAATTAGTTGCCTTCATCAGGCACCTACCAGCCCACCCGGCGTCCCCAGTGCTCTGCTCTCTTGCAGCAGTGGCACTTTAGGGGTGCTGAGCTGCCACCCTCTCACCAGGGCAGGGCTCCAGAGCAAACCTTGGCAGAAGTGAAGGGTTGCCAAAGCATCGCTATCTCTTTCCTCCCTTCCTCAACACAGAGCAAAGCAATGCTGATTTTCGGCAATGGCATCACAGGAATTACAGCCCAATTCCTACCACCTGTCAACCAAAGCATGTAGCAGAGTAGTGTGCAAGTTAACACGCCATACGCCTTAAAATCGTTGCTAACGCTTGCTCTCTTAATTTTATGTGTGTGTGCACGCGTATAAATATGCTAGTGTTGAAAAACAGCAAAGCATTTTTGCTCATTTCAGTACGGAATGAAATTCAGGAAAAGCAGTAGAAGGAATGAAAATAGTCTGCTTTTATCTGTCATTTGCCTTTGGTTGTTGTATTTGCTATGAGCATAATTGTGCACCTCTGAATCACATCTGGGTTTTTTCCATATGCACCCCCTGCCTCCTTTCGGCACATACGCTGCTCTGTCATACCTCAATAGGCAAGGGATGAATGACACCGTTGCCCAGCTACCAAGCTTCTTACTTCGCAGCTCCTTTCTCCAAGCAGCTCTTCTAAGGCAAAGTAGACTATGGAAGAGGAAATAGCGTACAAAACCAGCAGTACAGTCAGCTCCTTTCCTTCATATACTCTCCTTTTCCATTTCAAAAAACAACACCCGCCCCCCCACCCCCTGCCCCAAACCTACATACAGGTACTAGCCTCTGCTTACGGAAAGCAACTACCAGAAAGAAGCAATAGTTTGAGATTTTTAAGATTAAATTACATTTCTCACCTTGACACTTGCAGAATGCTGTTTGAAATAACTCTATCAGAAGATCTAGAAACTGCACAAATGTTAAAGCTCATCCGAGCATGGAATTTGCATGTTAAAAAGAGTGGAAAAAAATAAACCTTCTTCCATATCCACCTGTGTCAGTGGAAGAAATTATTTCACTTATCATTTGCCACTAAAGCAGTTTGTGTCAACATTTCTTAGTTCACTTTTGCAAGATAAGCTTAAACAATTTACTGTGAAAGAAACCTCTGCCATTAGCCTAAAGGTGTCCACTTAGAAAGCTGCACCAATTTAAATAGCTCAGCATACAATCACACCTTTAATCAAAAAGGTGCAACTTCATACATTGGCAAGACCACAGGTTCTTCCCTATATAGGCAAGCCCTAAAGACCCAAAGGTCTGTAGCACGGAGAATGCAAGGCTATTGACTCCCATGGGATGCTTGCAGGCTTTTCTTCTGGGGGCTGCTTTTGGGAATAGGGCCTAAGATCTCACTTTGTAAAACCAAAGAATGAGCTGTGACACCGTCATCAACCTGGTAAGCGGTCCATTGGGTTTTTTTGCCAGTCTCATATTGTATCCTTGTTCACTTTGATCCTGATAATAACAGGAGCTGGACCAGATCCTAAGTTAACTGAATGACCAGAAATGTTTCATTTCCTATGAAAGATTATTTACGCTCTGCATGTTCTCACATATGAAAACTAACAGCAGAAAGAAAATCCGCAAGTGGGTGAAATGAGCATAAATTAGGCTTTGCTTTTGCAATTGCTGAAGGTGTTTATTTTTCCACTATAAATCTTCAGCTTGTTTTACTAAAGCTCCTAGCTGTGTGTCTCACAGATGAAGTTCTATCTGCTTTTCCTGGGGCTGTTGGTGGGGGAGAGAATCTGCCGCCTTCTTCCTGTGGTGATGTATTTGGGAGCTTACCAAAGGGGAAACGGATGGACCAAGTCTCAAAGTCGGGGGCTGAAGCAGACTGCTCTCTTCTCAGGTTTTTGTTCACCCGATATCTGAAAATACAGAGAAAATTACTATAGACAGCACACACCCCCAAAAAAACAAACAGAAGGAAAGCAAAAAAACTCTTTAACGGGCTAAGCAGTGGCAGAATGTGTTGAGGAAACAGAGCGCTCAGGGCAGGATGATGATGAATGCACTGGCTTACTAAAAGCATGAACTTCCTTCAAGACACTCATACAAACATTTTTCCTTCTACTTTCTTGCCTTTATTCTTGTACAGACTCTGCATTACCGCTTACTGCATATATTATGACCTGGTGAAAACTTTAAGACCTACGCATCGACGTGTTTTGAAGGAATCACTGATGTCTGCTCTCCATACACCATTGGTCCCTGAGTTGTTATTATTTATATAATAGTCACGTTAAGAAACATTCACATTCCGGAGAACCAGTCTTGCAAAGAAACGTATACAGGCAAGCTTGATTGCAACAGAACACTGCATAGACACACCTATAGGTATAACATTTATAGGACTTACTTAAGCCTTCCCTAAATAAGAAATGACACAGTATGGATAGAATTATGCATTATATGGTCAAAAGAGTGTTACCATTAGCTTTCTTCTTACTATGTATTTTATTTGCTTAGTTTGGCCAGGAAATAATCATCACAAAAAAGTGAAGCTGAACAGGTATATATTGAGAAATGACCAGAAGAAAGGGGGCTGTATGAGGGGGTGTGCATATATATATATATATGTATGCATGTATATGTATGCATGTATATGTATGTACATATATATATATGCATGTATGAGGAGGTATATATATATATATATATACACGAGGGGGTATATATATATATATATTTGTACGTGTGTGGAGGAAAAGAACAAAGCTGCTGGAGGTGAAAATCGGAACAGTAAGTTATAATCTGAGCATGGCAGCCAGGTGACCAGACCAGGGCAGATATGGACACGGTCTTGAAGGTAAAGACAAGATTTTAATTTGTGACACGGAAAACGTGCTTTGGAAGACAATACTCAACACATTTTAAAGAGCACGCTTTTACACCCTAACATGTAAAGATTGGACAAGTTTTTCTCAGTGCCAGCTGACCAAGATGAATCGTAGAGCATGAGTAAGACTGAGCATGGGGAAAGTAAAACTATTTTAAGCCACCTATAAATTATTTTCCACGCATTTAAGTAACTTAAATGACAACCTGCAGTCAGCACAACTATCAGCCTGTAATTTTGGTCAGTGTTAAAGCTATTGCTCTGTCCTGTCAGCTCCTCCTGCGGAGCACGCAGGAGCCCTCGGACGCCTCTGGCTTGCCTCGTCAGGAAACCGTGAGGCGAGAAGAGACCCCCGGGGGTCATTCCGTCAAACGGGCGGAATTTGAACGACGGTGCACCTGCCCTCGTCCTCACCGACTGACTGAAGTCAGGACTGGCCCCTGCTAGAAAGGCTGTACCGGCTGCCGTTGGGGTCAGCGGCATGACGCCGCTCTCTTCCCTATGACGCGATGGAGCAGAGCAGTTTTCTACCGAAGCGCCCCGCCACCCTCGACTCGCACTCGAAAGCCGCTTCAGCCATTCGAACGGCTGAAGGTTACTCCTTTTTTTATTCTTTTTTTTTTTTACTCCGAAAAGAGCAGTTAACTAGCGACGGCGGCCCGGCCCTGAGGTACCGACACCCTCCTCACACGGCGACGCGTTACCGGACGCTCCGGGCAGCCTCTGTGCCTGAGGGGCGTCCTCCCCCTCAGGCCTCGACTCGCCGGCGGGGGGGGGGGGCGGAGGGGGGGGGGTCCAGCCGGTCCGGTCCGGTCCGGTCCCCACAGCCATTTCGGGGGCACCCAAGGACTGAACGTCTGCCCCCCCCCCCCCCCCTCCCTCCCCCCTCCTCAGCGATCGCTCCCGCGCCCCCTCCCGCCGGCCCTCAGCAACTGCCCCACCTCGAGCCCCGCCCCCTCCGCTGTGACGCCACAGCGCCGACCCGTCCCTCGCCGGGTATTCCGCCCCGCTGGGCCAATGGGCACGCCGCGGCTGCGCGTGGCGGGGATGGCGGGGACGGCGGCGGCGGGATGGTAGTAGTGACCGGCGGCGGCGGCGGCGGCTGCGGCTGCGGCTGCTGAAGGGTAGGAGGGTGGGTAGAGGAAGGTGGTCGTAAGATGGCGGAGCTGCAGACCGAGGAGAACTACAGAGTGTCCTGCCGGAAAGAAGGGCAGAATGTCACGGTGATGCACGTCAAGCTGACCGAGACCGCCCTGCGAGCGCTGGAGAGTTACCAGGGCTGCAAGGTGAGAGGAGGCGGGCGTGGGGTTCTGCGGGTTTACAGCGGGGGTCAGGGGGTGGTGGTGGTGGTGGTGGGATGTCTCCGCGGTGGGTCTTCGGTGCGAGCATCCCCGCGTCGGACCCCACACGCCCCGTCCCGTTCCGCTGCTCCCGTGGGGTCCCTCCCGCAGCATCCGCGGTGGCGGGTGTGCAGGTGCCGCGGACGAAACACCGGCACCCCTCGCACACCCCTGACGGGGACGGGACGGGACCCGCCGGGCAGGTCTGGGGTCCCCACTCGTGCTCCGTGGGCTCCTCGGGAGGCAGCCGTCCCGGCGGAGGACGGGGTCCGGAGCGGCGGGTGGAAGTTGGAGCGTGTTGGCGTGTTCTCCGCGCTCTGACACTTCGCAAACTTCCAGCAGCGCTCCGGAGTGCCCGCTGGCTTAAAATGAATGAATTTCTCGTTACGGGTTCTTTTCGCAAGCGCTCGCCGAGCGCTGTCACGGCGTGGGGGAAGCAGCCCCGCGGCGGCGGGGATTTCGTGGTTTTTTGTTTTTTTTTTTTTTTTCAGGGATTTTCGAGGCTGCAAAAGCCTCGAAGGTCGTGCGCGTCCGTGCCGCGTTTAAAAGTGACTCGGGTGTTCGATGTTTGCAGTTGAAGCCGCCTTTCGCGGTGCCGGCATCCTCGCAGCTAATTTTAAAGTGATTAATCGGAGTGCTGCGGTCCGGAGAAGGGATGCGTTCCCTCAGCCGGGAGGGTGCAGGTGGGACGCGCTGCGGGGATGGGAGCGCTTCCCTGGTAGCGGAGCGTTAAATGAGCTGAACTCTTGATCTTGGGTATTTCACGCTGTAACTGGGGAGCGGAGATGCAGAAGAGTTGTGCGCACCTCGTGGAAGTGCGCTGTGGGATGTTGCAGTCTGAAAGCAGATGCTTTTTTGTATTCAGACGTGTGACAAGTTGGGAGTTGTGCTGACTGAAATAAAACTGCATTCTTTACTGCAGGTAAATACATCTTGAGAGAGGTTTAATTATTTCTGATTTATGAAACCACTTGGGTAAATTATTTACCTGTGTTTTTTTTCTAAACCAGGATCAATTTCCAAGTTCATGTAATTTTGTGGGAAAAATGAGTAGTACATGCCTAATTGTCAGGATATTGTGAACTGAATAAAGAGTGGTTTGCGGTCATTATGCTCAAAAAAATAATTTAAATTCTTT
This sequence comes from Astur gentilis, assembly GCF_929443795.1. Taxonomy (NCBI): domain Eukaryota; kingdom Metazoa; phylum Chordata; class Aves; order Accipitriformes; family Accipitridae; genus Astur; species Astur gentilis. The sequence continues at coordinate 1,956,934 of NC_064919.1, forward strand.
TCTCTATTTTGCTATTTCTTCTTCTCCCTAACTGAAAATTGAGACTCCAACTCTTCCTGCAGGTCTGCTTTCTATAATCCGGTCCTGCTGAAGTTTGAAGGTGCTGTTTGAGCAGTGGCAAGCGGAAGAATAACGGAACATAAAAACTTCAAACTTTTGTTATTCTAGCCCCTGGAATTTCTGGGTTTAGAAAGGGTCATCTTTTAAACTATGCAACCAAATCACACATTTCTAACTTCTACACTGTCCAGAAGAACCTCCTGTGGCACTGTTTGAGAAGTGATCCTCAGAGTTATCTTATTGCGGAGGCTTTTTGGTTTGTTTTATTAATATTTGACAAGAACACCAGCATGAGGGGGAGGCATGAGGGAGGTGAGAACAGACTAACTCTTTCTGTTGTCTCTGTTTTAAATAGGTCTGGCCATGATCTGCTAGCTCGCACATCTGTCTAGTGCCAGAGGAGGACAGGACTGATGGTCTGTAGCTGGTGATATCTTCTTTCTCTCTAGCTTAATGCTCAGCTATGTTGCTGACCCATTTCAGTTCTGGCTGTGCAACTGAAAAATTTGCAGTGAAGGCTCAAAATCAGCGTTGCTGAGGACTGGGGAGTGCAATAAGGGGAATGCAAGGAAGGTAACCTACAGCTCTGCTGCTGCTTCTGTTCTGTGCTGGAAGGTCTTATCTGTGTAGCACAAGTAATATCACAGAAAGCATGTAGAGGTGAGAAATCAGGATAACCCTCCAATGACCTGCTTATCCCATCACCTGTAGAACTTGGGCAGCATGTAATCAGGCTCTGTATACTTAATTGCTTAACATTCAAATTAAAACAGTCTGCATAAAGAATGAAGCAGTCTCTCCTTGTTGTTACCTCTGCTAAGGGTTTTCTTAGCTGGCGTGACAGCTAAAGAAAACTTGAAAGACTCTTACATTAAAAACATCTAACTTCACCTCCACCTTCAGAAAGACAGAATAGAGATTGTACCTCTTCAGCAGGCCTGGTCTCTGCAGCTTAGTAGGTGAGTACAAATCCTGATTCCCTACTCACTTTATGTGCTCTATCATCACAGCCTGGGGTCAACTGGCTTCAGATGACGGAGGAGGTTCTTGCCTAGATTTCGTTTGGCAATATTGAGCAGTGTGCTTTAAGATCCTTGAGCATCATCTGTGGCAGTGTTAATTTAAAGCATGGCTCATTGGTTTTTTTAAAACAAGTTCTATGTAGTAGGGGGTGGTATTTTGGCTTTAGTTTAGTTAAGTGCTGTGGGTTGCCCTCAGAGGCCAGAGCTGCAGCTGCTCCGCAGGAGAGGTCCTGCTCTAAAATCAAGGCTGAGTGGTCCCTGCCCACCTCGGGCAGAGCTGTGCCTGCTGGTGGGACTACACTCTGGGGCTCAGCTGCTTTGGCATCTCGCTACTACCAGGTATGGCTTTGCTGGCCCGGTACATCACCTGCCTCTATCCCTTGTATTGCCCTCTGGGACTTTTTCTGAACCAATTTAGTTGTGAGCTTCTTTTATATTTTTTTTTTCCATGCTGGTTCGGTGCTGGATGCAGAAGCGTGAGAGCTAACATGGTGAGCGGGAACAGAGAGCAAGTGGCCAGGGTAAGTGGTAGGAGCAGAACCTTCGTTTTTCAGTGACAGGTAACTGATTAGATTAGCTCAAGTTATAGCATGCAACTCCACCCTCTGTGCAGAAACTTTGCCTGGCAAAAAAACAAAAATCACTTTTTGCTGGCTTAGCTGTGAAGTTGGCTTACTGTATGATCCTCAGAAGCAGAATAAAGAGAACAGGTTAAAGAGAAATGGAGTCATTTTACTTTGGTGCACAGGGAGCCTCTTATCTGGTTTGGCCACAGCATATAACTTCACTCTCACTGGTGGTGGCCTGACCTAATCTGGTGACTACTCTGAAGCCGATCAGAGAATACTGCGTGGAGTAGTGTTTCCAGAGAAGTGGGAACAGTGCTGCCTTCAACTGATGTGGCTTTTTGCAGGATTAATGTCTGTCTACAGTCATGTTTCAGCTGTGCTTCTCAAGGTAAAAGCAGCTGGAGGTGTATATTTTATTCTGCATGCTGTTAAAGCAAAGGTTTTGGCCTGTAAAATCTGAGCTTTTCAAACCAAAGGATAATTGTGACTCTTAGGAATCTGTTTTGCATTTAAGTTTTTATTCTTCAAACAGTCATTGGGATGTTCCAGCTGCAGAGTCAGTAAGCATATGAAATGCTACCTCTGCCTGATGATCTCCCACTCTAAGCAATTGAAATGGAGTCACAGGGCTCTGCCATATTTCATTTACCAGGGTCAAATCTTCCTGTGGCTTGTATCTGCCTCAGGTGGCCAGGGTTTGGGCTGGGGGTTAGGAAACTAATTTGTTTGAAGGGCTTGGCCTTTTAGGGAGCTCTGGCAGCGTCCTGCTGAAAATGAGGATGTGCTTTGGCTCACAGATGGGGCAGATGTCTTAGGTTTTGTTTTTTTGCTTTTGAGGTCAGTTCTAAGGTAGACACCTTGTTAATCTTTTCAAAACTGTAGGTTGCATGTCCCCACAGCTGTGCTGGATTTAGATTAAGGTGTGTAAAGATGGGCTTTGGCACCTGTGGTGGGGAGATGCTACCCTAGATGAGCAGCTGGGGAGTTGATGTGACACTTGGAGAGGGGAACTCCGGATGCTAACACAAGAAGACTGGGAAGATAAGCTCTAGGAGAAGAGAAAAAGCAGACTGGGATTAATTGGGAGTGAAGGAGAAGACTGAAGCAGGAATTATTAGGAGCTCTGAGGGGGCAGCTGAGAGCTGAGGTCAGCTGGTTATCAACCCTCCTGTCTCCCATGGAAGGGAATGGGGTGAACTGAGCTAGCAGTGAGCAACAGCATGGCTGGAAGAGGTTGAGGGAAGATGCTGAAGGTAATCCTAGGAACAGGAGTGTGTGGGAGAGTCTGGTTCCTGCAGGGCATTTCCAGAGCCTACAGTGGAGCTGGGAGACCCCAAGGCATTCCATTCTGCTATCAGCACATAAATGAAAATCTGCCACTGGCATGCTTGCCACCAATATCTAAACTGCAGGAGGGTGATGTTCACTTCTGTGCAAAAGAAGAAATGTGCCTATGTGACATCTCTGTGGTTTTGCCTCCAAGTTGCCAATGGAGAGTTGATGGCAAGTTGTCTATTTTCATTTGATTTCTTGAAATCTAAGATTGCATCACTCTTACTGTATGATGTGACTGATAATGCAGAGTTAATTGATTTGAGCAATATGAGTATTCATTATAAATGCATTTTCTTCAATGACTGGTTGATTGTGAGATCTTTTGAACCTATTTTCTTACAGCAGCAAGGCCTGTGTGACGTCACTCTGCGTGTTTTTGTGTTGTCGCTAACTGCTAAGTCTGATTTCAAACCTATTAGTGGGGGAAAAAAATCTTAATCCTTATGGTTTCTTTGGGGTAGCTGCGTGTTAGCTATAGTTCTTCCAGTGCTCTTGATGCATTACCTTCCTGCAGAATTCCTACCTCATCTAGCGTACAGGACAGCCCTGGATAAATCAGAGGTCTGGTATGAAGTGACTAAGACGTGTATCCTGTTTCAGATGTCAGAAGGTTGTGGCTGATGAGACATGGCACTGCAGAAAGAACTTAGGGCAGTAAAAAGCTGTCCTAGCAAATGTGATGGCTTAATCGTAGTGCCTTGCCTTCATCCTGCACAGGTGATCAGTAGAGACACAACTGAGCTGAATGTCCAGAGTAAACTTTTGAGATGGCTTGAACTGATTTGAGGTTTCACGACCCCTGAAAAGGGAAAGTCCTATTCCACTTCTTTCTATTGCAGAAAACTACGTATTTAACTATTTTGGGGCATGTCTTCTAGGTTAGTGAGTTGAATGAGGTTGTGGAAAAGACCCACAAGTGCTGGAGGGAATGGGTAGGGAAAGGAGCCGGACCTTCCTCTTCAGGCACTGTGGACTGTTGAGCAGTTGACGACCGTGCAGCAAGAATACAACTTTGTTTTGCAATACTGCAAAGTAGATTTGTTTGTCAGCTTCCCTAGGAGCAGCAGTCCCACCTTCTGAGCCAGCAACTCCAGTGCTTTCCCTGTCCCAAGGCTGTTCCTGTCTGGCCCCAGGGCTGCAACACCAGTGCTGTGGCTCCAGGAGATAGGTTGAGCTGATGAGATGCACCCTGCCCATTCCCCTCAGCATCTGCATGCTACTTCTGCTTGCCTTGTCCCTCTGCCAGTACTGGCAGTCCAGTTTTGGCATTGAGCTCCCTTTGGCAGCATCCCTCATATGGACTGCCACTGCTGTGTGCTGGTCATGGGTATAGTGAAGAGAACCACAAGCTGCAGGTGAGAATATCAAGTGCCAATGAGTCTCAGTGAAAACCAGAAGTTGGGTTTTTCACATTTGACACCCAAAACTATCGGGTAACACAGATCGTAGTCACCTCTTTCTGTTACTGCTTGTAAAATGGTAGTAATGCCCACTTATGGTGACTAGGAGGATAAACGCACTGGTATTTGTGAAGTACTCTTGGGGTAACGATGAGCGCTGTGTCTTTAGGATTTGTATAGTAACCAAGCTGGGGAGCTGTGTGCTAAGGTTTTTTCAATGTTTGGGGTTTTCCTGCTCACTGAGTACTGTGCAGTTCATGTGAAGCCATCCTATATTTAAAAAAAAGCCACCAACAAAATAATGTAACTCCAAAACTAATAATAGGTACACCAAAGGAGGCTAAATTCCTGTTGTATTTCCATATCCACTGTCAGAATAGCTTTGCCACCCCGCAACATGGTTGTTTCAATGTATTACACCTCTGGAGGTCAGAGTTGGCTGTCTGAACTTTGTTAAGTGCAGCCTGGCTGGCTGCTTCAGTTTCTCAGTCCTTGCAGCCGCTTGGAAGCGTGATGTGACTGATGTGCTCGCTGGAGTGTGTACATAAGGAGGGATCCTCCGTGGCAGTGCTACGCTGTCTGGAGTAATTTAATGGACTTCATCAGTGCAGGTAGTCTTTCCTTCCAAATGCTTTTTCTCCTCCTTGTGAGGACACCTCTGTAATTTCTCAGCATAAGTTGTGCTGATACATGCTCTGAAATGATGAATGACATTTTTGGGCTCAGTTGGCAGCTCCAAGCCCCAAGGCAGGGAAGAGAAGCTGCTGAAAGGAAGAGGAGAGGAGAGGGGAAATCCTTAGGATGGCATTGCCAGACAACACTGGTATCTTGTTCTAGCCTCCTCCTACATAATACATTGCTCTTTAAAAATTATCGAAGCATATGAAAAACTTTATTACACATCACAATCTCTAATGTGCTGATACAAAGGCATATTCTGCTTACTCTGAGTCAATGTGCCTGAAAAACAGTAGATAATTAGCTTCACATACAAGGGTGGTGCCTTATAAATATCTGAGTTATTCGCAGTGTGCCGTCTGTGCACAGATCTCAAGTCTTGTGAGCAGATGCAGTCCCTGTCCAAAGGTTATTAAGCAAAATAGTGGACCTGGAGGAGAAAGCTCTTGAGTTTTTGCCCCCATGGATTAGATATTTAAGACCTGACTGTCGCAGCTCCTCTAGCTAGTTTTTTTTTAATCAGTCCTGTGTAGGAGAACTTATTCCTTATCTTAAATAGAATCTTCAGATGCAAATAAAGAGTAATTACTTAAATGAAGTGTGCCTGGAGCTGTTTGTAGCTTGGGTTTCAGCTGAGTTGACACCAGATTATTCCTACTCCTTACTGAGGCGATGCATGTGTTGCTCCAGCTGTTTTGGGCGCTAACAGCTTTTCCAGGATCACTTCCTTGGATTAACTAGGTGGGACTCTAGAGTTTATGCCCTAGGTGTGGGATTGTAAGGTTTTCAAGTTTGCACTGTTCTATAAGTTTTGGGCTGAACTGACCAAACTGGTGACAGCAGACTGGGACAAGGGGTCAGCTCAGATGTTGGGTGACAGATGAGATTGGCACTGGAGGAATGATGTGCAGAAGTGGATCTGGCTTAGTGGTGGCTCTTCAGGTTGGAAGCAAGTCCACCTCTGATTTCCCAAGTCAATCCTGGAGTCAGTTTCACTTAACATGTTCTGCAGCGGCTTGGAGGAAGTATTGAGATGTCAAAGCTTGGAGGTGATGCTTGGATTTTTCAGGTGATCAGAAAGTGATGCTGAGTTGGTCCGGAAAGATCTTGCCAAGCTGGATCAGTGCCAACAAAGGTAGCATATGGTTTTCACGACAGGTAAGGTAACATGTAGGGGAAAAACAAGCTCTGCATGACATGAAACTTGGAATGGGCAGCTGCAACTACATAATAAGAGATCTTGGAGTTGCTATTTCCAGTACTCGGAAATCATTTGTTCAGTGTGCATCATCAGCCAGAAAAAGCTAGCAAAGAGCCAGGTACCATCTGGGAGGGCATTAAGGGTGATGGAGAGGGTCCCTTTGGTGCTGTGTAAAGTTCTTGGGCACCCACATTTTGAGTCCCCTGTGCAATCCTGGTTTGTGAGGAATGTGAGGGAGGAGAGCTGTCCTCTGCTTGCTCTCTCCAGCTGTAGCAGCTGCCTTGCAAGGAGAGACCACGGACCCTGGGGCTCTCCGCTGGGGAGTGAAGGATATGGGTCTGCGGCTCAAGGAATTGTAGGTGACTTGTCAGTAGAGCTGACACTGCCCATGTCTTGCAATACTGGAGGGAGAGGGCAGCTGGTGGAACCAGCAGATAAAGGAAAGCAGGTGGGTCTGTTCACCTGTTGGATGGTGGACTTCTGCACCTTGCTCTCATAGGAGGCTGGGGGCAGGCAGTAGCAGGGAGTTTGGGCAGGGACTACACTAATTTGTGGACAGCAAGTGTGTAAATGGCCGCAGGACAGGAGTAATGAGGGATGCACCTTCTAACACCCCTAATAAGGGCAGGTGGTAGGGAAGTACAAGGGGAATGGGCATCGAAAGCGGTGAGGCTCCTGGTCTTCTGCAGAGAGCCACTTCTCTAAAGCTTCGTGCTCTTTGCTGCAAGAAAAGAAATGCAGGAAAACTGGGTGATCCTGGGGGAGCAGAGGGAAGGAGGGTTTGGAGAAGTGCTTCCTGCATTTGAGTTGAAGCCTGAGGTCCATGTGGTGGTAGTTTAGAGCAGTCAGCTCGTTGGATGTGGGGCTTGACGGAAAGTTTGGCTGGAGGGCCAAGGTCCCCTGCCCCACTCCCTGCCACAGCATCCTGCTGCTCCAGACCACCTGCCAGTGGGTAGGTGTGACCTTTCTGCTTGATGCCGTGCTAAATTCAGATTTTTTAAAAATTGCATTTCCTCACGCTGAAGCAGGGGAGGTGACTGGTACACCAGCATGGTTTCTCCAGCTCGAGAACCATCTTGTGTCAAATTCTGTGAGCCACCGCAAGAAGGTGGTGGCTGCTGTGTGATCCTATGCAATAATTGCATCAGGGTTTTGTGAATTGCCTTCATATGTTAATTTGTCTGTGGAGCACTGAACTTCATTCTGGAAAACCCCAGACAAGGGTCAGGATTTGTAACTGTGTGCCAGATTTTGCATATGTAACCGGTCGCATGTTTTTTAAATGAGTTTACTTGTATGTGCTGATTAAGCGAACAGGTGCATTACTAATGTCAAACTCGGCTGACTTCTAAAAGTTTTAGGCTTTAAGTCAGAAGGTTTGTGGAGCAGACAAATATGCAGCGAGCCATTTCAGGGCTTAAGGTTGTATGTGTTGTTGGTTGCTGCATAACTTGAGATAGTGTATATAAGCCTCCGATCAAACAAGTGTAGTCATTTTTAAAGACCCCACCGCCAATTCGTGTGGGAGCTCCAGCTCTTCAGTGGTATTATTTCTGCCTGAGCCCCTCTCTGGGACTTTGCGTCGTTGGGTGATGCTCACAAGTGATGTTGAGCACCGGTGAGGCTCAGCTTCATCACACGCTCCAGCTGCCTGCCCTCGGCTGGCTCCAGCACTCCCTGACACCCGCATGAGCAGGTTCAGCTCATCGCCAAGCCCAGCGTGGGGAGTTTTCTGCTGGATGAGTGAGATGGATTTTATTGCAAAGGGTGAGACAAGTGCAAGTGAAGGAGGAGGAACCTGTGGCTGGAGGGAGGAGAGGACAGGGGTTGAATCTAACTTGCCTTTCCAGTGATGCCGAGACCTGAATGGCACCTAAACTTTAAGTCCATAAGCACTTGCTTTTGCTGGCATAAAGTCTGTATTAGTCAGGATTTCATCCTTTGGTGCAACTTGTTTAGTGTAAGTGTTTGCAGTGTGTTGGCAAACTCCCTGTAACACCCTGTGGACAAAGCCTAGCAAATTGAGCTAGTCAGCATAGCTGCCCTATGTTTTTGTGTCCAGCAGCATAATTTCAGGATTCAGTAAAGCTGAGCAAAGTCAGCATTGCTGCTAAAATGGGATATTCTTATCAGTGGGCTCTTGCTGCCACTAGTGGTGTTGCTGTTTGGGCTGTGTCGAGGAGCAGATCTGACCAGAAGCCAGCCTGTGACAGAAAAGTAGTTTCCAGCTAGCAAGCTCCTTGATTTTTTTAATCCCCCCCCCCGGCTTAACATTTGCAAGTCTTCATGGACTGCGGTGTCAGCACAGCAGCAGTGCAGGACATTTCCATCCTCGCAGGTCAGGAACAGTCTGCGCTTGGTGCTGTGAAATGATAGAGACAAGGCGCAGGTGGCTTTTGTTATTTTTGGCCGTATTGTGTATTTCCCTTGGCAGATATGTAGCTGAAGAAGTGAGGATTGTTTGGGGGAGCTTAGAAGTTTTTTGGAGCCAGTTTGATTGTGCTGCATGTCTTTTTGTCTTTAAGACATGTGCTAGCTGAAGTTAATTAGCTCAAGTTACAAGTGTAAGAGCAGAAGAGGAGTGCTATTCCCTGCCTTCCTGAGGACAGCCAGGCTGTCCACACTGCTGGGAGCAACCCAAAAGATGCTGTGGTGGGAAGCTTGGTTTCCAGTGTTGCAAGAGCTCCTGGCAGTACTGGTGGGTGCATGGGGGTCTGGGCAAAGAGCAGGTCATCTGTGACACTGGGAAGCGATGGGGGCCTAAGCGTTGTCCTAATGAGGAAAGCCTTTGTTAATCATGCATCGAGCTGATACCCAGAACTCAAGTACATGTGAAAATGCTGTTATTGAATAGTCTTTTTGGAAACTAAGCCAATCCCAATCTGTAAGCAACCAGGGTAGCAGGGCAGGGCTTGAGAGGGGGGAAGCACACTGTATTGGACTCCCGCATTCAACGGTACTTCGGGCAGAAGAGGGGTTGGTGTTCCTTTCACTGCCAGCAGATACTGCTGTACAACTTTCAGAATTTTCTCAGTCTCCCCATGGCATGCCGTTGTCCTTGCTAAGCACAATAAAGCATCGGTTCTCAGGCTCCTTGGTGCTGAGTGGAGGAAACCCCGGGTGCTGCGAGGAGCCCAGACCTGCTTCTGAAGCCCTGGCCACTGCTGCCTGGTGGGGTCTGCATCTTGGTATGAGCATGAGGAGCCTTATGGTTTGCTGTGGGATCATCCACCTTCTCTTTCTGCAGCGAATTAACTTCTGCTGGAGCACAAAGATTTGTCATTTTGCTTACATTCTACTTATTTTCTTTCTCTTGTAGGATCGTGTTTCTTCTCAACCTTCAATTCAATTTAAAGGATCCCAAGGGGTGAGTATTTTGTACTCTTGTTATATTACAAAATAAATGGAGTGTAGATTAACCACTTTCACTTATTTAAAAAAAAATATCCTACAGACATTGTTAAGATCTGCTTAATGCCAGATATGTTTCATTGTGTATTTACTTGAAAGTTGTAGCTGAAAGTGGAAGACAATCATGCTTTAGGTATTCTTCTTTATTAGCTTACTTTTGTCACCTTTTAGCCTAAATTTGAAAGCCATGGAAATAAGTTGTAAGTCATCAGCTGAGCAGTGCAAATTTAATATTTTTTAAATAGATGTTAAGCAGTTGGTTTCAAGGTGTGAAGAAGAACTGCAGTTTTGAGGGGTGGGGTTTTGCATACCACAGGGTACTGATGGTTCTTGACCCTTTTCTGAAACTAATAAAACAGAGTATTTCAAGCCTCTTGAAGAGTTGAAGGAAAATATGAGGAAATGTGACCTCCTAATGGCCACAGGTCCTGTTAAACAGTCAGTCAGCGGTGCAAATTGGAGAACTAAAGCTGAAGGTAACATTAAAATACAGGCTATGATCTCTACGTAGAATGATTTAAGGTTTTAGGTTTAATATTTAAACTTTAAGGGATGGCTAAAGCCTCATTTTTAAAGACTGACATATGGATTGTGCTTTTTATGCTGTTAGACGTAATTCAGATCCATTAACTGATCCAGTTTTCCATGTAGCTGTGTGGCACTGGTGTATAAATAGCCGGGAAGGGGCAAGAGAAGGATGAGTAAGGTCTTTATGCTGGTGTGAAGAGGTACTCCCGCCCACAGGTGTGAAACTACAGTCCTGGTCCACCATCAGTTTGGCTGAAGGGTGCTCGGATGCTGGGAGAATCATATCTATAACAAAGCTACTTGGTGCAGACAAAAGTCTCTTAACTGCGCTTGTAAGAAAATCCTTTGTCATTATAGCTTATTCACAATTTAAACCATACTGGCAAATATTTAAACTACACTGGTGAAAGAGTTTCCTTACTCAAATGAATAACCATCTTAGTTGAGAGTCAGCCAAAAGAGCTGTACCAGGAGAGATCAAATTAAATTTGTGCTGCCATCAAGAGGGAAGTTGCACTTGCTAATCTGGCTGGGAAGTAATACAGTAAAACAGACTGGCCAGCCCCACCGATTAGCTTCCTGGCCTGCCGGCTGTGGCAGCAGGCACACGAGCGCTGCAAGGAATGGAGCAGGAGCCGAGTTCAAAATAAGCTCACGGAGTATAAATAATTAACCTAGCTGTTAATCTGAAGTTCTGCAAGTAGTATGCTGTGAAAGAAAAATTACCAGGATGCTTTATCTACCTTGCACCCTCTCTTTCTCTGCAAAAGTTCATGTGCTGCTTTCTCCCATGCTCTCTAGTAGCAGTTTTAAAGCAGTAGTATGTGAGGTTTGAGATGTTACTAAGCTGGGAGAGACTTTGTTTCTCAGCTGTAAAAAGTCTTGGGGTTCTACCAAAAGCTGTCAAAATCTGGGGTCACAAGACTGCTGAAGAGCCAAATGTTAACTTACAATGGTATCACCCTTGTTTCTATTAAAAAGTTAATCCCGGTATGTACTTTTTGATTATGACACTCAACAGTAAGGTCTGCTTCCATGCTCTATGGTGTGGAAACGTCTGCAGGGACTTTGCTGCTTGCTGCAGAAGCAATAATCTCTTATGGTACTTTTCAAATCTGTCCATAATTAAGGAAATGCAAGCCAAGGAATTTATTGCAGATTCTAAGCCTTTGCAACAGGGAGAGAAATGTAATGTAATTAAGGCAGATGGTAACTTAAACCAGGACATTTACTACTGTATATATAGTGGGAGAGAAATGGTTAGCTTGTTATATTGTATATTGTGCAGCCATGTTCTAAGTATTTCCAGAGTACACAAATTGCACGGCAGAGGACTGACCTGGCCCTTTGAAAAGCCTGCCTTCCTCTTCTGGACTGGTTTCCCTTAGGAGGTCTCCGGAGTGAAGAGTGTTCAAGGTGTATTTGTCAGTGCCAAGGCGTTGCAGGTTACCTATGACAGCAAGATGTTTCCTTAAATGCTGCTGAAAGCAAATAGTAATTTTCTTTGTCTCTTGAGAGTACTTCCTCTGCAATTCAGGCAACTATCTAACTCCCAGCTGAGGATAAAATATTAGCATTACCAAAAAAAAAGCTTTTGTTTGTTTGTTTTAAATATGCCATCTCTAGTTGCACACATTCTTGTCCCAGGCCTGTGTGCTGATGGGAAGGGCTGGAGTGAAGAAATAAAAGGAGCTTTCTGGCTTGGGGTGGTCTAGAGTTGTATTAGATGTGGGAACTGAGCAAAGGAGCCTTACACTAGAAGAGGTAAGGGAGGAGCTTTTATTTCATGTATATGTTTAACAAGAGGCTAAGACTGGTGTCAGAGGGGTTCTGCAGTCACTTTGCCAAAAAAGAAAAGCAAGCTTCATTTTTTTCTGTTGTACAGTAGGCTTGCTCTGAAGGGATCTGAAAAGTGTGGAAGTACATAGATGGTGTTAGACGGCACAATAGCAAATCCAGTGGTGCCGTAAGATGTTTTGCATTCAGTATGATAATAAATCATCTCTGTGTGCTGCATAGTTAGCCTCTAGATGCTGCTCTTCAGTACAAGAACCACTGAAACTGCACTGGAACAGTTTGCACAAAACACAGATAAGAACTCTGAGATTTGTGAATTCATAAAATATCTGTGATTGTTAAAACAAACTTTTGCACCAGAGCACAAGTCAGCCCCTGGGAGGGAGAACTTTTCCTCCTGGAACATCTTACTCCCAAACACTCTGGATGATAACGTCTGGTTGTGGCTGAGAGAGCTGGAGGACACTGAAGGACTGCAAGAAGTGGATCATTACAGTGATTCAGATTAATTTTTAAGAAATAGCTTGTAATTAAACACCTAGGCAGCCTGGAGAATGTAGCAGCTGTGCTGTGCTATATACAGTAGCCCTGAGGCAGGTGAATATTGGCAATTAACTTGTAACACAGTAGGGATACCTTAAAAAAAAAAAAAAAAAAAAGTCCAATTATAGTCCAACGTAATTCTGTAGAGGTAATTTTTCAAACAACCCTGCTTTCTCTGCTATGGCTTCCCTCCTGTATTTTTAACTTTCTCTGCTGTGTCCTGCAACTTGCAAATACATTTCTTATACAGAGACAAATTTGCGAAGTGTGCACCGTACCCACAGCTGGCGACCTCTATCTCCTGCTGCGACGCACGTGCCTCCAGCTGCTGTGGGGCAGCCGCTGTGAGCTCACCTTCATCCAGTGAGCATACAAAACCAGTCGCCTGCTTGGGGGAATTCAGCAGTATGCTGAATCTTTGGGCTCCAGTTTAGGGACAGTTGTTGCCTGCCTTGCTTTCTGTCCCTGTGCAAACCTTTCATCCTTGCGCCGGGGGAAGGTGCAGCAGTGTGGGTGTCGGAGACAGCAGTCGCAGCCCCCAGCTGAGGAGGTTTTCTGCAGCAGGTTGGTGACAAATTCCTGCTGGGTGGCAATGAAACCAGCACGGTGCCCAGCACTCAGGTTCACATGGGTGAGCTGGTGCGTGAAGGTGAGCTGCATGGATTTGTGGGAGCAGATATTAAGTTCTTAGAAAAACTGCTTATTAAGCAGACATTAAGTTCTTAGAAAAAAGGCCAGAGAGAAAGAAGGAAGGAGGGGCAAGAAGACTGAAACTAAAAGAAAGTCTTCTCCCTTAAGGTTATCCATTTGTCTACATGTCAACATAATCAGTAAAATCTATGTATTTGAAATGGTTTTTGCGTAGTAAAATAATATTTTTTGCAAGGCACCCACGTGTAGTCACATGATTTCTGTAGAAAGGCATCTTAATTTCCTTCTTGAAAGGGACATTGGGCACATTCTGTAGTATAGATCTAATGAAGGAGGAGGAGGAGGTTTAGTCCTTGAAGGAAGCAGCATTTTGCAAAAAGAATTTTAGTATTAAAATGAAAACAAATCAGCGCTGACATTTTTCTCATGTTTAAGAGCAGTTTTTTGAAGTTTCAAATTGGTCAAGTAGGTTTCTGGAGCACTTTTGTCTCCTTGAATGTGCAGGCTGGACATGTACATTAACACAGACAAAGAAACAAAGTTTTAAGCTTGGGAGCAAGCTCACCTGGGCAGAAGCCACTGTAGCAAAGATCCAAATCATACTATGGCAAAAACTGTCCCTCTTGGGATTTGTAAATGTGGAAGTTACATCAAACATGGCAGAGTGTCCCTGCTAAGCAAAGCAGTGCCTTTACTCAGTAGCAGGGGTTTGCCTCTTGGCAAATAAAGTGTTGCTCTAAAGAAACTGTGAGTAAGCTCCAGAAAATGCATTAATTGGAAATGTGTCTTAAAAAAAATAGTAAGAGCTTAGCTTGGAGGGCCCTGCAACTGTTAATTTTTAAATCCTTTAATCCTGTTGTAGAGACTTGTGGTGTGAGCTGGGCAGTGGTGTGGATGCCTGCATGGGGCAGGAAGCAGATTCCAGCTCAAGCTTGTGAGCTACCAACTCTTAGCCTTAAAAGTAAGTCTTTGAGGGAAAACTACTGGTGAGATGGTAAGGTTGGAACGATTCTGAGAAGAGACAAAGGAGAGAGAGGACTTGAATGCATCTGCTGAGCGGAAGCACCTAAAAATACAGTGCTCATGTCAACCTGATGACGTGATGCTGTACTGTGGAAGAACAAGAGGAGAGTGGGTAGAAGTGTTCAGAAAGAGAAGAGATTAAGTGACTCAGGCTCAGAGAGCAAAATACATCTGGCCTGATTTGAGGGTACAATAACAGGCACACGGTATCAGCGGGAATGATGGAAAGGAGGAGGATGGAAGAGACAAAAAGCTATGAGCCAGAGAAATTGGAGTGAGTCCACACAGGAACTTCAGGAGAAAATTATGAAAACTGTTCTTACGTTACAGAGCCAATGAGGATGTCAGAGAGAGAGGGTAATGATAGATCCAGAAATCAATTACCAAGAGGAAGAGATTAAAGTCAAGGGTCTGAGTTATTCTAGTGGATATTCTCTATTACTAAATTCATTAGATGGTAAGAAATTACAAGCCAGTTTGAGGATGTAGAATTTGAAGTGACATTTTAAAGTAGGCTGCAGAGGGTCAAGAGCCCTTGATGCTCATCCTGAGGTGCTCCAGCCTCGCTGGTGGTGACACACAAAGCCAAAGCACAGCACACCGTTCTGCATGCATGTGAGACTGGTGTGCTGGTGCATGCTTGAGGGTCTGCAGCTGTGGGGTGTGCTGGGAGAACTCCCTCTGCAAAGGGGTGAAAGGCAGGAACAGGGTACCCCTGGGTGCCACAAAGCATGCTTGTGTTAACACCCTCATCTGCCTGGCTTTCCCCAGGTCACACGGGTGCTTGATTGGAACTTGCCAGCCTTCATCTGGGTGTGTTTTAAGTCTTGACTTTTTTCTTGTCAGTTAAAGGTGGAAGCTTGTTTTCATTTGAGAAGATTTAGAAGTACTCTTTCTGTTCTTTTGTTTCCAAACAGCTTGCAGTAAGAAAACTTTACCATTTTATCCCAAAGTCTCAAATTTCAAAAGCATAAAAATTCTAAGACATAACCTCTACAGAACATTGTTCTTCCACTTCTGTTTTCTGTATCCTCTGCTAAGAGTTTTTTAAATTCAAGAGGACCCTGTACCAACTCAGTCCATCCTTCCTGGGATTTGCTTTAGCATATCCAAGCTGGCATCTGCATGAGTGTCACTGTATATAGGTAAATTAATAGATTTGGTGTCCTCACTGTCCTGCGCACTGCTATACTTACAGACACTTCTATGCCCTTTGGTGCTTCTAACTGCAACAAATAAGTTGTTGGTTAGTGTTTTAGCTAGTGATGCTCTAGGAAAGGAGGACCCTTCTGCAAATGCTGTTGCTGTACATTTGCTGCAGTGATGTTGTTCATGCAGATGGCCTAGAAGAAAACTTTTTTTTTAATTTCTTCTGTAGTTTTCTGCAAGGCTAGCCCTAGCTCTCTGCATCCATGTGGGACTGGCCCAGTCAAATGCCCTGGCTGGCCCAGGGAAAGCAGCAGGAACATGTTTGTGGAGCCAGGCTTCTTGCTAGCAGTCACCCATTAGGTTAGCTTTGCTGTGTTTTAAGAGCACACCTTGTCATGTTAAACTGACACTAGTGTCATTAAAAGTCTGTCCTAATACTTGTGTCCTAAAAAGTCACATTACTGCTGGAGAGTCAGGCACTTGAAAGCAGGAGGTCCCATATCCTATCATATCATCCACTACATAACTCGGGTGAAAGATCTGCCTGTGAGGGAAGATTCTGGGGGTTGATTAAATTTGTCTTTGAATTGTGTGCAAACATAGATTAAATTGTTTTCTCTATGAAAGCTTAGAGCAGAGGCAGAAAGTACAAATTTCCTGCAGCTGCCATCAATTAAGAATGGTGTGCTCAGACACTCCTGTCTTTTCCACGTGGATCCAGAAAACAGGCTTTCTGCATCTCCATTAGCCTAGGGAGATGCATTTGACATTGGTGGTAAAACTTCCTGCATGCTTCTGTTAAAATAATGCAAATTCTGTAGGCTAAACAAGCAACTACTCAGTTTCCAGAACTGGAAAATAACTCTTCTGCAGTGGCTTCTGACAATGCCTTTTTTACACGTCACCTTTGACAAAGCCTATTAAACAGTGGATTCACTGAAGACAGGGTGGGGGGTTAACTTTTTTTTGCTTAAACAGTAAAGGACAAAGGTGATGATACAGATGGTAAGGCGGTGTGAGAAGGCAGCTGTGAAGTAATGTGAAGAGGAAATGTAGAAGGAGAGGCTTCGGAACAAACAGCTGGTCACTACAGAGCAGAAAATTTGGTCAAGCCTGGTGGGGAAAACTGAGCATTCACCTGTCTCTGCCTTAGGTGCATCTTAGGTTGTTTTTTTCCCATTTAGTGCCTGCATTCTCCCAATACTGTTTCCTGGACGTTCAGGAGAAGCACTTGTGGGTGGTACTGGTAACATTGCAGGGTTGCTAAAACTTTCAGGGATGAATGGATGTTATGTACTGCATTGTAAATCCTCATCCGCAACTTATCTGTGTTATCTTACGAAACAGACCGGTGATATTCTTTGAGTGTTTACGTTTAAAGAGACATATTAAGGCTGGAGCTGGGTTTTAGCTGAAACTGGGTCACTTCTCTGAAGGATGCTGAGCGGCAAGAAGGCAGTGGGAAGAGCAGCGAGGGCTGCACTTGTTGGGTGGGATATATGGGGGAGCTGGCACAAGGCTTAGCACAGCTGCCTATGTGGATGTGTTTTCTGGCAGTGGAAAGAGTATTTCATGTGACGGGCCTCTTGCATAAATGGGGAAAGAAGTATGTGCAAGGATAAATCGTTTCAGGCATGTGAGGAGAAAAACCATGCCCTGCCTTCCTGTGCTAGTATGTATTCTGGGAAATATATAGGCTGCAGACTTGCCAACTCAGACCAGTTAGTTAACGTGTTTGAAGTTGGGCAATGTTAGGGGAAAGATACATGGTTCATTTTATTAGGATCGTGCCTAAATGAGGGGGAGACATTGTTGTGAACTGTGTTGTCATACACCTGCTTTCAAGGTGGCCTCTTCCCTTGTCTGGACATGACCAGGGTGACTCATTGGATAAGGTGTGCAAACATGCAGCTTCTCTTCAGAGCTTTCTCACCTTCTTTCTCGCCCTATTTGGTTGGCTGCTGGTAAGGTTACAATAAATCTAATGAAGGATTGTGGCAAGGACTTCACTATTTCTAGAAGAAGAGTGTAGGTCAGCTGTAAATAATGGTGGGTGTTTGCTGTTCAGAAATCTCCATCTTTGCTGTAAAAGAATATAGTAAATTTCTTCTCAATGTATTGCAGGCCATGTACCAGCCAGGATGCTCTCTATACATGGAAGGTTGAATACAGATCAAAAGCAGCTTCTCTGAAACAAATGTGCTGACAATGGGCTTGCAGTGTTTCTTCCTGATGCAAACAAAAATTTATTTTCTATTATGGATTAATGGTGTTCCAATGTGTACTTTTTTAATACAGGCTCCTTGACCTTCCTCTGCAAGTATTGCTCAAATAGGAAAAACAAACTTTTTGCCGCTATACTTATCTCAAGCTGAATGCGGTATCTTAATTCTGATTAAACAAAAAATCCTTGAACTGCCTACTGAACTTTTCAGAGCCATATAATATAAACTTAGAGTGTAAAAACTGGTCTGTTTATTCAAAACAGGAGGCTTATTTGCAGAAGCTGCTGAGTCTATAAACTACTTCAAAATGTTATTTTGTCTTGCAAGATACAGAAAGAAATGGCAACTATGTCAACGGCAGAAAAACTTGATCTTAAGGGTTCGAGGTGACAGGAGTTTTTGCAAACCCAGGTGTTGTCAGCAAGTTTATCCTGTTCAAGTATTGCCTCCCCTAGGCTGCTGAAAATGTGTTAGTATCCTGGGAACACTTTCTAGACTGCATATTGCCTAGCAAGAGCCCCATGCTTTGAAAGAGTGCCTCTAAGATAAGTTTACTTGATTTGTCAGGGAATGAGGTAATCTTTGCAAAGAAGCAAAGAGGGAGCCTTCAAATCTCTTCAGGTCGAAGCCGGTAGCTGGCATTTGGTAGAGGGCAGTGCACCAGGGCTGGGGTTTGCTCTGCACGGCCGGCTGCTGAAGCCTCCTGCTTCTCTGGAGCAGCGGTGTGCGATGTGGTGGTGGAAGGGGGCAAGCGTGGTGGAAGCCTCTGGTGAGCCAGAAAGTGGATGAAGCGCAGCAGCTCCTGCGTGCAAGTCTCACATCATGGTCCTGCAGTTTAACCTGCTGTTTCTTGTTGCTTTAGTCACATCGGCGTGCCCCAGTAGAGCAAAAGCATGATCCTGCGGGCTTGTGTTGGTTGGATGTTCAGCTGTAACCTGCAGATCATTTTCTGTACGGGTGCTGCCCTGTGTGGGGTTTTTACTTCAAAATGAGGTACCTTGCACAGCCTCTTTTGAAGGCTATTATACACCTATTTTCAGACCTCCATCCCAGTTTTTCAAGACTGCTGTGAATTTTAACTTCATCCTCATGCATTTTGTCCCTGCCAGCTTTATGTTACCTCCAGATTCAATAATTATTCTCCATTCTGTGTCATAAATGTGTGGGCTTTCACTTTTGAACCATAATAGGGGAAATAAGCTCTGATTTAATTGCATTTAATATAACTTAAAATGCATTTTTTTCCCTCAGAGCTTGTCCTAAGTTGAACTTATTTTGAGCAAATCTTTTTTTTCCATTGATCAGCCTGAAGGATGTATATGCATGAAATCACCTTAAACATTAGGAATTTCTATACCTTAATGTCTGTATTTAAAATTCGGAAAGAATTGCTGTATGAAACCATAGAGTGGCTCAATGTGGTTTTATGCAACAACATGAAGACAGAAGCTGGCCTTAGAGCATATTTAAAAACATGCTTGTTGCTGTTCCAAGCATACACAACAATGTTACCTGCTTCCTTTTTCTAGGCTGTATGTATTGAGGGCCAGCCTTAGATTGATCATAGAATATATTTGTTCATTTTTCCAAAAAGTATGTCAGGCTAAAAAACATTACCTCTTCTACAGTGGGTTGAATTCAGATTGTCAGATTCACACATACACAGCTGCTGTATTTGTAGTAAAACCAGTATGCTGAAACATTCCATCAATGGTAGTTAATTTTATAGAGTGTAGATGAATTTTAGTGTCATTTGGGCCCCTATGGTTGTCTTAGGTTGATGGTTACTCTGTAGCAACCTTCATAATCATTAAAAGGTGAAGCTGCATATATAATACAAGCTTATGTGTTTAGTAACTTACCTGATTTATTTCCATTCTTATATAAAATGCACAGATTGCTCTTTTAGGCATACTAGTACTTGAAGCTTAAGTAAAAGAATACGGTGTTCAGGTGACTTTTCTTTCTCCTGCATGTCCAGTCACTGTCCCAAGCCGTTGGTAAGCTCTGCCAGTACTGACGATTAAAATACAAATGATAATGGAATTGTTTTGTAGCAGCACTTTGACATGCAAATGACAATGACATTTATGAAGACTGGCCAGTTTCACAAGCACAGTATTGAGATAAAGATTTCTAAGGGGCTGTAGCATATTGCTTTTACATGTCTACCTTTGTCAGCTGTATTTAATATTCCATTAAAAATTCAAGGAAATTTCAGAAGAACAGCTTTTTAGATTTATTGCAAGCTAATTTTACCTTCAGAATAAAGTAGTTGGATGGCAGTAGTTTTTGTGTGCTTTGGCATTGTTTTGTATAGCAGCACACTGAAAAATGTGCTTATGCTAATAAACATTTTAATGATTTCTCATATTTACATTTTTAAGCTCCAGCAGAATGCAGCACATTCTGTGCTAAATGACTAGTTCAGCCAAGGAAATCAAGTTTTGTTACGTCTGACTAAACTTACAAAAAACTATTTACATTTCACATTTATGCAAATAATTGCATCTAGAGCTGAGTAAAAGAAAAAAGGCTTTTAGCGCCTGTTGGAGTTGAAATTTATCTTTTATAGTTTAGGAAGTTTTTCTCTTATAATTTGGATGTTGCTGGTTTTTTACCTTCTTGGAGCCAACTCCAGTATGTGCTTTGTTAGGACTGAATAAATCACAAAGTCAGGGCAGTGACCAATGTGGAGAGAGCAAATTGCTCTCCTCTGTTTTGTTAGCTGAGCTTCGGTCCGTTTGATTATACTCAGGCACTTGCATTTGAAGTTAAGCACGTGCATATTAATTCCACTAAATGGGAAAGGATGACTTGCTACTTGAATGCTTTGCTGAATTAGAGGCTGAGCAACTGTCACTTTTCCAGTTACTGCTGTGACAGACACATAGCCAGCGCTACTTTCAGAGGGAGAATTGTGCCAAAGCAGTCTTTTTAGTGACATCATTGAAATCATATCAAAACTTTCAAAATACAGTTTCCCATTTAAAATTATGGTCCTAGTTAATTGAGAGCAAAGGAGTGTAGATTGAAGTTTTTATGTGAACTTTTTTTTTCCTTTTAGCTTATTAAAATTCCCAGAGCTGATCTGCCAAATGAACAGCATACATTTAACTTCTACTTGTCAGATGTTGGCAAAGATAATCCTCAGGGAAGCTTTGACTGTGTCCAGCAAACAGACTCAAGGTAAGTTTTACTTAACGTTTTCTTTCACAGCAAATTTAAGTAGATTCTGTGGCTTTGAGCATATAGCGAAAACCTTTAACAGAAGTATGCTCCTAGTGATGAGCTGCAGTATAAAATTAATTCCTAGCAATAGCCTGAGTTCTTGTTAATTTTAAATACTTGCCTTTACATAGAATTCTTTTTTGGTTTTGCTGTTGGAAAAGTAGCCTTTTGAGTACTTTCTCACCTTTTAGTGCTATTTTTAAAAGCATTTGGAGCTCAGCATCATCCAAGCTAGACCAGATCCATTCTACAACCATATGTAAATATGACTATGGCTGGCAGCATGCTAGCATGCTGGCCATGTGGATAGTTGTTTTATTTTAAGAACCACATAAGTCAGTGACCTTATCCATAATTGCATGACCATGGTGTTTCAGAACCCAAACGTAACACAGCAGCGGCTTGTTCTGGTCCTTTGAGTCAAAGTGAACAGTGTTAATGCCTACCAATAAGGCAAGAAAATACCGTGCTTTTACATTAAGTGTGCTTTAGCTTGTAGAGTAGTATTAATGTAGTCCAGTGGTGTTGAATAACTGTCCCATTTGATTAACTAGGACATCGCAGGCAGAGTTTGTGTATTGATCTGGGAAGCTGATAGCAAACATATACACTGACACGTTTCCAAAAGGTGCTGCTCAGGTTGTCAGTCACAGGAGAGCTTCTGCCCTCAATTTCAAAACAGAGATTTGTCTAGATAGTGGGTTTGGGGAGCAATAAGAAAATGAGCTGATGTAATAACTCTTTGCCTAACAGGAGATCTCTCAGCAACCTCATCCTTCTCTTTCTCACCCTGCGCTAGGTCTCTTCTACTGTAATACAGCCTGTCAGTGAACTCACTTAACTGACGGGACTGGCAAAAAGCCAGATGGTTTAGCAGGAGACCTGGGGGAGCCTGGGCCAGTGTGGGGTTTGGGGTTTTTTTGCCTCTTTTTTGTTTGTTTGTTTTTTTATTAAACTGTATCTGAAAGGGGCCAGACAGCTGCCAAGGCTGGCACAAAGCGAGCGGCAGGAGTGCATGCTGGGGTGAGAGGTCCTGTCTCCGCTCCTGGCTTGCCTCTCCTGAGCATCTCTTAGGGCGCTTTCTTCTTTGGGAAGGAGCACCTTCCATTGAATTAAATTGTATTTTTTTAAGTAAGATTAAATTTAAGCTGCTTTAGCTTTGAATCATTCTGAATAGCATGCCTAGGTAGTTTTAATGTGGTTTTACTAATCTCTCAAATCTAATTCAGACTAGCTTTCACGACGTCCTTTGTAGCCAGCTCTCAGTTAGCGCGAAGTGCCTGCAAGGTTAATGCAAAACTTGTGTAGTGTTACATGAAGAGTCATTTAAAAAAAACCAAAAACCAGAAAGGGCTTCTGCAGGGTGTCTAGTCTAATTTTGTGCTCAAGGCAGGTCTAGCTTCAAAATTGGCTCAGATTTTGAAAATGCCTAGCCCGAGGAGAGGGATTATACAGTGTCTCCATTAGTCCTTGGCCATTCCTGCGGTGAAAAAGCACATAAAGGCAGTGATGTTCAAGAAAATGGGCAATGGGTAAAAGCTGTGCTTTAGGTGGCGTGAAGGACCTTTTTTCTGTTGTAAACGTGGTGATTTTGGAGCAAGGAATCAATACATACCTCTAGGCTACGGACAAAACTGTATAATCTTGAAATATTGGGCAGTGGCTTGGTCCAGCTTTGTGACTTGCAGAAACGACATGGTGGGACGTGAGATTCTTGTCCCTTCTTGGCGCCTTGATGGGGAGTTTTTTGGGGTAGTTAAAGTGTTTAGGGTTAGCTGAAGGCAGTGTCCTTCCTCTGGTCAGACCTGGTGCAACGCCGGGTGCCGCAGGGGGTACTCGTTAAGGGTGGTGATGATTAGGCCAATTTAAACAAAGCCACTGTTAGTCAGTCAAGATGTCCTCCCGGCTGGGCTCCTCCATAAACACTTCCCGAAGCCCAACGCCTGACACTATGGAGGCGACCTCGCTGTCCTTCCCCTCAGGCAGGGTTTTTCCTCTCAGTGCCTCTTCCCGAACACAAATCCTCGGAGAAGCGGGCGGGTAGACCCGCCGGCCCTCCTCAGCGCTGTCGAATGCACAGAGCGGGCCACGGGGAGGGCGGACATCTTGGAAAGCAAGATGAGGGGGAGAGCAGGGTGCAGGCCGCGGACAGGTCTGGAGGGGAGGCTGGCTTGGTGACGGGGGGCTACCACTAGCCCAGGGCCACCACCAGCCACCTGAGGGGGAGAAGAGGAGATGTGTCCTGAGCTGAGAGCCGGGCAGCTGGCGGAAAGCCTCTGGGGCAGGACCTGGCTGCCATTAGGGTGTCAGTGTAACTGCCTGAGTGGTCCTGGTAATTGTCATTGCAGCAGCCATCAACGCTGCCCTCAGCCTTCCTCTCAAGTACGGTTATGTGAGGAAATCGTAATTATGCAGACAGGTAAAACTGATACAATTTGGATGTGTAGAAACAACCTGAAATGCATTTGTGCCCTAGTTCGCTGTCAGAACTGAAAAACGTTTTTCTTCGCCTGTTAAGACAGGTTTTAAAGTTCCTGATACAACCATACTTCTAAACCTGAACTAGTGCTTGGGCTCAACTTTTTTCAATGTTTTTATAGTTCTGAAGCCTCGCAACTCACTTGCCTGGGACCTATACAGAATAAAATTACAGTATGTGCAACAAGTGACTCCTATCTGATGACCAAAGAGCGCATGACCCAGGCAGAAGAGGAGTCGCGCAATCGAAGTGCAAAGTTTATTAAACCTGGTGGACCATTTGTAGGTACGGTTGTATTTAATTTTTTACTGGATATCTGTAAGTTTTTTAAACTCAGTAATTCATCTTTTCAGCGTGTATTTGGGAAAGGTGGTATGCTCAGAGATCTCGTGTGTAGGTAGTGTGCCCTCATGTTGCAGATTTGCAGCCTCCTGTTGCTACTTTAGGACATTAGTCCTTCACTGTTCCCATATTGCTTACCTGATTAAAATTTTGACTGTCGAAATGAGGGTTTTTACCACCCCATGCACTTAGATTCTCTGGTTTAGTAGCTAATGTTTTGGTTTTGTAACAGTACTTTTAAGTACCTAAATACTGTGCTAAACCATTAAGCTTAATTTGTAATCTAAAAAAATTAACATTGGGGAAGTCTCATGTACAAATTCATAAGCTTAATATGAAAAACTTTGCTTTTCACACTTGCTAATACTGATTGAATTTTATTTATTTTATGTCGTGATCATTAATAAGCAACAATTACCACAGGACCATGTTTGTTTGGTTGGGTTTTTTTTAAAAAAGTTAAAGTAGGGTAATGTTGACACCTTCCCATGGATTTCATCGTTTTCCACAAAACAAAAAGCGTTTAGGAAGTATCATTCATTATTAAACTGTTCTGAGTATCGTTTCCCTGAGGAGCCTAGCACCGGCTGCAGGTAGATGCAAGGTGAGTCTCCACCTCATAGGCATTCAGTGGTACAGGCAGCAGTGGTCCCGCCCACAGCAGTGAGCTGAACCAGGTACATCTGTCTTTATTGCGTAGAACAGGCTCTCACTTGGCTGCAGCTGCAGCCCTCTGCCAGCATGGACATCCCTGACAGTGATTGTGCAACGCTTGCTCTGCCACAGCTTACTGCAGAGAATTTTAAGCCAGCACTGTCATGGCTTTTTGGAGGTACAAAACTAAGTGTATGTGGCCTTGGCGCTAAGGTAGCTTGACATGGGTTGATACCGGGCACGGAGTTGGGACTGCTTCCCCTGTATTGTCTAAACTGTTCTTTTAACGGCAGCATGAGAGGAGCCACATGTATTTTAAAACTCCTCATTGGGGAAGTTCTATTTTACATGTCAGTGATCTGCATGATTCTTGTTGGTGGTTTAAATAGATCTTAAATGAATATTTAACATTAAATAAACGGGTCTGAAGACTGGCAGTAGGGCAATTATGATATTTGGGGGTACTTTTGTTTCAGGCTGACATTGAGGAAGCTCGGGGAGGACAGGTCTAGTTGCTGGTAGGGCACGGGAGTGACTCTGCAACATGCTTCATGCAGTACAAATTAGGAACTCGGGTTGTTAATCATGTTAATGCATTTCAGTTAATTTTTTTTAAGTGATTCAGTGACATGACTTTAGGAGGTGTTTTGGTTGAATGCTGCTTATACGATCAGCTGTGCTGGGGTCTTGTGTATCTACATTGGATGTAACTTGTCAAAACGTTTGAAATGGGTTCAATAAGCAACTGGCAAGTTCATACTGTTCTAAAAATGTAATTGTGTGTGTTTGCACTATTAGGTTTGTTCTTAAAAAGCAGAAGGGCAAAGTCCAGGGAACATGCAGGGTGGAAAGGTTATAGAAGTTTGGCCTCCACTGCAAAATAGAAACAAATTTTTGTTATTCCTGAGGACGAGCAGTACATAAACACAGCTCAGTCTCTGTGTGTCTGCTAGAAAAGAGCAAGCTACAGATTTTCTCACCAGTACTCATTAAGTCTCCCTCATGTAGCAAACATGAGTTGCTGGTTTCAGAAAAATGCCTGGTTTGTGTCACATCCTCTGTTGGATTGCAAACGATATTTACTGCAATGATTTTCTATAATATTCTGATAAAGCTTTTTTTTTTTTTTCTGTCTGATAGCAAATGCTATTTAAAAACGCAGAGAAGTTTGGGTCTTTTCTCAAAAACTGAGATTCAGCTTGGGTGGTGTTATTTTTAAATCCTGGATGCATCACTTGCAAGGACTTGGATTGTTCTTCCAGTTGAGAAACATGTCTTTTTATAGAGTTTGATCCAAAAAGCTGTGCAGGCTATGTTTTGAAACTTATCTGGCCTTGGTCCCAGGAAGTGTTAAATATTTGGTGTATTGTTTCTGACAAACCTGGGCTTATTTAATAGGAGGGGAACATTTCAGCTTAAAATGTGGTGTAACTCAAGTGATTAACACCAAATGTTGGAAGTTGCTTTAAGCAGTGATGCAATTAATTGTGTAGAGTTGGTCTCCCTAGGGGTTAATGGGGAATTTTTAATTAGATGAAAGACCTTTGCATCACACTTTAGAGTAGTCTTTAAAAAAAAAAGAAAAAAGAAAAAGAAAAACCCCTGATTTGGGGTATTCAGTGCTTGAGCTTATAAACTGGAAAAATAATAAAAGCACCATCTATAGAAGTAATAAGTAAAGTCTTTCTACTGCTCAATGCATCTTTACTACCTGTATTTTTATAGATCTTGAAATGCTAACTAGATACAGTTTTCAGTGTTTATCTGGCTTGGTAAAGTCTTTTAAATGCACTTTCTTGTGTTGTCCCAACCTCCCATGTCACTTCCCTCCCCTTACATTAGGAAGAAAAGTACAGGTGAAGAGAGGACCACAGAACATTCCAGATACTGTGCCCGAGACGAAGAAACCAGCACGCGTGACCTCTGCAAAAACAGTACGGAAGACTCGTGCACATAATGCTATTGCTCAGCGACCATACAAGGATAGGGTGATTCACTTACTGGCACTGAAGAATTACAAGAAACCAGAGTTACTTGCCCGCTTGCAGAGAGATGGTGTCAACCAAAAGGACAAGAATTCCCTTGCAACTGTCCTTCGGCAGGTAAGATCATGGAGTTTGTGCCAGCAATTTTTCCCTCCCGCTATTCATTTAATCATAATTTTGAGCTGTGTTACTCCAGTGTTTAAATTAGAAAATAAGAAACAACTTATGTAATGCTCCTTGTTTGTTTTTCAGTAAACTTTATACAGATGCCCCAAACTGCAAGTCAACATGAGGAAAGGAAAGAAGGACTGAAAAATCTGGGGGGAGTGGTTTTGTATTGCTAGAATGGCAGGAAGTAATTAACTATTTCTAGCTTTGTTGCTCCTAATGTCTTATTTTTTCCTCTTACTTGGACTGCTTAACTGCTTAATTGAGAGAAAATGCCATGCATCGTCTCGATTGTGTGAAATAGTTTGTCGTAGTACTTAATATTTCTTGGGACGAGTTTAGGAGAAGTTTGGTAATCACATAGGTTAGTATTTCACTTGAATGTATTAGGTGGCCTGTCAATGGTACTTGTCTTCTCTTGAGATCTGTTAGATTTGCAATCCAGGGAGGGCTGTTCCAGTCAAACCATAAATGAAAAAGGTGGTGGTCTGATTCTGAGCATAGTGTTTCTTTGCTATGATGTGGATTGTGTCTTTACCTTACTTGAAACCTTTTTCTATTCAGTAGCTTTTCTAGTGCTCCTCTGAGCTAAGTTCCACCTGTATTTTGTTATATCTATCAAAATTATTGGTAAGCCTATAATGTTGTATAGGTTAAACTTTTATGCTGTGTGTTCAAGAGTGTCACTTACTAATTTTCTACTAAAATAGTACAGAAAAGGTTTCTCAGAGTATTGTATGATGCAGTGGGTCCTTCCTTACTTTTTAAATTCTCTCTGTACCCATAGACAGTGGCTGAATAATGCATATATTAATAAGTAAAGTAGGAATTTTTCCTGCTTATCTAGAAAAAAAGTGGTTTGGGACCAATCAAAGTGAGTAAAATTCAACATTTATACAGCTTTGATTGATACTACACTGAATTTTAAAAACTCATTCCCTGAATATGTTAAGTGTTGTTGCTTTGTTTGCCCAGTAAAATGGTAGGGTTTTTTCATCCTGAAGACATACACAATTTAACGAGAGCCTTGTTCTTACATACAAATTGAAGCAGTCAATTTATACTTTAAGTTGATTATAAAATTCCAAAAGCTCGTCTCCCTCAGAGGATAAAAGGTGCAAAAGTTTTCTTCTGCCCCATTATGCCTGTCAGTGTTTAAGGAGACTTTCTTGGAATCTGTTTCCTGTATGTGATGCGAACTACCTCAAGGTACTGGTTTGCATTCGAAAATGGTCGTATTAGCAGCATTACACCCTGAAAAGCCTTGCTCACATTTTTCTTAAGTTCATAATGATTTTTTTTTTTGTACAAGTCTAAAATCAGCAGCCTGAATTTGCTAAGATCTAATACGCACAGATTTGCTTCTCTTATAATACAGATTTAGTTCTCTTTTTAACAGGTGAATTACTGTTTCAGGGTATCTTTGTTACTTTTAATTTTTTTTTTAAGCTGCAGCCAGCCAGACATGCACACAGACATGAAATAGCAGTATTTATCATGTTTTGGAGGAAAAAGCAGGCAAAGCTACAAAAAGTGGTGGTGGTGTGTTGATGAGTTATTCAGCATTTTGTGTCAAGCAAATTGACAGAGATTGTTTTTCTTTGAGGCTTTCTCTGAAACTCTGTACAGGTGGCAGGTGATGAAGTCTAAACAAGCACTTAAGGTGTCAATGGTCTCCGGGTTTTACTAGCTCATTTTAACTTTTTGAGTATACTTTGTATTTTTCTTAAGGAAGATACAAACCCATTTTATTTTCAAAGCTATACAGCAAGGCATGCACATGACCTTCTCAGGACAATACTTTGCTGTAATGAACCTGTGTCTGCAAGATGAAGAGTGCATCTGGGCTGTACAACCCTCCTTAAACATTTTAGCACTAAATCTTGTTTTCACAATATAACTTGTTAGATAGGAGTACAGTTACTATTTTCCCATTAGGTAAAACTTTGATATGGCTTAAAAGTAATGGGATAGGTGTATAATTCATCTTTGTACTACAACAGGTTTAGTGTTAGTTAAGTTATCGTGTACAATTATTCGGTTGAAAGATATAGTTTCTTGTGCCTCAGGCACTTGAGAAGGAACAGCAATTCTGTTTATCAAGACAAATGATGACATACTGTGGTTGTTAATGGGATGATAGAAAACATGCATTGTTCCAGGCACAGTCTGTGCTCTGCCATAGCAGTATAGCTGTGTAAAATGAAAGAACAGCAGGTGTCCTCCTGAAGTTGAACAACTCTGAATTTGTATGTGGAGATAATGTTCTTAAGTTCTTAAAAAAGAAAAATAAGTACAAATAAAAAACTAGGCCTCTCAACATATTTCATGCAGTAAGATTTAAAGTTTTGGCATGGTTTGCCTTGATTCTCAATGCTGTGTTAAAGACAAAGAAACAGATAGATCGTGCAGAGAGAGGTTTTCATAAGAGTATGTGTTCAGGTTTCAGCTGGGATAGAGTTAAGTTTCTTTCTAGTAGCTGGTATAGTGCTATGTTTTGGATTTAGGATGAGAAGAGTGTTGATAACACACTGATGTTTTCAGTTGTTGCTAAGTAATGTCTAGGCTAAGTCAAGTATTTTTCAGCTTCTCACCCCTGGCCAGCAAGAAGGCTGGAGGGGCACAAGAAGTTTGGATGGGCACATAGGCAGGACAGCTGACCCAAACTGGCCAAAGGGGTATTCCATACCGTGTGATGTCATGCCTAGTATATAAACTGGAGGGGGTTGTCGGGGGGGGGGGGGGCGGGGGGGGCAAATCACTGCTGGAGAACTGACTGGGCATCTGTTGGTGAGTGGTGAACAATTGCATTGTGCAACACATGGTTTGTATATTCCAATTCTTTTATTATCATTACTGTCATGTTGTTATTATTATTATTTTCTTCCTTTCTGTTCTATTAAACTGTCTTTATCTCAGCTCATGAGTTTTACTTCCCCCCCCAATTCTCTCCCCGATCCTACTAGGTGGGGGGGAAGTGAGTGAGCGGCTGCATGGTGCTTAGTTGCTGGCTGGGGTTAAACCATGACAGTACGATTCATACATGCTTGCAGCAATTTGGGATTTTCTTACATCCAAATTTCTACATCCCAAATTGACCACATTTTTTAAAATTGGTGCTCATTACATGACAGCTACTTTGATCTTCACATCTAAAAAACCTGGAAAACTGGTGCATGATTTTGTTTGTGGCTTTGATTTAGCTTTGCAGTACCAATCTTATTTTTGTAGTTTGCATTTAGGTATAATGAACATTTGTTTTCTTAAATGTCTTCCTGTAGGTAGCCGTCCTGAATCCAAAGGATAATTCTTACCGTCTGAAGGATTCTGTGTTTAAAGACGTTCAAAAGGATTGGCCTGGATACAATGAAACAGATAAACAGTCACTGGAGTTAATACTTGCTAAGTAAGTTCAGTCTCTAGGGGAAGTAAGATAGCCATTTAGAAAACTTTTTTGTGGGAAATGAATGTCTGTCTTCCCTATAATAAAAGAACTATGACATAGACATTTTTGCCTTGTAACCTGAAATGTTGGGTCATCCTTACAGAAAATTACAGTCATCTCAGAATGCCACCAGCACCAGTCGTTTGGAATCTGCTGTAATTTTTAGTAAAGGTGCTCCATCAACTTCTCAGGTATTTTTTATTTTTTTAACATTATTTACAGTGTATTTAGATTTATCACACCTTATATTGCTGTAAAAGCTGTGATGTGAAGCATTGATATTGTTTTTAACACATGAAAAACTGAATCATTTATTTCTAATTGGATTTTTTTTTTTAAAAGGTGGTTACACTGTCAAAGCCTGAAAAAACTTATGGTCACATAGCTTAAGGGCTGTTATATTTAGTGTTCTGTATTTCTGAATGTATATTAAAATACTCAGAAAACCTAGATCTCTTATAGAGACTACTGCTGTTGTGTTTGAACAGCCAACACATTGGCCTAAGTCGTAACTGTCCATCCGTAGCACACTGACCTTGCAGAAGCCTAAACTTGCCTGTAGAGTTTAAAATCACCTGCTGAACTTCTTGATTGCCCATTATTGTTACACAACCCTGTACTTTCTAGTTAAATACTTAAAACTGTTTCATATTGTCACATAACTTGTTTATCTTGGTGCCTAGGAGGGTATTCTAAAGATAAGATGTGTATGTGGTTTTGGTACATGCTTGCATTGTGTTCAAGGTTCTTTGTGGTGTGGTAGTTATATAAAATATGCATAAACATGCTAGTGCTACTGTGTAAATGTAAAGCTTAGGAAAGCCTGGAATAAGGACAAATTACAGTAGTGGTCCACTTGGAGGAATTTTTTTAATTTTTTTTTTTTTTCCTATTGGCATCATTTAAGCACCCATTTTCATTCAGGGTAGCCCAGGTGTGGAAAGGCAGCTCTGAATCAGCAGGTAGTACATCTGCCTTCTCTCAGCCTTTTCAGACTTAAAATGTGTATGTCCTGTTTTCCTATCGATACAAGAGGACAATGCAAACCCTTTTAGAAGAAGGTTGGAAAACTTCGCATAAAAGGCATTACTTTTCCTTAAAGTTTGATACTTTCTGTGACTAAAACTGCACTTCAGTGCATGCAGTGTAGAGCAATAAGCTGGGAAGTACATAAAGTCTTTCAGCACTGAGCTATTTACATTTAAGTAGAGGAGGGAGGACACATCTCTGTCCTTCATTAACTTTCTTCCAGTCAGAATGTGAAATGGTGCAGGTCCCAGTGACCTCTTACACCTGCCTCCATACACGCAGAATCTGGGGTTTTTTCAACAGGGTGGCACAGAGCTGTGCCTGGTGCTCCTACTTGCACATCAACATGAGCAATGTGTACTTGCTAAAGAAGAGGGTGTGAACAAGCATTTCAGCTGGAGAATAGCTGGAATGGTACCTGTAGCAAACTGGGGGTTTTACCTGTTCTGATCAGCTTTGCACTTAACACGCTCTGATAAGCACATTGCTGTGTGCTTCTCAGGGCTGCTTTAGTAAATCATACAGCTGTGTGACAGCAAAAGCTGACTCTTAACCCAGGCCAAACAGAAATCACTACCTAAACAGTATCGACCTGACCTAATCGTTTTGGTGAAGCCTTTGATAGAGCTGCTGAAGAAGCTTTCTCCCAAAGCCTTTCAGCTGTAGATTTGAAGAACAACTTGCAAAATCATAAGATTAGAAACTGAGTGAAATAAACCATGTGTTTAGCTGCAATACTTCCTTGTTTGACAGCTATTTTTAGATAAGAAAGATGTGTTTTCAACGATTGCTTGTTCAGAAATGCTCCTTTTTCAGAACAGGAGCAAACCTTAATCCTGCAGATTTTTATGATTTTTTTTTAATTATTATTACAGAAATGGGTTTTGAATACCAGTTTTAGCAATCCTCTGATGACCAAAAGGCAGAGGATATCTCACCTGAACAGTCGAATCCAGCCATCGTGCAGTAGTCACTTGCTTGCCTCCAGGGAGAGCACCACTGCTGCCCCTCCACCGCTGCCGCCTCCCCACCGTCCAGCTGCCACTGCTGCTGCTCCTCTGCCAATGCCTCCCACATTCCTTCCCACTTCCAAACCTCCTCAAACTGCCAGCTCCCACTCCCCCAGCACCTCTGAGGGGCAAGGGACACAAGGCCTGCAGGTGGACAGCTTCGGTCAAAAGCGCAGTAGGATCTGTGGGCACCAGCAACGAAAATACACCTTTCAGACGTCTTCGGTAATGCCACCACCTGCCACGGTGCGGATGGGGCCTCCCAAGCCCGCAGACAAGAAGCACCAAAGTTCTGAGAAGGTAAAAGAGCATAATAAAGAGGGCAAAAGCAAAATGCAGGATGCTGCGAGTGCAAGCAAGGAGAAAGACTGTCAAAAAGAAGGAACTGCCAAGATGAAAACGCTCTTCCATTTGGATTCCGATCAAGGTATTAATATGCTGCTTTTCCTAACTGCTATATGGGTAACCCTGGTGAAAAGGTGCCAGCAAAAACAGGGACTGGAAATGCAAATAGACCACTTGCTATATATTAAGTGCTTTGCTATTATCCCTGCTTTATGGTCATGAAGAATCAATATTTTTTTTCTGCCATTGCATTACATTGTAACTGTTAGTTAAAAGAAAAACCCCAAACCAAAAAACAAAACCCAGAAGCTGTTCTGCTGGAACCTTATCTAAAATTAGGTTCATTTTTAAGAATTCTCACTCTGTAGTACAAAAATAATTAGAACAAAGAAATATTGAATAGATTGCTGTTGGGCAGAAACTGGTTAACAGGAAGAGCTAGATACTAGAAAAACACAAGGAATGGATTTTTTTTTTTTTGCTTGATTTCCAGTAAACTGACAGTTCACTGAAAGTTACTCCAGTTTTTACATCAGTGAGCTTTAAAGACTGCATGCTGAGGATACAAACCTGTCACATATTTATTGCCTGCTAGTTTACTGAAACTGATCAGATGTAAATGTATTTCATCATGTATCACAGCAGTTCATCAAACTCTGCCTTTTCATGGAAAGTCTAAAACCTACCTAAATTGGTATGTGGTTTACTAGAGTTTTGGTTTAAACTGTGCTGTGACCCTCTCTCCATTTTAGCTGCAGAATTTATTCCTTCAAAAGACGTAGGAATGGTGAACGCTTAAAATGGCATTGAAAGGCTAAACAGAAATGCACAAATACTACTTGATTTCTTAACACATGCACACACACACAATAGGACAGAGTTCAGTTCCTTTGTTAAATCTGTGTGTTGTCTAATTTCAGAGGTTTGGCCCACAAATTAGAAGTCCAGTTTAGCCCTTTCCTGTCATAGCCCAGAGGAATCTTCAGAGTGTGCATGGTGCCTCTTTGAAGTGTGGTGCTTGTAGAGAAGGGTGCTTTGAGATGGTCTTTTCACATTTACCCTGGACATACTACACAGTGCCCTCATGGCTTAGGATTGCTTTGAAAATATTTATGCTTGAATTTAGAAACATGTGAGCATCTTTCTCCAGAAGCCAGTATCAAAAATCCAAACAGCTAGGGAAGGAAAAACTTGTACTATGTTTCAAGTTGGTGCTTATGCTGAATCTTTCAAATGGACTGAGCCATGTCAATAAATGCACTTGAATTTTTGGAAATTAAATACTTGCAGCAAAACTGTTCACATAAGTTGTGTTGTACATACTGTGACTATTAATATTACTGTTTGCATTTCTCTCAAATTTTGTTCCCACTTTTACACTTCTTTTTATAGTCCTGCTATACCACATAACAATTTTAATATTAAAAGTAAAAGAAGTGAGTAGAACATCGCATGATAGCTCTTTTTTCTCCCCATGACTTAAAGCTCAGATGGCTCAGAGATTGGGAAGAATGGTTGCACTTTAGCGGAAATACTGTGTCTAAACAGTGGCAGTGTAAGATAATAACGAATATAAGGGATTGTGTGTTTTTTAAGCTTGCCACAAAACCCAAAATGAAAAGCGGAGAGAGATTACCAAGATAGCTGGAACAGGAAGGAACACTCACTAACTTTTCCCTATGGTAGCTGTTTTTCTTATTTATCAAAAAGATAGGGGGCTCCTGAAATATTCCTTTAAAAAGAGGGATTAGAGATTAAGTGTACTGTGCTTTCATAATGCCATTTAAAAGAGCAAAAGAGCAATTTGCAAGTGCAAATAACTTTCAAACCCAGTATTGCCACGCTAATGAGGAGCAAGTCTTTGTTGCAGGTTATTGAAGCCTGAATGCCAGTAACCCATATACAATGCTATTGACTTTCCTGCTTAGAAGAGTGCTAAAATTAAATCTAACTTTGGATATCTGTAATTGGCAGGGAAAGAGGGATAAAAACATGGCATGAAAAGAACTTCAGCTTTCTACTCTATTTTTCACTGGAACCTGAATGTTGAGAGATAAATATATGTATATGTATATATCAAGCTGTTGTCTTTTGTGCAGCTACCTCTGTTACTGCATAATTTGAATTGCTGTGCAGATGCCACGTCATGTCTTCAAATAAGAAAAGCTGACCTCGGGTTAATACTGCGGTAGTGCAGAACCTGTAGAATAAAGTAGCCATGCCTTCTTTCTAAACCCTGGTACTACCTACTGTGGAGAAGGTCGTGTGAGCCCTATTATTAACTTATAAAGCTTATTCCAAGTAATTTACTGTGAGAATAAAACTCTAAAGGATTTTTTCAAGCCCATCAGGTTGGTATTGTTTGGCTATATTAAAAAATCTGTTCATCGCAAGTGTCAAAATTCTGCTTTTCTGTAGGAGTTTCAGAAACTTGCACTGCCTCCACAGAAGGTCCTTCATCAGCAAGTGAACAACCAGACTACTTCGTGTGAGTAAAATAACGATTAAGTGTCTTGCCACTTATTGAAGCAGTTGAAAAATCACCTATAAAAACTGTTAGCTACAAAATGGAAAATTTACCAAAATGTAATTTTAGTATAGTGACAAGTTCCTTTAAGTCACCCAGCTGCCTTATTCAAGTACCTGCAAGTTTTAAACTCTGAGGTTGTCCCTTAATTATTGTGGGGGAAAAGAATTTTTAATATACTTTAAAAGAAGACTTGAAACATTTAATTTCATTCTTCTTCAAGAACACAATAAAAAAGGAATATGAATGTGCACTGTTTTCTTTTTGGAGGCGAGGCAATACAGGAGGAAAGTCAAGTGCTAAAATACTGAATATGTAAATTTGAACGTCTTTTTCGTGTTTTCACTGCTTAGTGCATCTAAGATGGAAAGGTGTGTGGGGGGGAAGATAACAGACTTTAAAGTCCAGCATTACCAAGTCTATATATGAGCTAACAGGAGTTAACCATCGATGTTATTTCTAAAGCTTTGATGTAAAATGGCAACTGACTAACCTGAAGCTACAGCAAAACATCTGATTTCACCATCGAATTGCAGACCAAAGAGCTAGAGAAAATAGAAAAACTTCAATGCAGATTTTGAATTCTAGCTGCTTAGTTTTGATTACAAACCAAGATAAAAATGCGTTAATCTTGCATTGAAATGCTGCATATCTACAATGACTGGCATATTGCAGTCTGTAAAATTACAGAAGGACTTCCCAGTAAGCTTAATTCTAGCTCCTAAACCAGTCACATATCAGATTAATATTCCTACAAGTTAAAATTTACCTGCTGTATAAATAAGGTTTTCATCCATGACAAGTATTAAAGAACTTGATTTAAAATGAAATAGCTTTAATAGCATAATCATTTGGTCGCCTAAATACTTTAGAATATTAAAACTTTTCTAAGAACAGGATTTTTCTTTACTGTTGTAAAACAGAGGAATAGCTTCTGCAAATGCCCAGTGTCTGGGCTTTTTCCCCACTGTTTTATTGGTGGCCTTTTTTTAAAAATGTGAAACTTGAAGGAGGTTGCAGTGGAGTAACTGGAATAACTTGGTCAGTGCAACCTGAATTCCTAATAAAATGCCTTTTGGGGGGGGGGGGGGATGGGCACGGTGGGGAGCAATGTAAAGTTCTTTCCTCTATTGGAAGGATGAGTTTGAGTAGGTTTTGATGGGACCTTAGTGCTCTGAGCTGAAATGAGCACCATGATAAGTAAAGCCAAGATGAACCTAACACTACCTAGCAGTGCAATCATGCAGCATCAGCCACAGTAGTGGCGCTGAGCCCCCTTGTCATATTTGCAGTGCAGGAGGGGAAGGAGAAGTGTGTCTGTCAAAATGCGGCAAACTGCCAGGTTCACCAGCTTCTGTCAGAGGAATAACGTCAGCAAGGGAGGTCGGGCTTCCCTGTAGCACTTGAACTTTGGTGCATCTTCCATCTGCGTTAAAGCAGATGGCATGGTAGCGCCCTACATCATATTTAATAGAGTAAGTGATGCTCCGTGGAAAGACTGAAAGTAAGTCTGGCCCTGCAGGGAAGCAGTTTAGTGCTTCAAATGTTAGCTGAGAACTCAAACCTACATTTAATTCCTGGCCTCTGCTGGGTGAAAGTGGGCAGATTCAGCTCTTTGCTGTCTGCTTCCTGATCAGTTGAGGACAGGGATACTGAGGAATAAAGTATATGGTTATTTGATGTAATCTAATATTAACGTGGGGTGCCAATAGCCATTGCTAAAAGTTAAAAAAAAAAACAACAAAACAAACCCCAAAAACACACACACACACCAAAAAAAAAAAAAAAAAAAGAAAGAAAAAAGCCTTCATGCAAGATTTCATACAGTTGGTTTAGTTCTGAGTGGGAGTAAGAACTCCAATGACAAATTCTCTGTGAAAGGAGCAACTTCTGGAACAATCTCACAGGTAACCTACTGGCCATGGTGTCTTGGAAAAAAATCAGGTCACACTGTTTCAGACACCTGCCTGATCATTACAGAAAGACTGAAACCTGAGAGCACCTGCAATTTGATCCTGTTTAAAAGACTTTGATAGTTTATTCCAGCTTCTCTTACTGTCTCTAAGAGCTACATAATTCATTAGTATAATCACAGCTTTAGCATAAAGATACTTTCTATCTTAATATAAAGATTATAAGAGTAAAGGAAGTCCGGCTTTCTAAGGAAAGCTTATGCAAAAGCTAGAGGAAAAAAAAACAGATTCACACTTCTCCCTACTTCTACTCATTTCTTCCCTCTCCACACACATTGTGAGTGCTTTGCTGGTCTCTTGTCCTGTGCAGGACTCTTGTTGTGGGATGTAACTGTGCATAAGCCGGTACTCCACACTATTGCTACACAGGTACCTCCCAAAATATTGAAGCCATCTTTAGTTTTCCTTTAAAAATTGTCTAATACTCCCGTCAGGTGCATCTGGCCTGGGATACATCACCAGCAAAAGTTACCTGTGTTGGTACAGACTTTCAACTTGTTAAATTTTTACTGCTCATTAAAATTAATCTAAGGATGGTTTGAAGGATTTGTCCCCATGTGGAGGTGACATATCATCCAAACAGAACCAGGTCTTTAGGCTATGAGGATGAGAAGTATTGCTGTGATGGTGGTGGGAAATTATATCTATTACTCGCATTGACGCTTCATCTCAGATTTGTATAATGAGCTTGTTAAATCTGTTCATGTTGATTTGAGGGAGAGAGGAATGAAGCAAGTTTCAACTGCATCAGTGGCTTTAAGCATTTATGGGTTGCCCTCCTTAGGAAGTGATGTGATAGGCTTTTTTTTAGTTTCAGACTTCTCCACAATTTGTTTTTGCTGTTGTATTGCATATGCCTTAGTTGAATGGACAACAATGGAACTGGTGTTCACTAAAATAATAAAATTTTTTTATTAACTATGCTTTGCTGTTAGGCACAAATGTAGCCAAAAACCTAAGCCATATCCAACTCCATAAATGCAGTCCCTTCCAAACATGTAATGAAAATGAATTTTCAAAAATAAATACGGCTTAATTAACCTGTCCCTTCATAGAAAGCGATTATAATCTAGCAGTTGCTCTTCTTTCACTGAGGCTGATGCATTTATTGGTCATTCTATATTTGAATGATTGCTAATGTTTTCTAAGTATGCTACAATTTTTTTTTTGCTTCTGAATAAAAACTGTAAAAAGTAAAATATTAGCAAATAACTGTCACAAAAATATGGTAGACTTCTATAATTACCTAAATACATTCTCTTAGAGCACATGTGCCTACATGTAGAGGCAAAACCAGTCACATAATTAACTGATTGGATGTGTATGCTTGATATTCACTACAAAACGTCCTTGGTGTAAAATTGCATGTATGCTTATTTTTCCGTTAGAAAATACGTAACTGTAGTCTCATATGAGCAACGCCAGAGTTACAAGAATGACTTCAATGCAGAGTATGATGAATACCGGAACTTGCATGCTCGGATAGAGAGTATCAACCAGAAATTCATGCAGTTTGATGCACAACGGAAGCTTCTTTCTCCAGGGTCCAAAGAATATAAGGTAAAGAAGGATAAAACTGTGAAGATTGCATTTCATCTCCCTCTTATACCTTCCAAAAGTCCACATTTTCAGCACAGGCAGACTCTTCAGTATATTTGTCTGTTAAATCATATTGACAATGTTTTAAAAGACTTGCCAGGCTCAGTGTCTGAGACTGAGTAATAGCTGGAATTACCAGACTGGCTCAGGCTTTGCTGACTGCCTCAGCATCCTGGCCAGGTGAGGGAGTGCA
Organism: Astur gentilis; assembly: GCF_929443795.1. Taxonomy (NCBI): domain Eukaryota; kingdom Metazoa; phylum Chordata; class Aves; order Accipitriformes; family Accipitridae; genus Astur; species Astur gentilis. The sequence continues at coordinate 1,995,506 of NC_064919.1, forward strand.
GTTACACGGATGGGGGAGAAGATTGGAAGTGCATGGAAACCAGCCGCTGTAATCCCAAAGCTTTCCTGACCCTCTATTTCCCATGATTTTATATGCTTAACTAAACCTACAGCCACAACTTACTCATCTTCCAGGTGGGTGATCCTAGCTATGATTTTAGCAGAAGGGTGTTTAAAAACCTGATATTCTGGCTTTCCAGCCTGGACTTCTCTTATTTGGCCATACAAATTCCACATGTTCAATATCAGAATTCTTTAATTCTGCGTGCACGCTGAGGATTTTTGGTTGGCTCTTATTTAGCTTTTGGCCAGATTGCAAATGTATTCGTGAGCAGAAGGAGCATTTTAAAATCCCTGGTATTGCTCAATCGGACAAAAGGAAACCTTGCAGAATTTACATATATGCTCAAACTCTTGTGTGGGCTAGCTCTGATTTTTTGAAGCGTGGCAAAACCCTGCAAAAAGTTGTTAAGCCCTCAAACTCCACCTGTTTGAGCTGTCTGAATGCACAGCAGCATGAGCGACTTCTCAAAGGGAATATTTGAACAAATGCTCCTTTTGTTGCCTATTTACAGGTTTAATTGCAGATCTTGGGTGATGTGGGGAGGTGGGGGTTTATTTGTGCAATGCAGAAGAGTGGTGGCTCATGGATAAGAAAACATCTTGAGTAAAACTGAGTGTATTTTTAGAGTTTTACATAAATTTGAGTTTTCTGGTAGTGGTGAAATGTTCTTCATATCATCTTTGTGGGTTTTTTTCTTGAAGGTCCTTCATGAGGAAATCTTAGAAGAGTATCAAAAGGTAAATCAGATTTGTTGGAGGTGGTAATCACTGAGACTGGCTCAAAGCTATCTGTAAGCACAGAACACAAAATATTAAACTCTGCAGAAATGTTTTCATGCACTAATTTTCTTTTTATCTTATCTTTGCAGTGTAGCCCTACCTACTATCAAGACAAGAGTAGGTGCGAGTATCTCCACAAGAAGCTGTCTCATATTAAGAGACTAATAGGGGAATTTGACCAACAGCAAGCAGGGTCATGGCACTGATCTGCTTTGACCACGACATGTGAATGAACAGAAGTGTGTTTATTTAAAACTTAAGTTTAGTTGCTGTAAGATTCTGAAAATTAGTATCAAACTTTTATGTTACGAAGTTTCAGTATTAGCAGACTTAAGTTAACTACTTTTGTTGTTGATGTTGCTTATATGCATATTTGAAGCTGCTTTTTCTGGTCCTTTCTTTTTTCTTCAAGACTTATGTTGTCCATTTAAATAATTTTATCAGTAGGTACCGGGGACTCCGTATGAACTTGTGCACATTTTAAGAAAATATTGTAGCAAATCAAAATGTTACTGGATAGATATAAGGCTGTTTTCTGACCTTCTTTGTTAATGAAAACTCTTTGCCTTAAGTGGTAGAAGGCTTAGAAATTTGCACAAAATATTAAAAAAAAAAATCACATTGTTTTGGAGGGTTAAAGAGGCATGTATGTGTGCTGTATACAGCCCATTTTGTTACAACAGAAATTCACCCCTGCAACTTAAACCCCCCATTGCAGTGGTTGCCTTAAGGTGTTTGCTTGTGTATATTTAGTGTAGTTAAATTGTTAGCTACACTGCTTCCCACTTTGCTGTAAAACCTGGGAAGCACTACGTGGCCTACCAGTGTCTGGAAGTGTGTGCTTGTACTGTGTGTGTGCAAGAATGTGTGTATGTGAGCATGTGTGATGGGGAGAAAAAAAAAAGCTGCTACTCTAAGTAGGCCAAATGCTCAGGTTAAAACAACTGACGAGCGTTGCTGTGGATTTTTCCTAGAAAATTGCTACTTCTATTATGGAAGATGACAGCATTTCCATTTCAATAGTTTGTCAGCTTTAATAATATTGGGGAAATTGATACTTTACAAAAATGAAACAGATATATAGTTTTGAGGCAAGATTATAAAATTAAACATGTAGGTTACCTATTTATATACTACTATAAAGTATTTTTTGAAGAGAGATATGCAAAGAAGCTATTGCCTACATGAAATATATATTTAAAGATTTTTGTCCTGGGTGCCAGGAATATAATAAAGAGCAGATATATTTAACTAGAAAATACTGTGATCATGAAACAGCACAAACTTTCATTTCATGCAGTTTTTTGGTTTGTTTTGATATAAAACATTGCTTATCTATCATGTGAAAACACAGGTCATTTAGTCAAAATTGAGCAAAATCTTTGTGTGTCTTACTGTGTTTGTCTTTTCAAAATGCTGCCAAATTGAAAAGGGAAGCATTGTGTTTTTACATCTGATTTTGGAATTTTTGCCAAAATTTTGGTAACATCATTAATGAACTTTATCTCCAGCATCAAAAAAACCTGTTGTGTATCACTGTAAACCAGAAAATGTTTGACTGCGAGAAAACATGTGTTCAGGTAAATGGGACCAATTGAATTTTTGCCTTAAATTTGTGGGTTCAAAGATGTTATGTTCATGAAGATGGAATAGCAAGCGAGGTGCATCCCTTACTGTTGCATGGCAGTGATATTTGTGTTACCTACTTGAGACCAGGTTGACTTTGGGACCTTTGGATTAGCGCAGTTTTCAATGCCACATTTCAAATGGCAGAATGAAGAGAAAACTTGCCTCCCAGTAAGAGCTGCATTCATCTGGGTTTAACAACTGAATCTGGTGAAAATCACTGCAGTTCTGCTGCAGGTGCACTGGGTGGTTAGCTTTCAACCTAGAAAATAATGTGAAGTTCCTGATGTTGGGACCAATTTTGACAGTTCTGTGTTCCTCATCTAAAATGTGAGCATGGATCTGACATTAACTGCCGTTATGGGACACACAAGGCTGCTACAACTGTCTTGATGTGTTGCAATCGTTCGTAGTGCTATCACTGTATAACCAAGACCCAGTGCAATTAATTGATTTTTATTTTTTTCTCCACCTTTTACCATTGACCTGTATTCGCAAGCATCTTCTGGTTTACAGGCTGCATATGTGTTGCAGCTGGAGGTTAGTGCTTCTTCAGAGGTTCAGCGCTGCCTGTCATCATCAGATCCGACAAGCTACTGTAAAGGCCTTAATTGAAGGTTTTGCCCATTTACATTGAGCATTTCTGAAGCCAGCCTATCCATTGCAAAATAGTGCTGTAAATCCACATATCTCATGTTGCCCTGGAGTTGACATTCCAGTTCAGCAAATGTTGAGAGCCGGTTGAAGTCAGGCCTCTGACTGTATTGTTGCCTTTCCTGTAAAACTGGCCTGCTCACTCAGAGAAACAAACATTGCCCATGGTGGCATCTTGGCTGGGGTTACACTACTACAAACCTGAAGCACATGATTGATGTAGAGAAGGGGCAACTCTGTGTGTCTCCTTAGTGGAAACTGTGAATCTCACTACAGTTTGTAAAAAAAATAAATTAAAAAAAAATATATATATTAAAAAAATAAATAAAAAAATAGATGGTTAAAAGGCAGGCAATAGCCCTTTCCAGTTGGCTGAACAAAACATAGGTTAGGAAGATTGGTTTCCAGTCTTCCTAGAGTTTGAGGGAGAAAAACTGTGCCCAAAGTAATATTTTTTAAAATTGTAGATATGCTTTAAACTGTCACTTGAATCAGCTCACTCGAGAGCTTTTAACTCTTCAGTTCACCTTGCCAGTTATAAAAAAAAAAAAAGTTATTCAAATCTTTTAGAAGTGTTTTGTAAAACATGTAGACAAGTAATGGAATCGGAGGCAAGGTACTACTTCAGTTTTTAAACAGAAATTGGGTTAAAAGTGTTGATATTGTAACTTTGCTTATTTGTTAGCTTTTTGAAAATAGTGATGTTACAACCAGTCTTTCTAGATAAGTAAATGTTGATTCATGGCTACTTTGAAGTATAGTTCCTTTCATAAGTTTAGTATCATTTGTTTCTGTACCTGATGGGGGAAGGATGTAGCCAGCAATTCCATAACCTTCTTCTGGGGAAGGATGTGAAATTGATCAAGTGATGACAGTATTTGGGAACATGAAGGCTTATAACAGGGCTGTGAATCCCCCTCTCTGACTTGAGAGTATTTTACAACTTCTTCAATTGTTTTCATACAAACTGTATTAAGAGTCTATATGTGAAATCTCCTGGGGCGTTTTCTTAATGAATACTTGAGCCATTGTTGCCCCTCTGTTCTACATCAATTTAAAATCAATAAAGTGTTAACTTTGCAATCCTGAGACTTTGGTCTTTCCTTGTCTGGGGGTGAAGGGGTTCATCCTAGATCTCTGCAATGAAGCATTGCAGTGAACGCGGCCGTGGGGACGGCTGCTTTACCGTGGGAGCGCAGGGTGAATTCTGCCGACGCGCAAGGGGCTCGTTGGTGGTACATCACCTGGCCTAACTCACGCTTCGTAAATTAGCAGCAGGACAAGAGCACTGCTGTCAAGCGTACATAGCAAAATGAGAAAGATTTGCATTAAATGTCTGCCAGTGAACAGGAGGTGATTTGTTCTGGCCTGTTCGAGCAAGCGTGCTGCTTCAGTTAGAGCTGAAAGCAAACGTATGTAGGTATTTTCCCTGCAGGTTGTCCTCTCTTTCGAACTCCTCTCCCTCTTTTTGCCTCAAGTTCAGTATCCTGCCTCCTTCACTTCCCGTTCCTCTGCTGGCAGATGACCCATGTTCCTTGTCATCTGGTGCTGGGACCAATTTCTAACCTAAAAGAGCAAAATATTCACATGCTAAGTTTCATTTCTTGTTTTTCTCCCTCTGCCAAGTTTTGGATTCCTGTCTGCTGTTCTTTATTACAAAACACAGGGCATAGTCCTGGCAAAACACTCCTATATCCGGCAAATTTAAGCATATGGGAAACTGTCACAGGCTGCGGAGTTTTTCCCCTGCCGATACTGGCACCACCATGCAGGGAAGGAAGCAAGCGGTGCTGTCTTGGGTCTGGCTGTTAGCTCCATAGCCAGGGCTTTCTCTTCAAAAGAAATTGCTTACCTGTTGCTCACTAACTGTTGGTACAAGGTGGTTGCATCACTCTCAATTGTTGGTTATAAATATGAACCGGATGGATGGATGAAGGTTTTACAAGCAGATACCCTTATTCTGGTTCACATTTCACTGTGCCCATAAACTGGCTCTAGAATGTGTGATTTACACATACTTAAATAGGCCTGTGTGTTTCTGGCTGTCATTTTGATCCAGACCCCTAAAAAACAAACGAAACAAAACAACAGTTGTGTCACTATTCTTCAAAACCCTAAACCAGAAAACAATTCTGAAGTTTTCAGTGAGCATGAAAGGTGGAAAGCTGTTCTACGTCCCTGTTAAAAATAATTTTATAAGCTCAGTAGGCTCTGGTGAGCTTCAGTCTAACTCCTCCAGCTCCTGAACTCCAAGTGCTCCTCTAGCATGTATATTTCTATACAGTTTTCTATTTCAGCCCTAGTCCTGGAGCAAGTTTACATTTTCCTGAAAGCTACATGTATAGCTTGATGTTGAACAGGTATAGAAATATTCCTGTTTTCATTTCAACAAAGCCTTATGCAGGAGGATTAGGGGTGCAGCAGAAAGTGGAGGGCTGGGAGCAGTACAAGGGTTCTGACTCAGCTGTGCCCGACTGTCCAGCTTGGTGCTGGTCACATATCCCGGAGCAGAGGTCCCTGCTCCTGGTTCTTCACTGACTTGATGGCCAGCTGGGCATTTCCACTGAGATGTACGGATGGGTTTCCACTATCTCCTAAGGTGCCAAAGTCATGTCCAAGAGTACTTCCTCTAAAGCCTGGTTGAAAACGCAATGTTAAGAAAATGTGGAATTACTCAGTGGGAGTCACGCTGCAAGATTCAACCGTGATCAAGAGCTTAGTGGGGTTTTTTAATGATTAAACTTTTCAAACTTTCAAGCTCTGCTGATACATGGGGGGGGGGGGGGGGGGAATGAAGCAGGAACATCCCTGAGGGCCAGGAGGCTGCTGGAGATCGCTGGGACTGGGTCAGGGCACAGTGTCCTGAGGGGTGGGAGGTGATGTGGGGTTGGCAGCCCTGCTGGCATCGCCAGGAGCCTGTCAACCACTCCTCTGTCCCCCAACCAGCCCACAGCTGGGATAACCGGTGATGTGAAACCGAATTGAGCATCACAGCTTGCAGTGCTGGTGGTGATGCTGTTCCTGTGGACAGGGTGGTCCCTACCTGCTGCTGCAGGCGACCGGCGGCCTCGCAGCTGACCATGGCTTTAACAACTCTGTTCCCCTTGCCGGAGAGGTGGGAATGAGGACGGTTGTTGCACAGGCCGGCAAGGAGAAGCACTCTGGAGTTCCTCAGATAGCACACTGGCGTGTTTTTTGTTCCAGGCTGGTTTTGGGGCCGCAGGCAGGTCGCAAAACTCTCCTCGGCTTTACCCCGGGGTTGCTGTCAGGTTGTGTGTGTTGCACACACAGCTGGCAGTAGGACAGTGGATTTTCTGACGGTGGATAAACGCAGCCTGTGCCAGCTCTGGTTCTGGTCTGGCTGCCTCAGCTCAGTGATCAAAAAATAATTACCATGTCACAGAAACAGCTAGATGGTAAGACACCAATAAGATTTTCGGTATAGGAAAAAGCAGATAGCAGCACGTATAATAAAGAGATACCCTGGTTTTTAGAAATTTCTCCTGTATGAACTGGAGCTTCTCTGCCCTTCACAGAGGGTGGGGCTGTCATAGTCCAGGCTCGTCCAGTTATTTTTTCATGTTAACAGAGCATGGCTGGATGTCTAAAAGAATTTATGTCATTGTTGATTGCGCACATACTGTCCATAGCCAGCCCCCAAGTCTTCATCCTGAGCAAAGAATAGCGAGAACTTCATGTGTTCACGCTCACATTGGAGCTCCCAGGTAAATTTCCAGATCACATGGAAAAGCTTTTAGGTTAAGAAACACCTAGTCTTCTCCCTGCCAGCCAGGAAAGTCAAAATCAGGGCTGGCTTTCCTCCAGCCAAGTCTACCTCTCTGACCCACAAGGAACTTGGCCAGCAGCCTGCACAAGATGAAGAGGAGTAATTCCCCTCTGTAGAAAGCCGCACACCACACTCGATCCAAGACCTTGCTGATGCCCTGGGTGCACCCAGCTCAGCAACCTTCCAGGTGCTCAGCAGGGATGGGGTGAGATAAACCGACCCTCCCCGCTCCCCTTGGGCAGCTGTGCTTGAGTGAGCAGCTGGGCGCAGCGCAGAAACTGGGAAAAAGGAAGGGTCTCAGTACTGGAGGACTTTTTTTCCCTCCATCATTAAGCCTGAATGTTCTCTTCCTTTCTGAATATGACAGCCTTGTACACAGACTGAGAACGGCTTCAAGGCTTAATGAAATACCTTAATGAAATAATGCTTTTAAAATAGCCATTTTACTAGTAATAACATCGAATACTAAACCCGCACAGTAAAAAAACTCTACAAGGGCGTTTCACTGGAAAGCCAGAAATACTGCCCTGGAGAGGAATAATAACCACAAGCCTTTTAAAAATAAAGCTTTCACCAGAACTCTGCCTTCCACCCCAAACAACCCACTATACCTGGGTGAAGGTTTGCTGCCTTAAGAGTTTGTATTCTCTCTCTTGCAGTCTGAGGCTTCTGAAGCAGACCAGGACTGGCTGATATGTCTGCCTTAATGCTGACAACATTTTCTGCAGTATTTTCTAAGAGAGGTCATGGTCTTCTGTGTGAGACTGCTAGAGGCAGCAACTACTGTGTTACTTGCTCTCCACTAGCAGTTTCCCCTGCTACCACTGCTGGGAAATGGGCACAAACCATCCCCAGGTAACCCTTGATGGCTGAATACCATGTTACAACCCCAGAAACAAGATGCCAGTTGTTATGACTGTGATCTGCAGCAAACTGAATGCCAATCCACTGCATGATTTCTAAACAACCATCCATGCGTCCATCTCCTCCCACAGTAAACTGCTTGCAGTTGCACATTTTTATCATGATATGGTCAAAGTCTCCCCAGACAAGCTTTTGGGAGAAAGAAGAGGAGCAGAGTCTCACAGCTTTACAGTGGTGGCAGAGAAGATAAGATAAAACAGTCTTAAGAGTGTCCTTGGCTGAAATGCCTCTTGCTTCCAGAACCACTGAAAAAGGCTGACACACAATGAAAAATGCAGAGAGGCTGATGTTTATAAAGCTCCTCCATCCCCAGGACAGTGCCAGGAGAACCAGCACAGGATGAGAAGGGCAGAAGAGGGAAATGGAAACTAGTGATGATTTTGCAGATCAGGAGAGAAAGGACAAAGCAAGTGCTTCAAGAGGAGCAACAGGAAGGTGGCCCCTAGGACCTCTTGCAGTGCTGTAAGGAGCAAATGCAGATAATGCAGACAACTGTGGCGAACAAAGGACACAAAGTTGTCCTTCCTAGCATCTTTCAAGGCCCATTGACAGCCAAAACAATGATATGATGTGTGGGAACAATGGTTCTGTTTCAGAGCGGGTTTGCTGTGTGCTTTCCCAGTCTTCCTAGCTATCTGGCAGAAAAGGAGCACGACTGCATCTGGAAGTGTCTCCTGAGTCAGAAGTTTTGCTGGGATCCCAGATCAGCATTGTGGTATGGCCAGGGTGTCCTGTTGCTCATGTCTCACACTTAAAAATGCCATGCCACTGCATACAGCTAAGGAGCAGGTTATGGCAGGCACTTGCTTTCACTATACATGTTCATTTGCTCTAACCAGTAACTTAGCTGTGGCCATAGCCATACTCAATGTTGGAATTACGAAGTTCTTTAAAGTTTGCAAAAACTTAAAAGGATAACACCAAGTATCATGCAGTCACAGATCACCCAACAGGACATCCAGCAACCATACCAGAGACCAGAGCTGAAGGACTGTGGGAATTTTAATGGTATGAAAATAGGGGAAACACATAAACTATTGAAAGGGAACCAGCAAATTGTAGAAGTTGACCTCCAAAGCATCAAGGTCCTTGGGTAAGGCAACACTCCACAAAGCATTTTGGAAACATCCCTAACTCATTGCATCAGGAAGTCACGCACAGGACAGACCATGTGGTGGCTCCAGCCAAAATTGCCCTGAGTAGAAGAGAGCACAAACACGAGGTCGTTGGGCTTGGATGTCTGAGGAGGTGGTTGCAGGATGCCACTGACAACAGTCTCTTGGGCACTGCTTGTCTTCTCCTAAAAAACCTGCCCTAGAGGGGAAGGAGGACGAGATCATCCCATCCTCCCTTTCTTGTAGATTATGCACAGTGCATCCAGCGCACTGACAATTACAGGGCACAAGGGTGAAAAATACTCAGCTAAAGGCAAAGCGGAGCAGCTACCTGTGTGTTAGGCAGCTGGGGTGACAGCAGGGAAGGAGATGGCTTGGAGGGACCAAGTGCTGCCTCAGCAAAGCTCTTCACGCAGCAAATCTGAGTGATGGGGCCAGAAACCAAACAGATGTGGAGAACAGACATCTTTTCATCTTTTACTGAAGTCTTTCTAAAAGGGTAGGGGTTGTATTGGTAAGCACTGTGAGAAAGCAGGCCGGTTACTAAATAGGAGATTTCTTTCTTCAAAGACTATCAGTCAGCATCTTGCATAAACAGATGCTTCAGACTGACTGTCCAAAAAGATGCATAATCCTTCCATACACTACGGTTACCTACGAGCAGGATATCAGAAATGCCTTCCAGAAATATGGCATTTTATCTCCAGTTTCTGCCAACTGCTGTTCATAAACAGGAGTTTTCACTCACTGCTCACTCTATCAGTTCACATTTTAAATAACCAACTTTTCCTATCAATAACAGAATCTGCACTGCACCTCTGTTCTCCTGAGTCTCTGCTCAACCGCCTCTTACATCAGCAACCCGTCACCCAAAGCACGCAAAGTAGGTTTTTTTGTTTTGAAGCTTTCTGCTAGTTAGACGTTTCCCCTGTTTTTTTGCTTCTAACCTAGTACCACTGCAAATCCACAAATGATGCTAGCAACATTAAAAAAACCCAAACAAACAAAAAAGGAAATTTGTTCTTGCCTTTTGCAAGTGTTTTATTCCAGGTGTTGTGAAGAGAAATGTTAAAATAGGATGAAAATGATTCCCACAACCAACACTAAAGTTTCATATGTTTTGAAGAGGGCTTATGTTGATTGTCCTTTGCTGCTGCCAGCTAGAACTGTGCCTGCTTGTTGATCTTTTTGTGACCACACTAATTAAGAGAAGTAGCTGAGGGCTTGAGTTAGAAGCTACAGTTAAGATGAAGCACGTAGAGCCATGTTCTTACCAGGCGTGTTTCCTTTGACTGACAAGGCAACATACCTCAGTTCCTGAGTGTTTCAGCTATTATGACATTTAGAGATAAAGCACTCGGCAAGGAGAAGCAGGCTGAAACAACCAGCCCTTTTTGATCAGAGCTCTGAAACTCCTCAAGGCTCTTTTCCCTGTGGAAACCCATACGGTTAGAATTAAGGTATAGCTGGAACAATGATGTCTTAGCAGAAAAATGCATATTAACTAAATTAGCCAATAAAAGCTAAAAGCCTGTCATCACATAGGGCCTGTCATGCAGGATGCTGAGAGCTGACCCCACTTGGGTCTGCTGCAAATACCAGCTGGAAGCATTGACTGCACTGTGGTGGTCTCCTTCTCCAGACACTGATCTTTGTGCTTTTAGGCTGAAGAGGGTTTCTTTGGGTTTTCTGTTGTTATTATTATTATTGTTATTCTCTCAGAGGGGCTTCAGGTTGTACCTGACACCCATCATCCTTCTTGGTGGTAAGGACGTTTTCCTAAGCAAACGCAGCCCTAAGTTGTTTCTGTCCTTCTCACGAACTTGGCAGTTTAGGGAAGGACTTGAACAGGTTGTATTCACACTGCTTCCAATAGTGACCATTGCTGTGATTCCCTCCCAGTCTTATATGGGGCACCACTATGAGAAATAACCTTATGAACAAGTGTGAACTGCAAGAGTTGCAAGTGTATATATACCATGGAAAGCAAAAGAGGTGGCATTTGACAGTAAGTGGCAGGCCTCAGTAGACAAGTGATCATACCGAAATTTAATTCTCCTTCAGACCCAACTAATTATGGAAAACCTGAAATTGCTTTTTCCTTCCTTAGCATTTCACTGAAAATGAGGTGGCTTTGCTTCCGAGAAAGAACTTCTCCATATCCTTCAGTTTTGGTTTTTTTCATAGGATTTTTTGATGAATTCAGTAACTCCCCACCATAGTGCTGAGAGCAAAGAGTTAGAAATGAAATTTCAGCCATATTAATGCAGGGATCTTGTGTGCGTGCATGGCCAAGGGAGTCTAGGGATCTCTCTGAAATGGCAGAAAGTGGAAACCTTTGATAAGCAAATATTGACCACCGTGGAGGTGACCAACACTCACACAAAGCAAACACTGAGCACAGCAGGAGCCAATGCTGTGGCTGAAAGCAGGGTAATAGTCTCACCTCTCCCTGGCATCTTTGCCCCTGCAGGGTAATGTGTGAGCTGATGTGCAGCAAAAACACTTTCCAAAAGCCAGGCCTGCTGCCCCTGCAGGGTGTCCTGGAACGGCTCTAACTAACTCTGCTCCACCTGTACCCAGCAGGATCGCTTTCATACAAACTGATGTCCACCACCCTGAACACATGCCTGCGGCACTTTCTGCATCCCCTCCACAGAGCTGGTCCTGCACCATAACTGTGCCTTTTGAAGCACTTGACTGTTTTTAATGCCTTTATTTTCTTAAAATGTTAGCATATCTATAGTGGTATCTTCCCTTTCTTCTGCTATTTTTTGCAGGGGTGGAGAAGGAGCCATAATCCACAGACATTCCAAGCACCTTTGTGCATGATGCCTCTTCCAGGTCTCGTCTCTTCCCCTTGTTTCCAAGCCGATGTTTTCTCTACAAGAGCAATTGATTATACAGGGATACCCTCCCCTGTTGAAGGCGACTGTTTCAGAAATTATTTTCTTCCTACTGATCACTGAGGATATTCACAGAACTGCTGTTGTTTGTGCACTGACTTCGGCAGGACGCATTCATGCCCCACTACATTTCAGAGGGAAAACTTGGGGACAAAAAACCCATATAATTTCCTTTAGCCACAGGAAAAATTTTAATTGGCACTTTCACCCTCCTTAAATTCTCTGATGACAACCAGCCACAAGAGACAAATCAGTAGGAGGTCAGATTTCATTAATTCTAGTACCCACGAACCTGACTTTTTTCAACTCACATTACCTCGTATGGCAGAAGTGGCTAATAACAATTTCCCTTCCCTCCCCTCTTGCCTCAGCTGTGGAAGACAAATAATAACAATACAAAAAAAAAGTTATGAGCAGGTACTTCTGGTGGCACACCAATGAGCATCCAGGCATCCACGTACAGCATGCAGAAGGGTGCAGAAGAGAAAACCTCTTTTAAGGGGCTTGTGCCAGTGCAAGGGTTCCTTCTCCCTTGCAACAAAATTCCCCCCCCCGGCTAGCTGAGTACTCAACTAGATGTCCAATTCATCTCTTTGCTGGATGAAGCACTTTGAGAAGCACATAGCAAGAGACAAAAATACGGGAGGAAGAAGGAAATAAGAGCGATGAAATGAAGATAGTCACAAGAAAAGTTCAAGAAAGATGCATGGCGATAATCCCCCCACTCCCACGAGTGACACCAGGGTAGCTTGCCTTCCTGAACCACACTGCCAAGAACTGGCATGCCCCTGCTAGAATCCAGCCTTTTTGTGTGGTTTTCAGGGCAGCCACACACAGGCTCGCATGTTTTTCCAGGGTAGGGTGACTGCTGTAACAGTATTGATCATTTTTCTTCATCAGGAATTAGTTAAGCACTGACTATCAAAAGGTTCAATTTTCCCCAGGTATCCCAAAGTTCACCTTGTTCCTACCCAAACATCAGCTGGGCTGATCAGTCTTGTGGAAACACCTTGCCAGAGGTTCAGGCTGCAGCTGAGCCAGGAGTGTTACAAAACCAGCTTTGATCTCCGCCGGATCCTCAAAAACACCAAGGTGTGCAAGAACAACTGCAACACAAAATTCACCATGTTTTCCAAGTCTTGAAAAACAGCTCACCACGTTGGATAGACGAGTCAGTGCCCTCACCCTTACTCCTGTCGTGCCTGGCATAGTAATAGCACACACATGTGCTGGGAGGGATGCTCAGCAGCCTGCCCCTTTTTTTCTGGATGATCCCCCGTTCCTCCTGAGGGAGCAGGTACTTTTGTACCCACCCTCATCGTTTTGGGCAGAGAGAGCAGGAATCTACAGCTATTTGGTGAGGCTGGGTCTGCCTTTTTCCCTATAGTTGGGGTAAAATTTCTCCAGTTCAAAACATGGTGTTGGATCCAGAGCACTGGGATCTCAGATTTCTGTAAAAACTGCCTAACTTCTTACCCATAGAAAGTTTCCTCTAAAATGGATGATGTTTTGAGTCAGTGACCCAGCACTTGCCAAAAAAAGGACTGCCAGAGCTTTTCAAAAAGGTATAATGCATAAAGAAAATAGGTCAGACTCTCTTGGAGAAGGACAGCATGGTTTGTTGAGCAGAGGTCAAGCTGCATCTTGCTGTATCGCCCAGAACTCTGTGTGCTCAGATTTCAAAGCTGAATGGCTGCTTGCACCCATAACACACAGGTGTCCAGTTGCCCGTTGACATCCAGTCTGACGGTGGCCGGGCTACATGAAAGCACTTTAAATCAAAGGTCCCGCTGTAAGTAAGTGCTGGAACTGGCAGGGCAATAGGGTGTATAGAGAATTCAGTTGCTGTCTCCTCAGGAAGAGCAAGTGCAACTTTCTTGCATGCAAACTTTGGGCCTTAGAAAATCTTGAGCAAGAAAAAATCCAAATGAGCTACAAATTGTGGTGCGCAACATGGAAGGAGATCAGCCTACCATGTGGAGGTAGCTGGAGAGGAGGGAGCAGCAAAAGGACCGTTCCTGGGCCAGTCAGCAAGGGTGCTTTTCCATTATTACTAAAAATGGCTTATCCTTGTCAACAGTTCCTACACATAAAAGTCACACTGATAAATACTTGCACACCTTGCCCTGCCTCAGCTATGTCATGACCTACAGCACTTTGTGACGTGATGCAGCTCTGCCATGAACAAAAGGGAAGAACTGAATCACCTAATTTATAAATTGCTCTTGATTCTTCTGGTCAAAAAAACTCTTCCTGTTTATGCAGACACATCAGACAGCTATGCCTTCAGTAACATGAGCACTTCAGATTGCTGCGGCGTCATGTGCCAGCTTCACAAGGGGTGCTTCGGCCCTAATGATGCGGTGTTAATAGGGTTCTCACAACCGCCTTTGCCCTGATGTTGTGCTCCTCATATACTTCCAGCTGGCACACTGCTTGAGAAAAGATATCAAATGACCCAAGTATGCTGTAAACTCCCACTGACAATAGCTTTGCCTTGTTTCTTTATAGATAAGGGACCTCACAGAACTACGGTACCGTTGAAAACAAAACAATTTTTTTTTCTCAGCAGCCTGGCTTGGCTTGAAATAAGAAGCAAATTTTGATAAAGAGTACGTCGCCTCTCATGGCATGTAGGCTGCAAACTTCAGCAGAGCCACAGCATTATGCAGTGTAAGAGCAGAACTTCAGAGGCACGCAGTTCTCCTTTCTGAGCTGCCTGCTGTACTGTACCTTAAATTAATGCTGCAGTTTGGTCTTCTCTACCTTCACTCCACTGTAAGTTTGCCTTTACAAAATATGCAGCACTCCCCCCTTAGTTTCTCCCTGCCTCACAGCTCAGCCCCAATCTTGTGTGTCCAGAAGAAATCAGATTCTCATTTGTTCTATGTAGCAGAGTATAAATTTGTAGGAAAAGTAACTTTAATGATTCCTGCAGAATTTCCATGGCAACTTTAGGCAGAAGTTTATTCTGAAAGTCAGAAATAAACCAAGACTGGAATTTACTGCTTTTACCTCTTGCAAAAAGCAAAGCAGGATCTCTGAGCTATGCCTCATTTTTCCAGCTCCCTAACACTCCGGAACTAAATCATAGTTTGGGGACTGACTCAGAGGGAACTGTGTCGCCTACTGAGTCACCGCTCCTGCCTTGTCCGCAGGCACCGATGCTGACCATGCTGGGCAGCTGCGGGCACCAAAGGCTTTGGGCAGCAATGCCACGCTGCGGCCGGCTGCACCGAGCTTGTGCCGAGCGGGTCGCATTCTGCACGGAGGAGCAGGGACGATCCTGTGGCAGCGAGATGTGGAAGTGCAGGGACTGGGAAAAGCAAGGATGCTGGTGGGATGTCTGCTTTGGAGCTCCAGCAGGAGCAATGGCTCCCCGTCCCAGCCAAAAGGAAATCTGAAATTATTGAAATTGTTTTACCACTTCTTGCACTGCAGCATTGTTTCTTCACGTTTGGGGAACCCCAGTGGGAAGAGGGAAGTAAACATCAAGACAAGCTGTGGCAGTGCTCAGCTCCGAGACACCTGCAAGCCAGGGAACTTGCCAGGAGAGAGCATGAAGGTTTGGAAAGCCCATCAGCAATTAACCGCTGGGTTACTGCATACAGCATCTGTGGTGCAACAGTGGGTACCCTATTGTTTGAGGAAAATTACTGGTTAAATTTGACTCCTAGATCTCAGTGACTATTTACATAAACTTCTGCTATTAAAACAAAGTTGAGGCCAGCCTGATGGGCTCCACACAGGTTGCTGGAGAGGTGTCCTCTATGGTGACAGGTCATGGAGACATGTCACAATAGAGGAGCAAAGAGAAATGTGATTAAGCCCTTCCAACCTCCACCACATACTGTGCCAAATGTACTTTTTCCTGCTGATTCCAGCTAAAAGTGAAAGGTAGACACAGCCACTGATTGTACCCCCTAATTATCTCCATGTTAAAGGCGCTTGTCATTCTGACACTAAGTGACACACCATTTCTTTACACAGTTCCAGCCTTTAAGCAACAGCACAATCTGGATTGCTTCTAATTTCTGTACATACAAAGTGCTTATCACCTTGGTGAGGTGCAACTTTCTTTTTCATTGAAAAATACTTAAAAATAAGCAATTTTCTCTGTAACACTGAAATCGATGTGATAAGAAAAAAGAAGAAAAAAAAAAAAAAGCTGAATTAAATCCTCAGTGCGAACATCTCTCTCTAACAGGTACAGCGTGTCTTCTTCTTCCTTTTTGACAATGCTTTATCATTTTAAAATAGCCTCCCAGGACACCCTTGTCCCATCGCTCTGTGAAGGATTATTGCTCCTGAAAGCAAAGAGCAAACCCTCATCGGTAGCCTTCGTGTTGCCCGAATGTCAGAAAGCAGAATCGCATCTGAACTCGGCAGAAAACATTTCCTAGGAGTGACCTCGGGTGGACACAGCTGCTTCTCTGCAGGCTCTGCAACCCTCTGCAGGCGTTTTGGGGGATTGCACACCCACCGTGAGCTGAGGCAAAGAAACCCAGAGCCGAATGCATTCGAGGTGATGCTGGAGTCCCTTGAGCTAGCATCACACCGCCTCCATAACCTGCAGCCTTCCGTCTGGCTTTCTTTTAGGAAACTCCACCTCTGAAGCCAGTTTGGGGAATTTTTTGGTTTTATTTCCAAGGGATCAAACAAGCCCATGGAAGGCTGGGCTGTGACTAACGAGGGCTGCGCAGCAGGCGCGGTTGGAACTCCCGGTTGCACAACAGCGGGTTGTCTCTCCGTGGACAGCTTCCCCAAAAACCTGGTTTGCTTCCTTCTCCTCCCTGCTGATAGTGTCATTCCTGAAACTGAGATTAAATTTAAAATAAATAAATGAAAAAAAAAAAAAAAAGGAAGTCATACTCTTTATGCAGCCTGTTGTGAGCCACACAGCCAGGATGCGATGGGATTCCTCTGACACATCAGGCAGATTTTGCTGGTCCCAGCCGTGTTCCTGATGCCCCTCTGAGCATCGCGCTTCCTTCAAGATACACAGCAGTGGAAAAGATAGTGGTGGGGGGAGAGACTAATGATCAAAACCGGGGAGTCAAACACAGAATCAGTGCAGCTGGGAGCTGCACGGAGTCTGGGCTGATGTGGTACCTGAGGGGTGCTGCACTGCGAGATGCTGGGCTCTCCTCCCCTGCCTGCGTGGTGGGAGCAAGGGGAGAAACCATCCCTGGCTACCCATCATGATGGTCCGGGGGCAGCTACAGGTTTCTGACCATAGGCAGGAGAACGCATTAAAAATTCTGCAAAAGCTCGGTTTTGGTAAAGTTCAGACTATCTGAGGACATACTCAAATAAATTGGCATCTACATCCACTGAGTTTTCAAGGAGGATATCTGGCCTCCTCATTCCCTTTCAGAAATAGGGAATAGTCACTTCACAGGCAAATCTCCTGTTTTACTTCTCAATGAGGCACCAGAAACAGCTGGGCATGTCCCTCTGCATCACCACCTTCTGCTTGGATGCTTTAGCATCCAGGGGATGGACCCCTTAAATCAGTCTGCAGGTGCTTCAGTATCTAAAGACCAGCAAAAAAAACCCCCAACAAATGCAGTGAGGGAAATGGCATTTCATACCCAGTTATTTGATGCTGGGCTGGGGTTTATTTTCCCACTGATTTTTCCAGATGTTCAATCAGACTGGCAACAAAACCATGGTGGCATTCTGCTGTCAACAGAGCCTGAGCCTGCAAGTTTTCCTAGCACACCCCCAGCATGGACTGGGGTTTGTGGATGTGAGAAGAGTGGAGCCTGCCTACGATTGCAATGTGGGGGAGAAAAGAAATCCCAACGGCTTTCATATTTCAACAGTTTCTAAAGCATTTTGCAAATTCCTTGCATATTCCGTAAGCACCTCCTCATTGCTGTCCCTGCCCCAGCATCAGTGAAGGCACCATTACCTGGACACCTCTCTGGGACATACACATCCTGCATTTACTGTGCAGAACAAACATCCAGCTCCGTCATCTCATGGGCAACACCTACCAGCAGCTCCTGGGCTGCTGCTCCTTACCTGTCGCAGGCAGGGCTGCTTCTGCACCCTCTTGCCTGGAGCAGGCACCGTACAGCACCTCCTTGGGTCTGGATTTGGCCAGTCCCAGCAATGCAGAAGGGACACGACTGCAGAAAGGAGATCCTTCAGAAATGTCTGAGTGAGCCAGCACTCGCCGAGATGTGTGCAGCTGGAGGTCTGGTGCCCAGCGTTAGCCAGAAAACAAGTCCTCAGAGAAACTGGATCTGGTTTTAACAGGCTAGCACCAACAGGGTGGAATTTGGCAGCAAGGGTTATTCAAAGCCTAGGCAGGCAGAGCTGACACATGCAAGACTTATCTCTACTCATTTGTACCCACTTTTTTTTCCAGCTAGAAAGATAAGCACAGATTTGGGAGTATATTGATAGGATGCCCCAACATCAGGCCAATTTACAAACACTAAAGGTGACCTTGCAAACACTTCATATCCACTTTGTGAGGATTTTCCAGTCTTCTCTACTTGGGTAACATAGGCGAGGATACATTTGAAAGTAAGGACTATTTTTAGCTTTGATCTCCCAGCTCCAGCTATAAACTAACTTGCAAATAACTTTTCTATGTTGCAAAGCAAAGGAGGAGGGGACCGTTTCTCCTTGTTTCTCCTTGTTTCTCCTTGAAATGATGCCTATGTTAACACTAGGGCAACACAGCTTCTTGTAACAGAAAAAAAAAAAAAAAAGTAGTCCAACTTGATTGTTTTACAAGAATTCTCAGAAATGTACACAGCACAATAGCATTATGTACAATTATGCTGCCCTCAAAAATACACACAAATATAAAGATTTATTGGCACAGAAGGCGAAATAAATACTAGTTTGATATATGTGTTGTTTATTTTTTTCACAACATTTTCCTTCCCCTCACTCTGCTCAGTTCAATTTACCTATTACAAACCCTATGGCCCCAATTCTTCTTTTACACTCAAACAGCCTAGCTGACTTCATGGCTGATGTGTATCACAGGAGTGAAAGGAAAAACTGTGGATGCAAAAAGCCTGCAAGATAATGCAGTGACAGAGGCTCGCACTCACTCCCAAAACACTACTGAGCAGTAGCATTGTCACTAGGAAATTGCTTTGACATTTCTATAGAATTACAACAGCAAGAGGAAATATACTGAATTCCAGCCCTCCAGCAGCCCAATGTGATAAACAACTCCAAGCACTTCTCAGCTGCAATATTATTCAATTAAATAAATACTGCATCACCCAGGGAACATTATTACACTTAGAGAAACATAAAGACAGGAAATCTGCTCCACAAGACAAACATGGACCAGAAACAGAGGACAAGAAATCACTAACTGAAGCCAGGCCAAGGGGTAGACGCCTGACCAAAATGATTCCCAGTGCCCCTGCACTGAAATCCATGTAGAGACACAACAGGTCAATTTGGGCTCCTGTCTTGAGCAGTGCGGCCAAATAAAAACAGTAGCATTTGCCCAATAACCAAACATCAACAAGAAAAGCGGTTGTTTTTTTTTTTTAACATACGTAAAACAAACATGAGGATTATTTATTCTGTTAAACAAACATGGAGCAGGCTTCACCACAGATTTTGAAGCTAATCTGCACAAAAAAAGCAAAGGTTTAAGTTCAGTGGAAGGAAGGCTTGAGAGCTGGTGTTAACACAGTGTCAAGAGGGCAGAGTCTGAGGCTTTCCAGCTGATTTCTTGTGTCACCTGCAGCAAATTCTCTTGGCCTTGCTGCATCTAGGTTTGAGGTTTTCTAAAAAAGAAGTAACCAAACTACTGCAAGTGCTATAAAATAAATATACAGAAATGTAGCACCTAAAGGAGACCACTGCCCTGGGATTTCATGATCATAACAAATAAACTTAAGGTTGGTGAATATATATACTATTATTACTAGAAAGACTTTATTTCTTTACAAAGACATATCAAAGTTTTAACCACCCTATACTAGGGTTTGTTGAATTCCTTCAATTAACAATTCTTCAAAGAAACAGGATGAAACCAGTATGTCTTTTGCTTCACATACCAGCCATGTTACTCAGCACTTAATAGCTGCTGCACAGGAGAACAAGAACAGGTTGGGCTTCTGCCCTTTTTGCTTACTTTTATTTCAGTCTTGTTTGTTTTCACCTGGTCCTTCAATTCCTATTTCAATTCTTACTCGACATATCCTGCAGGAAACTCAAAGAAGTAATGAAATGTTTTTAATTACCTCAAAGTTAATTTAAAAAGTGTCCAAAACGGTTCCAGAGCATTCATGATGTCCTCCAACAAACCAGACTTTGCTTGTGCAGCATCTGCAATGACCAGCTGAGAAAACCCCATTTTTCAGGTGGTGTGTCCTGTGCCTGTGTGAACCCTGTTCAAGTCATCCCATGAAATCACTTGACTCAAGGTGTGCTGGACAGGGAAAATTAAAGCAGAAAAGGGTTTCCAAGGAATTTTTTTTTTTCTTTTGTTCTTTAGAAAAGTACAATGCAGAGTGCAAGTTCCTCTCAAGGCCACACACGGTGAATTATTGCTGCAAACATATTGATTAGAAAACAGCTGACTTGCAGCCAGCTTAACCAGGTGAGTTCTCTGCAAACCATAAGATGTGGGTAAAGCCTCAACACCTGCCTGTACCTGCTGCCATGTACCGGACTCTTTTCCCTCAAGTCTGCCTCCACAAAGACTCCATTTTTTGCACTGTTTTGTTTTGGTTTGGTTTGGGGGTTTTTTTGTTTGTTTTTTTTTTTTTTTTTTTTTTTTTAACCAGCCTTTCTTGCCTTAGGACTTTCTCTAAAACTGTAATTTTCAAAACCTGAGCTTTCTGCTCTCAGGGAGGCTGATGAGAAAAGCAAACACATATTATCTGCATATTGAAGGACACAGGACAGGTGCTGGTGGTGATATCCTTCCCATCCCATGCTTCAACACTGGGTCATAATCGAACACCAGTGACGGGCATTTCAGGAAACGCCGGACTTTGCCCCCTGCACCCATCCCTGATGAATTTTCCCTCTACCACCCAGAAACAGGGACCATGTGTGGTACTGGCTACTGAAACCATTCACCCTGTGGCAGCAGTCGGGGTGCGGGGTGATGCTGGGGGTGATATGTGGGGCAATCCTCAGAGCGATGCTCGGGGTGATGCTCGGGGCGATGTGTGGGGTGTGTGGGGCGATGCTTGTGGCGATGCTCGAGGTGATGCTCGGGGTGATGTGTGGGGCATGTGGGGCGATGCTTGTGGCGATGCTCGAGGTGATGCTCGGGGTGATACTCGGGGTGATGCTTGGGATGATGTGTGGGGCATGTGGGGTGATGCTCGGGGTGATGCTCAGGGCGATGCTTGGGGAGTTGCTCGGGGTGATGCTTGGGGAGATGCTCGGAGTGATGCTCGGGGTGATGTGTGGGGCATGTGGGGTGATGCTCGGGGTGATGCTTGGGGTAATGCTTGGGGTGATGCTCGGGGTGATGTGTGGGGCATGTGGGGTGACGTTTGTGGCGATGCTCGGGGTGATGCTCGGGGCGATGCTCGGGGCGATGCTCGGGGAGATGCTCGGGGCGATGCTCGGGGCGATGCTGCCGCCAGGCGGAGGTTTCGCTCCGCGCAGCAGCCCAGCCGTGGCCGCGGCAAGGCCCCCCCCTCCTTCCCCCGTCCAGCCGTTTTGGGGAGGAAGGCGGGGGGTGATGTTCTGCCGCAGGTTCAGGGGGCACAGGCAGAGCACGGGGGGCTGCGGGACCGAGGTCACCGTGTGATGGGCAGTTACAGAGAACTAAGATAACAAGATAGAGATACATTAAAAAGAAAAAAAAAAAACCCCAAAGAGTTCACGCTTTGCTTTTGATTTGACTTCTCCGTGGAAGCTGGGGGCAGGAGACGGCGCTGCAATAGGCGGACTGAGCGGTTTCCCTCGCCTGCTTCTGGGGCAACAACCGGCCGAGGCTGCCGGTGCCCGAGCAGGGCCCTGCCCCGGGCAAGAGGCGGCTGCGGGCTCCCCGGGAGCGCAGGTTCATCCAGGCAACAGGTCTCTGCTGCCCGCCCTCCGCCGCGGTCGCATCCCGCAGCATCCCGCTCTCCAGCGCTCGCACCAGCCCGCGGCCACCTTCACCTCTGGCGAGAGGACGTGAAGCGGCCGTCCTGACCGGGTCACCGCTAATACCCGCTACGCACAGGTACGAGGAGTGACGCAAGAGGCGAGACGGGCAAGGAACGCTGCGAGAGGGCCACGGCATCCCCGAGGTCCCCGCGCGCTTTTCCCTTGGTCGCCCCTGCCGGGGTGGCCTGACAGTGCCCCGACCGCACGAGGGGTGGCAGAAGGCCTGCCAAACCCCGCTGGAGACACAGAAGGTCCCGGTTATTTCCCAAGCCTGGACAATCGTCACGCGAGGTTTCTGGGAAAATGGTTTTCACAAAGTCTGGTTGGAATTGCAGGAAGAGAGCGAGCCTGGGAACACGGCTGTGTCCGTGCTGCCTGCGTGTGAGCCGGCGGCAATCCAGCTAAAAGGAATGATCCACTACCATCCCAGCTGAAAGGAGTGCTCTCCTTGAGACACACAGGTGTTACTCCTGCCGCATCACTGGGAGGTCCAAATGGTGTTAGTTTTCCGGCCAACTGCTTATCGGAGGAACCGGGGGGGCAAGCGCAGAGCCTGGCTGGCTTTCTCAATGCTTCGCTTCACCGGAGAAGAGTTCTCCGGCGCTTGATGCCCATCTGCTGCCAATCCCAGCAAGCCCCGTCACACTGCAGATCCTGGGAAGCGCAACCTTTTCTTCCAAAGGTAAAATGACTCAGCATAACAGGCAGAGCGGCACCTGCTCCTAAGCCCGTGAACCAGTGCTGATCACTGTGCATCACCCGTAAATAATTCCTACGGATATGCAGCCTGTCCGTCCCTGTAAGCCCCGTTTCCAACCGGCATCCCAAGCATTGTCTCCCCTGCGGTGCAAAGGGAACATTACGGGAAACGAGCGCACAACTGTGGCGGCGTTGCTGGTTTTTCGACAGCTTATTCACCGAGCCCTCGTCAACTGCCGCAAAGAGCTCTCAGCTCTGCGCGTGGCTGTGTCGCTGGAAGTTGACGAGTTCGGTGGCATTTCCAAGAAAACGTATCCTCCGCGGTCCTTCTCCACACTTTTGCCCAGCTCTGGACCATGAATCTCCTTTTGCTGGGGAGAAAAGAGGAGAAGACCATTCTTTACTTTTATCAGCAGTCCTGTGCCTTCCCTCGGGCAGAAAGGGCTTAGGGAGGTGAACTCTCCGCTCAGATTTGCCAAGGTACTTGGGTCTTGCTTTGCTCAGCGGTGCGAGATGGAGCCACTCGGGCCCATTTTGGGGAGCGACCCGACACCTGGACCGGACTCACACCAGGTCGGCACCGCAGGACCTGCCTTGACAAGGCACCTCGTGGGCCTTGCGACCTGCCTTTCTTTAGTTGTCACTGGCACAGTGACCAAACCTCCCTTCTCTGATCCTCCTCCGTGGCCGTCTACGTGGAAATAAGCGTGACTGTCCCTCTGCTTGTTTTGGGGCACGGGCACGGCTTGAGGAGGGCTGTAGGAACAAACGGGCAGTGCGCCCGTAGGCGCGCTTTCCAAGGCAGGCATTGCTCAAAGCTCAAGAAACACTCGATGTAGAGAGAGCATTACCAGCGAGACTCAGCCTCATCTCTAAGGAAGTCCCATGCAGAGCAAAAAACTCCCTGACATATTCAACTCTTCTTTCAAGAGATACCTACTTTTTTTTTTTTTCCTGGGTTAGGGTAAATCAAGTGTGCAATCCGAGTTCTGATTACTTGCCCTCATTTTTACTGACGGCCTCTAAGACTGTGTTTATTTTTACTCACCGTTTTCTCTGCATGGGGGAAGACTTTGGCTGCTGACCCTCCCATTTGGCTTCCAAACTTCCAAAATATCATCCATTTCATTGAAACCAGCGCCCAAGGAAGTTAAAGATTAAGCACGCGTGTGAGCACACACGTGCAGGGCGGTCCTTGCGCAACCCGATAGAAATATTTAGACATTAGGTTTCCAGCGTTAGCTTCACGTCTCTAAATTTAGCATGCAAATACGCCATTACGCTGTTCCATATCTGCAGAAAACTTGCACAGACTTGGTTTATCAATGATTGGCAGAAAGGCTTACCTCGCTCAGGAGGAGAAGTTCATCCAAGCTGCGTCTCCAGCTACTTCACTCTGTTTCTGGCGATTGTGATCGTTCCTCCCACCAGCCTCTGCGCTTCAGCTGACGCACCCCCCCCCCCGAAACGCAGTCCTTCAAATGGGACGAAGTACAGGAGTCGCCGCTTTCCTGTCCTTTGGGGAAAACCAGTGTCAAATGAAGGTTTGATGAAATTGCTGGGGCTGAAATCAGCCATGGAAAAGAAGGAATTTGAAAAGCCGCTTGCAGAGTTGTTTTGTGCAGTGAGACGTTGGGGCTACCAGGGATGGTTTTGAAACAGTCCTGCAGGGATGACCGTGTTCACCAGGGCAGGGGGACGCAGATTCAGTCCTCTCCCTGCAATCTGCCTCCTCCTGGCTTTTAGGAGAGTATTTTGACCTTGTCTTAGAGGGAGCGTTTTGGCTGCCGGCGTGGTTCTTCCCTGAGGAATCCAATAGCGTTACGCCCACTTTCAAGCTTGGGTAGGATCAAGACCTGCACGCCTCTATGCCGAATACTATCAACGTTTTTACACGCAGTTTTGCACAGAGTTAGCGCTACACCTCTGCTTCCCTTTTTCCCCGCGCTGATGGTGCTTTTAACCCGTTCTCATAGCAGTGGTTTCCTCCAGAGGAAGAATACCTTCCCGTTTTGGCAAGAGGTGTAGCGGACCCTTTAGGAGGGCACCTGAAAGTAACGCCGGTAGCCCTGCTAGGGTTTCCCGAAAGGCTGGTTCCTCCGTGGCGGTAACACCCCGAAGAAGTAACTAGTGTAGAAGTGGGGTATGGCTGGAGAGCTGAGGAACGACCCTCGCACCACCCCATTGATGACAGACCCTGGAAATACACCCCGACCGACTCAATGCTCGTGACGGAACGAGAGCTCTGGGACAGCGCTCACCAAACGATCCCGCAGCCCCGCCAGCTCGGGAGGACCCCTACCCCACGGCGTGGCCGGGACCGTTTGGCACCACGAGCCAAAACTTCTTCTCGGTCACCCCACGCGGCCGTCCCACGGCGCGCGCCGGGAAGCCCACCCTGGCAGACCCGCGCCGCTCGGCATCGCCGCCACGACCTCGTGCGGGGGAGCCCTCCTGCACGCGGGGTTTCTCCG
Source organism: Astur gentilis (assembly GCF_929443795.1). Lineage (NCBI taxonomy): Eukaryota > Metazoa > Chordata > Aves > Accipitriformes > Accipitridae > Astur > Astur gentilis. Next base: position 2,020,637 of record NC_064919.1, read on the forward strand.
CCGCACCTGCGGGCTCTGGATGGGACTCCCCGGGGAGCCGCGTCCCGAGCCTCTCTCCCCTCCACCCTGCAGGTCTCTTCCCCTCGTCGACTCGCAGCCCCGCACGGTTCCCCTCCCGCGCCCACCCCTCGCGGCTGCTGCCCAGCACTCATCGCAGCGGGCAGGCGTCTGCAGACGCTTCGTCCGGGGCTGGGTTTAACCCTGGTGACGCCTGTCCTGGCACCGACCGGTCTGGTACCGCCAGCTAGGAGTAAAGCCTTCCCGCGGCTCTCGGCCGAGAGCGAGCTGCCGGCCTGGCATCTGGAAGCACAGCCTGCAGTTTGAAACGCGTGGGCACCGCGGCCGGGAAGAACGAACTTCTGCCGCTGGATCGCAGTTCTTATTTTCTTGTCTCAGGGCGGGCACGGCAGCGTTTACAGGCGGAGGCTTGGAGCTCCGCGGAACTCCGCGCCGAGAGCCGATGCTACAGAGCACGACGTTTTGCTTACCGAGATTCAGCAGCACCCCTCTTGCGGCTCATTTCGTTTCAGCAGATACCGTCGAGCGTCCAGCCAGGGTCCGCGTGCCTCTATTACGTCTGACAGTTCAGCGAACAACGCGACGGGAAGAAACGCAGCGTTGGACCCAGGCAAGGAAGAACCAGCACATACAAGTAAGCAAGTGGGGTGCCCGTCACCTCCCACTCCCACCCTGCTGCCTTGCCTTCTCCGCCCCCCCACCCCGGCACAAAAGGGATTTTGGGCAGCAGCTGCCAATCCGCCTACACCGGGGACGCAGAAGGCGGGCTGTGGCCCCGAGGCACGGGGAGCGACGGGCACCGCAAAACCTCAGGGTGGCCCAGCTGGGCTTTGAGCTTTGGCTGGCTTTCCTTTCAGGATCTTTTCAAGGGTGAAAACACCAGCAGCTGGCTTTCCTTCTTCAGGAAGAGGAACGCTTGTGCCCAGAGCGGGACAACGTGCGGGAAATACGGCCTCAGCGTTCTTATCACTGCGGGCAGGATGACTTAGTTAGCTTCGGCCACTGCGCTGTCCCCGCACCAGTCACCTTCCAAGCCCGCGAGGTCGACGCGTGCAGACGTCAAGGGCACCCTTAGGCAGTGCCTACCCTTTGCTGCAGTTCCACGGTGGGCAGAGGGGGACTTCAGCCAGGTGACACCTATTCCGAGGGCAACGCACAGCGGCTAAAACGGCCTAGCAGAGAAGGTTCTCCGGGAGAAGCAGCTGGTCTCCAGACTCTTCTGCTTTCCTGGAAAGAGAGGAATGAAAAGTAATACCGAAAGTGGAGAGTGGGAGAAGCTACGCCGCCAGGGACTTTCTGTGGTGTAGCAAGCAGCTGGCCGGTGCCTGGCGAGCAGCTGTGGTGCGGAGGTGCCCCAAGAGCTGCCTGAACCCCGCTGCCTACATTCTCCTTTCTGAGGACGGCAAAGCAGTGGGGCGAGCTCAAAATGCCTTTTTTGTTTCCTTCTCCCGTGCTGACGCTGCGGAAAACCGCGTTTGGGAAGCCCCGTCTGGGGCAGGGGCAGAGCTCTTGCACGCACCTGTCACGCGCAACGCCGACTGAAGGGAGAAAAGGTAGCGTGGGCCCTGGAGCGGGTTTTCCCCTTCCAGACCCACGAAAATAAGAAGCTGAACTTCTTTATTCTCCTCCCGCTGGATTAAGCCTCGTCACTGTAAATAGCCAGGGTGCGAGCGGGCTGCTTACACCTGGCGAGCGGCCCAAGATCCTGGCGGGATTGCTCGCCTGCGCAGACCGGTCCTGGGCTCCCCAGCGCGAGAGAGACGTGGACAGACCGGGGCGAGGCCAGCAAAGGGCCACGCAGGTGGTGGAGGGATGGGAGCATCTGTCGTAGGCGGGGAGGCTGAGAGAGCTGGGGCTGCCCCGCCTGGGGAAGACGATGCTCGGGGGGGTCTCGCCCATGTGCAGAAAGACCTGATGGAGGGATGGAGACGACGGAGCCGGGCTCTTCCCAGTGGTGCCAGTGCCAGCACCGGCAGCAACAGGCCCAGATGGAGACGCAGGAGGCTCCGTCTAAACATAAGGAAAATGTTCCCCTTGTTTCAGTTGCGGAGGCTCCGTCCTTGGAGACATTCAAGCTCCAAGGGGACCCTGCCCTGAGCAACCGGCTCGAGCGGACCCTGCCCTGAGCAGGGGCTTGGGCCGGGTGATGTCCGGAGGTCTCTGTCGTCCCGTGCAAGTTAAACGGGTGGAAAACCCTGGGCACTCCCGGGCAATAAAGCAACTTAGTTCCAAAGCAAGCGGAGCAGGACCGAGCGCTTTGACAAAAGCTGAACTAAGTATTAGGCTGAGTCTGCCCGGCAGCGGTCTGATACGTTGCACACGGTCATTTGCCCCCCCTGTAATAAAGCAGCTTTATGTTGCTGAGGGGCTGGCAGGAGACGGGCTCTGCCCGGAGGAGGGATGCTGGAGACGGCCATCGTCCCGCCGAGCCTCTCGCTGGCGGTTGCAGCGTCGCTGCCAGGGCTCGACATCTGAAGTTTGGGGAAGGGTTCGTCCCTCCGGGGCCGGCTACCCGACTGCATCTCGTACGACTTTAAATCGCTGAGGGATTGCAGCCTTAAGGTTTTTCCCTCCGCCAAGCGTACAAAAGCGTGCTGACCTGTGTCATGCCATGCGTGGGTTGAATCCTTGTGATTCCACTAATATGTCCCCGAAATACGTTCTCAGCATAGTTGCCCTCAAGTGGCAGTTTTGGACTTTCTCTCAATGCTGGGATGGGTTCTCTGAACGCTTTTGGTCCTCAGGTCCTGTCGGGGCTGAAACGCCGACCCCCTGGGAACCGAGGCAAGGCGGAGTAGCGGTTGAGGCACTTTTGGAAACTGTCGGCAGGGAACGCCACCCGCCGTGGACGGCTTGCAGGTTGAAAGTCGTACACCCCAGACGGGTCGGGCTTGGGGATTTTCTTTGCGCTCCTGGCGTGGGAAGGCAGTACGGCGAAAGGGTGGGTGTCAGTTAGCTTCCCTGCGGGCGTCGGGATGTCCGCACTGTGCCCCCAGGGCGGTTTAGCATCCCGAACGGGGCAGGACGGGCACAACCCAACGAGCCTCAGGGCAGAGAGGCGGCAGCGGGAGCTCGGCCTCGGCCGGCGCGCCGGTTCGCGAGCCGCTCCTGCGAACCTCGTCCCAGAGCGCGGGCACTGACGCGACGCCCGACAGCTACCTGTCTTCCCGCTTTCATCCTGCAAAGCAGTACGAACGAACGGGTTTGGCAATCGGGATTTCCTGTAAAAGCAGGCAGAAAGTAAAAGTATCGCTGCCTTAAAACCCACGGGCTGGTGAAGAGCTTCCGTCCTCCTGGGGAGGAGTTTCCAGGGAGGAAGGCACTGTCCAGCTCATAAATACCTCGGGCTGAGATCGCTGCTGTCCCGCCTGCCTGTGAACACGCTGGTGAAGGGCAGCGTTCCTGCTCACCTCGAAAGAGCAGCATGGCTGATAAGTTTCTGGAGAGCAAAATCGAGGATGGCAAGGTAACCCTGTTCGTGAAGGGCGGCTGCCCTTACAGCAGGAATGCCGTGGACATGCTCAGGCAATACAACTTTGCGCCGGGATGCCTGCAAGTGTTTGATATCAACGAATCCAGGGACGCCCAGGATTACTTCCAAGCAACAGGGCAGAGCCCGGTGAGTTCTCGCAGTCCTATTTCGGAGGCTGCGGACCCTCGCTTTGTCCCAGCCGCCCCAGGAGCCGGCCAGCTGCCGCAGGGGCTGAAGCGAGGTCCCTTCCCCGCGACCCCCTGTGCCGGCTCACAGGGAGAAGCCGCTCCCCTTTCCCGCTTTTCCAAAGCTCCGTGTTTCCATCCCTCTGCTCCGCCGGTCGCCGCAGCCACCGCGGGGCTCCGCGCCGCCGTGCCCGGGGGCGCAGCCCGCTCCCCACCGCGGGCACCGGCTGGGCGCAGGTCTTGCCCCGCTGCCGGCCGCTGCCGGGGAGCCGCGGCACCTCCCGCGACAGTTGTGCCTCCTCCAACGCCCGCTGCTGCGGGAGCCGGCGGGAGCGCGGAAGAAGCCCGGCGGTAAGGCTTGGTGCGTGACCCTGGTGGCTAAAGAAGGGCTGGTGGAGGGGGTACCCTCGTGTTTCCAGGTGCCCGATGGGAAGAGCTCCTTCAAAGCTCTTCCCACGGCGCTGCCCGAGGCAGCGCAGCTCTGCGGAGGTGCGAGAACTCGGAGCTGCCGGGGTGCCTGAGTTGGGACGCTTGCCTTCCCCTCTGACGGTAAGCAGAAGAGCGTGGCGAGCTGCACCCTTGCCGCTGGCCGTGAAGTGGACGCCGCACCCGCAGAAAATTTGGCGGCGGCCTCTTCCGAGGCTTGCCTCAATGGTGCGGGCCGTCTCGGGGAGCACCGGTCCGTGCTCGAGTTCCAGGAATGAATTTCCCCAGCAGCGCTGTGGCTCAGGGCCGGCAGCTCGCGCCTCGGTGGCGGTTACACCGCCGCCGAAGCAACAGGACCCTTTTCCCCCTCCCCGACCTACCGTAACGCTACCAAAGCCCGACGGCCTCCACGAAGCAAAGCGGAAGGCAGGCGCCGGGGACGCGCTGTCCCCGCCGCCGGGCTCTCGGGGGGATTTTTCCGCGCTGGCTGCGCGTCCAGACTCGTGGCCGGACCCGGCCCAGGGGAAATCCAGACCCGCGCTCGTGGTTTTGGGACGGCGGGAGTGCCGGCCGGCCCTGGCGGAACGTATCCCCGCCCCGGTCCCACGCGGGTGACGGCAAGGCCGGCGACGTCGGCCCCGGCCCCCGCCCGCCGTGCCGTGCCCGAGCTCGGCCGTGTGCCGCCCCGTGCCGGCGGGCGTCCCTGCGGACCCCGGGAAGCCTCGCAGCCCCACGGCCGAGCCTCCCCTGAGCCTCGGCGGCAGCGTCGGGCAGGGCCGGGAACGGCAAGAGGCGTCCCGAAAGGAGAAGCGTTTTCCTGGCAGCGGGGGAATTTGGGCGGGAGGGAGAGGGTGGCCGGCTCTGGCCGAAAACAGAAACTGCTTTCCCAGCGGGAGGGGGACTGGTGGGATCAGCAGCAAGCGAAAGCAGAAGGGGAATTCCAGGCTGCCGAAGAAGAACGGCGTGAGGTTTTCCCGCGGGAGAAGTCGGTGGCTGGGAGCAGGAGGAGATTTCCCAGCAGCAGGGGGTGGGGGAGAGGGATGGCTGGCATCGGGGCGACACAGGGGTGGCTCGTGGGGCGCGGCATCCACCCCGACGGGGACGTGAGGGGCCGGGAGCAGGGCTGGCGGGGAGCCAGGGCGCCAGGGCGAAGAGGGAAAGGGAAAGGGGTGGGGAGGAGAAACCAGAAGGCTGTCGGTGGGCCAGCGTGTGCCCCGGGCTGCCGTCGCCAGCCCATCCGCGGGGCAGGCTGCACGTCGCGCCGGCGAAGGGAGATCCTGAAGGGCACGGCTCCCCGGGGAGGGCAGCGGGGAGCTCCCGGCGGGTGGGCGTCCCTCCGCAGGGTGGGGGTGTCCCCCTCCTCCCGAAGCCGGACCTGCCCGTGGCGGCACGGAGCAGCGGAGAGCTGCCGCCTTCCCGTGACCCGCTCTCGCCCTTCGTATTTTATGCCTCGTCTCGCCCGTGTCCTTCGCCTCGCGTCCTGGACCCGCTACCAGCTCAGTAATTTCACTTCTGCCTGTGTTTTCATTTCTTTTGGTCTTTTCGCCTGGCTTTAGCCGGGCCGCTTTTTCCCAGCTCGACACTGATTTCACTTCCCTCTGCGGAGAGCGGCCCATGCGTGCCTGGAGGAAGTCTCCGATGCTGAGGTTCGGTCCTTGTTCCTGGTGTTCAGCAGAGGGTTGCTTTTTTCTCTTTTTCCCTCTTTCTTTTGCCAGTCGGGCTCGCGCCCCGGCGGCCGTCGTGAGGGGGGCCGGAAAAGGGGCCAGCGCGGGCAGGGCAACAGCGGACGGCCAGGGCTGCGTGCGCAGTGGCCGGAGGACGCAAGGCCAGCCGGAGAAGAAGGGTTGTGCCAGAAATGCAAGTTCGCCGTGCCGAGTGCCTTTGCCAGTGCTGGGCGGGCGGCTGCACATCCCACCCGGCAGTGCCACGAGCCTGGCAAGCCCTCGGAGGGACGGCGGGACTCCTCGGCGCCCGGAGAACCCGCCGCCGGCGCGGGCGCGGGCGCGGGCGCGGGCACGGTCCGTAGGCGCCGCCGGGCTCGGAGCCGCTCGCTCGATGCGCTGGGATCGCGTGCCCGGAGCAGATCCGGCGCTGCCCTGGAGCGCGGTTCGCTCCTCCGCAGCCGCCGTGAAAGCAGGGTGTTCCCCCAGCCCTTCTCTTCTGGCGGCGGACCCTCAGACCGGCGGGCCGCTGGGGGCGAGGAGAGGAGGATTTGGGAAACGGCGGCCTCCTCGGCGCGAAGCCCGCTTCCCAGGCAAATCCTCTCCCCGCTCTTTGCCTCCAGCAGCCCGGCTCCCCTGGTTAATCCGTGCTCTTGTTTTGTGCCCAGATGCCTCGCGTGTTCATCGGGAGACACTGCATCGGAGGGTTGTCCGACCTGGAGAGCGTGCGCTGCAGGCTCCCCGCAATGCTGCAGCAGATCGGTGCCCTGCGGTAGCCGAAGGGTAAGTGCTGGGCAGCGGCGGCAACGCTCTTGCACCGCGGCAGGCAAACCGGAGCCTTTTTAATAGCGAAACGTGACCCGACGGAGCGGTGGCGTGTGCCACGACGCGACAGCAAAGCGTGAATTCATTTCTGGGGTCCCCAGCTGCGGCACAGGCTTCGTGACTCTCTCCCTGCGGACTTGAACGAGACGCCGCCAAAATCTCTGGCGACGCAGGGTTCGGCCGCTAGCCTTTGCCCGGGATCGAGGCCAAACGGTTCAGCTCGGAGGGCTCGCTTCTTTTTCTGTCTTTCCCCACGTAGGCGATGGAGCCTGCGGCTCTCAGACAAAGCCTCGGAAGTTTCGGCCCGGCTGCTTACAGAGGACGGGCTCTTCCCATTCTACAATTGGCTCTCAAAAACGTCCGGACACGGGGTGGAGGGGGGGCCCAGCGTACTTTTCTGCCGGCGGGAGCGCGGTGAGCCTCAGCAGGCCCCTCTGAGCTGCTTGCACGCAGGCATGGAGAAACGCTGCAGCCGGCAACCAGCCAGCCAGAACACGAGGCGACGATGAAGTTTGTGCAGGAGCCGTACGGGCCCGCAGCACCTTTCACGCCGGGCAACGGCCTGCACAAGATGAGCAGAGCGGGGAAGAGGGGTTCAACACAAGCGTGTACACGCGTGAAAAAGCGTAAACACGCTGTCTAAAAAGCCGCCACGGCCTGTTCTGTCACGGTGTTGTCTCAACCGAGTGGCTCCGACCAGCAGTGATCTCTCTGCCCTTTACGTCTGCTCTTTCTGCTTTCAGGAGAAAGACGGCCAGGAGCTGCGACCTCCTCGTGTCGACGTACGCGCTTCCAGCAGCAAATTGCGGGCGTCTTCCTTCGGCGGGGCCAAATGCACCTGCTTGGCAAATGCAGCTTCTTTCCCTTCCGTTGAGCGGTGCTTCGACACGTGAACGACTCTGCATCCTTTCTGGAGCTCTGGAGAGAGGTCTGGAGCGTGATCCCATTCGGCTCAATAAAACACGCTTGCTCCAAGCGGCTGCGTTCACCGTTGTGGTTCTTTTTCGTACAGACCCATTCATGCACTCATCCTGAGCCCCCCTATTCTCTCTACCGTCCTCTTCCTCCCTGTCTCTCCCGAGCGTCCTCCTGGAGTCTCTCGGTGTTTCCCATGGCCTCCAAACATGTCGTTACGGCGGTCGGAGCTGGAGGTGCGCGCAGACTGCTATAACGTGTGTGTGCTGCAACGCGGTCTTGCAAGCAGCCACTGCAGCCTGTGCCCGCGTCCCCGGCCCTGGTGGCCCATCATCTCTTGGCCGACGTCTCATGGCGGGGTCACGACGACTCGTCTGAGCGCGGCTTTTTTGGTAAGGGTTTTGGTGCAACACGGCACGGCCGCGGGCAGGAAGCGAAACGGGTTTTTCATTTCTCGCTGCCATCGTTGGGAAGCGAGAGCTGCTTGGGGCAGAAAACACCCGGGCCGCGCAGCCTCTTGAGGGGGTTTGCTGACCGCAGAACGCCCCACTGGGGCAGCACGGGCCAGATCCAGAGCTAAAGGAAACAGCGCTGTGTCGGGAAAGGGGTTTACGGGAAACGCACAGCACGGCCGCCGCCAGGCCAACCGGTGAAGAGTCGCCTCCCATTCTCGGCATTCGAATGACCCCGTCTCCCAAGAGAAGTTGAAAGCCTGCTGCAACTTCACCATGGGGCAAAAACCTCCAAGTATAGAACCCTCCTGAATTCGTCCCACTTTTCTTTCTCTCACCCTTTTTCTCCGCCCCCTGCACCCCCTTTTTCTTTTTAAACAAAGGAATTAAAAGCTGGTCTTTCCTCCCTCTTTCCCTGAAAGTTCAATTAAAACCTGTGGAATTACAGCTGTTGTCCCTTTAAAGCCTGGAGCCAATTTGCTTTTCGATAAACCGACTAACCTTTAGGCCTTGCTGACTAACCTTTAGGCTTTGCTGAGCCGACAAAGCCCAAGGGGCAGAGCCCAGCCCAGCGTTGGGGCTACCGCGTCGGCACGGCCCCTCGGCAGCTCAGCCCCGACAAATCCCCCCCCCGAGCGCGGTCCCCCTCTCCCAGGGTGAAGCTGGGGCCAGGCAGCACGCGTCTGCCCCCACCGCCGCCAGCTCGGCGGGAAGCCCCGCGACCTCTTCCCGCTGTAAAATTCCCCAGTGACGCCAGCTGGGCTTGCCGGCCCTCCTTGCCCTCAACAGGAGCGGACGAGAAGAAATCACAGGCTTTCTCGCAGGCTTGGAGAGGAACGGGAAGGGCAAAAGCTTCATTCCTGGCAAGTTTAAACTCCTTTGCCTCTTGGCAGAGTAGCAATCGCGTATTGCAGCGAGTCCCAGGAAACCTGAGCCGACTTGTGCAAATTTCTGCCGATTCATGTTTTTTCAGCGTATCTTAACCCTCTCCCAGGGAAAGGGCAGTCCTTAAATACGAGAAGTTCAGTGCAGGCGTTTCCTAGAGTGCATGGCATACTTTTCTGAAGCTGTTCTGAAGCAGAACTCGCTGCTTCCAGCCCTTTTATGCAACTAGAATTGCCACTGGGTGAAAAGTTTAAAATCTAACAGCACAGCTTAGAGGTGTTACCCTCCAGAAGCAGTGTCAGGTGAGGCTGCTGCAGGCATTTTCTCATGCACGGGCACATCACACACGCCTGGAGGTATGTTAGAACCTCTGCTGCAGGGTGTGTTTTACAGAATTTCAGCCGATAGGCAGTAATTGTTCCTGCTGATGGTGATGAGAGAAACAGCTCTGTAATAGTTAAAACTGCAACCACCAATTACTACCTTTAGTGCTTGAACAAGTCATGCTGCTTCCCTTCATGCTTAACATTTTGGAGGAGAGTTCTCCCAGAGTTCTGTTGCCAAAGACAAATTCCGTGCCCTAAATTGAGTACTCTGGCATTGGTGGATCTCGGTGAAGAGCTGGAGTAGTTGGCCTCCAACAGCACCTGATACATGAGCCTTTCCCAAGGAAAGGGAAGAGCTTATCCATGCAACTGTTTTGCAAGCTGCACTGTGACAGCATACACCCACTGGTGTGTGTATCAAAAATAAAAAGGTCAGTGGCTGTATTCACCACTGTTTGTTTCCCCCTGGCTATTAGGAATTCTGATTAATAATGTGGTTACCTCATCTGTAGCAAATGATTTAAAAACTCATCAAAAATCCAGGAAAAGCTACCAATATTTTGACAATTACAATTTAATGCTCTTCCCTCTCCTTGGGAAAGGATCCAGGCGTGTGTGATGTGCCCGTGCATGAGAAAATGCCTGCAGCAGCCTCACCTGACACTGCTTCTGGAGGGTAACACCTCTAAGCTGTGCTGTTAGATTTTAAAGTTTTCACCCAGTGGCAATTCTAGTTGCATAAAAGGGCTGGAAGCAGCGAGTTCTGCTTCAGAACAGCTTCAGAAAAGTATGCCATGCACTCTAGGAAACGCCTGCACTGAACTTCTCGTATTTAAGGACTGCCCTTTCCCTGGGAGAGGGTTAAGATACGCTGAAAAAACATGAATCGGCAGAAATTTGCACAAGTCGGCTCAGGTTTCCTGGGACTCGCTGCAATACGCGATTGCTACTCTGCCAAGAGGCAAAGGAGTTTAAACTTGCCAGGAATGAAGCTTTTGCCCTTCCCGTTCCTCTCCAAGCCTGCGAGAAAGCCTGTGATTTCTTCTCGTCCGCTCCTGTTGAGGGCAAGGAGGGCCGGCAAGCCCAGCTGGCGTCACTGGGGAATTTTACAGCGGGAAGAGGTCGCGGGGCTTCCCGCCGAGCTGGCGGCGGTGGGGGCAGACGCGTGCTGCCTGGCCCCAGCTTCACCCTGGGAGAGGGGGACCGCGCTCGGGGGGGGGATTTGTCGGGGCTGAGCTGCCGAGGGGCCGTGCCGACGCGGTAGCCCCAACGCTGGGCTGGGCTCTGCCCCTTGGGCTTTGTCGGCTCAGCAAAGCCTAAAGGTTAGTCAGCAAGGCCTAAAGGTTAGTCGGTTTATCGAAAAGCAAATTGGCTCCAGGCTTTAAAGGGACAACAGCTGTAATTCCACAGGTTTTAATTGAACTTTCAGGGAAAGAGGGAGGAAAGACCAGCTTTTAATTCCTTTGTTTAAAAAGAAAAAGGGGGTGCAGGGGGCGGAGAAAAAGGGTGAGAGAAAGAAAAGTGGGACGAATTCAGGAGGGTTCTATACTTGGAGGTTTTTGCCCCATGGTGAAGTTGCAGCAGGCTTTCAACTTCTCTTGGGAGACGGGGTCATTCGAATGCCGAGAATGGGAGGCGACTCTTCACCGGTTGGCCTGGCGGCGGCCGTGCTGTGCGTTTCCCGTAAACCCCTTTCCCGACACAGCGCTGTTTCCTTTAGCTCTGGATCTGGCCCGTGCTGCCCCAGTGGGGCGTTCTGCGGTCAGCAAACCCCCTCAAGAGGCTGCGCGGCCCGGGTGTTTTCTGCCCCAAGCAGCTCTCGCTTCCCAACGATGGCAGCGAGAAATGAAAAACCCGTTTCGCTTCCTGCCCGCGGCCGTGCCGTGTTGCACCAAAACCCTTACCAAAAAAGCCGCGCTCAGACGAGTCGTCGTGACCCCGCCATGAGACGTCGGCCAAGAGATGATGGGCCACCAGGGCCGGGGACGCGGGCACAGGCTGCAGTGGCTGCTTGCAAGACCGCGTTGCAGCACACACACGTTATAGCAGTCTGCGCGCACCTCCAGCTCCGACCGCCGTAACGACATGTTTGGAGGCCATGGGAAACACCGAGAGACTCCAGGAGGACGCTCGGGAGAGACAGGGAGGAAGAGGACGGTAGAGAGAATAGGGGGGCTCAGGATGAGTGCATGAATGGGTCTGTACGAAAAAGAACCACAACGGTGAACGCAGCCGCTTGGAGCAAGCGTGTTTTATTGAGCCGAATGGGATCACGCTCCAGACCTCTCTCCAGAGCTCCAGAAAGGATGCAGAGTCGTTCACGTGTCGAAGCACCGCTCAACGGAAGGGAAAGAAGCTGCATTTGCCAAGCAGGTGCATTTGGCCCCGCCGAAGGAAGACGCCCGCAATTTGCTGCTGGAAGCGCGTACGTCGACACGAGGAGGTCGCAGCTCCTGGCCGTCTTTCTCCTGAAAGCAGAAAGAGCAGACGTAAAGGGCAGAGAGATCACTGCTGGTCGGAGCCACTCGGTTGAGACAACACCGTGACAGAACAGGCCGTGGCGGCTTTTTAGACAGCGTGTTTACGCTTTTTCACGCGTGTACACGCTTGTGTTGAACCCCTCTTCCCCGCTCTGCTCATCTTGTGCAGGCCGTTGCCCGGCGTGAAAGGTGCTGCGGGCCCGTACGGCTCCTGCACAAACTTCATCGTCGCCTCGTGTTCTGGCTGGCTGGTTGCCGGCTGCAGCGTTTCTCCATGCCTGCGTGCAAGCAGCTCAGAGGGGCCTGCTGAGGCTCACCGCGCTCCCGCCGGCAGAAAAGTACGCTGGGCCCCCCCTCCACCCCGTGTCCGGACGTTTTTGAGAGCCAATTGTAGAATGGGAAGAGCCCGTCCTCTGTAAGCAGCCGGGCCGAAACTTCCGAGGCTTTGTCTGAGAGCCGCAGGCTCCATCGCCTACGTGGGGAAAGACAGAAAAAGAAGCGAGCCCTCCGAGCTGAACCGTTTGGCCTCGATCCCGGGCAAAGGCTAGCGGCCGAACCCTGCGTCGCCAGAGATTTTGGCGGCGTCTCGTTCAAGTCCGCAGGGAGAGAGTCACGAAGCCTGTGCCGCAGCTGGGGACCCCAGAAATGAATTCACGCTTTGCTGTCGCGTCGTGGCACACGCCACCGCTCCGTCGGGTCACGTTTCGCTATTAAAAAGGCTCCGGTTTGCCTGCCGCGGTGCAAGAGCGTTGCCGCCGCTGCCCAGCACTTACCCTTCGGCTACCGCAGGGCACCGATCTGCTGCAGCATTGCGGGGAGCCTGCAGCGCACGCTCTCCAGGTCGGACAACCCTCCGATGCAGTGTCTCCCGATGAACACGCGAGGCATCTGGGCACAAAACAAGAGCACGGATTAACCAGGGGAGCCGGGCTGCTGGAGGCAAAGAGCGGGGAGAGGATTTGCCTGGGAAGCGGGCTTCGCGCCGAGGAGGCCGCCGTTTCCCAAATCCTCCTCTCCTCGCCCCCAGCGGCCCGCCGGTCTGAGGGTCCGCCGCCAGAAGAGAAGGGCTGGGGGAACACCCTGCTTTCACGGCGGCTGCGGAGGAGCGAACCGCGCTCCAGGGCAGCGCCGGATCTGCTCCGGGCACGCGATCCCAGCGCATCGAGCGAGCGGCTCCGAGCCCGGCGGCGCCTACGGACCGTGCCCGCGCCCGCGCCCGCGCCCGCGCCCGCGCCGGCGGCGGGTTCTCCGGGCGCCGAGGAGTCCCGCCGTCCCTCCGAGGGCTTGCCAGGCTCGTGGCGCTGCCGGGTGGGATGTGCAGCCGCCCGCCCAGCACTGGCAAAGGCACTCGGCACGGCGAACTTGCATTTCTGGCACAACCCTTCTTCTCCGGCTGGCCTTGCGTCCTCCGGCCACTGCGCACGCAGCCCTGGCCGTCCGCTGTTGCCCTGCCCGCGCTGGCCCCTTTTCCGGCCCCCCTCACGACGGCCGCCGGGGCGCGAGCCCGACTGGCAAAAGAAAGAGGGAAAAAGAGAAAAAAGCAACCCTCTGCTGAACACCAGGAACAAGGACCGAACCTCAGCATCGGAGACTTCCTCCAGGCACGCATGGGCCGCTCTCCGCAGAGGGAAGTGAAATCAGTGTCGAGCTGGGAAAAAGCGGCCCGGCTAAAGCCAGGCGAAAAGACCAAAAGAAATGAAAACACAGGCAGAAGTGAAATTACTGAGCTGGTAGCGGGTCCAGGACGCGAGGCGAAGGACACGGGCGAGACGAAGCGTAAAATACGAAGGGCGAGAGCGGGTCACGGGAAGGCGGCAGCTCTCCGCTGCTCCGTGCCACCACGGGCAGGTCCGGCTTCGGGAGGAGGGGGACACCCCCACCCTGCGGAGGGACGCCCACCCGCCGGGAGCTCCCCGCTGCCCTCCCCGGGGAGCCGTGCCCTTCAGGATCTCCCTTCGCCGGCGCGACGTGCAGCCTGCCCCGCGGATGGGCTGGCGACGGCAGCCCGGGGCACACGCTGGCCCACCGACAGCCTTCTGGTTTCTCCTCCCCACCCCTTTCCCTTTCCCTCTTCGCCCTGGCGCCCTGGCTCCCCGCCAGCCCTGCTCCCGGCCCCTCACGTCCCCGTCGGGGTGGATGCCGCGCCCCACGAGCCACCCCTGTGTCGCCCCGATGCCAGCCATCCCTCTCCCCCACCCCCTGCTGCTGGGAAATCTCCTCCTGCTCCCAGCCACCGACTTCTCCCGCGGGAAAACCTCACGCCGTTCTTCGGCAGCCTGGAATTCCCCTTCTGCTTTCGCTTGCTGCTGATCCCACCAGTCCCCCTCCCGCTGGGAAAGCAGTTTCTGTTTTCGGCCAGAGCCGGCCACCCTCTCCCTCCCGCCCAAATTCCCCCGCTGCCAGGAAAACGCTTCTCCTTTCGGGACGCCTCTTGCCGTTCCCGGCCCTGCCCGACGCTGCCGCCGAGGCTCAGGGGAGGCTCGGCCGTGGGGCTGCGAGGCTTCCCGGGGTCCGCAGGGACGCCCGCCGGCACGGGGCGGCACACGGCCGAGCTCGGGCACGGCACGGCGGGCGGGGGCCGGGGCCGACGTCGCCGGCCTTGCCGTCACCCGCGTGGGACCGGGGCGGGGATACGTTCCGCCAGGGCCGGCCGGCACTCCCGCCGTCCCAAAACCACGAGCGCGGGTCTGGATTTCCCCTGGGCCGGGTCCGGCCACGAGTCTGGACGCGCAGCCAGCGCGGAAAAATCCCCCCGAGAGCCCGGCGGCGGGGACAGCGCGTCCCCGGCGCCTGCCTTCCGCTTTGCTTCGTGGAGGCCGTCGGGCTTTGGTAGCGTTACGGTAGGTCGGGGAGGGGGAAAAGGGTCCTGTTGCTTCGGCGGCGGTGTAACCGCCACCGAGGCGCGAGCTGCCGGCCCTGAGCCACAGCGCTGCTGGGGAAATTCATTCCTGGAACTCGAGCACGGACCGGTGCTCCCCGAGACGGCCCGCACCATTGAGGCAAGCCTCGGAAGAGGCCGCCGCCAAATTTTCTGCGGGTGCGGCGTCCACTTCACGGCCAGCGGCAAGGGTGCAGCTCGCCACGCTCTTCTGCTTACCGTCAGAGGGGAAGGCAAGCGTCCCAACTCAGGCACCCCGGCAGCTCCGAGTTCTCGCACCTCCGCAGAGCTGCGCTGCCTCGGGCAGCGCCGTGGGAAGAGCTTTGAAGGAGCTCTTCCCATCGGGCACCTGGAAACACGAGGGTACCCCCTCCACCAGCCCTTCTTTAGCCACCAGGGTCACGCACCAAGCCTTACCGCCGGGCTTCTTCCGCGCTCCCGCCGGCTCCCGCAGCAGCGGGCGTTGGAGGAGGCACAACTGTCGCGGGAGGTGCCGCGGCTCCCCGGCAGCGGCCGGCAGCGGGGCAAGACCTGCGCCCAGCCGGTGCCCGCGGTGGGGAGCGGGCTGCGCCCCCGGGCACGGCGGCGCGGAGCCCCGCGGTGGCTGCGGCGACCGGCGGAGCAGAGGGATGGAAACACGGAGCTTTGGAAAAGCGGGAAAGGGGAGCGGCTTCTCCCTGTGAGCCGGCACAGGGGGTCGCGGGGAAGGGACCTCGCTTCAGCCCCTGCGGCAGCTGGCCGGCTCCTGGGGCGGCTGGGACAAAGCGAGGGTCCGCAGCCTCCGAAATAGGACTGCGAGAACTCACCGGGCTCTGCCCTGTTGCTTGGAAGTAATCCTGGGCGTCCCTGGATTCGTTGATATCAAACACTTGCAGGCATCCCGGCGCAAAGTTGTATTGCCTGAGCATGTCCACGGCATTCCTGCTGTAAGGGCAGCCGCCCTTCACGAACAGGGTTACCTTGCCATCCTCGATTTTGCTCTCCAGAAACTTATCAGCCATGCTGCTCTTTCGAGGTGAGCAGGAACGCTGCCCTTCACCAGCGTGTTCACAGGCAGGCGGGACAGCAGCGATCTCAGCCCGAGGTATTTATGAGCTGGACAGTGCCTTCCTCCCTGGAAACTCCTCCCCAGGAGGACGGAAGCTCTTCACCAGCCCGTGGGTTTTAAGGCAGCGATACTTTTACTTTCTGCCTGCTTTTACAGGAAATCCCGATTGCCAAACCCGTTCGTTCGTACTGCTTTGCAGGATGAAAGCGGGAAGACAGGTAGCTGTCGGGCGTCGCGTCAGTGCCCGCGCTCTGGGACGAGGTTCGCAGGAGCGGCTCGCGAACCGGCGCGCCGGCCGAGGCCGAGCTCCCGCTGCCGCCTCTCTGCCCTGAGGCTCGTTGGGTTGTGCCCGTCCTGCCCCGTTCGGGATGCTAAACCGCCCTGGGGGCACAGTGCGGACATCCCGACGCCCGCAGGGAAGCTAACTGACACCCACCCTTTCGCCGTACTGCCTTCCCACGCCAGGAGCGCAAAGAAAATCCCCAAGCCCGACCCGTCTGGGGTGTACGACTTTCAACCTGCAAGCCGTCCACGGCGGGTGGCGTTCCCTGCCGACAGTTTCCAAAAGTGCCTCAACCGCTACTCCGCCTTGCCTCGGTTCCCAGGGGGTCGGCGTTTCAGCCCCGACAGGACCTGAGGACCAAAAGCGTTCAGAGAACCCATCCCAGCATTGAGAGAAAGTCCAAAACTGCCACTTGAGGGCAACTATGCTGAGAACGTATTTCGGGGACATATTAGTGGAATCACAAGGATTCAACCCACGCATGGCATGACACAGGTCAGCACGCTTTTGTACGCTTGGCGGAGGGAAAAACCTTAAGGCTGCAATCCCTCAGCGATTTAAAGTCGTACGAGATGCAGTCGGGTAGCCGGCCCCGGAGGGACGAACCCTTCCCCAAACTTCAGATGTCGAGCCCTGGCAGCGACGCTGCAACCGCCAGCGAGAGGCTCGGCGGGACGATGGCCGTCTCCAGCATCCCTCCTCCGGGCAGAGCCCGTCTCCTGCCAGCCCCTCAGCAACATAAAGCTGCTTTATTACAGGGGGGGCAAATGACCGTGTGCAACGTATCAGACCGCTGCCGGGCAGACTCAGCCTAATACTTAGTTCAGCTTTTGTCAAAGCGCTCGGTCCTGCTCCGCTTGCTTTGGAACTAAGTTGCTTTATTGCCCGGGAGTGCCCAGGGTTTTCCACCCGTTTAACTTGCACGGGACGACAGAGACCTCCGGACATCACCCGGCCCAAGCCCCTGCTCAGGGCAGGGTCCGCTCGAGCCGGTTGCTCAGGGCAGGGTCCCCTTGGAGCTTGAATGTCTCCAAGGACGGAGCCTCCGCAACTGAAACAAGGGGAACATTTTCCTTATGTTTAGACGGAGCCTCCTGCGTCTCCATCTGGGCCTGTTGCTGCCGGTGCTGGCACTGGCACCACTGGGAAGAGCCCGGCTCCGTCGTCTCCATCCCTCCATCAGGTCTTTCTGCACATGGGCGAGACCCCCCCGAGCATCGTCTTCCCCAGGCGGGGCAGCCCCAGCTCTCTCAGCCTCCCCGCCTACGACAGATGCTCCCATCCCTCCACCACCTGCGTGGCCCTTTGCTGGCCTCGCCCCGGTCTGTCCACGTCTCTCTCGCGCTGGGGAGCCCAGGACCGGTCTGCGCAGGCGAGCAATCCCGCCAGGATCTTGGGCCGCTCGCCAGGTGTAAGCAGCCCGCTCGCACCCTGGCTATTTACAGTGACGAGGCTTAATCCAGCGGGAGGAGAATAAAGAAGTTCAGCTTCTTATTTTCGTGGGTCTGGAAGGGGAAAACCCGCTCCAGGGCCCACGCTACCTTTTCTCCCTTCAGTCGGCGTTGCGCGTGACAGGTGCGTGCAAGAGCTCTGCCCCTGCCCCAGACGGGGCTTCCCAAACGCGGTTTTCCGCAGCGTCAGCACGGGAGAAGGAAACAAAAAAGGCATTTTGAGCTCGCCCCACTGCTTTGCCGTCCTCAGAAAGGAGAATGTAGGCAGCGGGGTTCAGGCAGCTCTTGGGGCACCTCCGCACCACAGCTGCTCGCCAGGCACCGGCCAGCTGCTTGCTACACCACAGAAAGTCCCTGGCGGCGTAGCTTCTCCCACTCTCCACTTTCGGTATTACTTTTCATTCCTCTCTTTCCAGGAAAGCAGAAGAGTCTGGAGACCAGCTGCTTCTCCCGGAGAACCTTCTCTGCTAGGCCGTTTTAGCCGCTGTGCGTTGCCCTCGGAATAGGTGTCACCTGGCTGAAGTCCCCCTCTGCCCACCGTGGAACTGCAGCAAAGGGTAGGCACTGCCTAAGGGTGCCCTTGACGTCTGCACGCGTCGACCTCGCGGGCTTGGAAGGTGACTGGTGCGGGGACAGCGCAGTGGCCGAAGCTAACTAAGTCATCCTGCCCGCAGTGATAAGAACGCTGAGGCCGTATTTCCCGCACGTTGTCCCGCTCTGGGCACAAGCGTTCCTCTTCCTGAAGAAGGAAAGCCAGCTGCTGGTGTTTTCACCCTTGAAAAGATCCTGAAAGGAAAGCCAGCCAAAGCTCAAAGCCCAGCTGGGCCACCCTGAGGTTTTGCGGTGCCCGTCGCTCCCCGTGCCTCGGGGCCACAGCCCGCCTTCTGCGTCCCCGGTGTAGGCGGATTGGCAGCTGCTGCCCAAAATCCCTTTTGTGCCGGGGTGGGGGGGCGGAGAAGGCAAGGCAGCAGGGTGGGAGTGGGAGGTGACGGGCACCCCACTTGCTTACTTGTATGTGCTGGTTCTTCCTTGCCTGGGTCCAACGCTGCGTTTCTTCCCGTCGCGTTGTTCGCTGAACTGTCAGACGTAATAGAGGCACGCGGACCCTGGCTGGACGCTCGACGGTATCTGCTGAAACGAAATGAGCCGCAAGAGGGGTGCTGCTGAATCTCGGTAAGCAAAACGTCGTGCTCTGTAGCATCGGCTCTCGGCGCGGAGTTCCGCGGAGCTCCAAGCCTCCGCCTGTAAACGCTGCCGTGCCCGCCCTGAGACAAGAAAATAAGAACTGCGATCCAGCGGCAGAAGTTCGTTCTTCCCGGCCGCGGTGCCCACGCGTTTCAAACTGCAGGCTGTGCTTCCAGACGCCAGGCCGGCAGCTCGCTCTCGGCCGAGAGCCGCGGGAAGGCTTTACTCCTAGCTGGCGGTACCAGACCGGTCGGTGCCAGGACAGGCGTCACCAGGGTTAAACCCAGCCCCGGACGAAGCGTCTGCAGACGCCTGCCCGCTGCGATGAGTGCTGGGCAGCAGCCGCGAGGGGTGGGCGCGGGAGGGGAACCGTGCGGGGCTGCGAGTCGACGAGGGGAAGAGACCTGCAGGGTGGAGGGGAGAGAGGCTCGGGACGCGGCTCCCCGGGGAGTCCCATCCAGAGCCCGCAGGTGCGGCGGAGAAACCCCGCGTGCAGGAGGGCTCCCCCGCACGAGGTCGTGGCGGCGATGCCGAGCGGCGCGGGTCTGCCAGGGTGGGCTTCCCGGCGCGCGCCGTGGGACGGCCGCGTGGGGTGACCGAGAAGAAGTTTTGGCTCGTGGTGCCAAACGGTCCCGGCCACGCCGTGGGGTAGGGGTCCTCCCGAGCTGGCGGGGCTGCGGGATCGTTTGGTGAGCGCTGTCCCAGAGCTCTCGTTCCGTCACGAGCATTGAGTCAGTCGGGGTGTATTTCCAGGGTCTGTCATCAATGGGGTGGTGCGAGGGTCGTTCCTCAGCTCTCCAGCCATACCCCACTTCTACACTAGTTACTTCTTCGGGGTGTTACCGCCACGGAGGAACCAGCCTTTCGGGAAACCCTAGCAGGGCTACCGGCGTTACTTTCAGGTGCCCTCCTAAAGGGTCCGCTACACCTCTTGCCAAAACGGGAAGGTATTCTTCCTCTGGAGGAAACCACTGCTATGAGAACGGGTTAAAAGCACCATCAGCGCGGGGAAAAAGGGAAGCAGAGGTGTAGCGCTAACTCTGTGCAAAACTGCGTGTAAAAACGTTGATAGTATTCGGCATAGAGGCGTGCAGGTCTTGATCCTACCCAAGCTTGAAAGTGGGCGTAACGCTATTGGATTCCTCAGGGAAGAACCACGCCGGCAGCCAAAACGCTCCCTCTAAGACAAAGTCAAAATACTCTCCTAAAAGCCAGGAGGAGGCAGATTGCAGGGAGAGGACTGAATCTGCGTCCCCCTGCCCTGGTGAACACGGTCATCCCTGCAGGACTGTTTCAAAACCATCCCTGGTAGCCCCAACGTCTCACTGCACAAAACAACTCTGCAAGCGGCTTTTCAAATTCCTTCTTTTCCATGGCTGATTTCAGCCCCAGCAATTTCATCAAACCTTCATTTGACACTGGTTTTCCCCAAAGGACAGGAAAGCGGCGACTCCTGTACTTCGTCCCATTTGAAGGACTGCGTTTCGGGGGGGGGGGTGCGTCAGCTGAAGCGCAGAGGCTGGTGGGAGGAACGATCACAATCGCCAGAAACAGAGTGAAGTAGCTGGAGACGCAGCTTGGATGAACTTCTCCTCCTGAGCGAGGTAAGCCTTTCTGCCAATCATTGATAAACCAAGTCTGTGCAAGTTTTCTGCAGATATGGAACAGCGTAATGGCGTATTTGCATGCTAAATTTAGAGACGTGAAGCTAACGCTGGAAACCTAATGTCTAAATATTTCTATCGGGTTGCGCAAGGACCGCCCTGCACGTGTGTGCTCACACGCGTGCTTAATCTTTAACTTCCTTGGGCGCTGGTTTCAATGAAATGGATGATATTTTGGAAGTTTGGAAGCCAAATGGGAGGGTCAGCAGCCAAAGTCTTCCCCCATGCAGAGAAAACGGTGAGTAAAAATAAACACAGTCTTAGAGGCCGTCAGTAAAAATGAGGGCAAGTAATCAGAACTCGGATTGCACACTTGATTTACCCTAACCCAGGAAAAAAAAAAAAAGTAGGTATCTCTTGAAAGAAGAGTTGAATATGTCAGGGAGTTTTTTGCTCTGCATGGGACTTCCTTAGAGATGAGGCTGAGTCTCGCTGGTAATGCTCTCTCTACATCGAGTGTTTCTTGAGCTTTGAGCAATGCCTGCCTTGGAAAGCGCGCCTACGGGCGCACTGCCCGTTTGTTCCTACAGCCCTCCTCAAGCCGTGCCCGTGCCCCAAAACAAGCAGAGGGACAGTCACGCTTATTTCCACGTAGACGGCCACGGAGGAGGATCAGAGAAGGGAGGTTTGGTCACTGTGCCAGTGACAACTAAAGAAAGGCAGGTCGCAAGGCCCACGAGGTGCCTTGTCAAGGCAGGTCCTGCGGTGCCGACCTGGTGTGAGTCCGGTCCAGGTGTCGGGTCGCTCCCCAAAATGGGCCCGAGTGGCTCCATCTCGCACCGCTGAGCAAAGCAAGACCCAAGTACCTTGGCAAATCTGAGCGGAGAGTTCACCTCCCTAAGCCCTTTCTGCCCGAGGGAAGGCACAGGACTGCTGATAAAAGTAAAGAATGGTCTTCTCCTCTTTTCTCCCCAGCAAAAGGAGATTCATGGTCCAGAGCTGGGCAAAAGTGTGGAGAAGGACCGCGGAGGATACGTTTTCTTGGAAATGCCACCGAACTCGTCAACTTCCAGCGACACAGCCACGCGCAGAGCTGAGAGCTCTTTGCGGCAGTTGACGAGGGCTCGGTGAATAAGCTGTCGAAAAACCAGCAACGCCGCCACAGTTGTGCGCTCGTTTCCCGTAATGTTCCCTTTGCACCGCAGGGGAGACAATGCTTGGGATGCCGGTTGGAAACGGGGCTTACAGGGACGGACAGGCTGCATATCCGTAGGAATTATTTACGGGTGATGCACAGTGATCAGCACTGGTTCACGGGCTTAGGAGCAGGTGCCGCTCTGCCTGTTATGCTGAGTCATTTTACCTTTGGAAGAAAAGGTTGCGCTTCCCAGGATCTGCAGTGTGACGGGGCTTGCTGGGATTGGCAGCAGATGGGCATCAAGCGCCGGAGAACTCTTCTCCGGTGAAGCGAAGCATTGAGAAAGCCAGCCAGGCTCTGCGCTTGCCCCCCCGGTTCCTCCGATAAGCAGTTGGCCGGAAAACTAACACCATTTGGACCTCCCAGTGATGCGGCAGGAGTAACACCTGTGTGTCTCAAGGAGAGCACTCCTTTCAGCTGGGATGGTAGTGGATCATTCCTTTTAGCTGGATTGCCGCCGGCTCACACGCAGGCAGCACGGACACAGCCGTGTTCCCAGGCTCGCTCTCTTCCTGCAATTCCAACCAGACTTTGTGAAAACCATTTTCCCAGAAACCTCGCGTGACGATTGTCCAGGCTTGGGAAATAACCGGGACCTTCTGTGTCTCCAGCGGGGTTTGGCAGGCCTTCTGCCACCCCTCGTGCGGTCGGGGCACTGTCAGGCCACCCCGGCAGGGGCGACCAAGGGAAAAGCGCGCGGGGACCTCGGGGATGCCGTGGCCCTCTCGCAGCGTTCCTTGCCCGTCTCGCCTCTTGCGTCACTCCTCGTACCTGTGCGTAGCGGGTATTAGCGGTGACCCGGTCAGGACGGCCGCTTCACGTCCTCTCGCCAGAGGTGAAGGTGGCCGCGGGCTGGTGCGAGCGCTGGAGAGCGGGATGCTGCGGGATGCGACCGCGGCGGAGGGCGGGCAGCAGAGACCTGTTGCCTGGATGAACCTGCGCTCCCGGGGAGCCCGCAGCCGCCTCTTGCCCGGGGCAGGGCCCTGCTCGGGCACCGGCAGCCTCGGCCGGTTGTTGCCCCAGAAGCAGGCGAGGGAAACCGCTCAGTCCGCCTATTGCAGCGCCGTCTCCTGCCCCCAGCTTCCACGGAGAAGTCAAATCAAAAGCAAAGCGTGAACTCTTTGGGGTTTTTTTTTTTTCTTTTTAATGTATCTCTATCTTGTTATCTTAGTTCTCTGTAACTGCCCATCACACGGTGACCTCGGTCCCGCAGCCCCCCGTGCTCTGCCTGTGCCCCCTGAACCTGCGGCAGAACATCACCCCCCGCCTTCCTCCCCAAAACGGCTGGACAGGGGAAATTAAGGCGGGGGGGGGGGGGGGGCGGGGGAGCACACCTAGCTTTCTAGCTTACAAAGTACTTGGGAGCCATTGCAAATGGGAGCCATTGGGTCTTCGTAAAGACTCATAACGTGACCGAACCTCCTAAGTAGTGGTAGCTAAATATCTAATTACGTGCATATACAAAACTGCATGCATATCTTACATCAGGTTTGCATCGTGTATTGCTCATGTTATGTGTGTGAATATATAATACAATTCACACACGTTCTCTCTATATAGAAACATACACGTTTTGTATTCAGCTTAGGCAATTTGGAAGCAGAAGCACAGGTGAACAGAAATAGAACAGAAATGATAAAGTGCCAAATGTCTTCAAGGAATTAGGTAGTTGGCAGGGTTGTGGTTAAGGAGGAAATTAAGACAGTAAGTTCTATAGTAGCATTTACGGTATATTTATCTTTCCTGTCAATTGTTCTGTTTATTGTAATTTTGATTAAATCATTTCCATCCGGCTGTAAGCTCTCATCCTGTCTTTGGTTGCTCTGCTGTCTGGCACTTGTTTTGCACTTTCTTGCACACAGGACTGTGGAGCTTGGCTGGACTCTGCAGAAGTCCGAGTGCCAGGGCTGGTAGCTCAGCCTGTCAATGTTTTCCTTAAGAGCCTGTACGACCTCTACCACCCTCGGCCGGTAACCTTATCAGCTCTTCCAAATGCTGTAGTAAAGCATTTGATTCACTTGCAAATATTACAGAATGGAAAAATTTCTGGAAAAAATTTATCAGCATTCTTTTCATAAGACAGCCATCAGGAAATTCACCTAGGCAAAATACTTCATCTGGTTAACATCACACTTACTTGAAGGATTTCAAGGAATGTTATCTGGGATAATTTGCCTTTCTTTGCTTTGTGCAGTTATGTGGAAGTTTGACTTACAGAACCCCCATTTATTACCAATGGGGTTACTGGCGAACACAGATTACTGATTTGCATAATAATTCACAACACTGCCTATTTATGCAATGGGCCAGAGGTTCAGTTAGTGTTAACTGGCGTAACTACAGTGCTGTCAGATTTTTGGCTAGTGGAAAGCCTGTTTCTGACTGATACAAGTTTCCCCTATTTGGAGCACCTGGAGCTGGGAGCAGGTTGTCGTAACAAATTTGGTATTTCTTCTTGTTTGCTGGTGGCTACTAGGCAGATGTAAACATCTTGACTGGTATAAAGAGAGTGTGCTATTAGTTATCTATTGGATAGTGCTACTTTGAAACACTTCAGTCATGTTCAGTGAGGTGGAGGCCTTCTAAAATAATACGAGCTTTAAAATCAAGATCTCTCTGGTTATGTAAAATCATCATCACGTCCTGCAGGTGCAACTGTACCAGCCCACAGAGCAGTTCTGGTAGCTCGCTGTGAGGTAATGGCAGCTATGTTTAATGGTAATTATCTAGAAGCAAATAGTGTTCTGGTTCCAGTGTATGGGGTATCCAAAGACACTTTCCTCTCCTTTCTAGAGTACCTTTATACCGACTCCTGCTGCCCAGGTAAGAAAATTTTAAAATACACGTATTTCTGTTACTCATTTTTCTGCAGTGGGGCATTGATAGGGAGTAAAGTAGCAGCATTTATGTCATTGAAAAATGCCATTCTTGTTAATGTAGAATGTCTCAAGAAAGAGAACTTGTTCATGTTGTGCAATAAAGAAATAAATCACTCTTATTCAAGTAAAATCAATGTTAAAGGATTTTCAGTCATGGTTTTCTCTAGGTTTGCTTTATTTATTAGTTGGGCCACCACCTCAGTGAATGGCAAAAAATAACTCAAAAACGCCTTCTATGTATATATGATTTTACAAAACAATACACAATTGATGATTTGTCAAAAGAAGTTCTTGGTGTTCTTGGTGTTTTTCCACGAACTCTCAGTTCTCTATTCTCCAGTGGTTACAAAAGCCCAATACATTTTCCTGTCTTGACTGACTCTTATTGTCTTGTCCTGGTTCTTCTGAAGTTAGTGCTCATAGGCAGAAGGTCTTTGGTCACCACAATCACTTTTCTTCTTACACATGAAAAATCACCTTTGAATTTCCTAAAATCACTCAGGCTATTCTATTAATTTATCTTGTTCTAACGTTAATCAATTACTCCAATGTCTTAGGTGTAAGATATATGATCCTTCTGTTGATTCAGCTTGACTGGGTTTTAAGCCAGCCATGGTGGGGGCTACACATATGACAAATAAGCAGCTTATGCATATTGTTTTATAAGCACCTGCATTCTATAATCACATCTAAAGCAATCTCTAATCACTAGTTATATGTCCCATACTAATACTCTTAGAAACAGTGAGGCTTAAGGCCTAGTTCCGTTTAGAATCAAAAGCAGGCAGAACAAATACCACAACTAAAATGTTGTATTTGTTTTGTGCTGACACAGCAAGACTCAAAACACTGTGGAATTGCATTTCTGGTCCATTACAATGTTTGGAATTTTCGCTCTACATCACAGTAATACTGCTTTCTAATCTTAATTCTGGGTTTTATTTCAAAATTGTCATTTTGTTGAGCATATATTTTACTAAGTTTAATATAAACGAGGTTAAATTGCAGGAATATCTTATTTGTACGCATGAATACCTTATTTGTATGTAAACCCAGAATAAAAAGTATGTCCACTGGCATATTTGGCAAGAAAAATTGAGCTAGAGTATTCGTTGTGTCTTAACCTTTGTCTTTTTTAATGGGAAGAAAGTATACACGCTAAATAAGAAATAGGGTTTAAATACAGATAACTTCCCTTTGATATAATGAAAGAATGATGTTGTGATATGTATTTTTGCCTCTGTTTTCTTTTCAAATAATTCTACCTCATTCTTAGGTTTTCCGTATGTTTCTCTTTTTCAGTCCGCCTAACTTTTCCTTGCCCCGCAGTTTATATATGCAAACACCATACCATATTTCTTTCAAAAATAGAGTTGCTCCATCTTCTTTTTGGCCTTTTTGCTGTAGTGTCTTGTACATGTATCGCAGATGTTCTTTTCTGAAAGGAAAGCTAGATCCTCTTATTAGTCATCACTTACTTTAAATAGACCAGCAGCACTTGACTTGCCATCTTCAAGATGCAGGATTTTGATAACAATTTATGACACTTACCTCCTGAAAAGTAGTAACTTCTCTTCTCCTGTTAATCAAGTAGTTTATCGGCAAAAAGTGAGCAATGTAGCAAACTTATAATGATATAATGAAAAGGAAATAAGGTGATCCACAGCGGGTTGATTTTGTGTCCGCTGTTTGAAAGGTGACTGGGCGAAAAATGGCTTTGCTCATCTTGTCAAAAAGGCAAATTACATGTAACTTATGTTTTCTTGTTTTTCAGCCAGTATTCTCCAAGCTATGTCTCTCTTGATCTGTGCAGAGATGTACCAAGTAATGAGACTCCAGCATATTTGTGAGCTTTACATTATCACGCAGCTTCAGAGCATGCCTAGCCGCGAACTGGCATCCACAAGTCTCAGCATTGTTAGCTTGCTCAAAAAAGCCAAGGTACGTGTTGTGTGTAGCAACTAAGGCTATACATGTCGACTCCGATTAGTGGGGTTTGTTTAACTGATAAGGCTTTTACTGCCTGAATGATTTCCCTTCCCAAGGACAAACACCGACCCCCAATCTGTTGACGAGGGCTATCTAGCGGCACAAGGCTGGCTAAAATACGGCCTTCAGCCTTTTATTGCGGAACGCGCTGCCGATCGATGATCTGCGCGAATTCCTTCGTCATGGACACGTTGGGGCAGTTCAGCTGAATTGCAGCTTCTGCCAGAAAAGATGTCTTTCAGGCAGGTGATGAAGCACTACTTGCCCTTTCACTCAAAAAGAAATTGTACGATACGCAAGCGGCAAAGGAGACCTAACCTGATAGAATATCGAGGGAAATACGTACGAAGCAGGAGAAGACAATTCTAGCGGCTGACGAGAGAGAAAGAGAGACAGTAAAGAGAGGTTTGGAAAACAGAAGAGGAAAATAAAACCTGAATCGTTTACAAGTCTCAGGCAGGATGTTGTCTTGAACAAACAGGATTTCGTGGAGAGAGAGGAGACGACAAAGCCAGCCTGCCATGCTCCTTACTTTCCTTTTCCTCCAATTCTGCTTCTCTGCAGAAGACAAGCATTTCCAAGATTCATGACCAAAGGAGGCCCAGGGGTTAGGTGGCACCCCGCAGAGAGGGAGTTTTATCGTTCGTTCTTCGGTCTCCGTCTGTTTACATATTTCCATCAATGACTTTTCCTTCGTTACCTCCTGCAGTCGAAACTTTTTGCAGTAAACTGCTATGTATGTTGACAGGGAAATCTGAAATATTTTGACAAGCGAGGCGTAGCTGTCTGTTAGACACGATAGCATTAAGTGTCTTTTCTGTTTCCTTTCTTCTTGCAGTTTCACAATTCTGATTGCCTTTCGACTTGGCTGCTTCATTTCATTGCCACGAACTACCTCATCTTCAGTCAAAAGCCTGAATTTCAAGACCTTTCAGGTAACGTATCAATTACTTCTACAACAAGACGTGTTTCTCAGTTCTGCTTAAATCCGAAGCGAGGTACTGGACAGTACTACTTCTGCATGAGAAGGCGATGGGGACTTCTTTAGGCCACACGGTCCAGCCCGGTCCGGAGTCTGTTTGAGCTGGGTGCTGCACCACCCTCCCGTGGGACCAGCACGCGACACGTGAAGAGCAGCGTAGCCCGCAACTGCATCCCCTTGGCTTTTGGTTCTGTACTGATGGCCAGGTTCCCACCCACAACTGGAGCAACTGGGACAGTTTGGTCATCTTACGTCAGCCCCTCCACCTTACGTATATAATTTTTGTTTAGTTTGTACGTTTGAATTGAGGTAATGAGTCACGCCCAATACCTGCTCTTCAAGGGCTGGGGTTTTCTTTGAAGAAAATAGGACCCTTGCCGTACTCTCCAGCAGATCTCAAGAAATCAAATAACTAATGCCCATTCAAGTAAAGAAACCCAGGTTCTTCCAGGGAACTGATACTTATTTTCCCAAGCAGTACATCTGTTTCCCAACATGTAGCTGTAGAAAGTTTTCCTCATTGCCTATGGGAGTTTTCACCGCCCTGAGGAAGGTGATCCCGATGGGTGCATCTCTTTGATCCGTAGTTCATATTCAGACCGTCAGTATGGGGCCAGGGTATTCCAGGAGGGGATCCAAATACCGGGTATCAGTGAGCCAAAGCTCTGCTTGTCCAAAGTACGTTAAAGGTCTTTGCCATCTGCAAGGCTCGTACGTGTGTTTGTGATGATGGACAACTTTGTAATCATTATGAGCAAAGGAAGGAGAGCTCCGTCCTCCTTGCTTTCTTTGGACCTGGAATTTGTCTTCCGGTGGCCCATCTGTGCCCCTTCTGAACTGTCCATTTGGTATAGCCAGGTCTGGGTTAAACGTGGGAGAGCAGGGCAACCGTGCTGGCAGGTGTCCCCCACCCACCCGTGTGTTTGGTCCACAGCAGGCTTCCTTTGCTTCCCTTCCTGCTGGTTGAGGTGACAGGGTGTGCTTGAAAGCACTTTGCGGCACCTTCTCGCTACGGGGCTTTGGTCTCAACCACCCCGAGGTTCTCCTGAAGCTGCAGGAATCAGGTTGTCCCTTCTGTTTGGTGAAGGTGGGAGCTGCCTCTGGCTTCCCCTTGGTGAGGCAGGAGAGCAGAGAGACCCTTCTGACTTAGCGTCCCCGCAGGGCTCAATCTAGGCACATCTACTTACCCGTTTTCCAGTTCCCCAGTGGGTTACCAGTCTGGCAATCTAGCTTATTCATCATTTCTTTTTCTGCTGTGGAAAGCAACAGTGATAGCGCTTGTGTCTCCACGTTGCAGTTATCCTGATGGGTAGCAGTCTCCATATGAGCCTGTTGTGAAACCTGGGCGGGGATGCTGCTGATAAGCATCACTTCTCAGCACCTGTCAGCGTGTGCTCTGACAGCACCCGAGTAACTCGGGGATGAGCTGTGCAGGGTCACCAACGCCAAATGTTTGCTCTGCCATCACCTGGAGTTTCCTCAGTGCTTTCACCACTCATGGAGCACCCAGGGCTGCTGCAGAGCAGTACTAAAGCTGTTGGCTGTCAGATGAGATTTTGGAAGTCTCCAGTGGGTGACTGATGCCAGGGTGGCTGTTTTGGAGCCAAGCACATGGGGGCTGGCTTGAAGGAAAAGGGTACCATGCCAGCGGACTGGTATCCTTTGAGATTCGGTGTCCACACGCCCGGCAGCCTATCCTTTGCTTTTCTCCTTCCTCTGTGTCATAGAAAGATAGAGTGGTTTGTGTTGGAAGGGACCTTAAAGATCATCTCGTTCTAATCCCCCTGCCATGGGCAGGGACACCTTCCACTAGACCAGGTTGCTCAGGGGTGGAAGGGTAGCCCTCTATGTCATGTCAAGGAATGGATAGAGTATCAATAGTTGTGTCTGAAGAATAGCCACGAGCAGGTTGAAGAATTAGAGATTGAGGCAACAAAGGGAACCCTGAGGTTTGTGTCTATTACAGGCTGTCCAATCAAAGGGAGCCTATTGATGAAGCCTTCTTACTCCAGCTACAGGAGGCATTGCACTTGCAGGCTCTTGTCCTGCTAGGGGACTTCAACCACATCAACATCTGCTGGAAAAGTAGCATGATGAGCTGTAGGCAATCCAGGAGACTTCTGGAGAACATTGTCAATAACTTCTTAATCCAGGTAACAGACAGCCCTACCAGAGGGGATCAGATACTGGATCTGAGGGTCACCAATGCAAGTCAGCTGAGTGGTGACATCAAGATTGGAGGCAGCCTGGAGGGATCCCCTGCAGGGATCACGCACTCATGGAGTTTGCAGTACTGAGGGTTATGGGTCAGGCAAAGGGTCAAGTCAAGACCCTGAATTTTACAAAAACAAACTTCAGCTGTTCAGGGGGTTAGTCAACAGTGTCCCCTGGGAAACTGCCCTCAGGATCAAGGGAGCAGAACAGAGCTGGCAGATCTTTAAGCACACTTCCCATAGAGTGTAAGAACTCTCAATCCCCAGGTGTAAGAAACCACGAAAAGAAGGCAAGAGACCAGCATGGAGGAGTCAAGATCTGCTGGTCTAACTAAAAGGCAAGAAGGAAGTGCAACAGGGACAAATATCTTGGGAAGAGTATAGGGATGCTGCCCAGTTGTGTAGGGATGGGTTCAGGAAGGCCAAGGAGCAGCTGGAGCTGAACTTGGCGAGGGATGCAAAGAATAGTAGGAAGGGCTTCTACAGGAATGTCAGCCAGAAAAGGAAGGTCAAAGAAAGTGTACCTGCCTTTATGAACGTGATTGTCAAACTGGTAACAATGGACAAGAAGACTGAGGTACTCAACAAATTATTTGCCTCAGTCTTCACTGGCAACCTTGCTTCCCGCACCCCTTGAGTGGATGGCCTGCAAGATAGAGACGGGGGAGCAAAGTGCCTCCCACTGTAAGAGAAGATCAAGTTCATGACCACCTGAGGAACCTGAACATACCTAAGTCTACAGGACATGATGAAGTTTAACCCAGAGTCCTGAGGGAACTGGCTGATGTAGCTGTCAAGCCACTCTATGATATTTGAAAAGTTGTAGCAGTCAGGTGAAGTCCCCAGTGACTGGAGAAAGGGAAACATTGCACCCATTTTTACAAAGGGTAGAAAAGAGGACACTGGGAACTACTGACCAGTCAGCCTCACCTCTGTGCCTGAGAAGACCATGGAACGGATCCTCCTAGAAGCTCTGCTAAGGCACATGGACAACAGGGAGGTGATTCAATACAGCCAGTCTGGCTTCACCAAGGACAAGTCTTGCCTGACCAACCTAGTGGCCTTCTATAATGGAGTGACTGCACCAGTGGAAAAGGGAAGAGCCATGGATATCATCTATCTGGAATTCCGTAAGACCTTTGACACAGTCCCCCTCAACATTCTTCTTTCTAAATTGGAGGGAAATGGATTTGATGGATGGACTGTTTGGTGGATGAGGAATTGGTCGGATAGTTGCATCCAGAGGGTAGTGGTCAATGGCTTAATGTCCAGCTGGAGAGCGATGAGTGGTGGGACCAGTATTGTTTAATGTCTTCACGAATGACACAGACAGTGGAATCGAGTGAACCCTCAGCAAGTTTGCAGATGACACCAAGCTGAAGGTGAGGTTGACACACCTGAGGGACAGGACGCCATCCAGGGGGATCTGAACAAGCTGGAGAAGTGGGCCCACGTGAACCTCCTGAGGTTCAACACAGCCAAGTGCAAGTCCTGCACCTGGGTCAGGGCAACCCGCTGTATCAATACAGGCTGGGGATGAAGGGATTGAGAGCAGCCCTGCCGAGAAGGACTTGGGAGTACTGGGGGATGAAAGGTTGGATGTAAGCCGGCAATGTGCGCTTGTAGCCCAGAAAGCCGACCGTATCCTGGGCTGCATCCAAAGCAGCGTGGCCAGCAGGTCGAGGGAGGGGATTCTGCCCCTCTGCTCCGCTCGGGTGAGACCCACCTGCAGTTCTGCCTCCAGCTCTGGGGTCCTCAGCACAGGAGAGACAGGGACCTGCTGGAGCAGGTCCAGAGGAGGGGCACCAAAATGGCCAGAGGGATGGAACAGCTCTCCTGTGAGAGAGTTGTGGTTGTTCAGCCTGGAGAAAAGAAGGGTCCAGGGACCTTGTTGCAACCTTTCAGTACTTAAAGGGGGCTTATAAGAGAGGTGGTGACAAACTTTTTAGCAGGGCCTGTAGCGATAGGATAAGGGGTGATGGTTTTAAACTAAAAGAGGGTAGGTTCAGACTAGATATAAGGAAAAAAATTTACAAGAAGGGTGGTGAGACACTGGCACAGGTTGCCCAGAGAAGTTGTGGATGCCCCATCCCTGGAAACATTCAAGGTCAGTCTGGACGGGGCTCTGAGCAACCTGATCTAGTTGGAGATGTCCCTGCTCGTTGCAGGGGGGTTGGATTAGGTGACCTGTAAAGGTCCCTTCCAACCCAAACTATTCTATGATTCTAATAAGCTACAAAAAAATATTTCCAGCGTAATGCTCAGATCTTCTAATGCACATGGGTAAACAATCACATGAGACTGACTAGAGAAAAATTTTTATTTTCTAACAAAGTTTTACATATTCAGCCTAAAAACATATATATTTAGTCAGGGTATATTAAAAGAAAAACATACAGGATTTTCAGCACATGCCTAATAAAATAGCTTTTCTTCCTTCTAACAGTGTTTTCCAAATCAAATACACCAAGACCTAAAGGATGATAGCAGAGGTTTTTTAACTATCGTGAGGAGAACATCATTAGTGCAGAAAGCTTTCTTTGTAAGTCTCTATAAAGCTTAGCGCTAGCTTGGGACAAGCATACATATGTATCGGTACAGCAGTAAGTATACAGTGAGTAAGTATCCATTATTCAAAAAATTGTCTTCTAAAAGTGGATTTTGAGAGTTAGCTCTAATGAAGGACTTGGGAGTTGAAAATCCACTTGAACCTAACTCTGAAGCTGTAATCCTAAACCCTCTACGACCTGCCTAAGGGCACCCAAATTCGCCACCAGCCTCCTTTTTTGATGGCAAAGCTGCTGATGCCCTGGGAGGGTGGGAGATGCCAGGACCAGTGGAAGCCTTTCTCCTCAGACATTTTACTTTTTTCAAAACCACCTGCTTAAATAATGGTTTTTTTTCAGATCATTCCTGATTTTTACTTTATACCATAGTATAAAGGGGTTTTTTTAATGCCATAACAATTTTTACTTTATACCATACAAAGTTATTCATAAATACCAAATTCAGTACTGCCCTTATTCCTGACTGTCCGTGATGGATATGGTCCTAAAGCCTCCACTAAACAAAACTGCCGACAGCAATTCACCAAGCATCACAGTCTACTTCCAGTCACATATCTGAATGTTAAAGTATGAGTTTTAAAAATAGCTTTAAGATTAATACCTTTCTACAGAAAATCATCATACAGAATAAAAGTATGAATTTATAGTAAGAATTCATCTAAGAATTTAAATTTATCAGAGGGGCTATGTCTGGAAGGACAGCACATTGTACCTGATACAGGCAGCATTATGGGATACTCAGTAAAATGGAATGCTGTTTTAATGTCTGAATAGTAGTATGCATTAATCTGTGAACAAATAATAAATATTTTTACACTGCCTGATGTCTCTGTATAAAACCTGTGGTTTCCACTGACTAAAATACATAATAGCAAAATATTTCTCTTGGTTGGCTATAAAGTGTTTGTACTTCTGTTAAGCCTATTTTTAAATGTCTATAAAACATTTACATAAAGTTAAAAATAGTATTTTGTTGTTATCTATACTTAAATTATTGGCAAGAGACTAACTTCTAGCAAAAAACCTGGGAAAGCTTTCAAAGTATTAAAAATGTAGGACTACATGCAAGGCAGACAAACATTCACACAACTTTTGTATCGGTTCTGTACAAAAAGTCTGCATGAGGCATATAATCCATACTTTTGATAATTGAGCTGGCTGCTGGTTGAAGCACATGCTGTGACTGAAGATGCTATCAGGTGTTCAGGCAAGCTGTAGTTCAACTGTATGTTCATTTTTATTCATTACTTTATGCTTCAAAAACCTGTAGCTTTTATTTGTATCTATCCAGTTAACTGATACTTAAATTTTTTAATTTCTACTACAATGCTAGGAAATGACCTTTTATTCACATTTAAGTTCAACACATACTACTTTCTAACTCATTTTTTTCCTTCAACATTTTCAGTTTTCTTTAGTGATCTCGAAAAAGCAATGTAATGCTCTATATTTCAGACTCCTTATATGTGAGATGTAGATAAGTATATCTCATCTTCTAAAGAACTTCAGAATCTCCAGATGAAAAGTGGGGAAAAAAGAAAAAAAGAATTCTCATTCCTACATAAAACTAACATCAGAATTTTGAGCCTGCAGCAGCCAGCTGAGTCACAAGCTGGTTTTTTCCTTTTTTTTCTTTTTCTTTTTGTGTTCAAAAATAGGAAAGAAAATACCCTCTCAACCTCCGCAAAATACCAAACACCAACAGAAAAAAAAATACCCCAAAATCCCTATGACTCTAGCATGGAATTTTAAAAGAACAATTTACCTAGAAAACTATATTGAAATACAAAAACAAGTCTTGGAAGAAAAAAAAAGATTCAGCTCCAGCAATTTACTGTTCCACCTTTGTCTCACAGCTGCAGTTTCCAGGTACATTTGAGATGGCCTACTATGGACATTGGGGAAACACTAAATAATTTTTTTCGGTGTCTTTTCTTTGTCTTTCTAGGCTCAGACTACGTACCAAAATTCAAGGCAGCTGGCAAAGCAGAACCAAAAGTACAAGAAATAATAATGAAGCGTTTAGTCCCTTGACAAGATTTCATTTACAGGAAAGTACCTATGCTCAGATAGATAGCCTTATGCAAAGGCTGGGTTCATCTTGTCATTAATATTACTACATGGATATCAGTTCGTGGCATGACAAATGAACAATTTACGTCAAGAAAACTCTCAACAGTGTCTGCAAGGGTCACCCTCGTCATGATATTGAGGATTTATCTGTTTTATCTGAAAAAGAATCCATGCAGACACAAAAGATAATCGGGTTTGTCTCACATGGTGTAGTTTATGAGCATATGATGATAACTCAATTTAAAGCGAGTCCCCACTGGGGAGGATCGAGCTCAAAGTCTCGTTACAAAAGGTGACATTCCTCATAGGACTGGCATACCCATGAGGGTCACCTCCCTCCACAACCAGCACATCCAACATTTATGCTGTCAGCTGCCAGGGGAGACATAGGATTACAAGACCCTCTTTTCCCAAAAAAGTCACTCGTGCCAGTGAGTTTTCCCCCACAAAACCTACAAATGGCTGTCAAGCTCCTTCCCTGTCCTCCCTGTCCCCACCAGTACCGTACGGATATGCTCTGAGTTGACTTAGCTCTCCCTGCCTGTTTTCCTCAGGGGGGAAAACACAGTATGACCACACTAACAAAGGTGTTCTACGGAGTGTTAAAACAGACTTTCTTCTCCTGTTTACTGGGAGGAAAAGTAATTTCAATTTTTAGATGTTTGTGAGGCACTAGGGAAGATAGTGGTGCATAGGCATTCATCTGGAATTAAAATATCCACTCATACGACTGTAAGAGTCTCAGTAAAAGGAACTACAGAGTTAACTTGCAATAGAAAATGAATAGTAACTAAAATGCTTCTTAAGCCTACTATTTACTTTGCAAACCAGCAGATGCTGCAGTAAATTTTTGCATCCTGAGATATTTAAAGAACTTAGGAGTTGGCTTCTCAGCTTCCCTGCACTGCCGCTGTGCTCCTATTCTACACAGATTTACAAAAATATCTGCTTTCCACAGGTGGTGGTTTAGCATCCAAAAAAAAAAAAAATCACGAAAACCAACAAAACAAACAGCAAAGGAGTTAGAAGGGAGAACAGTCGACAGTCATGACACAGTCCCATACTGTGTTTAATCCCCATGGGTGTGAAATCCTTGTGCTTGAAAGAAATTTTCATGATACATTTCCCAATGCTTCAAGCAAAAAAAAAGTAGAGTGATTTATTACCAAAGCAAGGAATGTTAGTAAGTGCACTACAGCATGGCATACAGCGTTCTAGGGGAGATCAGTATCTGCTTTTGCTCTTTGCATGATTTTTATACTCTGTCTAATTCCCAGTCTGAGATTTTCCAGTCGAGATGAGCTCTGCGCATGTTCAGTCTTCTTACATTACTGTGCAATGGCATTTCTGAGAGTGGACGTAGTTCCTGTAATCAGCAAGCTGCTTCAGGTACAAATTGGAAGGCCATCTGTGCATCTCTACAA
The DNA here is from genome assembly GCF_929443795.1 of Astur gentilis. NCBI lineage: Eukaryota > Metazoa > Chordata > Aves > Accipitriformes > Accipitridae > Astur > Astur gentilis. The sequence goes on from NC_064919.1 coordinate 2,056,056, forward strand.
AATTCCGCTCCTCCACTAAACAAAGCAATAAAGAAATTAAATGTAATACCCATACATACAGCATAAGTGCACAGGCTGCAAAAAATCTTTTAAAATAGGTTAAAAACCATGAAGGATACAAATACAAGTAGAAGAGTACAGATAAATGCTGTCCGTTTTGCCTAGATTTTACTATAGTGCAGACTTAAGAGCTACCACATGATGTTCCCTTGCTATTAAGTTAGCAATAAATAAGTTACTTAACAAAATAAATGCCATAGTTATTAAAGAGAACAGAGAGATTATCCTAAAGATGAATATTCTTCATCCTTAGAAGAAAACCACACATGGTAATCAACAGTGATGATTTCTCTACGCTGCAACACTATAAAGGAGAGTATTTCAATCCCTATGCCAATAGTTTGTCTCAAGATTATTACAAAAAACAAGGTAAGGAGAGCAATTAAGAATTGAGCAAGACTTCTGTCTCTCATTGCACGTGTTCTCTGTCACTGATGAAATCATGTAACGGAGTTTTTAGCCGTATTATTTAGATGAATCCCATTTGCCTTTGCAGAAATACGCATTTTCATCCCCCTCCCCTGGATTTTCCCGAGTCAGCCTGCAGCAGTGGTTGCCCAGTCCTCTTAGAGGCTCCAACCAAGGTGGACAGAGACCAACACGCAGCAGAGAGACCAGCTGCTTGGGGAGGGCTGAGGTCAGGGAAATTGCATTAATAACAGGCAGCACCTTCCCACTTGCCTCATGCAAAATGCAGGCCTGCTTCTGATCTCTAGCTGTCAGAAAGTCACTAGAGAGCTGCTGCCTCCTGCTGCATTGCTCTGCTGAACCTTGAGGTGATGCTGTGTCATGGTGTCCAGAGTAAGAAAGGCCAACTACCCGTAACTGCTGCTGTCTGGGAAGCGTGGTCCCGTCTGGATGTGACTGAGAGTGCTTCTGCCCTGGTGAGCAAGGGCAGAACGGTTTCATCCCATCCACCGTTATTTCCCTGTGTGCTCCTCTTTCTATCCTCCAGCTGCCCCAGTGCAAGTTCAATGCAGCAGAGCGTACCCCCTCCCCGCTCAGTGAATCATGTGGAAGGGACTGCTCCAGGCCACCCGACCAGGAAGACTGAGCAGATGAGGCCCTCTATAGACGCATAGGAGCAACCTCGTGTTCACAAGCCCTGGTCCTCATGGGAGGCTTCAGCCACCTCGGTATCTGTTGGCATAAGCAATCCTGGAGGTTCCTGGAATGCATTGATGACAACTTCCTTCTCCAAGTGATGGAAGGGCCAACAAGGAGAGCTTCTATGCTGGACCTTCTTCTCAACAACAAGGCAGGGCTGGTGGGAAATGTGAAGCCCAAGGGCAGCCTTGGCTGCAGTGACCATCAAATGGTAGAGATCAAGATCCTTAAGGCAGCGAGGAGGGCGCACAGCAAGCTCACTACCATGGACTTCAGGAGAGCAGACTTTGGCCTCTTTAGAGACCTCCTTGGTAGACTACCATGGGATAAAGCCCTGGAGAGAAGAGGGGCCCAAGAAAGCTGGTTAATATTCAAGGCTCACCTCCTTCATGCTCAGGAGCAATGCATCCCAACAAAGACGAAGTCAGGCAAAAATGCCAGGAGGCCTGTGTGGATGAACAAGGAGCTCCTGGTCAAACTCAAACACAAAAAGGAAGCCTTACAAAGGGTGGAAGCAAGGACTGGTAGCCTGGGAGGAATACGGAGAAACTGTCCGAGCAGCCACGGATCAGGTTAGGAAAGCTAAAGCCTGATAAAATTAAATCTGGCCAGAGACATCAAGGGCAACGAGAAAAGCTTCTATAGGTACATTGGTGATAAAAGGAAGACTAGGGAAAACATGGGCCTTCTCCAGAAGGAGACAGGAGACCTGATTACCTGGGATATGGAGAAGGCTGAGGTACTCTGTGACTTTTTTGCCTCAGTCTTCACCAGCAAGTGCTCCAGCCACACCGCCCAAGTCACAGAAGGCAAAGGTAGGGACTGGAAGAATGAAGAACTGCCCAGTGTAGGAGAAGATTAGGTTCGAGACCATCTAAGGAACCTGAAGGTGCACAAGTCCATGGGGCCTGACGAAATGCATCCACGGATCCTGAGGCAACTGGCGGATGAAGTGGCTAAGCCACTATCCATCATATTTGAGAAGTCATGGCAGTCGGAGGAGGTTCCCACTGATTGGAAAGGGGGAAAAATAACTCCCATTTTTGAAAAGGGAAAAAAGGAAGACACGCAGAACTACAGGCCAGTCAGTCTCACCTCTGTACCTGGCAAGACCATGGAGCAGATCCTCCTGGAAACTATGCTAAAGCACATGGAAAATGAGGAGGTGACTGGTGAGAGCCAACATGGTTCCACTAAGGGCAAATTGTGCCTGACAAATTTGGTGGCCTTCTATAACAGGGTTACAGCGTTGGTGAATAAGGAAAGAGCAACTGATGTCATCCTCCTGGACTTGTGCAAAGTCCATTTGACAGTGTCCTACATCACATCCTTGTTGCTAAATTGGAGAGACATGGATGTGACAGATGGACCACTCAGTGGGTGGAATTGGCTAGATCGTGACACTCAAAGAGTTGTGGAGAACAGTGACAAGTGACATTCCTCAGGGGTCAGTATTGGGACCAGCGCTGTTTAACATCTTTGCTAGCGACACGGACAGTGGGATGGAGGGCACCCTCAGCAAGTCTGCTGATGACACCAAGCTGTGTGGTGCATTCGACACACTAGAGGGAAGGGATGCCATCCAGAGGGACCTTGTGAGGTGGGCCTTGTGAGAACCTCATGAAGTTCAACAAGGCCAAGTGCAAGGTCCTAAACATGGGTTGGGACGATCCCAAGCACAGATACGGGCTAGGTGGAGAACAGATTGAGAACAGCCCTGTGGAGAAGAACTTGGGGGTGTTGGTTGACAAGAAGCTCAGCATGACACAGCAATGTGTGCTTGCAGCCCAGAAAGCCAACTGTATCCTGGGCGACATCAAAAGAAGCATGGCCAGCAGGTTGAGGGAGGGGATTCTGCCCCTCTACTCTGCTCTGGTGAGACCCCACCTACAGAACTGCATTCAGCTCTGGGACCCCCAACAGAAGAAGGACATGGACCTGTTGGACTGAGTCCAGAGGAGGGACACAAAGATGATGAGGGGGCTGGAGCACCTCTGCTATGAAGATAGGCTGAAAGAGTTGGGGTTGTTCAGCCTGGAGAAAAGAAGGCTCCTGGGAGACCGTAGAGCAGCCTTCCAGTACCTAAAGGGGGCTGCAAGGAAGATGGGGAGGGAGTTTTTACAAGGTCATTTAGTGGAAGGACAAGGGGTAATGGCTCTCAGCTAAAAGAGGGCAGATTTAGATTAGATGTAAGGAAGAAGTTCTTCACTGTGAGGGTGGTGAAGCACTGGAACAGGTTGCCCAGAGAGGTTGTGGATGCCCCATCCGTGGAAGAGTTCAAGGGCAGGTTGGATGGGCCTTGGAGAAACCTGGTCCAGTGGAAGGTGTCCCTGCCCGTGGCAGGGGGATTGGAACAAGATGATCTTTAAGGTCCCTTCCAACTCAAACCACTTTATCTTTCTATGACACAGAGGAAGGAGAAAAGCAAAGGACAGGCTGCCGGGCGTGTGGACACCGAATCTCAAAGGATACCAGTCCGCTGGCATGGTACCCTTTTCCTTCAAGCCAGCCCCCATGTGCTTGGCTCCAAAACAGCCACCCTGGCATCAGTCACCCACTGGAGACTTCCGAAATCTCATCTGACAGCCAACAGCTTTAGTACTGCTCTGCAGCAGCCCTGGGTGCTCCATGAGTGGTGAAAGCACTGAGGAAACTCCAGGTGATGGCAGAGCAAACATTTGGCGTTGGTGACCCTGCACAGCTCATCCCCGAGTTACTCGGGTGCTGTCAGAGCACACGCTGACAGGTGCTGAGAAGTGATGCTTATCAGCAGCATCCCCGCCCAAGTTTCACAACAGGCTCATATGGAGACTGCTACCCATCAGGATAACTGCAACGTGGAGACACAAGCGCTATCACTGTTGCTTTCCACAGCAGAAAAAGAAATGATGAATAAGCTAGATTGCCAGACTGGTAACCCACTGGGGAACTGGAAAACGGGTAAGTAGATGTGCCTAGATTGAGCCCTGCGGGGACGCTAAGTCAGAAGGGTCTCTCTGCTCTCCTGCCTCACCAAGGGGAAGCCAGAGGCAGCTCCCACCTTCACCAAACAGAAGGGACAACCTGATTCCTGCAGCTTCAGGAGAACCTCGGGGTGGTTGAGACCAAAGCCCCGTAGCGAGAAGGTGCCGCAAAGTGCTTTCAAGCACACCCTGTCACCTCAACCAGCAGGAAGGGAAGCAAAGGAAGCCTGCTGTGGACCAAACACACGGGTGGGTGGGGGACACCTGCCAGCACGGTTGCCCTGCTCTCCCACGTTTAACCCAGACCTGGCTATACCAAATGGACAGTTCAGAAGGGGCACAGATGGGCCACCGGAAGACAAATTCCAGGTCCAAAGAAAGCAAGGAGGACGGAGCTCTCCTTCCTTTGCTCATAATGATTACAAAGTTGTCCATCATCACAAACACACGTACGAGCCTTGCAGATGGCAAAGACCTTTAACGTACTTTGGACAAGCAGAGCTTTGGCTCACTGATACCCGGTATTTGGATCCCCTCCTGGAATACCCTGGCCCCATACTGACGGTCTGAATATGAACTACGGATCAAAGAGATGCACCCATCGGGATCACCTTCCTCAGGGCGGTGAAAACTCCCATAGGCAATGAGGAAAACTTTCTACAGCTACATGTTGGGAAGCAGATGTACTGCTTGGGAAAATAAGTATCAGTTCCCTGGAAGAACCTGGGTTTCTTTACTTGAATGGGCATTAGTTATTTGATTTCTTGAGATCTGCTGGAGAGTACGGCAAGGGTCCTATTTTCTTCAAAGAAAACCCCAGCCCTTGAAGAGCAGGTATTGGGCGTGACTCATTACCTCAATTCAAACGTACAAACTAAACAAAAATTATATACGTAAGGTGGAGGGGCTGACGTAAGATGACCAAACTGTCCCAGTTGCTCCAGTTGTGGGTGGGAACCTGGCCATCAGTACAGAACCAAAAGCCAAGGGGATGCAGTTGCGGGCTACGCTGCTCTTCACGTGTCGCGTGCTGGTCCCACGGGAGGGTGGTGCAGCACCCAGCTCAAACAGACTCCGGACCGGGCTGGACCGTGTGGCCTAAAGAAGTCCCCATCGCCTTCTCATGCAGAAGTAGTACTGTCCAGTACCTCGCTTCGGATTTAAGCAGAACTGAGAAACACGTCTTGTTGTAGAAGTAATTGATACGTTACCTGAAAGGTCTTGAAATTCAGGCTTTTGACTGAAGATGAGGTAGTTCGTGGCAATGAAATGAAGCAGCCAAGTCGAAAGGCAATCAGAATTGTGAAACTGCAAGAAGAAAGGAAACAGAAAAGACACTTAATGCTATCGTGTCTAACAGACAGCTACGCCTCGCTTGTCAAAATATTTCAGATTTCCCTGTCAACATACATAGCAGTTTACTGCAAAAAGTTTCGACTGCAGGAGGTAACGAAGGAAAAGTCATTGATGGAAATATGTAAACAGACGGAGACCGAAGAATGAACGATAAAACTCCCTCTCTGCAGGGTGCCACCTAACCCCTGGGCCTCCTTTGGTCATGAATCTTGGAAATGCTTGTCTTCTGCAGGAAGCAGAATTGGAGGAAAAGGAAAGTAAGGAGCATGGCAGGCTGGCTTTGTCGTCTCCTCTCTCTCCACGAAATCCTGTTTGTTCAAGACAACATCCTGCCTGAGACTTGTAAACGATTCAGGTTTTATTTTCCTCTTCTGTTTTCCAAACCTCTCTTTACTGTCTCTCTTTCTCTCTCGTCAGCCGCTAGAATTGTCTTCTCCTGCTTCGTACGTATTTCCCTCGATATTCTATCAGGTTAGGTCTCCTTTGCCGCTTGCGTATCGTACAATTTCTTTTTGAGTGAAAGGGCAAGTAGTGCTTCATCACCTGCCTGAAAGACATCTTTTCTGGCAGAAGCTGCAATTCAGCTGAACTGCCCCAACGTGTCCATGACGAAGGAATTCACGCAGATCATCGATTGGCAGCGCGTTCCGCAATAAAAGGCTGAAGGCCGTATTTTAGCCAGCCTTGTGCCGCTAGATAGCCCTCGTCAACAGATTGGGGGTCGGTGTTTGTCCTTGGGAAGGGAAATCATTAAGGCAGTAAAAGCCTTATCAGTTAAACAAACCCCACTAATCGGAGTCGACATGTATAGCCTTAGTTGCTACACACAACACGTACCTTGGCTTTTTTGAGCAAGCTAACAATGCTGAGACTTGTGGATGCCAGTTCGCGGCTAGGCATGCTCTGAAGCTGCGTGATAATGTAAAGCTCACAAATATGCTGGAGTCTCATTACTTGGTACATCTCTGCACAGATCAAGAGAGACATAGCTTGGAGAATACTGGCTGAAAAACAAGAAAACATAAGTTACATGTAATTTGCCTTTTTGACAAGATGAGCAAAGCCATTTTTCGCCCAGTCACCTTTCAAACAGCGGACACAAGATCAACCCGCTGTGGATCACCTTATTTCCTTTTCATTATATCATTATAAGTTTGCTACATTGCTCACTTTTTGCCGATAAACTACTTGATTAACAGGAGAAGAGAAGTTAGTACTTTTCAGGAGGTAAGTGTCATAAATTGTTATCAAAATCCTGCATCTTGAAGATGGCAAGTCAAGTGCTGCTGGTCTATTTAAAGTAAGTGATGACTAATAAGAGGATCTAGCTTTCCTTTCAGAAAAGAACATCTGCGATACATGTACAAGACACTACAGCAAAAAGGCCAAAAAGAAGATGGAGCAACTCTATTTTTGAAAGAAATATGGTATGGTGTTTGCATATATAAACTGCGGGGCAAGGAAAAGTTAGGCGGACTGAAAAAGAGAAACATACGGAAAACCTAAGAATGAGGTAGAATTATTTGAAAAGAAAACAGAGGCAAAAATACATATCACAACATCATTCTTTCATTATATCAAAGGGAAGTTATCTGTATTTAAACCCTATTTCTTATTTAGCGTGTATACTTTCTTCCCATTAAAAAAGACAAAGGTTAAGACACAACGAATACTCTAGCTCAATTTTTCTTGCCAAATATGCCAGTGGACATACTTTTTATTCTGGGTTTACATACAAATAAGGTATTCATGCATACAAATAAGATATTCCTGCAATTTAACCTCGTTTATATTAAACTTAGTAAAATATATGCTCAACAAAATGACAATTTTGAAATAAAACCCAGAATTAAGATTAGAAAGCAGTATTACTGTGATGTAGAGCGAAAATTCCAAACATTGTAATGGACCAGAAATGCAATTCCACAGTGTTTTGAGTCTTGCTGTGTCAGCACAAAACAAATACAGCTTTATTAGTGGTATTTGTTCTGCCTGCAGTTGAATTTACTTGAATAAGAGTGATTTATTTCTTTATTGCACAACATGAACAAGTTCTCTTTCTTGAGACATTCTACATTAACAAGAATGGCATTTTTCAATGACATAAATGCTGCTACTTTACTCCCTATCAATGCCCCACTGCAGAAAAATGAGTAACAGAAATACGTGTATTTTAAAATTTTCTTACCTGGGCAGCAGGAGTCGGTATAAAGGTACTCTAGAAAGGAGAGGAAAGTGTCTTTGGATACCCCATACACTGGAACCAGAACACTATTTGCTTCTAGATAATTACCATTAAACATAGCTGCCATTACCTCACAGCGAGCTACCAGAACTGCTCTGTGGGCTGGTACAGTTGCACCTGCAGGACACGAGATAAAAATCCATGATGATTTTACATACCCAGAGAGATCTTGATTTTAAAGCTCATATTATCTTAGAAGGCCTCCACCTCACTGAACATGACTGAAGTGTTTCAAAGTAACACTATCCAATAGATAACTAGTAGCACACTCTGAGATTTAAAGATTAAAATAATTAAACAATTGTCTAATCCTAAAAGACCGTTTTTGCATGAATGGTGGGTGTGGACAAATTGAGAAAATCATTAGCATTTAAAAACCATGTCATCCTTATTCTCACAAAAGCATGCAACACTTTTTTTCCCCTTTGTATCTTTATTTTTAAGGGTAGATATATTTATTTTCCAGAAAAAAATCACCTTTGACACTGCAGCTATGTTGGTGTACCCAAGCACATTCTTTGCAGACAAGATGGGTACAGATGATGTTTTCTGTATGTTTGTAATAGACAAGTTAGCCTGTGCTCCCTCATATCTTTTTAATCCTGGCCACAAAGAGGAGTAGGTAATTGCCATCACCTCAAGTGACTTTTTAAAAGAAAAGTCCCCACAATAATTTAGATATTTCTTTTCACACTTGTCAGGTTAAGCAATAGGCACATCTAACCTAGGCGCCTGCAAGACTGAAGGTTGCTTTCATAAGGAGTCACCTATCATAGAGAAGTTGCAGAGACCTGTGACAGAAACATGAAGATCAGTACGGGAACCTCTAGAAGGGCAGTAAAAACCAGCAGATGTTGATGGCACTTGGATTAGCAGGTCATCAAAACCCCAGCACATCTATGTCCATTTCTAGGGATGCCCACAATGGGGGAAGAAGGGCACTGAAGAAAGCCTAAGGTGGCACAGGAGCAGGACGTCAGTCCCTGGCACCTTCCAGAGGGCAGAGAAAGGCACATCCACAGCCACCACCAGCCTGAGAGGGACAAGAACCAGCACCTCTGGTCTTTCCCCTCAGGGCAACGAGCATAGCTGTGGCCACCGGAGCCCATGCCTCTCCAAGGTTTGATGCTGGGAAGAACCCTCGGATATGTCCCAGTGCTTGTGTAGGTGGGAAAATGAGTGAGATAAATAGGTTTTAAAATAAAATCACCATCCCCTGTGATGCAGTCCCTGGTTTAGCCTTGCTACCTTGGTGCTATGCCACTGCAGGAGCCTTTCCTTTGTTTTGCTAATCCTGTGAGGGATGCGCGTGAATCAGAGGGGCACAAAGTCTGCCATGGCAGGCAGACGGCATCTGTACAGGCTTAGCCCTGATAAACCACGTTGAGAGTGGATGTGGTGACCGAGCCCCCCCTTCTCCTTGCGAACATTGCTGACACAAACCCACGAGCACCTTGCCACCGCGGGCAAGACAGAAAGCTGCACTCTTTGATGGAAGTCCGCCTGCGGTTTGTGGTTTGCTTTCGGATCACAGCTGCAAGTAATTGCGCGGAGGCAAAGCTTCTCTCCCAGAGCTGACTTGAGGACAGAGCCAGCTGAGGATCTCACTGGCGTGGTGACGTCCCCCCGGGCAGGGACGCCTGGCTGGATGACATTGCCGGTCGCCTTCATTGTAACCGTGAGCGATATCTGTATTATCATCGCTCTTATCGCTATTCATAACGGCTTTTACCCGTCCTTATTTGAATAGAGTTAGATCTGTCAGATCTAATGTAGAAAGCATTAGCGAGTACTTAGATGCTTAATAAAGTCTACACACGTTAGTAATTCCGATGTTTGGCTGGTCTAACTCTCTCCCTGCTGGAGCTCAACGGGTATGGTTCTTTAGTCTCCCATTTGCAAACATTATCCTACGGACATTGGTCTGGTATCGTACGTGGACCCGCTTTAAAAACCAGTTGGGTGGAAGTAAGGCAGCCAGGGAGGGATCTGGGCACTGCTGTGACCCAGACCCACCCAACAGCCTCAACCTTTACCGATGCACAACCCCTCAGGGCAGTCGGGTTATGACAGTGGACACTGCTGTAAAGCACCCATAAGGACAAGCGTCAGTTCTAAGCAAAAACTGCTTTCCACAGTGACAGCAAATCATATACGTTTTCCTAGTTTTGACACAACAGAAAATACAGTCACCTCCATTTCCCACTCTCCTGCAGAGAGGATAATTGCTGGAGGTGCAGTGGTGAGTATGTCAACAGGAGCAGGGGTACCCTACCTTGTATTTTGAAGATGACATCAGCTAGGACAGGCGTATTAAAGAACAGCCTGAGAGAAGTATTATACAGCCGCTTTATCTGGTGAGATCTGCAGTCCTTTACAGTGTTTACCTGCAAAATAAATTATTAATAGAACACTGTCATGTACAGTTGCCCACAGAATAAAAGATTACAAGACATCATTTATGCGGGGAAGCTAAACAACATTCTTTTGCTGTCTACTTTATGTTCTTTTGCTAATGCTATTCAGCCATGCCTCTCGCACATGCAATCCTCTGCAATCACCTTTATTGTTTGTTTTCCTATTTCCCACAGTGCAGCAATGCTCCAAGGCATCTCTGTCTCCTACAGTCACACCCCAGCTCTTGCCTTGGTACTCTCCGACCTGTGACAAAACTCCTCCATCCAGCACCTCTGGGCAAGTTTGACTGCGTCACAAATTTTCTGGACTCCACACCTTGTCATACATGCCCTGTTCAGGCCCAAGGCTGCAGTAACACAAAGTTTGAGGGCTCTGGGGGAAGCACTGATGGACACAAATCCATCCCCTGGCACAATGACGCATACAGATGCAAGGCAGCTGAAAGTTGCACGTTTCTTGATATTGCCGTGATATTGCCTCCACAGAGGCAGAGGGAGCTTACAGGCTGAAGCATAGACTTCTCTTACAATAATCTGGGCATGTTAGTGTCAAGACCCTCCAAAACCCAGTACTTCCCGTTAGTCTCCAATTTTGTTTGGTTTTACTTTAAAAATGGAATCTCAAGCTACCAAAAGGAACATCAACATCATATTGCTAGATTGTGGTAAGTGAAATTCAGATAAGGTTGAAGTTATGGTTAAAATCTTATGTAATTTATTAATTAATTTTTAATTTTATCATGAAAAATGACAATTCATTTCTATGCCTTTGAAGAAAAACTTTTAAGTATGAAATAAAAGTACCCCAAAGGCATTAAAAAAAAACAACCAAAAAACCCCAAAGAAACAACAACAACAAATCAGGCTTATTATCTTAAAAGCTTTCAGGACTTTGTAAGTCCAACCCTATGAATATTTCAGCTCTGACACTCAGGACTGGCAAGGCTACAACCGAGCGATCAGAAGCTTAAAACTGGTAAGTAAGTTTTTGATCTTTATATTACGTTATCTCAAGACAGTCCAAGATTATTTCCCATTTAAATTGACAGAAACACTTTGTGCAAGTTCTATAGTATCAGGGAATGTATAAGCTTTACTGGGTAGCAAATGGCTGTTAAAACTAATTCTATACTGTAACATTTTATTAACATAATAATGTGACATAAATTACATTTTACTGTGAAGCCATCTGCTAAATTAAATATATCGAGTTACAGACAGCTTTCCATACCACAACATTTATAAGAGAAACCACCTCTCCTGATCTACTGCAGAAGCATAACTTTTGGCACATATTCAGGAAAGCAAAGCTCTCCTGGGCAGCCTCTATTACATGAGAATTAGCAACACATAATCATATTGTTAGACAATGTGCAAAGCTGTGAATATGACTAATCCTTTTAGGATACCTACTTGTGTGCTTTTTACCCATTACACTAATTCTGCACATTACATCAGCATCTCTGTTTTTCCATTTTGTAAATGCCTGTGAACAACCCACTGATAAAGTAATAAAAGCTCTGTAAGACAAACTGAGTTTAAAAAAAAAGACTGACAAGGAAACCTTGTCTACAAAACAATTTCCCAAGAACTTCAGTAACTAATACTAAGAGTTACCCCAAGAGAGTTAGATGTACCTTCCCTGGAGTTTTCAGGATACATTTAACTTTCTCAAGCACATGTTCAGTTTTTTCTGGATCCTTCAACTTCTTTTTTATATCCTCTTCTAATCGTTCCCACTGGAAAGCACCTGCCACAAGAGCAGGTAAAATTGGATTATAAATCAACAAGGCACAGGACGTAGCAGGCAGAGAAAAGACGATATCAATGCCAAACAGATCCTGCAGAAACTATTATTTTTTTTTTTTGTGCATAAATCAGCCAGATCTTTGTGCTTAGGAAGGGCGAGATACAATTCTTGCACAATGAAACTTCCATGGTACTTTAACAAGAATACAAAGACTTGGGCATCTCTCTTGCTTTCAAAATTAACCTCTGAATTCCTCCCAGTTCAATCATTACATATTGCAGGTAGATATGCAGAATAAAAATAATCCTGAATGTTTCAGTATTTGTGGAAGTGTTTTAGCTTCTGTTCATACTGCTGGCTGCATTGCTCTGTAGGTGTTTGAACCAGAAAAGCTTCATGCGCAATTATATTCTGAGTACTGGTAACTAAAAAACAGCACAAAGTTTGCAGTCGAATTTCTGTTTTTCTTGTGTTCAGAGTCAAAGCTGTGATAGTCTCTCAGATCTCTCAATAGCTTCCTTGGAAAAATGAAAACTGTTGGCCAGCGTTAAAACAAACATAGTTTATCTTCATGCACTTCACTGGAGTAAGCGTCAAAGACGCCATGGGGCTTTTTGGTAACAACTTTCAGCTCTGATCCCCAGGGCCATGCAGCAAGGGAGAGTCAGGGGCAGATAAAGCTCAGGGTAAAGCACAAGGCAGCATAGCCCTGAAGGCACTCTGCTGGAGATAAAGCTGAAACAGCGTCTTTAGCTCTATCAGCTCCTATGTTCCCCATAGGGATGGTGTTTATAACCCTGTGGGCATAATGTCATGGTCCTGAAAAGCTGAAAACAATGATACCGCCTCATGATCTTATCTCTTAGCCTGTGCCTCCAGTGCCTTCGAAAGTCTTCGTCACCTCTCAGAGGCACTAAATGGTGCCATGACTTTTGGCAATGGCCTTCAGGTTGGAAGCTGTGACTTACAGCAGACTTTCGCCTAAAACCGTACAAAGTTTCCCACCTCTTTGGTTGACACAGACAAAAGTAAAAAGTAAAACTAATGCACAAAAGGCAGCAGACACGAAGTTGTAAATGGTAACAGATGAAGATGCTGCGCTTATCTATCACCTGCTGAAATTCCAGGCTTAAACCCCTATTCATGTCACTAATAAAGAAAAAAAAAAAAAAAATAAATCCACTCACACTAAAAAAACTTCTGCATCTGTTCTTTATGTTTTAGACTGGTTTGGAAAGAACTGAAAGGGATGTTTTCAATGTACAAACTCTAACTGAAAGTGTCTCCCATGTGTATTCACAAGCCAGTGTTCATGTCTCAGCTACTAAGGCAGAAATCCTTTTCATACCTCAGGCAGGTATCACTCTACGGGTATTGGCTAAGCTTCTTTATAGATGCAGCTCTAACATTATAATCATTTGGGGCTTTTTTTAAAGTTACAGTTAAAATCAGAATGCATCATTAAAAACCCTACTAATTCTTTCAACAAATATCAAATATATATTCTTACATGCTGACAGCTTGCGAAATATTTTATAAAGAACAAACAGGTATCAGGTACTTCCAGAAAAAAAAAATATTTCTCTGTCACCTAAGGATTCCTAAGCAACATTTGAAAAGTTAAAGTGTCAGTGCTGTTTTAATGACAGCTGGGATTAGGCAGGTGAGGCCCCTGCCGGTACCGAACTGGTAGCAAAACTCATGCAGTAAATCAGAGCCCCCTGCATTCCAACCAGTTATCACCGTTTTCTCTCCAGCAGCACCACATCCAGAAGAGAAATCACGTGAGTTTTCTTAAGTAACCCTGAGCTCTCGTCCATGTGTTTAGAACATGCAACAATTTTAAGCATTTCAAAAACCTGGGATCTGAAACCGCCTCAAACTCTAGATTTTTTTGGCAAACCTTTTGAATATTATTGGCGTTAGCTTACGGACTTTGTTCAGTAAAATATGGTGCTTAATTTACGTTCGCTAGATCTGGAAAGACAACTAATTTAATTTTTACTAAATCTAGGCGAAGGGCTTTTTTTCAGGAGACATCAGCTGTACGAGAAATGAGTAGCCGGACCCGTTCCCGGGGAGGGTACCTGAATAAATGAAGTGGAGGATGTCTGGGAGACAAGAGCAGAAGACGGAGTCCTTCACCACCACCCTCACCGGCGGGACGCAGGGTGGGATGCCACGGGGGGCCGGGGGCGAGGGGTCCCCCGCCTCCACCGCGAAGAGGCTCCGCGCCGTCCGCACGATGGAGGCGTCGCGGATGTCGGCGGGGGTCTTCACCTCGAAGAGCAGCATGAAGAGGTGGCTGACGGAGCAGAGGATGATCTTGTGAGCCTCCACCACCGTGCTGAGGTCTTCGGGGTAGAACGCCACGTCCGCGCACTGGCAGCAGCAGAGCAGGTTGTGCAGGTCCGCGTCGTAGTGCGAGGCTTCGCCCTTTAAGATCGGCATTTTTTCTGTGGAAGGCAACAAGCCGGGCTGTAGAACTGAAGCAAGGATTAACCGCGGGACAACACTGTTCCCAGAGAGCTGATCAAATGAAGGACAATTTTTGAAAGAAGTATTCAACAAGAAAATTTCTAATATGCCATTTGAATACGTTTAGTAAACTACTCTAAAAATGGAAACACTTAGTACAGTAAAATAATATAAGTAATACTTAGTTTAGTAAAAAGTGTCCATCCTTTTATGAAACCTCTGCAGGCACTTAGGTTTGAAAGAAACCTGGCCTGTGAATCCCAGACCGAAGGGATCTGAGTGAATTTCTAGTACGTGTGAGAGGAGACAGCTATGTATTTAGAGGTAACTACTTATCAGTAATTACATTGCTGAATGAATGCATCAGATGCTTAGAAATCATGTGCAGGGGCATACACCTCTCCTTTGTTTTGTTTGCAGCAAATAAAAATATTACTTGATGATATTGTAGAATAATAAAGAAAGATGTAACGACTTCCTTTTGTAATTTCTCTATAACGCTTTTATGTAATGCTTTTATTAATTTACTTTTGCACTATTTCATGCATCAGAAAACCACTCCTATTATTTTTGCCTGAAATAAAGTAGGAGTCCATTGCAATGTTACATATTGCTTCACAATTCCCCCCAAATTAATTAAAGCATCACTAAAAGATAATGACACTAGAGCAACATAACCAGAATAGCTGGTGATAGATAGCACAGCTCACCGTAATGATTACAAAATGTTAATTGGGCAAAGAACATGACACACATAATGAGCGATACTAGAGACCAGACATGAGCGAGCACCTGGCTGTTCAAGCTGAGGTGGTTGAACTCGATGGCACTTCTGCGTCTTTTTCCTTTTCTTCATTTTTTCAGATGACTTCTGATTCAAAGTTTGGATCATAAAATATTCCAGCTAAAACACAAAATATATTTTTAAAAAACCCTAGTTATTTAAGAACAACCTAGACATCAGACTAAGGAGAATGAGCGGGTGCTGTATGCAGGACTGAGGCTACTGCCACGATGAACAGTCATCCAGGAGAGTCCCAGCACCCCTTTACCGGGAGCAGGTACCAAATGTAGTTGGAATTAGCACAATTTAAAAGGCTATTTATGCAAATTACGGCAGTTAATTCTCTCGTATTTAATCTTCCCAGAAATGACAGGTACAAAGATATCTGATTTGCCACCTTCCATGGATGACCAATTATAGAATTACAGAGAAGAATAAGACTTCTAATGATGAAGTGCAAGTGACAGAAGTAACAGAACCATATATAAGCTCTTCAGCTCGCAACTGACTACCACCATCACCACTCAATGTTACCATGTCCTCTGAAAAAGTCATACTATGGGTGGATCTTTGTGGGCAAGGTTTGTCTCACTGGGGCAGACTAAAAGCATCATCACTGCAATAAAAAAGTACCTGAGGGGAAATGATCCCTCTTACAGGAATGAAGAGGCACAAAGGGTGGTTTAGTTCGAATTAATGTGCGTCTTAAACACTTTCATCACCCAAGGTATTACTGTAGCCCATATAGTGTTTTCTAAAAACTAGAAAAATATGCCGGCTGGACAGATGTTGTGTGCCTTTCTCGGTTTTAATTAGGAATGAAGGGATCCAATAGAAACTGGCTAACTGTTGTGCCAGATATTCCAAGTTACTATCGAATCCCAGGGGAACACGCTGTACTTAGACACAAGGGACAACAACAGTACAGACTATGTGCAATTACTCGCCTGAAAGAACTGCATGTTTTTTGTTCAAGAACAAATGCCACTGGGAAAGTTACCAAAAGATTCAAAAGGAGACTGAGCTTAAAACACCTTGTAAAACTGAAAATGAAATACCAGTGTGAAATAATTTGGTGGAGAAGAAAAATACATCTGAAAGACTGTATTTAGAAACTGCTCAGCGGGCTTCCTTGTCTTCAGGAGAGTGGAAAGAGGATAAGCTTATTAAAGGTAGGACATTTTAACAAGCTTCTCAGCTTCTGCCTTGTTCAGCTTCGGTGCAGCTGACCCCAGGCTCTGCTCAGGATTGCAAATTGCATCGCGACTGCAAACCGAGCGACCGCAACAATATGCTAAAAACCAGGCAATTCAACAATCTCACCCATCTCCCTTTACAAGTAGAACAGCTGTGAGAGTTTGACCAATTAAAATTAAAAATATCAGAACATTATGGAATGATTCAGCTTGGAAGGGACCTGTGGAGGTCACCCACCCAGGGCACCTGCTCAAAACAGGACTCATCTTCAAAGTGAAATGGCGTTGTCAAGTGCCTTGTCCAGCTGGGGTTTGGTTATCCCATCCCAGCAATTAAAAGGCCAGGAATGGAGGGGTGGGGGGGAATTCTTGCAGTGTGTACTGTGACTTTCCTAAAACTTCCTAGAAGGTAGCTAAAACTGGAGCAACCTCAGTACTGCCAATTTAGCTAGAATCATAGAATCACGGAATCGTAGAATGGTTTGGGTTGGAAGGGAACTTATAGATCATCTGGTTCCAACCCCCCTGCCATGGGCAGGGACACCTTCCACCAGACCAGGTTGCTCCAAGCCCCAACCAACCTGGCCTTGAACACTTCCAGGGATGGGGCAGCCACAACCTCTCTGGGCAACCTGTTCCAGTGCCTCACCACCCTCACAGTAAAGATTTTCTTCATAATATCTAACCTAAACCTAGCATTGGTGGGAGGGCTCATGGTGTGCCTCCGCTCGCTCTCCGAAGCCCTGACATTGGTCACGCACCTCCCATGTGTGCCACCCTGCTTTCAACCGAGGGGTTTCTCACTCACCACTCCTCCAAAGTACTTCTGTACGTAGAAGTCATTAAGAGCGTGCAGTTCGAGGTAAGTGGCTCCCAGTTCCTTGGCAAGCTGAACTCCCTCAGAGGTGGTGACGCAGCTCCTTCTGTCCAAAGTGCACAGGGGGCAGGTGCAAGACACTCCTCGGGTAAAAAGTCATGCAAAAAAAAAATTAAAAAAAAAATTTTTCAAATAATGCAGAATATTTAGCTTCCTAAATAATTGTAAAGATTTATTATTTAGAAAAGAACAAAAAGGGAAATGGAAACATAGTCATTTTATAATAAGAAATCTATAATTATTTCAAAAAAAACCAACTTCTCACTAATCAGTTCAAAATATTAGCTGCTATACAAAACTCAGTTTACATTTCATCAGCGTTAATTTACATTCAGTTTTGCAAAGGTGGAAAAGTCAAGCAGGACTTCCAGAAGTCAGTTTTGGCTTAGGGCCTCAGTATCCTGATACGCACAGGTGTTGTACTAGCCTGCAGGTGTTACCATTCATTAATGTCACCCTTAAACTCGTTTAATTGTTGTGGCTTGTCCATGCAAGAAGCACACACTATAATGGAAGGGAAAAATTTCCACTGCTATCCTAGCTGTTACTGGCATGTACATACTGCAGAATATGATTCAATTACACATCTTTTACAAAAAAAATTTTTAAGCCAAAATTGGTGGTTTTGAGATTATGCCAAAATAGTTTTTTTTAAGATTATGCCAGTTGTCATAACCTGACTGCCCTGAGGGGTTGTGCATCGGTAAAGGTTGAGGCACAGCAGTGCCCAGATCCCTCCCTGGCTGCCTTACTTCCACCCAACTGGTTTTTAAAGCGGGTCCATGTACGATACCAGACCAATGTCCGTAGGATAATGTTTGCAAATGGGAGACTAAAGAACCATACCCGTTGAGCTCCAGCAGGGAGAGAGTTAGACCAGCCAAACATCGGAATTACTAACGTGTGTAGACTTTATTAAGCATCTAAGTACTCGCTAATGCTTTCTACGTTAGATCTGACAGATCTAACTCTATTCAAATAAGGACGGGTAAAAGCCGTTATGAATAGCGATAAGAGCGATGATAATACAGATATCGCTCACGGTTACAATGAAGGCGACCGGCAATGTCATCCAGCCAGGCGTCCCTGCCCGGGGGGACGTCACCACGCCAGTGAGATCCTCAGCTGGCTCTGTCCTCCAGTCAGCTCTGGGAGAGAAGCTTCGCCTCCGCGCAATTACTTGCAGCTGTGATCCGAAAGCAAACCACAAACCGCAGGCGGACTTCCATCAAAGAGTGCAGCTTTCTGTCTTGCCCGCGGTGGCAAGGTGCTCGTGGGTTTGTGTCAGCAATGTTCGCAAGGAGAAGGGGGGCAGGAATTGGTCACCACACCAGTTAACTGCTAAAAATCTGTTAGCGACCTTGGCTCAACTTTGCTTAATGCCAGGAAGAAGTTGCTGGCCATGGATGTGTTTCCAAATGTGCCGTGCATGCTCTACATTAATTTCCTCTGCTCAGACCTATGGATAATATGTAATAACACAGCTTTTCTTTTATTTCTTTTGGCAGCACCACTTGCTACTACAGAGGATTAAGATCTTAGTAATTTGTATGAGCAAACTGCTGTGTTCACAAATACCTCCTAGAAACAAAAGGGTTCTGTGTGTGCACAGCAGTCTGCTCCAGCCAGTCCCAAAGTGAAACTGTGGCTGGAGAGCCTGACTTCTCCCACGGTCACATTATTTAGGGAGGAAGACAGAAAAAAAAAAAAAGTGGAAAAGAAAAATCCCAGTAGTGGAGTCACTCAGACTGATGGTATAGTGTGCTTAAACAAAAAGTGGAAGAAAAGGTGTTGGGGAAGACAAATAATAGCAAGACCTTGCCTTTAGAATGGCAGATTTATTACTCCTGTATGAATCAGAGCTTAAAAACATTTGATCGTTATCTATGAATTACTAGAGGGAAGAAAATAAAGATTTAATTGTTACAGAGCTCTTTAACAGTCTTTTCTCAATCACTGAGCAAAAAGATATCTATGTAGACCCTGGCAAAACTGAGCATTACAGCCATAAAAGACATACTTCATATAGTGTAATATTTTTTTGTACATTATAAAATAAATGTCTACATCTACATCCATCGTGTCCCTAACTCATAGCAGGACAGATGCTCAGAAACACTTGTTTTAGTCAAACTCAAAGTAAAAGATGACTCACAGACTCAAGTTTTGCATTCGTTGATTTAGAAAAAAAACCCAAACAAACTAAAAATCAGGCCGCACAACTATAAAGATCATACGAAAATCAACAAAAGCAGAATGCAAAACATTTGGAAACACAGAACAAACTTTGTCGGTTTGTTCTATCGGTATCCGTGGTAGTATTTCCCTGATGTAAACAGAGAGGAGTTGCTAACATCTACCCAAACAGCGAACGTGTTCTCACCAGCATTGCCCTCGTCAGCTGCTGGACACTTGTAAGTCCACTCAGTCCTTCCACACTCATGAAACTTTGATTTTGATATTGATTAGACAGCAACAACAACTTTGTGGTAGCTAAACATTCAGTGCAAAATCAATTTGCATTGCTCTCACAGCAGACTAGTGATCAGCCTGGACAGGGCGTTCTGTGAACACATAAGCTATACCATCGCTATACCATAGCTACCCTGCCGTGACAGGTCAGCTCCGTTGACGCGGCAGCATGTGGCACTTTGTGGTACCCAAAGGGCTGGTACGTCTGTTCTTATGACAGCATGCCAGAGAATTTCCCACCCCTTTGCCAGTGGTTGCAAGCTGATGGACTTAGTTTTAATCTCATACACTAGAGATATTTTATACCTGAGACATGACCAGAGAGAACTGGTAACCGTAAAATTCATTTCATACGCTCAGATGTATGCTGCTTAATCCAAAGCACTAGATTTAATCCCTGAGTGTGATGGCTCCACAAGAAGAGTCGTTGCAGAGGTCAAAGCAGGATAGGATGCCTTTCATCACCAGGGTTAATTAAGCATAATGCTCTTGCCAATACACCAGTCTACAGAGCCATAATACATGCACATATTACCATCATCCTGACAGACTAATTGTTTCTGTTAGCAACTTGGAAAAACAATCAGCTTCTACTGAAATTACAGCATATCTAACTTCCAAGTGAGATTTTAACTATTACTACAGGAGACTGGATACATACCGGTTTTTCGTGCACCAATAGCAGAAATTATCACTGGAACTGAGCCGCGGTTTGAGGCCTTTTTTATCATTGGTACATAACCGTCCTTTAGCTCTTGGAATGAAGTCTTGTCATTGACAGAGTATTTAATCACAATAATATCAGCTCCTCCAATGAGACTGCGAGAGGTATACCAGTCACTGTCAAATATATCCTAAACAGAAAAAACACTGATCAAAGATTTCCTGTCTATAAAGGAAAAGGTGAAAAATTCAAGTCTTAATGCAAAACCTTACAAAAGTATTTTTAACTGATAAGTTAATCTCTTATTTGAAGACGTGCAACAAAGACCAGAATTCATGCTTTGTAATTTCCTTGTCCGGAGAACAAGTTGTTCATTGTAGTACACAATAAATCTCTTTTATGAATTCAGGAATTCTTCAGGAAGAAAAAATAGGGTTTATCTAGGAATATACTTTGCAGGAAGAAACTTTACTGGTTTAATTACTTAACTTTCAAGTGTTTTCATTAAGGAAATAAAAGCAGCTTCAGTGGTAGAGGTTTGCAGCAATTCATACAAAACCATTACGTATCACAACATTTTAGGGAGAGGGTTACAGAGAACTCTGCTATGTACCTATGAACCTTTAAATACAAGTTTCAGCAGTTGGGTGTGATTTTTATCTGCTTCACAAGAGCTTTCATGTAGCTTTAAGAAGTGTTAATGTCTTCAGGATAAGGCCTTTAATCACATAACTAAACTTTCTTGACTTCACATTCAATTCGTCATTGTTCTGCGCCATAAGTGTAAGTCTTACACTCTAAAATGATTTTGTATCCTGTTAATTTACAACTGTGCTATATCCCCTGTAACATAGAGGTAATACTTGTATATTTGTCATGAGACCTATAGTTTCACAATTTCTGTCTTACCTGAAGGTGGCTTAGAAATACCAATGAAAGCCATGGCTTTGCACATATGCTCAATTGAAAATTCTTGATGAAAATCTGGAACTGGTCCAGAGAACTGAAAATCAACTCACAAAACTAAAATACTACAGCATCTTGGAACAGACAGACCTTATTGTGGCCATTCAATACTTAAACAGAGCTCATAAGAAAGATGGAGAGAGACTTCTTACCAGGGCCTGTAGTGACAGGACAAGGGGCAAAGATTTTCAACTGAAAGAGGGTAGGTTTAGACTGGATATAAGGAAGACTTTTTTTTTTTTTTTTTTTTAATGAGGGTGGTGTGACATTGAAACAGGTTGCTCAGGGAAACTGTGGATGCCCCATCCCTGGAAATGTTCAAGGCCAGGTTGGATGGGGCTTTGTCAACCCCATCTAATGAAAGATGCCCCTGTCCATGGCAGGGTGTTGGACTAGATGGTCTACAAAGGTCCCTTCCAACCCAAACCATTCTACGATTCTATAACAGCCCTGTACAACATGGGGCAAAGCTAGAAGAACTTGGGATCTTGAGGAAAAAATGGAAACAAGCAATCATGAAATAAAGAAGATGTGAAAGAGTGAGCACAGAAGAAGTGCCAAAAGGGACCCAAAGTTTGGGTTGGGGATGGTCAGTTTGATTTTGAAGAACAGGTCACAGAAATAAGAGCATTACAGATGGGAACCAGAGAAATACATAAAAGATTATTGATATCAACAAGTGGCTTGCATTGTCAATATAATTATTTTTGATCACTTCAAAGAGTCATTGTTTCAAACCTACGGTGAGGTAGCTGCAATACTCCTAAGTACAAGAGGTAGCACGAACTTGACAGAAGTGTATCAGTCAGCAAATATTTGCCTACACTGTCAGTGCACATCATACCCAATTTAGGTGTCGTCTTTAACAAAAATAAGTCAGGAAATGAACTTAAAGTATAATAGGAATTCCCATTAATTTCTTTAATAGATGTTCTTGTTCTGTAATAAGAAAATGACGGACATTTAACAAGTTATCATGAATAGATATTGATTGATTCACCATGTTGACAAGCTTTAAGACCACTGCTCTTCGTATTTGTTTTTTCAGTCAGCTCAGTTAGAGACTATTATAATTCCAGGCTAAGGAAAAATCTCCACCAGCATTTAACAGAATAATTTTGGCTGTGTTAAGAATATAAAGTTAGCACATAAACACATGTTTAGCACCTATAGCAGTAAGACTACCTGCTACATTGCTTTGAGACAGCCAGCTAGGTGGGCATTTGCAGAATCTGATCAGATAGTCAGGCAAAAATTGAGAATTTTCAAGGGACAGCTTTAATACATTTCAGCTGATGAAGATCTCAACAGAGAATTTTTAGTAGGGTTGTATACATTTAACATGACAACGGTTTAAGGAAAAAATACAATACAAACCAAAAAATAACATAGAATATTTAGTTGTTCTATGCTGGCAGACAGAAAGCATGCCTGTTCCTTTGCAATTTCCTTCTAGCTGCCTGTCTTCAAGCTCAGGCCAGTTTGTACATGCCCATCTCCGAGGTCAGTGATAACCAGCAGTATCACCAGCAAGGTCCAGAGCACAGTTGCACAAATACAAAAGAACTCCAACACAACTTTAAGCATTAATAATAAAAAAAGTTTATGCAACCTTCTTACAGAATGTAATATGTATTTCTTGCATGTAGTGGTACGTTTGTATATGGTTTGTAGCTCCCTCCATTTTACAGCTAAAAATTTACAGCTAAATCTCCAGTGCATTATGACACTATTTCATGTTACAAAACAGAACAATTTTGTGAAGTTTTCTAAGTTTTTCGTCAATATGAACAGAGCCATGCCCAAGGGAAGAACCAGCTTTGACTCTTATGCTTTAGCTTCAGCATAAACCTAGTCCTGACCTACAGCAGAGGACAGGGCTTCTAGATACCAAAGTGCATGGAGCTGTGGCTCCATCCTGACACCAGCCCCACCAGCAGCAGAGGACGGGACACCAGTTATCTGATATACATCCAGACACGTGCTCTGCTCTGGCCCCAGCCCTCATCGTGGCTCTCCAGTTAGAGCATCATCCAGTAAAACACCAGTCTGGGAGACCCTCCATGCCCTAACCTCAACCAGGGGCAGTTCTAATGCTCTGCTCATTGATAGAAATCTCAACAGAATACATTGAAGTAGTAGACTTGTGTTTGTCTGCGTGTGCTTGCTCATGCATGGAACACAACAGCAGCTTAAGGCATCAATATCATACAGCAAAAACACATACAGGGTTTTTTTTTCCCCTGATGAAAATAACTTAGAAAAGTAGTTATATTTTGAAAAACAAAAAAAACTTGTATGATTCCCCTACCCTTTTTGTACTTAGCCCAACTTGCCATATTTCCATCTCTGCAGGTGTGGGGAAAGCTAGCAAAATTCTTACTGAAAACAGCTGCACAGGTGTGCAAATACACCTCTTTGTTTAACTATTACAGGAAAGAAATCCTATGGAAAGGTGGCACAGCTTCCCAGGTGTGTGTGGCTGCACCTTGCAGCAGGTTTGTGGAGGTCTGTGCTTTCCACCACTGCCCTGTGTCATCACTGTGTGTCTCTGTTAGCCCCATCAAGATGGATTTTACCAAAGTTTATGAAGTTTTGGTGGGGATGGACCCCACTTTCCCAGGGTAAGGGCCAGGCCTGGGTACATCAAGAAGTGAAAAATGCAGAATGTACCAACCTAACATCCCATGACACCCAATTTCTGTTACTGTTGTGCAGTTTCCCTATGCCCTCACATATTTAACACCCCCGAAAGCCCATTCATGAAGATGGATGTTATATTTAAAAACACAGAGGAGAAAAACAAGTTTCCAGAGGTCTTGTTGCAATTATTTTCAATTTGCATCAAGCATAGCATAGACTGCTCAGATTGCTGCTCTGTGCTGGGAAAATCCTCCAAAAAGGTCTCTGACAATGAAGGGTTATTTGCCCAAGGCATCTCTGGGACAGAGCATCTGGAGCCTCCTTGATTGTCACTTCTAGGGAAGCTTTCATGCAAAAATGACGGAGGGAAATTCTTTAGATGAAGAGCAACAGTTCAGATTCAGGAATAATGTTCA
This sequence comes from Astur gentilis, assembly GCF_929443795.1. NCBI lineage: Eukaryota > Metazoa > Chordata > Aves > Accipitriformes > Accipitridae > Astur > Astur gentilis. Next base: position 2,080,450 of record NC_064919.1, read on the forward strand.
CTCCAGGCTCCAGCTATGAAATTTATGTAGCAGCTACTCCTCATCATGCTTCCTGCTCTTGTCATTTCCCAAGACAGCCATTGACAAAAGGAAAAATAACTGCATAGCTAAGATTATTATAATATGACCTTATTAATTACAATTATATTCCTGTTGCTACTCCTCTTAGGACTATTAGAAAAAAAGCTTCATTTTGTCCTTGTGTGTCTCCATTATAAGCATTTCATAATATATGCTTCCCATTAGTAAATCATACTTCTCAAGCATTAATGTTGAAAATAAAGCCTTCAGAGGCAATGAAGGCCTGATTTCCCTACAAAATCACATGACCCCTTGAGAGGACAATACTTGCTTTGTTAAACATAATTTATGAATGCCTTTATGGTACGGCAATGAAACACACTGTGTCCTTGCAATGCCCACACTCTTTCTAAAACCTGCTCGTAAACGTCCCCAAGTCTACCTAGCCCAGCCCTTGATCTGGAGCAGCAGCAATAGCAAATGCTCTTTGGGGGGACAAGGGAGCCCAGCCACCCCCGAGGACCATTCATTCCCCTGGGATTGCCCCAGGATTCAAGAGAGCTGCATTGGGAATATTGGAAGGTTCATCTCTCTTTAGGATGCGTTTACAGACCCATTCTCCATTAACAGAGCCTTCCTTCCAGCGGTGCTTTCCACACCACGTACCAAAGCCTTCCCCATTGTTTCAAGATTTCTCTGCAATTTCTAATCAGCCAGGTCCACAGCAGAACAAATTTTGTGTGCGTAGTCTCCATAACTTGCTAGAACCCTGAACTTAGCTAAGTAACATGCAGCATAGAAAGAAGTATCTTCTTCAGAAATTGAGGGAATTCAGACCACAACCCTGGAATGCCACTTTTGTTTTTCACTCAAGGCTTTCCAAAACAGCTTTCAGCTGACCCAGAAACAAAATTAATGAAGGCTAGCATTGTCCTTCCTGTGTTGTCCTCTCATAAAGTAATTTAATAATATTTGTAAAAAGCAAAACTAAAGAACACAGTAGGGAAAATAATTTACTAGGATACGATCACTTGTTGTAAACTGCCAACTTCAGACAGCCAAGCTTAAATATGAGAAAGGATGACATACTAAAAAACAAAAAGTTGCAAGCTACAGTTTTGTACTGAAGCAGTAATATGACTGGATTACTAAAAGTAATGAATAAAACTTAAAAGTGGATCAGATTCCTTTATCTTCAGACATGTTGAGGGCTGGCCAGCCTACCCAGCACAAGGAGCACAAGGGTGCTGCTGCAGGGAAAAACCCAAATAAATACTGATATAGAGAACTAACTGCTAATTGCTTAATGATTGTCTCTCTGTAACTTTACATACCAAGGACTGGTGTTTGTCAAGGATTAAGCCTGTCAGAGACTCGTACTTGGGAGTGATGAGCAAGAAGGAACCATAAGCGATCACAAAACTTAATTAAATGTTAGATGAATTTACGATCTTGTCGAGAAGGCACAAGTAGAGGCCTTGCTTGAATAGATAGGGTCAGAAAAGATAAGAACTCCTGCCTTTGTTCTCGTCCTTGTAGATAATTTAGCTTAAACTAACCATATGGTTCTATACCACTAATGAAAACTCAGATAGTAAGAGCACTAACAAGCACTGATGTATCAAAACATGTAAAAGACCACACTGCGCAGAATCACCTGAGGAGCGTCAAGTAGCGGACAAGTGGGGAAGACTATGGAAGACCACCAGAGGACTCCTGAAGACCACCAGAGACCTTCAATGCGCCTGCGTAAAGGACATTTGCATATGCTAATAGTTTCCCAGAAAACGAATGAATATGTATAACATTTCTCAAAAATCTAGTGAATATGTATGTAGAACATGTACTTAACCTGCACAGTTAGACCCGATGGTGTGCAGGATAGGTGGAGCGATCCCCCGTGCATCCAGCACTGCCAATAAAGAATACCTGCTTAATAGTTAATCAAACTATTGAGTTAATTTCTTTGAATCACTACACCATGCATAATACCATGGAGAAAAGAAAGGTCACAGGATTCAAGGAACTACTACTGCTGGTGCAAAAAAAAAGCAGACAGAAAAAACAGGAAAAGAGTCATGGACAGAGATTGTTGAAAGGGAGAATTTGAAAAAAATAATTCACAGAACACCTTTGCAAAATTGCAGTTAATGTATTTGAGCACTAGTGAGTCCCATGAAGGTCTGCAGCTCTGTGCAAGCCTCTGAGCAGGCACTAGCAAGCCTCTAGAGCAGGTACAAACACAGCACAGCATCCATCCCTCTGCAAGTGCCTAACTCAGCACAAGGCACTCCCCAAAACCCAGCTGCTCTATTTTCTCCTTTTGTAATATTTCTGCTACTGGGAACATGACGATGCCAGTGATTCTCTAGTAACTGGGCAGTTTTCACTAACTAGGGGAAAAGAAAAAATTTCTGGAGGTATTGTTCCCTGGGTGGGGGGGATAAACAAACCACAACACAACAGAAAACAAAAGCAAAAAAAACCAAAACCAGGTGGCTCACAGAGGAAAAAAATTAAAACGGACAGTGAGACCCCCAGCCCAGGACTGAAACACTCTCGTATCCTTATAGTACTGCTCCAAGTAAGAGAGCAAAGAACAAGAGAGGTAATGCAGGCAGGGGACACTCACAGTGAAGCTTTCATGCTGCCTTTTTTTTTTCCAGCATGATAATTAAAATGAATCAAAATATGAATTACAGATTGCATGCTATGCTTCATTCTGAAGTTGAAGAAGATTCACTTGCCACCAGATATTACAAATTTTGCCTGCACTTTTCCTGCAGTTTTTACTTGTACTTATGCAAAAGCATAACAAAATTCAGTGTAAAGTGACTAAAGTTGCAAACTACATGCAAACCAATAAAATGGCAACTCAGTCCTGAAGACTGTCAAATCCTACATAGAGTGCTAAATAAAGCAACCTTTTCCAAAGCGAATCTTAAAATTCATCTTGCAAATTACTCCTTGTAAGTTACTATTTCTCATACTGAGGTTTACCCCACAAAGAATTAAAAAAACTGGGAAATGCTAGTTCAACCCGTTTTACGAGAGCACAACTTGAGCATGCATTAGCAAGTGCTGAGCTATTAAAATCACAATATTCAGCATGGATGTTAGCACCTATATACATTTCCCCTAGTTCTTTATATCTCCTCTCATCCTGGGTCTGCATTTTTTATCAAAATGTTTTCCAGCCACATGAATCACAAGGATGTCAGCCCACTTGTGCATCTGTGCCCTCCATGTGGGAGATATCGGCATGCAGCTTTGCAAAAGCAGCGCAGGACACAGTGGGCCATTGTGATACACCCAGTGATTGACACACGGAGATCGGCGCAGTTTTGGAAACAGTGACATTTTGCCCCCAGATTTTGAAAAGTATGTTCCACCCCTCTGTCTACAACCCTGTGTCACCTGCGTGGCAGTAACCTCCTCCCCAAAGTCAGCACTTGCATCCTACACACTGCAACTGCCACAGGAAAGAGATGCTTCTCCAACATGCTGCCACTGTTTTACATGTTGGCAGACATGAATTTAGCCTTGAAATCTTCTAAGCCAAACAATGTCAAAGATATATAGCACCCGCACAGGCAAATAAAATATTTACGGGGTCACTGTTTGAAAACAGTGGTCCCATTGCAGGTTGGAAACACCATTCCCTCATGTCTGTCTGTGATATGTGATGGGCATTGCCTTGGGTAATCATGCCCAAGAAGCTTTGCTTCCTAGCTCTGCAGTTTTGGTCACCCTCAGTTTATAAAATACCACACTCTCGCAGCACCGTTTCACCGACCATGTGCCCACCAGGACAATGCCACCGTGGCAGTGTTGACCACAGGGTCCAGGCCCTTCATGTTTCTCCAACCCATCAGTACATGAGTGCTTTGGCATCTGCTGGAAAACCTTGCTGCAGCACTTTCAAAGAGACATATAGTACATAGTAAGATGCCCAATACCATAATACCATCAGGAAGAGTTCAACCAAAGACGCTTGAGCCGTTGATTCCTCCTGTAGACTCAAATGGTTGAGCACTGTCCTGGGCTGACAAAGGCACGTGCAGCAGCAAATCAAAACATGAGCAAACTCACCCTGTACCACAATCTGGCCATCTCACAAAAGGGTCCCCCCATGCACAGGGAGCTCTACTTGGTGAACTTGCACCCACGTTGCTTTTCCAGACTGACAGCTGTAAAGGACATCGGGCAGTTGGGCACCCCCGAGTTTGGGGACTCACAGCTGCTACCAGTGTACTCAGCTGCCAAGTTTATGTCTAATACTGGCTTGCCTTAATCATATGGATATAATCTAGATGAGATACAAATCTCAGGTAAAATTCAAATTCACCTTTACGTTACACTCAGACGATAGAGGTGGAAATAATGCAAGGCCCACCATACCACCACCTCTACGTTTCAGTAACGTGCAACAAGAATTCTTTTCCATGAAGAATACGACTTGAGGCAACATCAATCAACATTTTGAATTGTCCTGTACCATTCCCCCAGGCTACCAGAGGAACACTCGTGAAAGGACTACCGTGACCTAGTAAACCTCAAGCTTCCAGCCTGTGGAAAACAATCCTGTTCTGCCTAACCCCATCAAGGATACACCTTCACTCAGAACAAATAACCTCCTGCAGAGTCCAGTCCAGCTATCTGAGATGTCTTCTACTCAGCAAGGAAAGGCGGTTTTTCCTCATCATTCCCAGTAATAAATCTCCTCTCTCTAACTGAGAAAGCAAAAGGCAAGAGGCCTCAGAAACATAATGTCCCAGACAATCAAAAGCTAGCTTTTCAAGGTTTACAGATCTGAAGAGCCTTGTTTTCTAGAAGAGCAAATGCAGATAAAAGAGCATAAAAACCCATGAACTCCATCTCCAGTCTCAGTCCTTTCTTCTGCCCTTCTCCAGCTATCCCTGCTTGCCTTCCCACCTCCCTTACCAACCTCCAATCCTCTGAAACACCCTTTCAAGTCCTACAGCCTTAATTTATACTCAGGAGTTTTTACTCATTGCTGCGCTCCAATGATGCCAGCAAACTGCACGTGCAGGTCACATGCAGCTTCAGCAATTTGAAACAGGATCCCCCAGTCCATTGGAACTGGTGTGTGTAAGTGCAGGTGACAAAAAAAAGAAGTGTGAGAAATAGAGAACAGAAGGAAGCTAAACTGGATCATTTAGTTTTAAGATTACAAACTTCTGGTAATATATTTCTGGAAGTGTTAGGATTCTCGCAGATCCCCAAAAACATTTCCCATACAGGACTGCAAAAATCAACCTAAGTTTAGAATTATAGAGCTGAAACTGATTATTGTTTTAATTTCTAAAAGCTGCTAAGCTTAATTTTTTTTTAAGGCTACTAAGTAGTCATTAAGTATGTTTTAATTTAGATTATCAGCATCATTTCTTACATAATCATTGATCTGCTCATACTCATAACTAAGTTGTCTCACTTACTAACAAAAGTGCTGACAACTTGGAAGAGTGCCAAAATCATTTGTATTCACCTTCAGATAAAGGAAACCATGTTAAGATGTGATTATTCATTATAACAGAAGTAAAATGATTCTCCATATACTGTATTTTGCAAGATATAAAATATTATAATCTTTCACTTTTCAAAGCTGGAAAACTGACTGCCTTTTCATTTTTACAGAAAAAAATATGTACGCTTTGTTTTATTGTTGATAAATATTTGGAGAGTGCTTATGATGCGGAGTCGTGAAAAAGGGGTTCTTGTTTACCTCTGGATTATCGTCAATAAAGTTTTCATTAAACAGCACAGTTGAAAATATCACCTTCCTACAGAAGAGGTGGGCAGCAACTTGTTAATGAGAAACTTTTTGTAGCACCTCGGAGACTTTGCAGCATTTACCTGGTTACATTTTATACGCTTTTACTGTTAGCAGTAATTAAAATATGAACAAAATCCCACAATTATAAGAGCAGTTTAAAAATTAGGATACATTTTCATTTGATGAAAACCACTTACGCTGTTAAGTGTGGTTAAAAAGATTGAGACGGATCTCTTACCCAGACAGGACAGTCATGTACCACCAGTCTGACATTTCCAAACACGCAGGCTTGATATTCGGTAAAAACTGGGTTTCCAACGTGACTGGCAGACAAACTGCTGTCAATCCGGGAAACAAGAACACTCCTCCTGAGATAGCTCCAGATCAGGCTTGGCTGCTGACTGTCCTCAGAAAAGCTGTCTCTTTCATTCCCGAAGGCTACAATATTAACCGACCTAAAATAAAAATAATAAAGACAAGGCTGTGTTAACAAAGATGAAGGGCAGGGCTAAGAGGAAAAAAAAAAAAAAAAAAAAATCCCCTTAAATCAAACCTAACATATTAATCCCTCTGAATCCTCTTCCCTCCCTAGATTTTAACACCCCCCTGTAATGAACAGCGAAACACATACATGATCTCAAATCCAACAGCAGAACGAGCGCAAAGCGGAAAAGAAACCTGGAAACGCCACTTGCATTACAAATCCCCGGCCGGCTTCGGCTTTTTATTCGTCGGCGTCCACGCTCAGTGGCCACCCCGGGGCCCTTGCCGCATTCCCTCGCCCGCCGCCGGACGGGATAGATGGGGGACGGCTGCGCCGGGGGATGGACCCCAGATGCACCCCACAGCAGCACCGGTGGCAGCAGCAGCAGTGGCAGCAGTAGATGCAGTGGTAGCAGTGGCAGCAGTGGCAGCAGTGGCAGCAGTAGATGCAGTGGTAGCAGTAGTAGCAGTAGCAGGGGCAGCAGGGGCAGCAGTAGTAGCAGTAGTAGCAGTAGCAGGGGCAGCAGTGGCAGCAGTAGATGCAGTGGTAGCAGTAGTAGCAGTAGCAGGGGCAGCAGGGGCAGCAGTAGTAGCAGTAGTAGCAGTAGCAGGGGCAGCAGGGGCAGCAGTAGATGCAGTGGTAGCAGTAGTAGCAGTAGTAGCGGTAGCAGGGGCAGCAGTAGTAGCAGCAGTAGCAGTAGCAGGGGCAGCAGGGGCAGCAGTAGATGCAGTGGTAGCAGTAGTAGCAGTAGCAGGGGCAGCAGGGGCAGCAGTAGTAGCAGTAGCAGGGGCAGCAGTAGTAGCAGTAGCAGGGGCAGCAGTCGATGCAGTAGATGCAGTGGTAGCAGTAGCAGCAGTAGCAGGGGCAGCAGTAGTAGCAGCGGCAGGGGCAGCAGTCGATGCAGCGGCAGCAGTGTCAGGGGCAGCAGGGGCAGCAGCGGACGCGGCGGCAGCAGCCCAAGCACTGGCGGCCGCGTTACTCGGCGGCTGCCGGTGCACTCGAGGAGTAAGGCGAGCAGCCGCCCGCTCGGTCACAGCCATCGTCTCCTGACGTCAGCCAGCAGGAGCACAGCACACGCAATGGGCAGAGCGAGCTGACGTTGCCGCAGAGCCAACGCGGAGCAGCCAGGTCAGCAAAGGCAGAGGAAGGGCGCTGGGGCAGAGAGCAGAGCGCCACCCGCCGCGGGGGGATAAGGGCACGGCACGCCACGCCACGCCACGCCACGCCACGGCACACTGCTGCTGCTCCTGCTCCTGCTGCTGCTCCTGGTCCTGCTGCTGCTGCTGCTGCTGCTGCTGCTGCTGCTGCTGCTGCTCCTGGTCCTGCTGCTGCTGCTCCTGCTGCTGCTGCTCCTGCTGCTGCTGCTGCTGCTGCTGCTGCTGCTGCTCCTGCTGCTGCTCCTGGTCCTGCTGCTGCTGCTGCTGCTGCTGCTGCTGCTCCTGGTCCTGCTGCTCCTGCTGCTGCTGCTGCTGCTGCTGCTGCTGCTGCTCCTGCTGCTGCTCTTGCTGCTGCTGCTCCTGCTGCTGCTCCTGCTGCTCCTGCTGCTGCTGCTGCTGCTGCTCCTGCTGTTGCTCCTCCTGCTCCTGCTGCTGCTGCTGCTCCTGCTGCTCCTTCCCTTGCTCCTGCTCCTTCTCTTGCTCCTGCTGCTCCTTCCCTTGCTCCTGCTCCTTCTCTTGCTCCTGCTGCTGCTCCTGCCCTGCAGAGCACAGACCAGCCACAGCTTGTCTGCACCAGGGGAGAGACCGCGACCCCAGGGACCGTCACAGCTGAAGGCGAGAGCAGTGTGAAGACCCTCTGTTTTACAATATTTAAACCTCCCCCCCCGCCCCCCCCCCAGTGAAATAGTATCTACCTTTTCAGTATTAGGCTGATAACTTCTGAAATGCCACATAGATTTCTTACCGTTTAAAGCACAGTTTTCAAAAAGGGCAAGCTCTAATTATAATAAAATGAACAAAAATACCTGGATCCAAATCCACTCTAAAATGGCATGCTCTCCGTCAGATACCACGATACACACTAGAGTAACAAAAACAGAGTAAAAATACTTTGGACGCACTAAATGATAGATAAACCCTCTCTATTACACGAACGCATGCTGCTGTTAATCCCACAGGCAAGAACTCTTTCAACACAGGTCTTGATACAATTATCAACAGAATAATTAATAGACTGTTGCCTGCAAGAGAGAAAGGTACTATTCCACTATTGGCAAATGTGGAGATGACAACTGATGTCACTGCCAAAGTTTTATACCAATCTTGTATTGATTGGCCAGGCCAGTTTTAAAAATCAGAAGCATTAGTATCTGTTGTACGCTAATAAAGTCAAATGATGTTTATATTTTTATTATAAATTCTACAGGGCCTACTGAAGGGAAAAAAAAAAAAAGCAAAACCCAACAAAAACCCAACATAAAACAACAACAGATAATTTACCAGAACTTTTGTTTCCCCATGTTTTATCACATTCCAGCTTCTGCTTTTCAATCTAGCTTTGCTTACAAAAGACAAATGACAGGTGGAGGTTTTGTTTTTGTTCCCCCTCCCCCAAAAAAGTTTGAATCCATGATTCTTAGGTGAGTTAAAAAAAGTAGACAATCAAAGGAAGCCACTGGGTTTTCCCCAGATGATCCTCAGACTATGATGTATCATCCTCCACATCCAAATCCTCAGTCATGTCCAAACACAGGGTGCATGAAGTTTGTTTTGTGATAGCCGACATACTCAGAGCCATCACACTCTTGCAACCGTGTCTATTAGTGTATTTTTTCAAGGGCACTGAATATCCCTTGAAATCCTTAAATTTGAACTTGTAGTGGTCTAGATGTTGAAAATGAGGAAACCTTTGAGAGAAAAGTTCCTTACAACACTACTGAGCGTAACCTAGTGTAGCTAAATAAATAAATAAATATGCACACACACGTATATATGCATGCATGTGTGTATATATACATATACACACATATTTGCATACATGTATACATACATGTATATACATATACACACGCAGACATGCACAGACATAGAGAGTTGTAGCACCAAGGAAAAACTGGGCTGGTAAATAAGGCAGCCCTAGTGAGAAGTGACCCAATTAACCCAAACTCCAATTAGCATAGCTTAGTCATTGCTGCACACCTAGCCCTGCCCAAGGGTGCGAAGGGCAGGGGTACTAAGAGAGATGGAGGGTGACAAAAAACACTTGTTTTTCTCTCACTCTTTTCTTGAACCATCTGGGAAACTAATTAGGACTGCCAGAAGCATCAATTCTGGCAAATTACGCAGATGGTGGATGTGGCACTCATCTCACCTGATGAACAGCACTTAAAGCTTACAGACTAAAATACCATACTGTTTTAGTAACACTTCAGCAATCAAAAAGTTTAAAACAACATTTAAAAAGCAAGCATTAATATTGGATGAAAAATGCTGTCTGTTCTGTGAAAGTCGGTCTGTAACCCCTGTAACAACAGTTTTGTCTGCATTGCTGAGGGCCTACGCAATGCATTTCAAACAAACAAACAGAAAACAGAAAAGGAAATTAGTTCAGTTTTGCAGGGTAATTAAACCATAAATGGAGGAGCTGCTTGGTACCTCTAACTCAGATGCATTCTGCAAGTTAGATAGGCACTGCAAGGGAAAGCCATAAAAGATTGTTTAACTGAGAGAAGAGGATTATAGAGGATTGCTTGACTGTTCCCTGTCTGGCAATCTGGAAGGTAAGTATCTTATGTTCAGCAAACATTTCAGCAGCAGGCGTTTGCCACTGCTGCTGACATACAAAGAAAAAACTGCAGAAAAGGGAGTCTTTGACAGGGTTCAGGAAAAAACTAGCTTATTTGGCCTTGTGCACTTTACACTGACACATTATTATTTTGTTTCAAATTATTTTTCTTGAAGGTTGCCAGCGAGTATCTCAGATAAAGCAATGAAAACAAATACGCAGTCTTTGCTGACAAAGGGTAATGATACTTTCCACGGCAAGGGCATAACTGCAAAAAGTCAAGGAGGAAGATTTTTTCCTTGTGGAAGCTGTAGCTTCATTTGCACTGGTCCGTATATGACTAACTAATATGGCCCATATTTTCAGGGCAGTGAGGGGATTTACTGCACTTGCATTCAAAGCTGTTGCCAAGCCCACTCATTATCTGAGTCTGCATGCTGGTGATGTTCTGAGCGCTTTAGGTGCACAGGAAATTACGTTGCTCTAGGTGAGGTAAATTTCCAGGTTTGTTTTTGGGTTTTTTTTCAAAGGTACAAGATGACTCCAGGTAACAGTAATACGTTTTGCTGAATAGATCTGTTTCCTCCTAATGTTGCAAAATACAACCTGTGACAGGCTTGACTTTATTAGTGCTTGTTCACAGTGGAGATCGCTGCTGCGAGGTCTGCCAGCTGAGACCTGCAGGGACAAAGAACCAGCAAACAAAAGGAGTTTTTCTGTTGTTGTAGCCATCTGCCACATCCAAACCACTGAAAACAGCCCACGTGTGAGAAAGCAAGGAATGAGCAGTGGAACAGTGTTAAGGACCACTAATATTTTTCAGTACAACTATGCTAGAAAAATGCTGTAGGGCTGATTGGGCTTGGAAGCACAGGAGGTTTCCATCCCCCCATCAATACTGGAGCCAGTTTCAGAGGTGGCACAGCAGTTCTGGGCCAGAGGTTGCTATCCCTCCAGCCCAAGAGATTTCACTGTTGACTGCTTTCTAGATGTCCCTGGTGGAGACATCCAAAAGATCAGCACAAATCCCAAGGCTTTTGTATGAAGTTGTGGCATCACCATCCTTGGAGGCATGCAAGGTTTCACTGGAAAAGTCCTTGCACAACCCGAGGTCGATAGACGTGCTTGGAGTGGGGGCTGGGTTCGATGACCTCCAGAGGTCCCTTCCAACCTGAATTATTCCCTGACTCCACAAATCCCCTCCCTTCTGGAGAGTGACCACTAAGCCCTGTCCTTCACTTCCTCTTCTTACAGCAGCTTTCAACCCAAAAACCAACCTCTTGTCCAATCTTGTGGCAACTTAGTTTCTTTACAAAGTTTAATAAGATTTGCAAAAAGCTTCTCAAAGGCTTTTTGAAAATGCAAGAGGATTATTATGCCCACACGACCCCCTTTATCGGCATACTTACCGCCCTTCCTCCAAATGCCAGTGATGCTGGTCTTCACTGGAGCCTCTCCAACACCTTCCCAACAGACTGTGTTCACCCACGTGTCCCCTGATCTCATTCTCTATCACAGACGGTATCATCTCACCAGGAATGGCAGCCAGTCCCACTGCTTCGGCATTCCACAGGCCCTGCTAAAGCAATTTTTGAACATACTGGCAGCCTCCAACGGCACCTCCAATGATACACAGACCCCAGACCCAGTTCTGTGGTTTCTTATTGGAGTTTCTGAGGAACATCCTCATAAATGTTATCTACTCCTGGCCACTTATTAACATCTACTTTAACTATTTTTTTTCTAATATTACTGTATCAGATCAAGTAATGCAGTATCAGCCTGACACTGAATCAAAACTATGAAAGGGGTGAAAAAAAGATCCGATGGCAGGAGGAGAAAGAAAAATAACAGTTTTTTAATTTAAACCAGATCCAGTTTGTAGCAGAACAGAGCTGTGAAAGCAACTACTGAGTTGTGGAAAGCTGCTAACGCTGTGAGGGTGATTCATGGATTACCAGAAGCCAGCTCTGCTGCTGCTGCAGAAGTGCAGTGCAAGGATTGCTCTACAAGCTTGCTGCTTTCGGCGGTGGAGGGAACAAGGTCCTGTACCACGAGGAGGGGACCCAGTTGGCACTCACCTGCCCCAACCTGCTGCAGAGGTGAAGGGCTGAAAACATGCTGCAGAATAAGACACCCCACTCCCAGCGGTAAGTATCCCCAACTGCAGGTGTACGGCTGCACCGTGTAATTCTCACGTCATTGCTTAACAAGTGTTATTAATGGCATTAGATCCGCAGGATCAAAAAAAGTACTTTATTTCTGCTGGTTTAGAAACACAAGCCATCACCCCAGGGTGGATCTAGACCATCACGTCATGCAGAGGAGCACCATCCATCCCACCCCAGCCTGCCCTGGTTCTCCTTGCCAAGGCTTGTTGGCTTGGCCTTGTGCTGAGGCTAAGCTGTGGGGAGAGCTGGCCATGGAGCAAGCACCACGGGGAATGGGGAAAGGTCTCTGCTGGGGTGGCCCGGCCAGAGGTACTGACCAAACCACTCCGCAGGTCTCTGCTGCCCGGGTGTCCCCTTCCACAAGGGACTGGGAGAGATGTGGGACCACCTTGGCAGGAGATGCTGCTGTAGTTGGGGGGGCAGGGAAGGGAAGGGATGGCATATGCTCAGCAGGTTTTGAAAGTTCTGGGCTATTTTAATCCACTTTATGATCCCCTGGATAAGCGCTTAAGACCGAGTGACCCAGCGCGTGAATTCTGCAGGGAGAAGTGCCTCAAACTACTTAACGTGCTCCTGCAGAAGCTCTGCCCTTTGCCTGCCTACGGTTTTGCTCAGTAATGGATAACGTTTCTGATTTTTCTTACTGAAAACATACCACAGGAGTGCAGATATCATTCATTACATCAGGGAAATGAAAATGATCTAATAAAGTCAGCTGAACATGTGAGTTAATGTGCATTTTAAGAAGAGAAAATTAAAGAAAAAAGATCATACCTAGATATACAAAATATCTACCACATAGTATATGCATAACAAAAAAAGTTATTCATGTATCAAAGTTGCAAGTTCTCAACAAGTCACAAATCAAACCTCATTAGGAGTCAGTTTCCTGTTTAAAGTTACCTTCTAACCCATTTTATACAACTGCACTTCTCCAGAATTAAAAGGCAGAGCACATTGTCAATCAGCTTTCCTTATACAGATGTTAAACGACTTCCAAGTGGTCATTGGATGGCCATTTAATGATTAAAAAATAAAGTTGGTTTCCAAAAATCCAAAGATACAGTTCAGAGCTAGACTTCAAATCAGCGGCTTCTTTTTTATTATTTATTTATTTTCCTGATTTCTGCTTTCTTATTTTCCCTTCTGTTATGATTTCACTGCTATTTATTATAGTCCTTGTAGTTCTCAGCCTCCTCTGCTGGCCACATACCTTTAACTACAAAGGCCTGTATCGAGGCAGCAAGAGAGGATGATCTGTGTGTGGTAACTGAACAATTTTCATGGATTTGAATGTTGTCTTCACCACTTTCACTGTAACAGAAAATCACTTAATTTTAGTCTCACAGCCTCTCTCATTCTCCTGCACTCTTATACTACTTCTTCCAGAATGGCAGCCCACTCTCAAGAGGTATTTGGCTGCTCAGGAGCCTTTACTGGCTGAGAACTGTACATGTGATGTGAGAAATGGCATGTGATAATAGGACATATATGACAGTGTCTTTATAAATGGATTCTTTTTAAGAACAGAAGCCAGTGAATGACTATTTTCCTGCCTCATACCCTGGGTATATAATGTAGAGTCACAGAAGGGTTCTGGTTTGGGCTGTTGTCTTTGTTTTGTTGCCTTTTTTTTTTTTTTTCTTCTTTTTTTTTTTTTTTTGAAGTGCCCATCTGCACTAATTACCTCACCGCTGAAACCACTGAGGAGGACCTGGACAAATTTGGTAAGTTTTCACATAAAAAGTTTTCAATAAAAACCCAACATTTCTGAATGCCAGGTCTCCAAATGGAAAATGAAACCTTGATTTAATCTATAAATCAGTATTGTACTTTTATGGTTTATTTTCTCTAAGTTGAGGTAAATAAAAGTAACTACAAATTACCTTGTATTTGTTGTTGGTCTAGAGTTTGCACAGATATAAACTCACTGATCAGCACCAGATACTTTCTGTGTGATGAGATTTAGTGCCTGTTGCTTTATATAAACTCACTGCTCAGCACCAGATACTTTCTGTGTAATGAGATTTAGTGCCTATTGCTTTATTAGTAGTATTATAGTTGCAAGAAAAATGAGGCCAAAAGGCCAGACTGCTCAGCATGAAAGATGGTCTGCTCAGAAACCATCAAAATAGATTAGCGTTTAAGGGCCTAAATTTTTCATATTGCAAAAAAAGATCACTTACAGGAAAAAGCAAGAAGAGGAATTTTCCTATATTATAACAATATACTATTCTTGATACTGCAGAAAAACTAGAAGAATTGCCAAGCAGTTTGAAATTGCAGGCAATTGCAAAGACAGTCGGTTGAGCTGGATGAAAAGAACACACGTACAACTAATGTATCAGGTTCATTTTCCACTTAGTGTCTATGAAGCTCTAGCATCAGTAAATTGTCTAAACTTCCTTTTTTACTTCTTGTATTTTCTTTTTTCATGGCAGGCGTGTTGCTTTTCTGATGGTAGTATATGCATTATAAATTTCCATCTGCGTCTGTTCTATTAACCTCATAGTGAAACTTCATGCTTTGTTAATATAAAAGAATGCAGTTTTGTTTGAATTTCACAAATCTTTTCCTTTCTTAGAGTTAACATTTTCTCTACTGAATCATAAGAAAGAACAAAATTGCTATAATTTTCAAAAATCATGTTCAAAATCATGTTTCAAAAGTCACGTTAGCCTGCTAAGGATGAGATCTGACTTCTCAGTTTAAAACTGAAGACATAAACAGCATATGCCAAATAGCATCAACTTTATTATGGCAAAGGCCCTATTTCTGCCTTAGCTTCACTTCAGGGGCACTGGATAAGTCTCTGAATAATTAAGATGCTCTGACATTCTTACAGTGTAAGTATAAACAGTAAATACTACTAAAAGGTAACGTTTCAGGCACACATTTAATATGTTTTGTTTCTCCTCTGAAAACATTTACAAAAAAAATCAGGCTTTTTCTGCAAGAAAAGATTTGGCAGTTCTTCATTGTTGGGGCTTTTTTTCCTTATATTTGAATCATCAGCAACCTTCACTCAGTGTTCTACAGTGAAGAGTCTTAAATTACATCGTGCTTTTCAATTACGTATTTGGCAGCAACTTAAGCTATAGTCTTGAATGTAGATTCATATCTCCAGAAATCTTGCCAGCATTGCCTAACAATGCTTTTTCGTCTAACAAAAAATAATAAAGTAGGGGCATGATGTTTGGAAAAGACCAAGCAGAGCAGAACGTTTGGGAGCAAGGTAAAACAAAGGGGAAAACAAGTTGCAAAGAACAAAATCAATTGTGTTTTCTCTTTAATAGCAATAGGGGCTTTCTACAAGCTTCTAGGTTTATAGATTTTTGCATGGACTTTACAAGCAGTAGTTTATACAACAACATCCCTATAAGACAGTTTTATTCTCTTCTTTGGTTTACTTTTGGCAAAAATGTGTTCTGCTGGGACAAAATATTCTGGTTTTACACTTAGTTTCCCTCTCTGAAAGCCAATGCTCAGTAAAGTCTCTGTGCAATGATTTATGCAGCTTGTGCTTATTAACAAAAGTGAATTCAAAACAAAATAATATATAGCATCCAGACTAAACCAAAAATAACTTGTGCTTTAAGTCCAGGAGTGGAGTTACTTAAGGAATGGAGTTACATCATGGCTGAACTTACCTCTTATTTCCTCTCTATTACATGAAAATTTTAAAAGAAAGAACATAAATGGAACTTACTTGAAAAGCTTCAGTCTTTAAAAGTATTTTCCATTCTTTATGAGTCAAAACATTTGTACTAATTTAAAATTGAGCTGTCAGCAAAGTAATGAGTAAGTATATAGAAATATTTTATGTGACACATTTCTACAGATTGCTAAATGGGATTTAATTAATTGAGTTTGAATCTTATTTTGGTACATCAGTGGTTTAATATGTACTTCTCTGCTAGAGAACCTGTTGTTTTAAATCCAGTCCTTTTATGACTTTAATTCCTGACCAAGAGAAGCTTGAAACAATCAGTCAGTAAGGGCAACAATCTGATAATATCACCCACAAAAATTTCTGAACTGTGTAAAAAATAATTAGTTCAGGCCAGATATATACCACTGAAACCTCAGATGGAGTGCGAGTAGGCTCTTCAAAAATCTTACCTATCTTCTTGCAATCCCTGTGTTGTGGTATGGAGCATATATGGTAAATGCCTATCCATTAGATAATCTCAGAAGCTCCAGAATTTCTAAACTAAACAAAGACGAACTTCTCGCAAGTGAGTGGTCAAGACATTTGCTTGTGATGAGAAATGAATGTTTTACGGTTTTGATGTTCTGAATTCTGCTGATAGTATTCTCCATCTGTCTGAAATTGTGGCTCACGATTTATAGTATACAAGAGGCTGATCATTCACCTGAATTTGCGATTTCATACTCGACCACTGCAGACAGGAATAGCTTGGCAACAGTAAAACAATGTTTTTAAGCAGGTGCTGAAGAAAACTTAAAAGAAAATGGGTACTGCAATATTTTGCCTGTGATTGGGCAGTATTTTTTGCAAGGATGAGGATGAGCTCTTCATTATTAATTTCACGAAAACCGCTTCACTTGTTTGGGTTGGTAAACCTTCTAGCCCGATTATTGCAGGGGGTGGTCATGCACAAGTAAACTCTGAGCGCTCCTGGGGAGATGGAGCTCCAGTCCTCCAGTTTATGAACGGAGTTTACAGAGACAGTACCAGGCACCCCGTGCAAGGGGAAGGTGCCTTAGTTTAGCTCTGCGCCCATGAATCTTAGTGATTTTATCAATGTCACCCAATTCTCCCGGTGTTCAAAACCCTCCCAAGATGCAGCCAGACCTCGGACCTTCTTTCCTTCCATCCTTGCTGCTGCTGCTGCTGCTGCTGCTGCTGCTGCAGAGGAGCTGCAGAAGGTGCTTTAAAACTGGGGGTTGTGCCCTGCTGCTGCCTTATGGTCTGTACGGAAATTCTGAAACAGACTTTTATGGAGGGTGGATTTGACTGAAGGAGCATCAGAATGCCAAGCCTTATTCCCTAGCAAATATCAAAACTGTTGCTACGGATATATATAGAATGTATACATTACCACCACAAGCTAGCGACTTAAATCCAAAGACTTCTCGTTTATCTTGATCTCTAACCTGGTATCAGGCAGACTTTGAAGGCTAGTGAAGAATTCCTCTCATTCCTAATTGCCAATCTTTCGATTTTCAGTCTCATTTCAGTTGCTTTGTACATTCTGATGGTAAGACCACAATTTTTGTTATCAGTAAAAGAAATTCTCCCCACTAGCTTGCAGAATCCGGACACATTATTTAACAGTTTGAGGCACCTGGAATAACTGTTTCTGTGTGGATCACCCTTTTAGGGCCTCTTTGTACAATGTTATGTGAGGATTAGGACTGAAGTCAGTTCTGCTTGGACACATCATATGATGCTCTGTCTTCACAGCAGAGCAGCAGTGATGCACAAGCAAAAAAATCAAAGGAGTGCAGCAAAGAATGCCGAGATAGTAAGAAACTTCAAAAATATCAATTTAAAAGGTATAAACACTGGCATAAAGTATTGAGAAAGAATTAAAACGAGTTCACAAATTTATTTATTAGAATATTAACATGGGGGGAGGCAAACCAATCCATCTTTACTTCTGTGACTTTGAAAGTAATTAAATACTAGCTTTATTGTGTCAAAATAAACAACCAGATCATCACATTCATTTTTTCTGATTGCAATCAGCACAAGTTTCGCTTCTCTTGTCTTCTTTTAGGGGATGAGCTACCCATACTGTGAAATTAGCTGCAGCAGATACTGACAGGCTATTAAAGAACTGCGGTTCCTCAGAAGCTTCTCAGGTAAGTGCTGGTCTAGAATAAAGTCATGCCAAGACAGTGTTCCATTTGTAAAAACAC
Source organism: Astur gentilis (assembly GCF_929443795.1). NCBI lineage: Eukaryota > Metazoa > Chordata > Aves > Accipitriformes > Accipitridae > Astur > Astur gentilis. The sequence continues at coordinate 2,098,535 of NC_064919.1, forward strand.
TGTTATTTTACAAAACTGTTCTCATTAAACACCTTAGCTCCCAGAAGGAGATCCTGCAGAACAGTTTATTTGGCTCTCCTAGACAGATCCCCACATGGCAGGAAAATAAAGTCTTGGTGCATGTCTCTGTGCTTGCACCTTCTCAGAACATTAGTCGAAAAATTTGGCCTGAAAAATCAGTTTGTTTTCATTTGTGACCTTCATCTGGAGAGGAGGAGGAAAAGACTTCATGTCAGGGAATTTGCTAAAGGGAAGGATCACATATATTCATGGTCCCATTATGTAACCTGGACTTTTGGAACTGCATGTATAAATTAGGCACCTAAATAAGCGACATGTATCTGATCTTGAACAAGTACCTACCATTGATGTCAGCTAAAAGTCTTGCTGCCTGAAGTAAGGGATATAAGATCACAAATCTAAGTTACCTCATTACAAGTACTAAGGATGCTCAGAATTAATAAGGTGTTTTATTAATCTAGTATGCTGAAAGGAAATAACAAAGTGTACCAATACCATGTCTAGCTATTTTAGCCTCAGTATTTGCTTTTAACAAGCTTAACGAAAATCTCTGAACAATATTGCACCATAATTAATGAAATACAAAGTCTCAGACCTTCAAAAAGGCTCTGCGTTGTTTTTAGGTCATGGATTTGATTGCCATTTATTAGCACTGAAACATCTTGCATTGTCCAAAGATGAGTCTGTACCTGATTTCTTTCTTCACACCATCTACCAGAAAATAGATCATAATTATCATTTCACCTAGTAAGACGCTATAAAGTCCTACAGCTAATCTTGGTGGATTTGGGCCGGTAGTATCAGATGGTTTGGAATTGGAAATCATGTGTCAGACACCTGGTTAGGATGTAATGCAACCAGCTAGAGGAAGGAAAGGATTTTCCGAGATGTCTTGAATATAGCTCCAATGACCCTTTTTATGTTTTAGAAGGAGGGCTTCTTATGTAATACCATAAATAACAGCAAAACTATTTTTGAACTAATTTCTGATTATTAAGCATAATGGCAAAGACAAGCATTAAAAATACAGTAATTAAGATTATTATTGGGAAATGCAAGTGGAAAAGTTAATTATAAGAAAGGAAAACATCAGCAGAGTGATGTTAAAATGCTATCTGTGTTCTAAACAGATCTTGTGCTGTTATTTCTTGTTCGTTTGTTCTCAGTACTAACTTAGGCCTTCCGAGGTTTTTTCCAAGCTTCCTGTTCTACTAGAATCAACTAATCTACACTTGTCTATTCTTACTGTCCTTCTTTCTTTTTGTTTTTTTTTCTTTTGGCCACACTTCCCCGTACCTCCACAGCTGTATATTTTCAAGTAAGTTTTTTAAAATAAAAGCTTAATTACTTGAGCACATTAAAGGCATTTTGCTGATGGAATTAAAATTCGTTAGAGGCTATATGTGCTATTGTCATTAACTCTATGCTAATTGTTCATCATAGGCCTTGATTAAGGACTGTTGGGTTTCCAGCCAGAAGGGAGCAGGTCCGGGCTCTCTGGACAGGCTGTCTCTCCACCAAAGCCAAGCTGTGCCTGTGAGCCCCCACCATGGTCTCTCTCTCTTGCCCCCAGACCCCCAGCTGGAGTTTCATCCACACCCCAGTGGCCCTCGCACCGGGGGAGCGCAGGGATGCTGTCATGCTGAACGCGGGTCCCAAGAAACAGCGACTGCTCCCGACGGGACCTGGGAGATGCTCAGGGACCAGAAGGCACCTGGGTCACCCCTTAGTGCTGTAGGTCCCAACGGGGGTCTCCATGAATACTCACCTTCCACATTCTCCTCTTTTCCATAGCGTTTTAATTCTCTCGTTACATTCAAGATTAAGAGGAAACGAGGGTGTAGAGTCTCAGATCCATTACCAAGGTGACAGCACGGGGTTGCGATAGCAACCATGACCATCTTTTTAAAAAGAACCTCTTCTCCAATCTTTGCAGTACACCATCACTTACTGCTTGAGTGAATGAGTTCATTAAAGATGTGAAAAGTTTCTAGTTACTCTTAAAAAATTATTTCCTTGCTAGACTTCTTAAATATAGGCAAGTCACTTGAAACAAATTTTAATGGGCAATGACTAACAGTACCTTTCTCATTTTCCTGACACTTTATGCTATGATTCACTTAAGTACAGAGTGCTTACCTGAAACCAGCACTGAAGAAAGCTGTTGTTTCAAACAAAAGAGCTCTATGTTATGTACTCAGAAAAAACCCAAACAAGAGGTTTTCAGTATCTCAGTTCAGAGATAGGGGACTGGACCCAAAGTTAAGAGGCGCTATTTATGTTAAGTTTTGCCTCATTTGCCAGGAATAATGGGGATCGTTATCCTTTGATCTTGCTAGAAAATTGTGGAAAGTTTTTCAATGAAAACTTGGATATTATAGTGGTGCAGTTTGAGACATACACAGAGCAATTAAGATAAAACAAAGCTCAAGAGTCAGAGAATATTTAACACATAAGTAAAGAAGAAAACCACTGGACATTTGGTCTTTAGTCCTGCAAAACAGTGTATGTGGATGTAGACTTAATGAATTTTGCTAAACTTGCTTTTGCATCACCAAGCACTAATTAGGGAGAAGTATGAGATTCCCATATCCTGGTATATGAACTTTCTGTCAAAATGCCCCAGTCTTTTTATCACGCCAGAAGTTTTGCCCCTAACTTCAAGGCTGTCATGGTTTTGCATTTGAAAAAAGCTGGTGCGAGACATGACTCCATTACTGCATCACGCCAAGAGAAAATGAACTGTGCGTGCTAACATGGTGGGATTCTAACACAGCTCAGGTTGTGCTTCACAGTCAAATGAAGGCACTATTTCAAAAAGTACTGCTAAGTCACACCCTCATAAAAAAAGGACTGATTTTCAGTTGCTACAATACCCCTAAATTAGAAGGCTTATGTTTGTTGGAACCTGGATGATCAAACTCTGAAAAGGACGAACATCTGAATGAAGAAATGATCTTGCAGCTACCTCATTTGCCATTCACCATGTGCTACAGCCTAGCAGCTAGAGATTTATTTACAGAAAAAGCTTATGTAATATGCATATGTATGCATAACCATGTACGTTACCCTCTCTTAATCCAAATTAAAAGAAACCTGTGACTAGGTGCCATTCCCGGGTACCATGCAGCATTGTGCCAAGATCCCATCTCAGCAGAGTAAACATCGCACAAGTCCCACGTTCAGCAGGACAAGACACAGCTACAGTCAGTTCTCAGATGTGTATGCTGTCAAGTGCCACTGGGTTAAAAAAGATCTTGCAAAGAGTGAGGGCTGCTTGTTTTGGAAACTCAGTTCCTCCCTTTTGAAACAAACATCTGAAGTTTGCTCTCTGTCAGGCACCTTGCCCTCCATTGTTCCATTTCCCTGGCTGCAAGGAAACTTGGAGATGGGCGATATGTGAAAGACCTTGACAGTGATTTCGTTAGTGGTATCCATTCTTCACTAATTTTTATGTTGCTCCTGAGGCATAGAGATGGCGTTGCAAAAGCCTGTTTTATGTTAAAGCCCGGGAGTTTGTCAGAGGTCCCAAGGTGAAGTCGCGCTTTTTATTTCACCTGGAACAGCTCTGGCCAAATAAACTCATATTCTCGCTGTCGCTCTTCCCACCCGCAGCTCCTTTATAAAGGGACTCGCAGGGGGCTGAGAGGACCCCGTCCTCCTCTGTAATCGACCTGGTGACCCACTCCCACCTACCCTGCAGGAGCAGGACCGCCGCAGGAGCCCAGCCTTGCCACGCAGCCGTCAACAGCTCTTTGCAAAACAACCTGGGCAAAGACGTCCAAGGAGCAGGCACAGACCTCCCACGTGCGTTTCTAATTTTTGCCTCCAACCACCTGAACCACCGCAGCTGCAGCAGGAGCCTGCCTTTCTCCAGGAGGTAACGACTTCATCAGAAGTCAGCGACGGTCTGCAAAGGAATACGCTGTCCCCTCGGGTCCCGACCACAGCTCCGGGGTGAGCTCTGCAGAGCCGGGCACGGGGTGGGGGGGGGGGCTTCAGGAGCTTTCCGGCAAGCAGCCTCGTATGTGTAAGAAGTGGCTAAATATGTCACTGCTTAAGTAATGGAAAAGCTGGTCACCACCGTTACAGAGCAAAACTGCTGCCCTTTGCAAGGGGCAGCAACTGCGAGCTGTGTCGCTTATCTGAAATCTCAGGAAGGGGCTTTAGAACAGCTCTGGTTTTGTCGCTTTTGGACTTAAAAAGACAAGAAATGAGGTTTATTTTGTTTAGCCTTAAGGAACTTTCAGATTCCTTCTTGTTTCCATTCTGCACTGAGGAGATATGGAGAAGAGTGTTTGGGTAAATGCCAAAAACCCATTTAGTATTATTTTTGTTTCATTTTCAGTACTTACACTTTTTTTTCTAGAGGAATACTCATCTATACCCCAACTAGGGAACATTTCAAATGTTAATTTCTGCTTCAGTTTCACAGCTATGAAGTACACATAATATTATTCACCAGGGAACTGAATGATAAAATTTTAAAATGCAGGCTATATGAGGCAATAATATTGACTTACTGTATTTTACTGCTATGAATGTTCTTGGAAAGGATTCTTCCGTTCTGCGCAGCAAAGAAAAATTGTTTAAAAGCTGTCCATAAAAATGAACAGATAATTACTGTTAAACCTTGCATTGTCCACATTACAGGAGCAAAGCCCATTGGGATAAGAGATCAACACAGAAGTAGCAAACATTTTTAAATGCCAGTATGTTTTGTCTTTATAGTTAATCAATTATTTAAAAAGCAACAGAAAAAATAACCAGGAGTACAACATTACATAGGATCACAGAATCACAGAATGGTTTGGGTTGGAAGGGACCGTTACAGACCATCTAGTTCCAACCCCCCTGCCATGGGCAGGGGCACCTTCCACCAGACCAGGTTGCTCCAAGCCCCATCCAATCTGGCCCTGAACACTGCCAGGGATGGGGCAGCCACAACTACTCCAGGCAACCTCCTCGAGTGTTTCATCACCCTCACTGTAAAAAATTTTTTCCTTGTTCTAGTCTGAACCTACCCTCTTTTAGTTTAAAACCATTATGCCTTGTCCTATCACAACAAGCCCTGCTAAAAAGTTTGTCCTCATCTTTCTTATAGGCCCCCTTTGAAAAGCTGCAGTAAGATCTCTGTGGAGCCTTCTCCTCTCCAGGCTGAACAACCCTAACTCTCTCAGCCTTTCCCCACAAGAGAGCTGTTCCATCCCTCTGACCATTTTGGTGCCCCTCCTCTGGACCTGCTCCAGCAGGTCCCTGTCTCTCCTGTGCTGAGGACCCCAGAGCTGGAGGCAGAACTGCAGGTGGGTCTCACCCGAGCGGAGCAGAGGGGCAGAATCCCCTCCCTCGACCTGCTGGCCACGCTGCTTTGGATGCAGCCCAGGATACGGTCGGCTTTCTGGGCTACAAGCGCACATTGCCGGCTTACATCCAACCTTTCATCCCCCAGTACTCCCAAGTCCTTCCCTGCAAGGCTGCTCCCATTCCTTTCATCCCCCAGCCCCAGTGGGTTGCCCTGACTCAGGTGCAGGACCTTGCACATGAATTTAGTTAACATCAATCCTCCTTTCCACTTAGCACATGTAAACTGATAACAAAAATCTGTGTGAACACCTGCATCTCCAAACTGATAGTGAGCTTCACATTCTCTTCCAGTGTTGAGTGTCATGAAAAATACCATGAGCACTGCAAGCTGACACAGCCTCCTGGGAGGTGGTATTCATCCTGGACATCTATTGCTTTTCAAATTCAGATGATGGTGCTGGCTTCTTGGCTGCTGAGCCAGTCCAGTGCCAGGAACATACAATGCAAGGCCATACAATCAATACAGGGCAAAGAAACCACTGCACTGCTCTTCCGTCCCTTCCTGGGCCAAAATGCAGCTACAGAATGATGCAATTTTTTTCCTGGAGCTATCTGTGCCAAATAAGCATGAAATATTTTCAGGATGTTCAGTACACACTGTAATAAAAAAGATGATACTTTTTACTTGAATGGGGATGTATCTATGTGTCTTGGATGCTAACTGAAATCAAGGCAGGACATTTGCAAGCAGAGATAGTATCTCCTGTTAAATAAGTCACATATACACATGAAAAAAACAGAAAAGCCTTCAGGCGCCACAGCCCTACTTCAGTGTGATTAAAAGCTTTAGTTGTTTTTCCAACTACAGTGGCTGGCTTAATAAAATATATTGCCTTTATCTGTAACCTCTGTGTTGTCTGGGTCTTTAGTAAACCACAGCCTCAGCAAAAGTTCACTGTAATCTGAAGAGTTAAATTATTTGTAACTTTTTTTTTTTTTTTTTTAAATGAGATAACACACATTTTACCATAACTTTCATGTAGGATAATTATTTCTGGAGTAGTCTTTCCTTCATAAGCCTTGGACTTCTAGCTACTACGGTTTGCAAGAACAAACATCTCTTTTAGCAGACCAATCCCACTGTTCAAGTATCACAGCCAGTGCTTGTCAGGGGACTGTCTCCATCTCATGGAAGAAGAGTCATTAATGGGCTAATGAGGCTATCCGCACCAATTTCCCAGCTTGTGTACCTACAAGCAAAACTGGCACTTTCACTTTTAGCCTACATGTCAGATGTTGAAAACTGTGCTTAACTCTTCATTCAAGTAAAAAATTCCACTTAACGGAATCAGTAGGTTTGCATGAATAAATGCCACATAAAAAACAATGTTTGCTGGACAGAGTTCAAAGAACTGACCCAACCCATCACACCCCCCCTAAGCCTCCCCTACTTCTCCTGCATCCCTGCGCCCTCAGCACGGTGCCGGTTTAACCACTGGCGCAGCCGGCTGAACTTGCTGGCCAGGCAGAAAGCCACTCACCCCCGATGCCTCGGATGCAGCCGGGACAGGGAAGACCCCATCGGTGGGATCGGCTGTGGGACCAGCTGTGGTGACCGAGCCCCCCCTTCTCCTTGCGAACATTGCTGACACAAACCCACGAGCACCTTGCCACCACGGGCAAGACAGAAAGCTGCACTCTTTGATGGAAGTCCGCCTGCGGTTTGTGGTTTGCTTTCGGATCACAGCTGCAAGTAATTGCGCGGAGGCGAAGCTTCTCTCCCAGAGCTGACTGGAGGACAGAGCCAGCTGAGGATCTCACTGGCGTGGTGACGTCCCCCCGGGCAGGGACGCCTGGCTGGATGACATTGCCGGTCGCCTTCATTGTAACCGTGAGCGATATCTGTATTATCATCGCTCTTATCGCTATTCATAACGGCTTTTACCCGTCCTTATTTGAATAGAGTTAGATCTGTCAGATCTAACGTAGAAAGCATTAGCGAGTACTTAGATGCTTAATAAAGTCTACACACGTTAGTAATTCCGATGTTTGGCTGGTCTAACTCTCTCCCTGCTGGAGCTCAACGGGTATGGTTCTTTAGTCTCCCATTTGCAAACATTATCCTACGGACATTGGTCTGGTATCGTACGTGGACCCGCTTTAAAAACCAGTTGGGTGGAAGTAAGGCAGCCAGGGAGGGATCTGGGCACTGCTGTGACCCAGACCCACCCAACAGCCTCAACCTTTACCGATGCACAACCCCTCAGGGCAGTCGGGTTATGACACCGGCTCTCCCACCGCACAGCCAGCAAAGGGCTCTCTCCCCACACGCATCCCCTCTCCCCACACACAGCCAGAGGCTTAAGTACCTCTCCAGCAATATTATTTCCATTCCTTATCCCCTGCTCCCTCCCACTAACCTTCGAAAGCAGCTGCCAAGCCAAGTGGGCAGAGCGATGGGACACCTGGGAATCGGCGAGCGCTGACTCTCACAGCTCGTGATTGTACGATCTCAGGGGAACAGTGAGAGTTACTTTTCCGAACCGTATCGGAAAGCACAGGTGCAAACTTCAGACCTGACTTCATTCAAAAATTCAGCACGAAATTGGGAACTGTACATTTTGCTATTGCAAAGGGCTTCAAAAGTGAAAGGCTGGCTTTAAAATTGGTTTCCTACAGACTACACATTTTTTGCTGCCTGTTGTGATCTCCCATCCTGCAAAGACTGCTCTCACCAACATATGTGCTCCATATGGGGTACACTCATGAACTTCTGAGTCCTGCCTTTGGAACACTTTTTACACTGAAGGTGTCCTTTATTTCGTGCGCAGCACTAAATCAGGTCAAGGGGACATGGTGGAACAAGGCACTACATGCAGAAGGAAAATATACAGCATCCAGCTTTACAGCTAATATTGTCTAATTAAGGTTTATGGTGCCACTACATCAGGTCAAGGCTCAAGCTGCAGTTCAAACTACTAGCATAGTTTTCACCTGACTTTCTTGAAAAGATGGCTCCATGATAGGATAAATATAACTTGTTATTCTGTTCAAGCTGCTTGTTAAAGCAGCTTACAGAGCCAGAATGTCTTGCAGAGTCATCATGAAAATTTTCAATCCACAGCACAAAATACATTTCTCTGTTCTTCGCCTGGCTGATTAATGGTGGGAAAACAGATGGTGTTTGCTCATTTGTCAAATTAAACTAAACCCCCAAAATTATCACCAACAAAACACTCCTCCTGCATGATTTGGAGGGTTGATCTTAACATTGCTCTCATTAACACATCTCTCCAGGAAGCTCTAATTATCCAGCCAGTGACTTTTTGGTCCTTTGCCCACAACTACTCATTCCTTCTGTCTCTGCATTGTCCCTTAAATGCCATCTCAGTCTCACTCCCTTAATTAACCACTCCTCATCTCCCTCCTTTGTCCTGCTATTAGTCTCTAATTGCAAACGGCCAGGTCCCAGCCTTCCTCCATCCCCACCTGCGGTTCCCTGGACGGCTCTCGGTCCCCCACTCTGCTTCAGTCTCCTCACTCCCAAAAGTGCCTTTTGCTGCCTGTCCTGGTTTTTCCCCACTGAAGTCTCCTTCCCCCACGAGTACCAACACCTCCTCTTCTCACCCATCCTGATCCTCCTCACTTCTCACCCAGCTCCGGTGCCTGCCATCCCTGCTTTCCCATCACATCCCATATCGCCCCGTGTTTCCCCTCCATTCTTCCCTACCAACCCCCTGACTGGCTCCCTTTCAGGATAACCCTTGTGTTTTCCATGTCTTCACGTGATATATCAGTATAACTAGAAACCCAGAAAGGGCTGGCAGGACAAGAGACTCAGAAATGCCCAACTCTGGGACATTAAATGGTTACCACATTTTCAAATTAGGTGTGTATTCTAGCACTTCAAAGCTTAGACAAATAAAACGGAATACTGAGTATATTTTTTTAAAGGTAGCAACTTTAACACGCTGTAGGTTTTGTTCTTTGCTGTTAAAAAAAAAAAAAAAAGAGAATCTAACAGCCAGCCAACTCTCTCTCCTTTGTTCACAGCCACCTGAGTTAATAACTCTCTGTTCCTTCTGTGATCATCAATGAGAAAATTGTGGGGAAAGCAAACTAACTGAAAAACTGTAGATATTAAATCAATGTGATCTCTCCGAGAATAAGAACATGTTTAAAGTAAAAGAAAAAAACACCTTAAAAGCTTGAAGATAGTTATTATGCTTGGGAAGTACTGAAGAAAAGGGACTTATCTAAGCCTAGACATGCAGTTCTACTGATTTCATATGATTAACAGCAAACATACGATTAAACACTTTGCTGGACTTTACCCAGAAAACGCAGTTTTAAAAAAGCCTGACCATTCTTCCACAAATATGAACATGTTCATGAAACTTGCAAACAAAATCTCCTACTACTTACATTCTACTACATGTCATACATGTAACAGCCTATTACTCATAACTGATACTTTCTTAAACTGAACCGCATCTTTATTTATTTAAATAGTCCATTTCTATTAATGCAGTACATTAAAAAACAAAAAAAAAAGAAATAAAAATACTACCTAAACAACCGCATGAGTCAATGCAGGTATATCTGAAGATCTTATAATACTTTTTTTTTATATGATCCATGTCTTTCAATAGGACAAGACATCCATGGTTAAGTTTAGTCACAGGTGAAGGTAGTTGGGTGAGGAGGGAGGGAAGCGAAGCAATTCTCCAACCCCCCCTGCGCTGCCCAAAGGGATGTGTGTCACCTCCCCACCTGCCTCACTTTCCTGACATCTACCCTGTGGCTGCAAGAGGAGGGAGAAAGAAAAGGTTATGTATTCCTTTAAAAAACGAAGAAAACACACAAACAAAAAAAACCCCACAGAACTGGTCAGTACGTAACAGCATTTCCTAGCAGACGACAGAGACGTGATTCAGAAGGCAGGCATTTGCATCTGATCTCATCGGCACTGGCTGGCTAAGCGGTCAGCGAGAGGAAGAGGAGGAGGAGGAAGAAAGCATTTCTGTGCTGTGGTCCTTATAAAATAGAAAACTGAAACAGGTAATCTCAACGGCACTGTGAAGGTGCCACGTCTCCCTGTCAACCATGAAAACAATGTAAGGAGGCATGATCAGAGGTGGAGATCTAAATTTAAACACGGTGAAATTAATTGATTGTGTGCTTTGCTTTTTTCATTGTGATCAGCTGGGCACAGATGTTTTCCTCTGATACTTCCCTATGCCTCACTACTTTTAAATACATTTATATGAACAATGGTGTTGACACAGACCTACTTACCCTTCACATCCATTAAAAGCAAGACAACCCACCGCACGCACAAGAGAAACTTACAGATGAAGACCAGGCAACTTCAAACTGAACCTGATCATGACCAAACTTTGCAAACAGCCAACAAATCACCCAAAAATGCACCCCAAAGAGTTGCAGCCCTGCAGCTGCAGCCGTGCAAGGCAATGTCAAGCATTCACACAGTATCTTCGCAAGCCTGGACCCTATGGGCTGGGCAGGAGGACCCACCGTGTCCCAGAGCCCATCCTGCCCTCACCCAGCACAGCATGGAGGGAAACTTTCTCGGAGGGGTTATTGGGGCTGATCCGACGCTACACTGTGAACGCACAGAGAGAAACCTAACTTTTGGCTCTAAATAGAAAGCACGCTTTTTCAAATGAATGTATAAGGATGTATTTACAATAAATAAAAACAAACAAACAAGAGCCGCTACATTACGTATCAGGTTTTTATACCCAACAGCTTCTTCCTTATCCAACAGAATCAGGAGAACAAGCTATACATGACAAATGCTCATCACACTATTTGATGAACTACCAAAAGCAATTCAATGAGGAGAAGGAAAATCAGTACTTCTATGGTAGTAATATACAAATAGGCATAAAAAAGGTCACTAAAATGTGCTCAAGCTTTGTACTTCTCTTTGTGGCACTTACTAAACATGAGAGATCACTCACATATCTAAAGAGTTAAAAGTTTCCATGTCATTTATACCGAAGGCATTATAAGTATAAACTGTTTAGTATATAAACATAACCTTTACACCTGACTATATTTACCTTAAACTGTGTAATGTGTTTTATAAGCAGTAACATACTACATTCCCTCCTAAAAATTAAAACAATTCTAGCAAAATAGGATTTCTAAAATATCACATATTATGAAGCACTCTGCTGTAAACAAGTCTTTTCGAAATGGAAGTTAAAAAAATAATAATTGGCACAAGATCAGTCGCATTTCTGACAATGCAGAACTTCTTACTGAATTCTATGTGTTTCAATGCTTTCACATAACATTAAGAGTAGAATTTAATCTGTAGACAATCTTCACAGCCATAGTACATTTTTATTTCACGACAATGGTTCTCCGTTGGGGCATTCACCAGGATTCTGCTTTCTGGCTGTGACTTACTCTGCTGCTTGTGAGTTGCTTTGTTTTTCCATAGCTAAATCACCACTATTTTTGTACTTGTCAGCAAAATAATCTGAGTCAAAGCTTACAGACAAATCTGGAGGACTCACATAAACGTTTCCATTGTCTATTGTGACTTTATGAATCCTTTGTTTGACTCCTTTTGATTGCCACTGTGGTGTTGGTGATGGCTCCAAAGGGTTTATTCCTTCATATAATCCTTCTCCTGTTTCCAAAGTAATTTTATACTTATGCCAAGGACAAACAATACATGCTTGACCATTGATATCCTGCAAGAAGAAGAAGAAAAAATAGCACTGCATCAGCTTCTGATTCTTCCCCTGGAAGAGTATCTAGGACAAAAGACACGTTTGGTGATTTGGCTGCATGGCTGTCTGCTATTTTACATATATAACCACTTCTTTCGATGTCAGGTTCAGATAAAAGTATTCAGAAAGATGTGTTACGAGTTTTCACATGACTCTATGATGCTATGTTATTTTTATTTTGCTTACGTACCTCTATTTCCCCAAGACGTAAAGGGCCTCCTTCATCTGAAACACAGTAGAACACAATATTAATTTATGCAGCAGATTTTATGCTTAATTGTTGCAACATTGAGATCGTATGTGCAAATATCTTACGGTAGCAGCGAGAGTCCATAGCATGAAATTTCCCTTCATGGTAGAAAACAACAACTTCTCTGCCGTTGACTTTGGCTGTTACTCTTCGGGACTTCTTTATGTCATCTTCTTTGCCAATCAATATAAGACCATCTGGCTCCATCTCAACTGCTCCTGTGCTTGAGCTGCACAAATCCACATCCTTAAAAGACAAAAAATTTTAAAAGCCACTTATAAAGCAGTTCATGTTTGGATTTCTATGTGGAGAACGGATGTCTCGGTCCCAGAGAAAAAGCCAACCCATTTAACACATGAGATGAAAGGAACAGAAGTTCTAGTAACAGATTATCAACGAGCACACGAAGCAAAGCACAGGAGTTGGGTGATCATGTTTAGCCAACGTCTTCACTAACAGCACCGGGACTAGGAAAACCAGCTGTTGCAGAACTGATACCTGAGGCTGAGGCAAGATAAATTCTCAATCACTATTCATTTACTTTGCACTTTAATTGCCTTATCCCCTGGACAGCTATATGCAAAAAAGATACAAGGACGCTACTTGTAAAATACTATACCGTTTAGCTATGCAAAGGGAAAAGAGTAGCATTTAGATGTAAATCCAATACTCTTTAAATAACACTATGGCTAGAAATACAGACTGATGTAACTCGATAAAAAACTTCCTCTGCAGAAAGGGAAAAAAAAAAATTGTTTATGGAGAAGCTGTATTCAACCTGGCCGTTTGAGCAAAAGTGTCTGCCTTTCCCTTCCTCCTCTTACCTATTTCAAATGTCTAACAGCCTCTCCCTCTCCCAGCAGAGGACATAAGCATTCCTATTAAATTTGCTTACAATTACCTACTGTGTTCCAGTCCCCTCTGAATGCCCAGCACAACCATACCACCCTCGCTTCCTCAGAAAATCAGGCTAAAAAAGGCCTTTGTACATGCCGAGACCAAAGGGGAGCCGCGGGTGGGGGCGATCCCGCTGCAGGGGGTTGCAGAGCCACAAAGAGCCGCACTGTACCTTTCCTCCGCGCCAGATCGCAACGGAGATGAGAAAGCAGACGAAGAAATGGAGGCTGAGAATGATGAGGTCCAGCATCGCCTCTCTTCGCTGTGCCTATGGCAGCTGTCCTGCCTTGTCCACATATCTAACGTCGTGCCTCACAGCCCCTCTTTACGTGCAAACCGGAGGCAGCAGGGCTGTCCCCTATAGCACCAGGGGCAGGATGTATGGAGGCTCAGCACGGCAGGACCCATCTCTGCCAGGGCTGATAAGGAGCAGGGACGTGCTGGGGCTGGCCTGATAACAGAAGAAGAGAACTCCGGGTTCCTCCTGCCACCATCCCTGCCGTGACCCCGTGCCACCACCGCCTCCTCCAAGCGGGACGTGCTGAATCAAAATCCGGCTCAGAGCCGTGCATTACGTTACGTGTTTATTCGGGATCAGCCACTGCGTGCTTCCTAATAAACCGTTACAGGCGGGAAGACTGGTACAAGTGACGGTGTGGCATTTTCAAGGCCAGTTGTTATCTGATTTGCAGACGCTCAACCGTAAGGACTGACCCTCTGCTTTCCCGTTTACAGGAACTTCCACCCAGTCTTACCTAGAAACTGAAACGTCACTGTCAGACTCACAGGGCGATCCAGTACGACATTGACACTTATCTTCTTCAGAAAATAAGCACAGCACATAGCAAACTAACCACAAGAATGGGACTAGGAGATCCCCAGTTTTTTGCTCTTTTTACACCTTCCAGCTTACTTTGCCTATAAACTTTCCAAATTGGCCAAAATCTTAACATGCAGAAGCCTGTAGTTAGAAACACTCTTACGAAGACACCTCCAAAAAATTTTGTGTCTATATACATACACATTCAGAAACAGACACACATACACAAACACGTACCTACATACAGCAATGCGCGCGCGCGCGCGCACACACACACACGCACATACATAAGTACATCCAAACCAGTCTTAAAATAACACTTGGCAGCAAACCCCCAGCTCATTTAGTGATGACATGTGTACAGTCAGCCTGGGTTTTTTATACATAAATTATCGAGGCATCCCCGGTCTGAATCCTGGCTCAGACTGTCAGCACTTTGTAGTGGCCCACCAGCATAAACAATTAATGGCAAACAGCTTCATTTTCCAGTCAAGGTTTCCACGCTTAACCTACAAGCCCTGTAACCAGACCCTCTTCCTGCAGACCTACTGTTGGCCACTTTCTCATCCACGAAGCGGACGCGTAGCTGCAAAGTATGAACAGAACATGCGAGATTTCAACCTAGAGCAGCCCAGGAGGCGGTGAAAGCCCCAAAGGAGGCAACAGTTTCTTGCCTAGAGGAGTCCCCCGAGTTTCGGACAAGACCCAGCATAAGGGAAGGGCAACAACAGACCTCCGAGGTGTTTTTCACCCGATGTCACCTTCTCCATCCACCTCCATCTCAGCCCCTGGCTTGGTGCCACCTGGACAACACTGCCTGCGTGGCTGGAACCACACGAACGAAGACCTGCTCTCTCCTCGCTTCCTTTAAACAGTGCAGCCACGGGCGCTCAGCGTGGATCAGGAGTTAGCTGAGCTGGTGAGCATCGCCTGCCTCTCCAAAGCACATCATAAACGGCAACTTGTCTGCCTGCCCTCTCGCAGCCCCTTGGGAAACACGCTCTCCATTGCAACCTAAGGTGAAATAACAACCAGTTTAGGTTGCTCCTGGTTTTTTCCAGGCCGATGACTGTATTAAAAACGTCTGCCGAAACGAGAGATGGAGTACCACGGCCCACATAACCCCCCTGGATCCCAGGACAGAATCCTGAGCTACCAGCCGGCTACCAAGAGTGGCACCTAGCCACGGAAGTAAAACCGTTTCAATCAAAAAGAGGAAAGGTTATCATCTCCCCTCCCTGGCATCCCACCACACACACACACACACACGAGAAGTTGATTTTCTGCTAGATTTTTCCTGATGTCTTCTTCAGGGTTTGGCCGCTTTGACGTTTTCCGAGCGACCCGGCACCGCGCTGGACGGAGGCGCATCCCTGCAGCCATCTGGTGGGAACGACAAGCCGAAGGGATTCGGGAGCAGCGAAAGGATTCGTTTCCCAGCTAGAAACACCAGCTGGGTTTACGAGTCGTAGTCGTTCACGGCTGTACCCTGCTCCGACTCCTTCTCCCCCTTTGGGGAAAGGGAAAACGATATTCCCCCCCCACCCCACCCCCCTACCCCCGATATCCCCCCCTTATCCCCCCCCGGGCGGGCCGTGGGCCCGACGTGTCCCGCGGACACGGGTGTCGGGGGCGGCCATCCGTCGGGGGGGGGGGGGTCGCGCCGGCTGCCAGCACCTCCCGTGCGGAGACCAGCAGAAGGGGCGACGGGACGCCCCCCCCCCCCCCCCCCACCGCTCCCCCGCGGAGGAGAGGGATGGGTGGGCGGCAGCGGCCCCCCCCCCACCCTCCCGCCCCCGCCCCCCCCCCCCCCGGGTCCGCCGGGGGCTGCGCTGCCGGCATCGGTCGGTCGGAGGCTACCGAGCCAGCGGGCTTAGTCGCCCGCCGGTGCCGGGGGGGGGCGTGCGATCCGCCGTGCAGCGCAGCCCACCCTCCCACCACCCCCCCCCCCCCCCGGTGCCGGCTGACGGCCAGCCCCTATAAAATGCCTCCGGGCAGCTCCGCCGCCGCCGGGGGAAAAGCTCGGGGGACCCGACCGGGCACGATGGAGGAAGAGGGGGACCCCTTCCCTCCCGGCCTCAACCTCTCCGCCCCCGGCGTCCCCCGAGCCCTCCCCGTCCCGCGGGCGGCCGGGGCGGGCGCCGTCCTTCTGCTGGCGCTGGCGGGCAACGGGCTGGTGCTGCGGCGGCTGTGGGGCTGCCGGCCCCGCCGGCGAAGTGACCTGCTGGTCGGGCACCTGGCGCTGGCCGACCTGGCGGGCTGCGGGCTGGCCCTGCTGCCCCGCTTGGCGGTCGAGCTCCGCGGTCCCGCCGGCTCCCCCGGCCTCGTCGCCTGCCACCTGCTGCCGCTGCTGCAGCGTTGCGGGCCGCTGGCCTCGGCCCACGGGCTGGTGCTGCTGGCGCTGGAGCGGCGCCGGCCGGCTCTGCCCGCCCGCGGCTTGGCCACCCTGGGCTGGCTGCTGGCTCCGCTCCTCGCCCTGCCCCAGGCCTTCGCCCTCCGCCCGGCTCCGCGCCCCGGCGAGCCCCGTTGCCGCAGCGTCTTCGAGGAGCTGCCGCTTTGGCAAGGCCTGGCCTTCGCCGCCTACGAGGCGGCCACCGGCTTCCTGGCGCCCGCCGCGCTCCTCTGCTGGGCCTGCGCCCGCAGCCTGCCCGCCCTCGGGGCCGCCCGACGGCGGCGCGGAGGGCCGGCGGGGAGCGGCGGGGGTCTCCCCCGCGGGCGGGCGCGGGTGCTGCGGCTGCCGCTGGTGCTGGCGGCTCTCTTCGCTCTCTGCCGCCTGCCCCGCTACGCGATGGAGCTCGCCTTGGCCTCGGCGCCCGGCGGCGACGGCGAGGGAGGGCGGCGGGAGGCGCTGGCGGCGCTGGGCATCGTGGAGGTGGCCAACAGCGCCCTCAACCCCTACGCCTGCCTGCTCCTCCACGGCCGCCGCCGTCGCCGGGTCCCCTGCGGGACCGGGACGGCGACGACCGCCGCCGTCGCCTGCTGCTTCTGCTGCTGCCGCCCCCCCCCAGCACCCGACGGTCGGGGCCGCCGGGGGGCCGCTCTCCGCCGCCCGCTCCGCCGCCGCGCCCGCACCCCGAGTACCGCCGCCGGCACCCCGAGCGTCCCCGGCACCCCGAGCCCCGTAGGCACCCCGAGAACCGCCGGCACCCCGAGCCCCGTAGGCACACCGAGAACCGCCGGCACCCCGAGCCCCGTAGGCACACCGAGAACCGCCGGCAGCCCGAGCACCGTAGGCACCCCGAGCCCCGTAGGCACCCCGAGCACCGCCGGCACCCCGAGCACCGCCGGCACCCCGAGAACCGCCGGCACCCCGAGCACCGCCGGCACTCCGAGAACCGCCGGCACCCCGAGCACCGCCGGCACCCCGAGCACCGCCGGCAGCCCGAGAACCGCCGGCACCCCGAGCACCGCCGGCACCCGCGGCTCCCCCTGCGTCCCGTCGCCCGCGGCAGCCGCGACCGGGGCGTGCGTTAGCGCGGTGACGGTGCGGTGATGGCGAGGAGGCGGCGGAGGAGGCTCCGGTCCCCCGAGAAGGGGACGGGGACGGGGACGGGGATGGGCGCTGGGAAGCGTTCGGGCGGCCGCACGACGGTGCCCGCGATCCTTCACCTTCGCGCAGCTTCGGGGCGGGGATTGTCTTTCCTTGTTTCGTTTCTACTCTTTTCGCTGTGTTTTCGTGTCAGACACGCTTACGGAGAGGAGCGGGCAGCAGCGGCGGGATGTCTGTTGCGATGCGAGCTGCCCGAACGTTGTTCCCATTCAGAGCGCGACTGACTTGTCATCCTTAACGAAGCCTTACGAGTATTTCGGTCGTACTTTGTGGCTTTCGTGACGCCTCGCTCAGAAATAAAATCGCTCAGCCCAAGAAATTTCTCTTTTTGTCGTTGCTGTTTAAATCCAACTGGAAAAGTATGCGTGTGTCCATTTCGTTTCAGGCAGGCTGGCGTGTACTTCTTGCATTAGTTAACTAATCGGCTGTACAGACCGAGCAGGGGGCTGCAACAGGCACACTGTGACGGGATGGACGTGTATAAAGCGCATCCCTGCCTGTGGCAAAAGTCTTCTCAAATGCTGGGGGTTTTTGTCTAAAACACAGCATGTTTTAAGGCAGAGCGATGAAGACTCTCACTGCTCTGAGACGTACCCATTTAGCTCCAGTTTTATTCATAACATTTCCATTACACCCACTTCACCAGCTGAATATTCTTTGTCACGTTGACACTACAAATTAAGCCAAACCTACATTTTCCTGCAATACGAGAGCCTTAGCTCTGTAGGGCTGGGCACGAATGATGTGCAGTGTTCATAGCTGGTAGCATATACGTATCGATACCCTTAATATGTTGACGATAGCTCACATGTATGAAAACGATGATTGACAAACCACAGCAGAAAACACCGAGAGCTCTGCACATGCAGATCGGAGCTGTGTTAGATGCCGTCATCTGACCCGGGAGAGACCTCACCGGTACCTGATGGAGCCTGCACCCTCACATCTGGTCGCCACGGTAGACTGCGGTAGATTCCCAGTCCGACTGATGCCCTCGAGGAGCCCAAGACACTTTAACACAAACTGAAGTGTGTTTAAGCTGTGATCGCGTGAAGCTGTTTCTCCCCCCGAGACCCTGGCTGTACTTTTTGTGCAGGTCCTACCAGCATAGGGAACAGCGTGGCCGTCTCTGCAGGTTTCAGTGGCTGCGTAGGATTTTTAAGGGTGACATCCGTGTTTACAGAAAGCTGCCAAGTGGGGCTTTTCAGTTCTTACAGTCTGCAGCGGCGTGCATGCATTTGGGCTCTCCCTAACGCTGCTCACGCGGGGAATGAAGCTCAGATCAGGGCAAGGCTCCTACTTGTACAGTGTCTCGCTGGCTCTTCAGCAGGGCTTTTCCTTGTTTATTCAGGGTGACAGACCAGCACTGGTTCAGTGACACAGGACCTGAGTCTCGTTATATCCTTGCTCTCTATCTGGCTTTCACCAACCTATCCAATAATCTTCCAGATTTTTTTTTCTCCACTTCTCACTCTTTTCTACGGGCATCGCATCTTGTATCAAAACTGTCTCTCAGTGGGTGCTCCTATTGCACCGGAGTTACTTGTAGAGGTACCAGATGCTGTCTGACAGGTAGCTGTAGCATCTCAATCTCAACAGGCTTCCTCCAAGGAACTGAGACTTAATATGACTTTTCTTATAAGACATTGCTCCAAAAACAGTGACCTCGTGTGATGTTTTCACAGAACCTGATTACAATAATTCATGTCTACTCATAATTACTGCTGCTGATGAAGAGTTATTATAAAGGTGAGTAAAGCTGAAACTGTACTGTGTAAATGGGACTGAACTTTGTTCAGTAAGAAATAAATAGTGGTGAAGCCTACATCACCACCCAGCACGCGGAAAGGAGCTGTAAAGAGCATCCCAGGGGCATTTGGCTCCCTGGTCTACTGCAGGATCACACGCATCTTGGCCATTCTTGACAAATATTTTCAACTTATCTTTAATAAATTCCAGTGATGGAGTTGAGATAGGTTCTCTAGTCAAGCTGTTTTAATGTTTAACCATTTATTGTTCTTTTGTCTCCAAAGAGAGTATCAGAACAGCCCTGCGTGAAAAACAGACATTTCTTTTTCTGCCCTCAGCGGTGTTTGTTGTGCTCTTCTATGAGCCGTATTCATAGTTGAGGACTTGTCAAGGTTTCTCTGATGCCTGAAACAAACCTAATATGATTCACAAGTCACTTTTTATATTATTTTCCATCTATTTACATCCTTCTTAAAACATAAAAGCTACAAAGTGGAGACAATATCCTGAGGATTCAGTAGTGTTAAGAATAAAATCATTGCCTCTTGTGTCTTTCATACAACACTCCTTTCAATCACCCTTGAACATTACCTGCTTCCTTCATCACCACATCACGCTGTTGATTCACACTCTGCTTCTGGCTCTCTAAAATCTCCTCCAGGAGTGTAGGGCTTTTTGTTCTGCAAAACTGCAGCCTAGACAGTCCATTGTCTGCCATTTTAGTATTTTTCCCTCTCCCTTTTATTTCGACCTTGAACTAATCCATGTGAAACTTAACTTACCTGATTGATTTCAGAGCATTTTTCCAGCTAATGAAGACTACTTTGAATTTTAGCGTATCCTCAGAAGTGCTGATAGCTCTGCCAGGGTGCATTTTCTCATGTTTCGTAAGGAAAAAGAGCCTACTCCTCCTCCATTCAAATTACTTACTAAAAAAGTACCAAACAGTACTACATCAAATTCTTGCAGACCTTACTTGATCAGCCTTCCCACTTTTTCATTTCTGGTGTCTACTGCTGAGTTTGATTTTGTACCTAATGTACAGTAGTTTTACTAGACTCTATTTCCATAACTGGTTTGAAATAAGATCAGATAGGCCACTGCCCAAGTGCATTCAAAGTCTGGATTGCCCCACTGATTTTTTCCTTAGTGACTAGGCTAGTTATCCTGACAAAGGCAGCAGATGATTATTTTCATGTGATTTGTTGGCAAATTCGCAGTCTCTTACCTCTCCAGTGACCACAAGGACCCTGTATTTACAAAAATAATTCCCATTTTGGTTCATCAGGACAGTGGTACCTCTCCTGCCTTTGTAAGCACTTGAAGATAAGAAGGAAGGTTCAGAAGCTGATGAGGGCCAATGCCCTTGGTAGTCTCAGGTAAATCTCAAAAGGCCACATTGACCTAGCTACATCTAATAAATACCTTTGCACCTGCTGGCGTTCCAGCCTGCTGCCTTCTCCCTTTCACTCCCCAGTGTCTCTTCAGTGTTAATACTGAGTAACTTGTTTTGCATGTTTGAAAACCAGATTTTTTTCTTTGTTAGCTGCACAACCTTGCATGTTGCAAACCTCATTTGATTTGTGTTACAATAATGCAGATGCATTAGCATAACTAAGATAGAACAACTGAGTACAACCCCATTGTTAAATGTATCTGTTTTGGACTTAAATTAACTCAGTTCTGTACCAACACAGGTATATTGTTTATTGCAAACAGCGGCAGGAAGGCATTAGGCGGCTTTTGCCTTCTCTTTTTCTAACTTTAGAACAAAGGTTCACACACAAATAAGTGACCTGCAAAAGCCAAAGTTCTGCTTTTAACAAACAAGTCAGTGTTTTCTTTTTAAATAGGCATTTTAGAAAGACCACATACAAAAAGAAGTATTAGACTAGACATACTGACTTAGGATCTGATGACCATCTGCTACAGCTTGGCTCAACACGCCACAGAATCGCCTTGCAAGGGAGCATCCCTACCTCCTGACATTGTAACTCTGCTTTGCCATCGGGCACATTCCTGGGGTTTCCTGCATTATCTGGAGACCTGTCCCCATGCACTGGGCTTCTTTGGACAGCCTGTGATACAAGAAGTTGATGCAAGGAATGACAGTAAGAAGTTTGTTTTTCCAATTTGTCTTTCCATTTCACAGAGTATCACAAACTGCACTTTAGTAAGCCTAACACTTACGAAGAACTACATCTTAAAAGCTCGTGTCTTTAAAGGAAGCACTGTCCACAGAACTGACAAAATACAATCTTCCCTAGTAATTTCTTTAAACATTCAGTCATTAAAAAAAGCACACACATAAAACACATCCAGTTCACAGTAATTTTATTTTACTATATTCTGTACAATGTACTATGTTCTGTCCAGACCTCTGGGAAGTGATCAATTTATTTATTGTTTTCCCTCCTGAACAAGCGTTCGTACAGATGTATTTATTCTCTTTACTTACACACCTCGTTTACATTACACAGCTGTTTTTTGTTTAAATAGTTTCATCACTATCTGAACTCATTTTAGCAAGAATTATAATGACACGTGCCACAGTGTTTGAAGTTTTTTTTAATTATTAATTTGTTCCTTGCCTACAAAAACAAAAAAAAAAAAAAGAAAAAGAAAAAGTGCTACCACAGCAGTAAGTAGTAGAAGGTTAGCCTTCATGTTCTATGAACACAAAAATATAAAATTGCTAAAACATTCATAAGTATGTACCTAATTCTAGTGTGGTAAGTCGTTTACAAGATGCGTGTGGAGGGCTTAGCCATCAGAAAATACATGTATTTTGCATGTTTATTTTTACTAGCTTACTGCTACTGCTGAGTATTCCATTACAGATTCCAGAAAGCATTTAGGTATGAAGTATAATGTCACCCTGAATTGTTACTATAGCAGCAACAACTGTGCTCAAGAATATGCAAACGTAAGTGCTGCTACAATTACGTTTTTCCTTAGGCAGAGGAGTTAACTAGCTAAATCTTACCTTCTTCCAAAATTGCATTGTTTTTTAATAACATCCCTGGAAAAAAGTGAAATAGTATTTTTATGTTAATTTTCCCTGCAAGCTTCAACTGTATCTCCTCTGTACCTTTCATGTTCCAGTTCTCCACTCGTTGGTGTACGTTAAAACATTTACCTACAGAATCTAACTGCATAATAGAGATTTATTCAAGCAGTTTTCATCTTCTGCTGTGCAAATCACACCATCACTTTTCAGAGAACTGCTCTGCCCCCAGGTTTGGTCAGAGGGGTTTGTTTTGTTATTTTTTAATTTTTGACAGTGACCAGAGACTAGATTCCTGTTCGGTTCCACAGCTGTTCAATTAGTAGCCTATGCATGTGATGAAATTTTAAACAGCAAGGAGTAGTAAGTACCAGATCCAAAAGCAAGAGATTAGAAGGCAGCTCTTGAAAAGATGGAGAGTCAATCATGCACAAAACAGGAATGCTGACATGGTAAGTACATGAATAAACTGCATCTATGTTCAGACCAATACTAGTTGTTAACTTTTCAGATTCTATTTTAAACTCTATAGCTTCTCTAAGGTGGGTGAATGTGTATTCACTGTAGACTTAAAACCCGTCTTGATAAAAAGTTGGCTCCAGCACATTCCACTGTAATTGGTATTCTACTACAGTAAATTTTATAATCCTTGCTTTAGTCTGTCCTTAGAAATGGAAATTCCCATTGAATTCTAATGCTTAATACTCTGCATTTTTGCAACCAGCTAAATATTCCATACATGCAATTAGTACTTACATACTAACCTTCCTATGTATGCTTAGGTGTTACAGAATTATAACATGTAAAAATCTAGATTTGTTGTGCTGGCTAGTTATATAAAATGCTTCCGTCTTTCTAACACAAAGCGATAATTGTTCGGGCATCTTTGCTTTCAATAGCTTATATAAGACAATAATTCTAACACTTGAAATACAGGATAATATTGCAAATGCAGAATGTTTTCATATCCTCAGTCATATTAAATCTAGGTTGTTTTTATTTACTTACTTTGACTAAGCCACTTGTTAATTGCATTCTCGTATTTTTGGGGTTCCTTTAACCAGTCTTGATGCCACCTAAGGTTGGCAATAACATTTGAGTAATTCTGACCCAAACTTTGTTTCCAACTGATGAACTGTCTTTTGTTATACTCCTGAACAGAAGAAGAAACCTTTGGGTAGTTTACTACAGAGCGGAGTATTTTGTCCAAGGAATGTACAATTACTGGGAATTTTACTGCAACGTTTGTTAGCTCATCTGGATCGTCAGAAAGGTCTGGAACAAACAAAAAGTCAGTTAAGAGCCAATTTGCATTTAATTAAATTAATGAGTCAGTTAGGACACAGAAGTTGTAACATACCAAACAGTTGTGGAAGTACTGAATGGCCATCTGAGTATGTGATATATTTCCACTTGTCAGTTCGAAGCATGTACGTAGAAGCATTCACATTGCATCCGTGGAACTCACTCAACACCCATGAGGGTCGAGGCCCTCTGGGTGACAATTCATTTTCAGCCTTTCCATGTAGCAGCGGTATAAGAGAATATCCACTGAGGTTCTGCGGGACAGGAATTCTTGCTATATCTAGGCAAAGATATATAAAGTCAAAATGCTACTGCAGTTTCTGTTAGCATCAGTAGGCTAAAAAAAGCCTAATGTAATGCTACAGGTTATCTGAACATAAATGCTATTACAATAATAAAACTCACATTCCTAATTATTCTCCATCTAGAACACAGGAACCCCAAAATATGCAAATAATAATAAAAAAAATCCTTAAGGAACTTTCCAAGGTTAGCTGCCCACCACCTTGATCAGAAGCAGTGCCAGCTATGTATAAGTCAATCTTTAACAGATGTTAAAGCCAATTGCAACAGCCTCTAGTGATGGGTAGTGTGCTTTTCGGGTTTTTTTAATCATGGTTTTATAACCCTTCCCTTCTGCTCTGACCACCTCAGGCAAGAGGAAGAGATTGTCATAGCATGAAAGGACCCTAATTTCTTTGATCATAATGGTGCTAAGCTCCTACCTAGAATTCTTTACCACTGGATAACAAAACACTTTACAAAAGGTTGCCATTATGTTTATCACCTATAACTGGTGGGGAAACGGAGGAACAGGGCCACTTGCTTCTCTGGAGATAAAGATGGTATCAGATGTGGTATCAATACAGCGCACATATAGAAAACACTGGATGACTCTATAGGCTACTAGACGGCCCCTAGAAGATGCTGTAACTTGAATAAGCTCCTCAGTACCAACTTACATCACAAGTGTCTCTAGCTCCCAAAGATCAAGTCAATATTAAGCAGCTGCAAAGATCTCTCAGAGACATTCTGAAAAACATAGTTGAGAATCCCAAGGATGTTACCTAAACTTCAGCTTGCCCTAAAACCAGGGTATGACAGTACTAGTATTTTTAATCACCCTACTGAATGTAGCATATAGTCATTCAAAATTCAACACTTTGCATTTCACAGAGCACCTTGGTAGTATTTTATCTTGTGTTCTACACAAAGTGGTGATACTCAGTGCATGCAGATTGCCCAGAGGTGACTTTTTCCTTCATTGGCATGTATCTTGCTTTTTCTCCTCTGGTTCTACAGCATATACACCTGTCATTAATCTGTAGTTCTTCCTCTAGTAAATAAAAAGGCCAGCATTTGACTAAGCGCTAGCAAGACCTGTAACATGTAAACCCAGTAGCTTTCAGTGTGTGGACTAAAAACTTGAACAAATACATACTACATTTGAACAAAAGAAAACGGGATATAGGCCTTCCTCTTCTGTCATTCTAAACCAGTAATGCTATTAACTTATTAACTGCAGTAACTGCATTCTCCACATGCAAAGAATGCTCCAGGCTGGCACCTTCAGTAGCTCTGCTTTTCCAACAGAGATCCAAAGATACTTCCATACAGACCAACAAAGCCAGTGCTGTCGGGAGGAAAGGTTATGCTACATCCTGTTAAAAAACATGGAAGAGCTGTTGCACTCCTGGCTGAGTTATCCGTTATCACACAGATTCTTCTGGAATCAAAACATCTGTACCACGCTCACTATAGGGTGCACCTAATCTCAAAGTCAGTAAAGGAGGAAGTACTGAGCAAGGCATTTGGATGGCGTCTTAAAGAGAGATTATTGCCCTGAACAATGCAAAGCAAAGGGATTACATTTATCATGAAAAAGGAGTTGAAATCTGTTTCCTCACTAGTCAGCAGCAGCATGCAGCCTGAAGAGATAGTAGATGACAGAGATGATTCTTCATGCTTTCACATTCATCTTGATGTATGTGCCTTTTTTGACATTCAGATTACTGGAAAGGGGAACTGCCAGAACAGAAGGAAAGGACTTACAAACTCAGAGTTCTGGGAAGAAAAAAAAGGAGGAAAAGAACAAGAAGGAAGGATATTAAACCACCTGACCAATTATGTTATTTGGGGAAAAGGCACAAAGAAGAAAAAAAAAAAAAGAGAGAGATTTTTAACTCTTTACATATGATATCACAACTTATTTAAGAACCATACCTAATACAGATTACTTTATATATATAAAAGATTTGATATCAGAATTTGGAAGAGAAAGCTACTCAGATTATATCCTATTTTCAATTGGATAACTGGTTCAAAAGTTTTGAGAAGTGACAGGCAAATAAATACCTTCTGTTCCATTTTTAGAAAATCAACTTAATACAGGAAAGGATTTTTCACTGGCATTTACTGCTAGAAGTACAGTTTTATCTACTGCTCCATGTTCTTTCAGGCAACTGCAGCATACACATGACACTTCTTGAAGAGCAAGCTTTGCAGATTACCTTGAAAAGGACATTTTTCTGATCAGTAGCCTAAAAGATCCTAGATGAAGCCTCGAACAGTGGTGCAACCTAAGGTTTAGTTCCGGTGAGATTCATCTCTTGCATGATTTATCAGAGGTAACTACTCAAAAATTCACTCTTAAAAGTAATTTCCATCTGTGTGTAAGTGATTTGATGTCAGTCCTTTTTATTTGATTGTCTGCCCCATAATGAATATTTGCATTATCCAAGAAGGTAAGAAAGGACATCCTTTATCGTATCTTATTATGCTTCCCCAGATCAATTGTATATTTCCCATACAAAGTCTTTATCACATGTTTTCCATGTGACCCTTCATAAAGGACATTCCTTTGATAAGCTAATGAACCTGCTATGCTTTCAGGTTTTATCTCATCTCTCGATGGATTTACACTATAATTTCTATAGCAAGCTGTTAGGTATGAAGGCTAGCAAGAATTACTTGTATCTAAAACACATCTGATTGTTTTTTATCACCTTTTTTTTTTAATAACAAATACTCCTACATATAATCATTCACTGTAATTGTGTTGATGACGGAAACAGTAGTAAGGAACATCAACAGCTCCTTTATTTAATTTTTACATCCATTTTTCGCATTTTGTATTAAGTCCGTGTGTATGTTCCACAGATAAATAGTTGTCTCCTATTGTGTTAATACATTGCCTCACAAAGTGGAGACATAATACAAATGCATAATAATAGTAACTGGGAAAAAAAAATTTCATTTGAAGTTACTGAACTCACCAAGCATAGTAGGATATATATCCACAAGAGATACCACATTTGGTATTTGCTGCTGTTTTTTTATGCCTGGCCCCAAAACTAAAAGAGGAATATGGGAACTTCCTTCATACATGCTCATTTTATAGAACTGCCGGTGTTCCATAGCAAGTTCTCCATGATCTGCAGTGAATATAACGATTGTTTTTTTAAGAAGCCCAGTATCTCTCAGAGCTGAAATAATCTCACCTGCAACAAGAAAAAGATACTGAAAAGGCTATGTTCACAATATTCCTTCCAACTTCTGTACCTGCAAAGCAGCATGCAAACTCTCTCTGCTACAGAAGGCAGAAGCCAAAGCTTTCAGCCCAGAATAACATACAGTCGTCAACAAGTTGCAGGGGTCTGCCTCCCAAAGAAGTGTGGAGGGCACTGAACAACAACCATAAAAATTTCAAAAAGCATGGATGCACCACAGGACAAGCTGCATTTTTGCTATCGTCATTTTTATTTAATTTCTAGTATAACTAATAATAGTTATTTCAACAGCAGTAAAATAGGTCAGCAGAAGTCCTGTCATTAGATTTAGGGTGAAGGACTCTTGGCAGTACCCACCTTAAACATAATCAGTGGAAATGTCTCCTTCCTTTGCCTGTATCACCACAAAAAGCCTCTTGCACTGACATTTGTGCAGCAAAGACAGGGCCAAAATCAATGAATTTGGTAACTAAGCAAAGCACTTACACATCTTTAATGTTAAAACAGAAAGATGATTCTTGCTTAAACAGACTAGTTAAAAACTTAAAATAAGCTAACAAATCAAACCCCAGTGCAGTTACTTTGCAATACCTTCACTCCCTAAAACTGTCAGGCTCCCATTGATCTCTTTTTTGTTCACAAAATGTGGAAGAGTAATTCCGTGTCTTTTAAATTACTTTATCATTCTAACATTGCTAAAAAGATTAGCTTATTTATTCCTGAATTTCATACTAGAATGCAAGGAAATTCTTGTTCTTTTATGGTCACTTTTCAAATTAAGAAATAAAATACTGTAAATGAAGACCAATTTGCATTACAATTTTTATGTATGTAGACCTTACTGCAAACTAGGAAGAATTCTGAATGCCTAGTTATTTCTTTTTTTTTCTTGACTTTCAGTAATATGCTGCTGAGGAAGACTTCAAAGGTAACCTTATTGTTTAGTCTATGTATAATAGCTAACATCCAGTCTATGCATTTGAAATCAATCTCCAAGGAAACTGCTTATGCCCTAAAGTTTATCTCTCCTTCCAGCTCTGCTTTGCTGGTCTGTCCCCTTCACAGATGTTTCCATTATTTCAGTTAGCACTTAATCAAAGAATATTTATTTCCTCTTGTACATGGGTCAAGCAACGTTTTGCTGCAGTTACTGGGCTTTTGCACAGTCTTTTGACTGGTAGTTGTGGTTACTTTTCAGAGTGCTCTGAATTCACCTTGCAATAGTCTTAAAAGCTATCCAGTTATTTACAACATCCATGTGACTTACTCCCAGATCTGAATTGTGGTTTGTTGTTTTTTTTTCCAGAGGACCAGCCCCATCAGAATTTTCTTAAACGTATCAGAACAAGAAAACCCACTGTATAATGAAACATTACCTACCCAGCATGGCATCTGTCTCCGCACACATAGCGTAATAAAATGCTCTAATATTTCTCACTTCTTGCTTTGTAAACTCTCCTGTGCAATTCTTTGTGTAAGATGAGTAATAGTCTATTGGATGCATCTCTGAAAGAGAAGACCACTTGGGAATTTTAATAGCTTCGTAAGTTACCTAAAAGTAAGAGGAAATTAAGGTTACTTTAGCAACTGAATTAAGCCATTTTTTAAAAAACAGATTTAATTTAAAACTTTTTAGCACAAATTCACAGTTCTCCATTTGTGGTCCAGGAAACAGCAGCTGCTTATCTGTTACATGCTGCTGCTACCTTCCTCATGCTTCCCCTCTGCTTCCACAGGTATCAAGTCATTTTAAAAGAGCTATAAAAATCAGCTAGAAACTAAAGCTAGAAGCCAGAAATATGTGCTTTACCAGCTGGTGTCTTTTAAGAGAGATACCACAGAACAATCTTCTAGAACTGTATTCTAGAGCAAGTATAGAAGTATTGGCATAGTGTCTCATTAACTATAGGATAACTATAAACCGTATATATCAAAAAGATCATAGTTATGTGAGCCTACAGAACAACATGGAAATTCCCTTAGACTGGGAAGGTCTCCAGGACAGTGGATGACAAGCCTTGACATCTTGATAGAAAGAATTCACTACATTAGTCCAACTTTCTAATTCTTTTCTATTTGTTTCCACAGGTGTCACTCCATTTTGTTATAAAGTGTAAGATCAGCTTGAAACTAAAAAATAGGAGCCAATCAATTACAAATAATGCCAGGCTTGTATATTCGAACTGGCATCCTTAGAGATACTGTGTGCTGCAGGACCAGCTTTAGAACCTCAACGTTTGACATACACATTTAGCCTAGGCAGTCATTCTTGTAAGCTTCCCTTAAGTGCTGCATTTAACAGAGTTAATTACTTCTACCTTGTAGGCTTAAAGCACAAATTACCACAAAGTGGAGAAGATGTAATCTCAGTATGGAAAACTTAAGTTGATTAAATAATAAAACCACACCTGTTGCTCTCATTTACACCTGAAAATCTCTAACTGACCTGAGGCCTAGATAATGGCACAGCAACACCAGTGCCTGTGCAGCACCTTCCCAGGGCTGCAGCCACAGCTCCCCTCCTGGGGTGGCCCCAAACACAGGCAGCACTGGTTCCTGATAACCTGAGATACTTATGGTCCAAGCGGCTCCAAGCAGCACGAAAGCAATCAGACCAAAGTTGTCCCTAGAAGCATTACATCCCTGTTTATTGGTGTAGCAATTTAAGTGTCAAACCCTACTGAACCCAATTTGGTTTTGCCCTGAGGTGCGGCATAGATAACGAAGAGCTATCTGGGGAGCTACTAGTGTACAGCCTGTCTCTCGAGCACATGATATATCTTTGACCACCAGTGCTGCTATGGCCATGTGTTCCAATACCCACAAGGTTCCAGTCAATATTCTCTCTTGAGTTATCTAGCAGATGTATTAAGTCATCTAAACAGTTGGTAAGACGGCAAGAGTTCAAGTGCCCATAGGGATAAAACCTGGCTTTGTAATAGTCAAACAGGCATACCAAAAGTTTCCTTAGGCACTGTAGAAAATAGGCTGCAAGAAGAAATCTTGGAAGATAAATAATAGCAGACAACTGCTTCAGTCATCTCCCTGTTGCTGAAGGTCTTTGGCTACATAAAGTCATATTTCAGGCTCCTCAAATGGCATTTAGTAGTTGCTTAAGATATAATGGGAGCAAAAAGTGTTCCTCTCCATTCACTACTTGTCAGAAGACTGAACCCTTTTCTACAGGAGTACAACCTAGTTTTTAAGGATTCACAAAATCATAATCCCTTTGTCTGTCGTAAATCATAGCTAGGAAAGTAGCCACATGCCCTGAAAAAGTGCCAGCTTGTGCAAAATACAGGGGACCATCTCCCTAGCAACACAGGGTTTCACAAACATACCGTGTTGATACTCCGTTCTGTATTAGACCCCAGTAAACATATAATTTAATTCAAGTTCTTCAACTATGCCCTCAAAACTTCTTCATGAAATTGATCTTTGTCATTTTCAAAGACTGTTTCTTCCATGGCCAAAACACAGATACATTCCAGAAGAATCAGTCAATGGCCCATAAATGCTACTATGTGGTTCACATAACTGAGTGGGTGTATGTAGTGGTGGAAAGGACCTTAGCAAACTATAGAGTTTAAGTACTCTAACTGGACTAAGGATGACAAAAATTTGTCAGAGATGTTATAACTCTGTCTGTGACTTGGAAAATGGTACCCCCACTTCCCAAGACATGTCTAACCTAGCAATTAGCACCCACAAAGTTTTCCTTAATATCCAAGCTACATCTGGCTTTTTGCAAATGAAGGTTTTTTCCCCATGCTCTTCCTCTCCCCAGAAACTTCTCACCATTCTTAGAAGAAAAAAACCCACAACGCTCACTATTACAAAGTAATTCACATCTCTCAACCTTCATTTGTATATCCTTTTTTTCTAAGTCTTTGTATTTTTGTTGCACCTAGATAGAGATTTTGCAGTTCCCCAGTAGAAAAGGCCAAATGAGTTATAGAAATTGCATATAGGTTTTTTTGAAGTAAGCATAAAGTCTTTTCAAACCTAATTCTCAGTTCTTCAGCTGCAGAGAATCTTAATGCCTTTATACAGTGAAAGCTGTTGTAACCCATTTATACTTTTATGACAGATAATCGCACCTGGAGACCACATAAGACAGAGAAAAAATTTTTACTTCTTTGGAACTGAGTGCTATCTGTTAGCTTTCCACATATGGACATAACAGGACTTTTCCGCACTCTAAAAACATTGAAAAGCTACAGCAGCATGGAGAGAAGTTAACAGAAAAGAGAGACTTCTGCTGTGTCTTACTACTTCACGTTCTAGGTTCACATTGTAGAAAAAGTCAACCTCTCACTATAAAGCTCAGACAGAATGACTACATATAGCATCATTTGTAACAAGCACAATACAGAATGTTATAAACAATGAACTTCAGACCGTTACTGAAAAAAAATTACAGCCAAGTAGAGCAACAATTTCATTCTCTGTTTAATGTGTTTCTAGCCACTGAACTCCTAATTCCTTTATTGATTTAGTGACTACTGCTAGCAAACACTTTCCTACAACAGAGGGAAATTCTTCACTTCTATTGGATT
The DNA here is from genome assembly GCF_929443795.1 of Astur gentilis. Lineage (NCBI taxonomy): Eukaryota > Metazoa > Chordata > Aves > Accipitriformes > Accipitridae > Astur > Astur gentilis. Next base: position 2,130,276 of record NC_064919.1, read on the forward strand.
AGCCTTCAATCAGAAAACTAACATCTCATCCAGGTACCTTCTTACTGTGTACTGAAATATCAAAACAGGGTCTGACTTGAAAAATCACATGAGGAATAAAATACTGTTCATAATAAGTAAAGTTATAAATAAATTTATATTTAAACTTTATCTCACATACCTTTTCAAGCCAATAAGGGGATGTTAAAAATGTAGAGGATCCAAAATTTTCTCCTGCATAGGGTGATGGATATGGGTGTGGTAAATTTAGTCCCAAGTAAAGAACAAATGGTTGAGTAAGGTTAATGGCTTCTTTCTTTATCCAATTTACTGCTTTATCAGTATTCCGCCAATCTGCTTCCATCACTCTGACATGCTTCCTATCACCAGTAAGATTTACCATGGGTCTCCCTTCTTGCCGGAGCAGGAAGTCAACATCCCTAGTCCAAGCTTCCACACGGTTACTGAAAACATATACACAAGATACATACTCAGTGGAAAATGTTTTCTTCACTTTTCCTCCAAGTCAAAAGAATTCCTGAAGAACTTCCGCTATACTTGTAGCTGCAATCTATTTGTAATTTTTACATAAAGGAAAACTGTTATTCAATTGATCAATAGCTATTGTGCATCTATTTTATACTCACAGGTTTAACCACTTTTTTCTGCTTCTGAATCTTCTTTCTTGTTTATTATAACTTCATATCAGAACGGCTCTTCTCACATCTACAAAATAGTATTTAGAAATAGCATGTCCATCTTATTGACCCTGCTCCCTATTCTGGCATGGATTCACATACTATTTACGTGGTAAAGAGGGCCTTAGATTTTTGGTGTTTGAAAAAGGCCCATGGGAAATAAGTTGCCTGGAGAGGCTGCCTTTAGAAGCAATGTTCTGGTTTTGGATTGTACTATTACAACATTTTAAAACACTATCACTTGGGACAAAAATCTGTAAGAGTGATTTATCTCGTAAAATTGCTTTTAATGTAGTTGATAAATGCTATCAAGGAAAGGGAATAACAGAGGAGAAGGGTATAGAGAAAGCAAGAAAGGGAAGAAAAAGGCAGCTCTTTAATGATGAAATATTTTTGGAACAGATTTTCTAATAATAAATTTTCTAATAAACATAACAATTGTTGCCTCTCTAAAACACTGAGAAATGTGACCTGCAGTTTCTTTGCCAGAGTGAATGAAACCACAGCTGCCATAAGCAAGGGTTGGGAGGAAACAGACCATTTAAGACCTTGCCTAATCTTCATTTTGTTCATGGCAATTTCAATATAACCAAAGAAATTACAAAAGAAAATATGAAACTGCTCAAGGTTCGATCACGTACTTTCATCAAAACACAGCATTATTGCTGTTTAAAGAGCATCTAACCAGTTTTGTCCCCATAGGAATTTCACCATTGCACTTTTAACCTACAAAAAAACTATTCAGAATTATCTGTAACAACAATTTTGTTTATTGTTTCAAATTCTTGTTTAGACTCACACTTTCAAGGTAAACAGGCTGAAACAAATTACTTAGAAGAAAGTAAGGTAGCATGTTTCATAAACATTGGAATGAAATGATGGTAAAGGGTGTGTGGGGGTGTATGTGTGTGTGGGGTGTTAAATTGCATCTAATGTCATAATACTGACTTATACAGAAAAAATTATTATGTATGCCATAGGCCAGTCTGACTATCCAATCAGATTGAGGTCACGATCAAGTTAAAAAACCCAAAAACCGACCCCCCAAAACTCAAACAAAAAAAACCCCCAAATCCCACTTCAGACCGTTTCCACATTCTGGAGGAACAATGGAGATGTTTTGACACATCCAGGAGGAAAACTAATCCTCAGGCAGAAGAGGAGAAACAGATATGCTGAAATAATCTTCAGAAAGCCAGGTGGAAAGTTGAAAAAGGGGGCAATACTAGATTCAAATCTGGAATTTAAAAGGAAAGAGCAAGGACTTGACAGATGTATAAAAGCTTCAGAAATTAATTCCAATTTTCAACACTTTCAATGTGAATGAAGGGGGACCCTATCTCCTTTGCCAGCAGATAGTACTCTAGCAATTGTAACAAACATGCAATGGAAAAAAAGCTGATAAATGAAGGATAGGAATACAACAATGCAACATAGAAGATAAAGCTTAATGAACTACCATCATTATTAGTCCAAGTGAAAGTAATTACACGACAGTAGCTACACCTATTTTAAATTTTAAGTGAAGACAGCCACCAACATTCAAAAGGACACATGGCAGTCTTTTCTGACAGGAAGCAGAGGCTTCATGTATTCAATAGTCCAGAGGCTGAAGATCCAGCTCTTTCTCTCTGCTAATATGTATTTCTTTGTATGCATTTCCTAGAAGTCCCCTTCTCAAATACCATTAATTCACAGCTATGAATAATTATAAGTCACATTCAAATCGATACGTTGTAGATTTCACTATGTATTTGTATTTTAAGATACATAAACTTCCGCAGTTCCAGAGATAATTTGTGTTAGCAATGCACTATTTGCAATAGGTTAGGACAAAGCAGAATCAATTTATGTCACACATCTTAAATGTTGCAGCAGCAAAGTCAACAATTCTTTTTTTATTAGGTAAATATGGGATCAGGGAACAGAGGTGGTTTTGTTGTTTAAAGAAACAACATATGTGCTTAAGAAAAGTTTATAAAGAGATAATACTGCCTGCTAAATCTTGCGTGAGCTGAACTTTTCTATATCCCTTCGCTAGTCTCCTCTTTTACAAGAAATTAAAACAGCAGGACATTTTAATTATTTCCACAATGAACACGAACCTTTGTTATAACTCTTCTACACTATAGATTACTTAATTGGCTACTTAGGGGTTTTAAATGTCTACACAGAAGCCATGCCAGGAACGAGATGTGCTTTTTTCTTTGACTGAAGAATTGTATTTGCAGTTTTCATTTTTTTGAATTAAAAACTGTGTAAACTGCCATTTTCAAATTCCTCTTGTGTAGGCATAGAAAGGCTGACTAACCATGCGTTTATTTTCATTTATCTCAACCCCTACCCACACTTACTCAAATAACAGTAAGGGCTTGATCCTGTTAGGTACAGATCTCAAACTCCCAGTGAAGGGAGAGTTAGAACAAATGTATCAAAAATTTGCAGCAGTTGGAAATGTAGGATAAAAGCCTAGGACAAAAGACAATTAAAGACTGCAACACCATAGACCTCACAGTATTTTTCTGTTATCTTTGAAGTGCCTAAGAATTCAGCCTCTTGGGACCAAGAGCTATGCAAACATGATGTGATTATATGGCTACATCATAATTTCTGTTTATGAGACTCGAACCCTGTCACTAAAGTAGATGAATCAATACATGACAGAATGAGAAAAATAAGAGTACATGACTGTAACTCTACTGATACTGGTGCTGCTAGAGTTTTGCAAAACCCTCAATTGTCTTAATTTCTTTCTCACCCGTGGAGACTTGTAACAATATTTAGAATGGTATCAATAGAACCATTCAAATGTGACAGTACCAGACAAAATAAGTATGAAAGGAAGGTTAAAGTAATGGTGTGCATTGACAGCAAGGAACATGAATGACATCAGCAGAATAGGTCAGTACCGAAGAAGGGGCTGTCAGTGTTTAGATCACCGTACAGATGACTTGTCAGCAGCATCCTGATAGCAGGATGGCAAACAGGTCCTTGTGCACTGTGTGCCATTTCTCTTCCTGTTAGTCCAACAGAAGAACAGAATACAGTAAGATAGCCATGATAAGGAAACAAAAAGGCTATTTGCCTAATGTTTCTGAAGACTAAAGTAAGCAAGATTTCAAGGCAAAGTATCACACTATAGCAACTTTTCACTCCTAAAGATTGTAAAACACCTATGCAAAATGCCATTTCATCATTGCCAGTGAACAGAAAAATAGGGAAGACCTCATCAGATAACATCCCTTGCCTTATCACATGCCAGTAAACCTGTTCAGACTACTTGAACATGAATCTTAGCGAGTATGGTTGTGGGTATGAAATTGTGAGTTGGCAGAGTTTACCAACTTAGAAAGTTAAGCAACATAAAAATTATGTTCCTCTTCTACATAGTCTCACTTTAAGGTTTTCTTTGCATTAATTCCTACACAATAACATTTATTTGAGAACTAAGGCCCACCTGTTTGTTCAGCTTTGCACTCCCCATGTGAAGGCCTTTGTACAGAAGCCAGAATTCACCTACATTCTTCAGCTCAGGCAAATGAAAGCAAGGCTTCTGTAATCCAGACATTTAAACGCAACAAACCTTTTTTTCAGTGCCACCTTTGTGTTCCAGTTAACATAGGAACAGCCAGGAACTTCTGGAATTACTTAGAGCTGGTCTTCTTTAAACCTGGAGTGACTTCAGATTAGAGATAAACAGTTTCAATGTTATAAAACATATTTTCTATCTCACTGAAGGGCAGGGTGAGTGCATATTATATACTATTTAGACAACGCCGAAATTTCTCTGCACAGAAGTGATTCAGAATAAAAGTGTAAGGGTCTGTATAATACTGCAGGTAATTTTTATTTCTCAGAGTAATTCTAATTTACTGAAAATCTATTCTAAAAATGCTTAAGAATGATGCACGCACAGAATCATTTCTGTCTTGCTTCATTACATAGAACAAAAATCTCTTCTTAAAGAATGGTCTGTTACTGGCACTTTACAGTATGCTGTTAACACTATGCTCTTTTGAAAAGTGTGAATGCCTGAGGCAGTCACAACAAACCATGTCTACACTACAATAATACAAACATCTGTAAGCATTCATCTTTATGTTCAGTTGTTTCTTGCCAGAGAGGAAATTTTCCCAACATTTATATAAGCAAGCACAAAGAATCAGAATAATACTACAGCAGATGACTTTTTAGAATGTTGTACAAGTAATTGTCTCTTACTGGGAAAAAAAAAAGTTTTAAGAATAAGGCAGAATAATGCAGCCTTCAGAAAAAAAAAAAAATTCAAAGCATAAGACCAGAGGTTGAACACTAATCTGTTCATAGTTAGAAGCTAAGTTACTGAGAAGAGCTGCAGAGAGAGACAAGAGAGAAGCATCAGTAGTACACAAATATGTACACTGTCTGGTAAAGTTAAGCAAACATGAAGTTTTTGCTGTAAGTCTGTATTTGAATAATCCTTTACTTCCAATGTAGAATTGGTATATGAAAGAATAGAAAAAAAAAAAAAAGCTTTCTTTTCTTTTTTTGACAGTCTTAAACTGGAGAGGAAATTATTGCTTTGACCAGATTCTGAAGTGGATACTATTTATAAAGTATTCCGTAGATAAAAAGCAATGGGTATGTGTCACGTAATATGAACTACTAATGTGACCTTTCAACTTGATTGTTCATGAGGGAAGTGAGGACATTTTAAGTGACTCTAACCTGTTTAATATCAAATAAAAAGCTACTCTTTTTTATTATTATTTCAACAACAGACATCATTAATCAGTGCATCTTCATAAAAACTACACAGAAGGAAGACAATGTATTTTGTCCCAACTGTCCAGATGCATTATGCTTATTATTTTTTTAACATAATGCAATTCGTCTCTAAACATTTAAGTATTTTTTATAAATTGCTGTAATTCTAGTCACATTTTTTTTTTATAAGAAAGCTTTACAGCATAGGAAGTACAGCTGTATTGGGTTTGTGTGACAAGGTTTTGGTAGCATGGGGGCAACAGGGGTGGCTTCCTTAAGAAGCTGCTAGAAGCTTCCCCCATGTTCAGCGGAACCAATGCCAGCCGGCTCCAAGATGGACCCACTGCTGGCCAAGGCCAAGCCCACCAGTGACAGTGGTAGTGCCTCTGGGATAACAGATTTAAGAAAAAAAGCTGTGCAACAGCAACTTCAGCCAGAGAGAGGGGTGAGAATATGTAAGAGAAACAGCCCTGCAGACCCCAAGGTCAGTGAAGGAGGGGAAGGAGGTGCTCCAGGCACTGGAGCAGAGATTCCCCTGCAGCCCGTGGGGAAGATCACGGTGGAGCAGATCTCCACCTGCAGCCCGGGGAGGACCCCACACGAGAGCAGGGGAAGCATGAGGAGTGCTCCCCCTGAGGAGGAAGGAGCGGCAGAGACAAGGCATGATGAACTGACCACAATCCTCATTCCCGTCCCCTTGTGCTGCTTCGGGGGAGGAGGTGGAGGAAATCAGGAGTGAAGTTGAACCCAGGAAGAGAGGGGTGGGGGGAAGGTGTTTTAAGATTTGGTTTTATTTCTCATTACCCTACTCTGATTTGATCGGTAATAAATTAAATTAATTTTCCCCAAGTAGAGCCTGTTCTGCCCGTGATGGTAATGGGTGAGTGATCTCTCCCTGTCCTTATCTTGACCCATGAGCCTTTTGTTGTATTTTCTCTCCCCTGTCCAGCTGAGGGGGAGAATGATAGAACAGCTTTAGTGGGACCCTGGCATCCCACTGGGGTCAACCCACCATAACAGCAAAAGTCTGTGAAAACATACAGCCTTCAAAAAAACCCAAACACTTAATGTTTTGTGATGGTAGATTTAATATTCAAGTATTATCAAAAATGTTTCTTTGTTCTGCCTTTCCTAAACTGCTAGTATAATGAAGCCTGAAAGTCTCAAGGCAAGGCAAAAATGGTTTATGAATTTCACTTAGGGAGGCAATACCAATGATGAAAAATAATCTTCATTCATGTCAGGCAAAATCAGTCCTGATATTCACCTTCCAGCTACAGGTAAAAGCCAAAAGTGCATATGTGTGGGATATGCTTGCTTCTGCAAAAAGTTGCAGGACAGATGCCTGCTAGGTTCCTAACACAATTTCTTTCAAATTAAAGCTACTACCATTTCAGTCAGAGACAGAAACCATTTGCCAGACCATTACATGACTTATTCACTCCTGTCCATTTCGTAGCAGGAAAATCTGATTACCTTACTGAATGATGTCCGGAAGTATAGTCCAATTTCCCATACTTTTGTGTGCGGTAGCCATGCTTCTGCATGAGATCCATCCATGTTACATAATCTGGATCTAGGCCTTTGAAATTATTCCAAGACTCTGTTAAATGAGTGAAAAGACCACTCCACATAGCTGGGGGAGGGGGAAAAAAAGAGAGAGAGAGGTACGGTTTTTGAGAAGTAAATGGTACTTCCTGTCTAAAGTTGAATATACTTGAGAAGGGATCAATCTTCTCATTATTTTAGAGGTAAAAAAATCCACATTGTGATCCGAGAGAGCAGGGAATACAAGGTACTACTCTTCCAATCTTATTTTCATCATCGATACATTTATAACACATAATAACAACACTTATTAAAATAATCCCCAAAATCGCAGGAGAAGGTCCCATCTTTCCAGGTGCTGTGCAATCATTAAATCAAGGTTTTCTGCAGATCAGGAAATGTTCTTTTTGATTGCAGAAGGAAAATGCCATGGTAATACAGATACTGATGAAGCAGTCATGTATTTACATGTGTTCCAGAGTATTACTTCCCCTTACTTCAGTTATATTTTAATGTGAATTTAAAGTGAAGTATGTTTGTGGAGGGAATTAAAGTATAACATTTTTATAAATACTATATGCCCTCAGTTTTCTCCTTTTTAGGTAATCTACTTCACTACCAGCTGTAGAAATGAAGCGATATTATTAAAGAAGAGGCCAAGAAGAAATGAAACCAAGGGAAGACTTGCAAAGGAACTATAAGGAAAGTTTTTATTAGCTAATTACTATGTTTCTTTGCAGCTTGTTGAGAATTGTTCAGTCTTCCCAATGTGATTTTAAAGTCAAAGAGTCCTAAAACGAAACTAAGGTCTTCTATAAGCAATGGAAATACCCTATAAGCACAGTGTGTCAACCCCAACCCCATACCATGGTAATACTCCCACTTTCCCCACCCCAAAGTCCTCCTTCCCACCATCTCTTCTAGTATTGTCCCTGACACCTCCACAATAGATGTACCCTCAGTTCCTTGCAGGTCTCCAAGCTACTGGCTAAACAAGAGGTGTCCCACTGGTTCAGAGCTGCACTTGTGATGACTGACCAGTGGTCATGATGATGTTGATGGACCACCTAACATGCAGCCTCTTCCTCACTGGGAGCACTATCTGCTATTTTCAGAAAAATTCTTAAAATTAAATAACCTAACACAAGGTTATCGTTCTCAGGAACAAAGACTGGCTGAAAGACTCAAAAATCAAGAAGAAAACAAGACTGATGGCATGTCCATGTAATCTCACTTAAAACATGACCTTGAGAAACAGAAAAGGGGGCTAGGTTATCAATAAATGGAATACTAAACACTAACACTAAATTTGACAGCCTGTGTCTGCTGCAGTCAGTTCAGGTTCCTTCTTCCAACATATGCTTGAAAGGAAGGGGCATCTCCCTTTCAGCTGTAGATGAAATTTCATTTACATCACCTCTGGAGGGTCTTTGCAACAATTGAAAAGGCTAGAAATGTTTTAAGATGCAACCTTTGATTCAAGACTATAGCTTCGTTCTAACTTCCCAGCAAATTCTGCATGTGTGAAATTGAACACAGGACAATGATTGCAGCAAGTAAAGAAAAATACTGCACTATTCAATTAAAGCTATTGAAGGATACATTATGTATTTAACAGAGTGTTTGGAATAAATGTCATCAGAATGCAATGCTAACAGGCACTGATTTATTCAGCTGTTATTATTTAATATTTTTTCCGGATAACAGGAAAGATATTTATTAATTTTGTATTGGGAAGGGAGAGTAGATCTGAATGCAGCTTCAGCACTGCAGCAGACAAACTGACAATTTCTCTACAAATCCTGAAGATTTTTAAAAATACTGAAGCTTCAGTGGAGTTTGCAAAAGGATTTGGGAGCTCATACACAGCTGGAAAAAGGAGAACAAAAAAAATTACAGAAGAAGCATAATCAACAGAAAAGAGAAACAGGTCAAACATGAGAATACTGTATAAATTCAGATACAAACTAAAAAAATGGGTCTTACTGAAAAACAAAACAAATTCCCCCAAATTAAATCCTTTTAAATTTCCTATCATTACTACTTATTTAAATTGACATGTGCAAGTATTTATCTGATGTTTTACTTGGTCCTACCTGCACGCGAAGGACAACAAATTGGAGAATTGGTGTAGGCATTGAGAAAGACAGTGCCATATCTTTTCATAAAATTTATGAAAGGCAAATCCACGGTCTGATTTCCTGGATAAAATGTCAAGCGTCCATCCTGCAAGCAAACAGAGAAAGCCAGTATATAAACAGCATTAACTCAAACTATTGGCTGCATTAATTCACAGATTTGTTACTTTGAACTTGTATTACTCAAATGTTGCCAATTCTATTCAGGCATGGAAAATAAGTGTTGAGAAGCTTTAATTAGTTCAATATAAAATGGATTACTTATGAAAAAGTGTAATGTTGAAGATAACTGGACTTCATAGTAAAACTACTTCCTTTCTACCCCTGTACATATTTTAATCTCCAAATTTTGCAGGAGTAGGGTCCCACCATGAGGCATTCAACAGGGGTAGGTATGGCGAATGATGAAAAGGAGCCAGTCTGAATCCCAGTGCAGATGTGTGCACTGGTACACATTTCTGTGAAACCAGAACTGATCTCTCATCCTTTTCCTCCTTTTATCAGTTCACCTACACCACATTTTTGTGAAACTTATTTTAAACTATGGACTGGAAAAGTGATCAGCAAGCTGAAGGAAGGCTATTCTCCCACTGAAATGCCATCTCCAATGGTTCCCTTTTGATACTTTATTGATCCTTCATTTTACCTATTTCTTTAGCTAGAGTTTTTAACCAGTAATTTAAGACCCCAAATTTTGAATCGGTACATTTACTGTACAAAATGATGATGATGTGAAACCAGGTTTCATGTAGACTGCCCTGTTTCAGGTCACTCTTTTTTTCTGTCAGTTTCATGCCTTTCCTTGGTTCAGTAAGATGTCTCAACTCACCCCAGCCTTACCGGTCAGCTCTTTGATGAAGACTGTTGACGTTGCATCTGCAGTTGTAACAGATCTCCCAACCAGAGACATTACTCAGATGCCTACATCTAAGTAGCCCACCTCTAGACTTGTGACCGAAGCAGAAACACCTTAAAGGATGGGTAGCTTAGAAGTTGTGTTTTGCACAGCATTAGTTTGCAAGAGCATGTAAGCAGGCAGACAAGAAGTCCAGAAGAGTGCATTAAAGTCCAGTTACAAATTCACCAGCTACTGGCTCATTTGTTCCAAAGACAATGTACTAATTACCACATCAGCCTCTGCACAATAAACACCAATGTGCAAATTCTTACCGCTAATCCATATATGGGCAATAGACCATCCTAACAAGTTACTTTATATTATTTTTATTAAGTGAGAATAGTTCCTACATGAGAAACCACAAGAGAAACCACAGCAAAACAGCTAGTATGCGATTGCTTGTAACCCTGCAGTAACTTCTTTGTGTCCACACGCAGCCTACCAGCATCAGCAGCCTACAAGAAATGCTTTCCACGCCACACATTGAGCAAGCCTCATTTGGCACAGCGGGTTCTGGGTGTCTGCTGAAGCTAACAGTCATCATTACATGACATTAAGTACAAAATGGCACTGTGGCTTTTACTGTAATTTTTTTTGTTAGGTGGGAAATCTTGAAAACAATTATTTAGTGAGATACTACCTCTTCAGCAGAAAATATTCAATGAACGACCACTTTGCCCCTGCTGAATCATAACCAGAAAACAGCAGATATGACCAATGGTGAATCACTGGAGTTCTTTTCAACTAATAAAAACTCCATGACTGCTTCAGATGGAGACCTCTGATCATCTACTTCAAAATATGAACAACATGTACAGTCTCAAGGGATGCAGGACCAAGCCCTTACCTTCTGTAAAATTTCACCTTTAATTAGTAGTACATTTGAAACGGGTACAAACACTTATCGGACATGAGTTGCAGTGAAAACTCCCAAGGATAACAGATAACGCTATTAGTTTAGAACAAAACAGGTAGATGGATGCATGAGTTCTGAGAACTGCTAGCCTCTACAGTTTTTAATTAAGAAAATCCATTTTTCTTGAAAGACTGTATTTGTTTCAAAAATAACTGTTTGAAACAAACACTTATTTAACATAATATTCTCCTGTATGAAACATTAGACGAGCATACATGGAAAGAACAATAGCTTCCTTCTGTCTTCAGCTTTTCAAGAATACAGATCAGGCAATGTAAAACTCCCTACCAATTTCCTACTATGCTGTTTCTGCACATTAGCAGATGTTTCCGAATTTTCACTTTAGTTTTACTAGCTGAATTTTCTGGAGTAATTTGTGAGATGACAAAAAAAAAACGAACATCAAAAATAAGTGAGAGCAAACCTGAAGAATTTACAGTCTGTGTTACTACTGCTTCCATTACATGATTCCCTAGGGGTAGGCACTAATCGTCCAAGTGAGAATTTACAAAGAATACTACACATAATCAGATTTTGCAGGGTTTCAGAAAGAACCCAGAAAACAGAGTTAAGCAGAGCATAATTTTGCTCCACAGCAGGAAATAATTCTTACAAATTACTGAAATATTTTAAGATTACAATTATTCTGTCATTGTTTAAAGTATTTTAAACATGAGCACTTCATTACCTCACTAAGCCACCCAGTCATTGTTCATATACTAAGTCCACAGTCAGAGACAAACGTCATTTTCTTCACTCTTTAGAGTTTAAGCCAGGGACAGCATGCAGAAGAAAATTATTACCTCCATTTGTTTTCTGGCAGAAAATACTATTGGATATACATGGCACTCTAGAAAGAATCACTTCATTTGGCACCAGTACAGCTAACTGTGGCATTCCAGCACCACACTGCAGTGGACAACTACACATTAAACCGGGCCACTGGAAGTCAGAATATGATAAAAGACTGATCCCCTAATTTTGTACTCTACTACAAATGACTAGAACAAGCATTCAGTAGAACAAACGGGAAATAAAGCTGTAATCTGCAATCTGAACTTGAAAGGAACTTTGGGCTGAAAGTGCTCTTTAGAAAGTACGTGACTGATGTGTCACCCTGTCAACAACATATTCCCAAGTTTCTCCAACCAAGATATTGTTTGTTTGAACAGCTGGAGACAAGAGTTCATTCTTTCGATACTGGACAGACAGGTGACGTGTCTATTCAGTGAAAGAAGCTGATTTAACAGGCTGAGAAGGTGAAAGCGCTATAGCTATTTCTGGAAATCCGCTCTCCAAGAACTGTGTAGGACTTGAGCGTTTTGGAGTACCTGCGGCAATACAACTATTCTGAGTAACACAAGCAAGCACATTTCATCCAGGAACTTGACCTGCATTGCAAGCATGCCCTGTGAGAAGAGCAGCAGTTAATGTGTTGCAACAGCAGAAAGCTGGCTGTTCAAGCAAGAGGTCACTGGTCGGGATGCCATACACAATCCAGCATCACTGAGAAGATTTTTGTCACACTTGACAAAACAGGTGCAAGTCTTTCATTGACAGCAACACTCACAACAAAGGAAGGCACACTTTCAGATGAAAGCCCATACCTTTCAACAGCCTGCAGGACTTAAGCTTTTTTTTCCAGAAAAACTGTTAGTTTGACAGTACCCAACTCTTCCTGTTCTCTACTAGCAATGTAACCAAAATGGTTCATCTATTTCTGCCTTCAAATCCATCTCATAAAAATCTTATGCAACACAATGATTCTTTTAATGTATTCTTCCTGTGCACTATGCAAATATGATACTTTTCAGAAACAGCATCTTGTTCTTAATTGTTTTTGTAAGAACATCACAAACATCTGGGATTTTGTCTTTCATTTTTGTAAGGGTTACCCCACTAATCCCTATAAGATAGTCCTGAGAATCTTCCTGTTTACAGGATGGCATACGGCAGCTTTACTAAGATTTGTCCAGAGCTTCTGCTCCATCTGGAGTCAAATTGGCCATTGACAAACTCCCAGAACCTAAAATACTATAAATTTGGTAATTTATTGGTAAATAATATTTTTAGTAAAAGCTGAAAATTTGGAGAAAAAGTCTCATCTACAAAAAACACTCACTGATTTGAAATGTTAAGACAGATGATATTCTCAAAATAAAATAGAGTCAGAGGAAGGGAATCAAATAAGACGCTATTGCTTTATCTTTGAAATCATAGCAAATGTGCTTTAAGAAAGGGTTTGAAGAAGGATAATATCTCTTCACCAAATACTTAGGAAAAATTCATCCCAAGAATGACAGGCAGCAGGTAAGAAGTCAAGCGCTCTTACCTGTGCTGTCAAGGATGGAATTCTGAAGGTGACTGGGAGCCTTGTGTTGATTTCTCAACAGTGAATGAGAAGTGATGAGTTGTGAAAGTCCTTGGAAGTAATACCATGGAGAATATGTTTGATTTAACAGGAAGGAGAGCTTGGATGAGGCAGAGAAACCAAGGCTTTCCCCTTTCTCAGAGTAAAACCTTCATAAAAGCATTTCCAGTATGCTGGGTGGGCAGATAGAAGCATGGTGAGAAAAGGGTGAAAAATGTGTTGTCTTTAGCTGTAAGCAAGGAAATAAACTTAGTATTTATGAATAGGGAAAAAAAAATCTTTTCTACCTCTCTGGGGGTTAAAACAAATGTTATCAATAAATCACTTCAATAAATCCACTGGAAATTTATAAAAACATACTTACTGCTTCCTTCATCCTTTTAGCTCTTGATACTCATCTAACAAGCTTATAGGTGTAATATTTGTTACACCTAATAAAAGTCTGAGTAAGTCAATATATGATGCCTAACAGCTTAACTCAGTCATTTCGCCTGTGAGTAGAGAAATTCTCCATCCTATCTGTCATGGAGACCTAATGTTCTTAGGATTTACAATAGCAAGAATAACAGAGTTCAGCGACTTTCCCTTGCTTTTTGCTCTTCAGGTCAAGAGAAAAGCATTCATTTTACACCCCAGGTCTGTTCCATTAAATGCTGCCCTGCCCTGCGGCCCCCTCTGCCGTGCCAAGCTGTACGTACCACAGCTGACCGCGGGAACCACCTACCCATAAAAGTTTAACAACTGCAACGCGCCTGATGAAAACCTGTAGCACGTTCCTGAGAAGAAAGCCGAGCTTGGTTTAGATACGAGCGGTACCTAGTACCTCAGCGAGGCGGGAGGCCTGCCCTCCCCGTCCCAAGCAAGCCCTCCACCCCGTGGAGGTGGTGGTGGAGAATAAAAACCAGACCCATTTTCGTAGGCCTGTGGCTGTAGCCTGGGCAAAGCCAGGTAAAGTCCTCGCCGCCACATCCTCGGGGGTCCCGGCCAGGGACCGCCGAGGCAGCCCCCGCCTCTCTCCCGCCCTCCCTCATCCCTGCGGCGGCCCGGCCCCGCGCCCCCGGGCTGCCACCCTGCCCCAGACACTCACCAAGGAGTCGCAGGCCACCAGCACCACGCTGGGCCGGGGCTGGTCCCCGGGGGCGGCGAGCCGGGGCCTCGCCCCCGCCCAAGGCGCGGCGGCCATAAGGAGCAACGCCAGCCCGGCCAGCCCCAGCGGCCCGCCGCCCCGCATCGCTCCGCCGCCGTCACCAGGCCCCCCCTCTCCCAGAGAGAGGCAAGCGGCAACCCCGACAGCCGATCCGGCCGCCCGGCGGAGCCCCGGCCGCACCAAGAGGACTCGCCGCCGCGGCAGCTGCCCAGCCGCCCGCTCCACCTCAGCGCCACGGACTACAGCTCCCAGCGTGCCCCGGGGAGGAGGGGGGGGGGCGGACTACGACTCCCAGCATGCCCCGGGGCGGCGGGAGGCAAGAACTACATCTCCCTCCGTGCCCGAGGAAAAATGGCGGCTAGACGCGGGGGCGTGGCGGCGTGAGGCCGGAGTGCGCATGCGCGCGAGGGTCCGTCTCCATGGCTGCTGAGGCGGTGGTAGGTGAAGGTGAAGCGGCGGGAGAGGGAGGAACGGCGGTGGCCCGGTTCGGTCCGTTCTGTCTTCTCTCCGCCGCGACGGTCGGCAGGCCGGTCTACCCCCTGCTCGGAGGGGCTGCCGGCGCCGGTCCGCTTCCCCACGCGGCCCGCGGGTACCGGGCCTCGCCGGCGGGCCCGGCCTGGTGGCCCATCTTTCCGGGACAGGGCTGTGGAGCCCACCTCTCTCCGAGGTGCCCGGTTTTGCGCTGACGTGGTGTCTCCTTTTTTTTTTTTCCGTAGGTGAAAATGGAGCTCAGGCTCAGAACTGCCGGCGAGGGGCTGTGTGTTTGGTGATCGAGGCGTCTGTGCCCTCTTAGGAACCAAACTTATCTCCAGCAGCTGTTAAGTAATGCACGTTTGACAGAGTTCTTTATATTTTTTTAGGCTCTGAGGGAATCTTTGAAATCCGCCCTCTTTCTTTGTCCGTTCATTATAAGTTTCTCTCTAGGCCCTTCATCTGCTCCTTATTTCTTGCTCTTCAGCTGCTAAAAGTTTTTTTTGTTCTGCAGCTTGTCCCTTTTTCAGTCTCTTTCAGTGCCTGCACCAGCAGTGTTGTTTCTCAGCCTCATCTCATTTAGGCAGTTTTGACTATGGCGTTTTCTAAAGTTCGTTTGAGGCAAAACATTTACCGTATGCATCAAAATAGTGCATGATTATGTCAGACTTCAAAAGCGTGAATGCATCTTTGATGTGTCCTTAAATGCTTATTCTTTTTCTCTGTCAGCTATAGTCAGAAGCAGAGTCCTCTGTAAGTGCATGCGAAGGGAGAGGGGCATTGTGGACCACACGTGAACATAAGCGACAGGGTGGCCGTGGTGCTGCCATAGGTAGCACACAAGAAAACTCTGATCCTTAGGAACCCCTTGAGCACATGTCCAGTGCAATATGCCTCTTAAGCACAGTTCACTGCTTAGTAATCCCTCTTTTTAAAAGAAACTATATGCAGGGTGTCTTCCCAAGAGTCTAACTAGGGTGACTGTTGTATCCCACCTCTCCTATTTAAATTTATCTTAAAGCTTAACAGAAATTCTCTTCTGGGATAGCTACTTTGTGTCATTTAACTGTTTGGAATATTGACTTAATCCTGCAGTGGAGCTAAGCGTAACTCACTAATTTTAACCATCTTGCTTGTTTTCAGCAGTTTTTAGTGATGTATGGATTTTGGCATATTGCACTATATTTCTGTGTTTAAAATACTCTCTGTACAATTACAGTAGGATATAAACAATGTTTTGTGTTTACCATATCTTTTTATAATGACTGATTATATGTCATTTTTACTTAGTAGCCACAATGTCAAATAAGGAGGTGAAGGCAGCATTGAAGAGTGCTAGAGATGCAATACGAAATAAAGAATATAAGGAGGCTTTAAAACATTGCAAGGTAATTCATTTTTTACTTGGAAGTTAATATCTTTTGCACATTTTGTTTTCCGTTCCCCTGCCGCTACAGCTGTATAGTAATGCAGAGGGTGGAGTACCTTACTGATGTAATAGCTAAGATTGATTTCCGGATTTAACTTCATTGATCATTCATGTTAGTTACCCACACATAAACTTCTATTCCCCTTCCTTTTGCATTTGCTTATATGTGGCGATAAGAATATTAAGTCTAGAACGATAGAGATAAAAAATCCATTTCTAATCTAGGCCTTGACAGGAGTGCTTTAATTGCTGAGCTACAGATATGGTTACTGGCAGAACACTTCAGATATGAAGCATTCTCTGGCATAAAAAGCTGAAGTTACTGATCTTAGCCTTTTCCTAAAAATTACTTATCTTCTAATATTTCCATGTAGAATAATTTACCAAACTAATGATAAAACTCAATACGTGGATCCATAAGATGCATTTCATTCATCAGTTTCTCTTAAAATTGTGTATTTCTAGGCAGTCTTGAAGCAAGAAAAAAATAATTACAATGCTTGGGTGTTTATTGGCCTGGCAGCTGCTGAGTTAGATCAGCGTGATCAGGCCAAAGGAGCATACAAGAAGGCTATTGAACTTGAACCAAACCAGTTACTGGCATGGCAGGTACGTGAAAGTCCAGACTCGCTTTTTCTTTCCCTGAAAAGTGTCAGTATGGAGTTAAATACGGGAACAAAGCACAGCTGAGACTTGAATCATGTTTTCTTGAGGACATTAGTTCTACTGAAGCTTTGGAGTAGCTGAAGTTCGTATTTGTGTGTTCAAAGCAAAGCCATGGGTAGCTGCCTATGTCTAGCAGGGTGAATTTTAGTTTCAGTATATTTAAGTGTGTATTTCATGTGTAGACTAGATAGCAGTGAAGCATGCAAGGGAGAATGCGAATTCAAGCAGAGTAAATTTGTCCATGCTTAGGAATTTCCATGCTGGTAGCTCAAGAAACATTTGACAAAGCTTCTGTCATAAGAAAGAAAATATTTTATCTCATAGCTTATTTTTCAGGCTTCCAGCATCAAGTGGATTGTTACTGAATTATTTTGTTGTTACTTAAAAACAATAGTATACATTTAAAATAGCTGTGTGTTGGATGGTGTGAGCATGACAACCCTTAACAGCATATTTTTACTACATACCATTATGTTATTTGGAGACTTGTGAAGCGTAAGGTTGTGTATTGTCTGTCTCTGATACTAACAATTTATATTTTTCTAAGGTAGTAAGGTTTTTAGTATTTTCAATATAAATACCCTTAAAAAAATATAACTATTGGTACCTGATTTCAAGGTATATTGAAATTTCCTCAGTTTTGCAATCATTCTGGCTATCTGTTACTATACAAGATGGTATGATACTTGGGCATAGATCTTTTATCATGTGACTTAGTGTGCTTTGTGTATTGTCTGTTATGCAGACAAGCTTATGTAATATATACAAGTTTCAAGTAGTTGTTGGTATTAGTTAAGGAAGTGAGGAAAGCTTTTAATTTAAAATAAGTGGATTCAGAAGTGTGTACAGAAGAATCAATGTAGATTCTGCTCAGAGATTACTACATTAACACTTGACCCCACTGAAGGCAATGGAATAATTTTTGTAGGCTGAACTTACAGTGTTCTAACACACAACTGTTGACATAAAATCTTACTTATTTTTTATCTTTTTTTTTTTTAAAGGGATTAGCAAATTTATATGAGAAATCCAACAAAACAGATGTCAAAGAAGACTTAGCAGAGGTTTACCAAAAGCTGTTGGAACTCTGTGAAAGGTAAAGGATATTGAATACCATAATTCAGTCCAAGATTTCTAGTTCTCTGAATGCCATTGCTCATATACAGGGCAAGCTTTTATTTTTAAAGCTTTGCCATTTCAGTGGGTCAGCACTTGTGACTAAGGTTTTCTGTACCTGTATAAAGTTTCTTGATCCTGTCCCTTTTGATAGGGCAAAAACTCTTGGAATAATTGTACTTGAGGTTAGTAGTTCAGAGAATTCTACGTTATCCAATGTCCTCTGACTAAACTCACTGCCTCGAAGCATTTAGCTCTGACAGTTCATTGTCTGCATTAATAAGTAGGCTTATTTTTCTCTGCTTTAAAATCACAGAATATATGTCATCTGATTCATATAGGTACAGTTCTAAAGAAGTCTAACTATCAGCTGTCACTGTAGCTGACTGGAGTGTTCAATTTGTTTCCTTAATTTGAAAATTGTTCAAAAGGAAAAGTACAATCCCTTAAAGCGATTTTTTTTTTTTACTCATTTACAACAGCAATGAGTAAAACTTTCAGGGCTATCTGTAGTATTTATTCTAAATATTTGTTTGGCAACTGAACCTACTAACAATTGTCAGAATTTGAAAAACATTATACTATTTTATGGAAAACTTGTCATGTTTGTGTGGGATTTTCTTCCTCCTTTCTAGTGGTGACAAGCAGAAATGGTGTGATGTATGTAACAAACTTGTGGAACTATATCATCAACAAAAGAAATATTTCGAGGTAGGTTGAGTACTTTACTTTCTCTCTGCTAGAAAGAAATTCCCATTTCATCAGAACTAACTGCTTTTCGTCAAGGAATCCCCAGTTTTTGGGGTCACAGACCACTTAAGATCTCCTTGTGTACTACAACCAGGAAGAACTGATTTTAACTATATTCCTTTCTTTTCCACTGTGTAAGACTTGGACACAATCCATTAAATTGACAATGTTAGTATATAGGCTGAAAGGATGGAACACCATTCTTCTGTGTTATTTCTGGAAGTCAAACATGATCCCAAATGCATATTTATGTGCAGTAAGTGTGAGCCAGGTGTCCTTTGCCTAGCTTGGCCAGTTCTAGGTATCTGGTGTGGTGATCCCTTCTTAGTCTGTCCCTGGTACGTCATGCCAGAGGGTAAGGCGGAATTTGTGCACAACCTGAACTTGACTGCCTGCGGCTTATGCACTGCATTCCACGCACAACGATAAGAGGAGCATAGGTGCTTCAGGGCAACCCAAACTTCAGCCCACCCAGCACTCCCAAAGTCTGTGTCAGCGTGACCATTGCAGAAATAGTTGTGGCTCTTGTCAGTTTACCACGAGGTGGAGCTGTTAGATGCCTGTATGGTTCAACAGCCACGTTGCCTATAGTCAGTGTAGTAATGTTACATACCTGTTTCTGCAGTTACGCAGTTCACTCTTCCTTTACTCTTTAAAGAGGTTGCTTTCTTACAAGGTGATGCATGGTCTTACTCCATGTCATCTTCTCCCCTTTCCTCCAGCAATGGAAAATGAAAAATTTTACATATCACTTAGCATCAGGCTGAAGACTATTAATTAGCCTCTTTGTATACCAGTTTCTGAAACTAAATTCAATGCTAATTGTTTAGCGCATGAAGGCAAAGGCAGACTTGCTCTGTGTGCAATGGCAAACCGCAAGTTAGGCTTCAGGGTCCTATTTTCTCTTTTTCAGTTCTGTTGATTTTTCCACACTGGAATTTCATCATGGACTGCTGCTGTTCTTCTCTTTCTGTTCATAGTGCTGTAGATCCAACATGGCATGGATGGGGCTTTGAGCAACCTGGTTTAGTGGAAGGTGTCACTGCCTATGGCAGGGGGGTTGGAACTAGATGATCTGTAAGGTCCCTTCTAAGGCAAACTATTCTGTGATTCTGTGATTTGTTCCAGGTGGCTAAAACATGGCAGAAACTCATACAAATGAAGCAGGAGGAAGGTGCAGAAAAGGCAGAGCTTCATCAGCTTTGGAAGAAGATGATCCAGTTACTGAAAGACAGTACACAGAATACGTATAAGACTGAACAGTTGGTAATGCTTCTCACTCCAACTCATCTAAATACATACATACAATGCAGCTAAACTTCAAATGAAACCTTAAAACCCTTGCAAATCTTGCAACTATTTGTCTCATTAATGTTCAATGGTACTAAACTTCTCAGGAAAGGATGGGCGATTTTACCTTCTGACAAAAACAGTGAGGGTGCAGCAGTCCAAGATAAGGCACCTAAATCCAAGGCACCTGGAACTCCTTCATTAACTGCCTCTTAAGCTCTACAGGAGTCCAAGTTTGCACGGTAGCACAGTGATGCATTGTTCTACCTCTGCATGTTATGAGAAGCATCACTCATAAGCTTTGACAGTGTGGTGGGTTGACCTTGGCTGGCCACCAGGTGCCCACCAAAGCCACTCTATCACTCCCCTCCTCAGCTGGGCAGGGGAGAGAAAATAAAACAAAAGGCTCATGGGTCGAGGTAAGGGCAGGGAGATCACACACCAGTTACCATCACAGGCAAAACAAACTCAGCTCAGGAAAATTAATTTGATTTGTTACCAATCAAAATCAGAGTAGGGTAATAAATAATAAAACCAAATCTTAAAACCCCTTTCCCCCACCCCTCCCTTCTTCCCAGGCTTAAGTCCACTCCCAATTTTCTCTACCTCCCCCCCGCCCCCCTGCAGTGCTGCGGGCTGGGGTATGGGGGTTGAGATCAGTTCATCACACCTTGTTTCTGCTACGCCTTCCACCTCAGGGGGAGGACTCCTCACACTCTTCCCCTGCTCCAGCGTGGGGTCCCTTCCACAGGCAACAGTCCTTCACAAACTTCTCCAATGTGGGTCCTTCCCACGGGTGGCAGTTCTTCACAGACTGCTCCAGTGTGGGTCCCTTGCACAGGGTGACAAGTCCTGCCAGCAAACCTGCTCTAGTGTGGGCTCCTCTCTCCAGGTGGAGATCTGCTCCACCGTGGACCTCCCTGGGCTGCATGAGGGCAGCCTGCCTCACCATGGTCTTCCCCACAGGCTGCAGGGGAACCTCTGCTCCAGCGCCTGGAGCACCTCCTCCCCTTCCTTCACTGATCTTGGTGTCTGCAGAGTTGTTTCTCTTACATATTTTCACTCCTCTCTCTGGCTGCCAGTGGTGCTGCTCACGTTTTCCCCTTCTTAAATCTGTTATACCAGAGGCACTACCTGTGTCGCTGATGGGCCTGGCCTTGGCCAGCAATGGGTCCGCCTTGGAGCTGGCTCGTTCTGGCTCTGTCAGGCAGCGGAAGCTTCTAGCAGCTTCTCACAGAAGCCACCCGTGTCACCCTCCTGCTACCAGAACCGTATCACACAAACCCAATACCATTGTTCAAAACAAGAAACTCCCTCTGCTTTTCTCTGAGGTAGAAAAGGTAGCTTTGCACTGTTTTTCTGTTTCTTCATACCGAGTGCTTATCCTAGACATCAGTGTTTTGGTTCAAATTTTCTTCTGTAGGTTTTAAGCTCTTGCTTCTTAGGAGAATGTCAAAGGTAATTGGAGCACACAGAATGATCATGGATTATACTGATTCTGTGTTCTCTATGCCCAAATTTAATTTTACCTGATTAATCTCTCTTGTAACATGAACCTACTTCAACAAGAAGGGTGTAAATTTCTCTGCACCAATCTGGTTGGTAGCAGTGCTCCAGAAAGGGAGAAAATAAAAGCTGAAATAATTTCACACAGTGGAAAATTCAATCTAGATCTCTACTTTTTGAGAAGGCAAATGCTTTAACTTAGGACCTATTAGAGAAAAGAGGTGCTGTGGGCAGCACTGCTTTCTTTTCTGGGGACAGGAAGTTTAAAAAAGAAGAAAAGTTGCATGAATACCAAGAATGAGTTTCACATGCAAATCTGCAGTTCACTTTACTGTAGTTTTGAGTAAAGCACCTGAACCTGGAAGCATGTGGCATTGAAGGCAACGTTCTATTCAGTGGAATGGGGGAGAGAATTAAGAAAAAAAAGTAAAACTCCCAGTCGAGATAAAGACAGTTTAATAGGACAGAAAAGAAGAAAATAAAACAACAATAATAATACAAGAATGGGAATATACAAAACAAGTGATGCACTATGAAATCACTCACCATTCGCCGACTGATCCCGTCAGTTCCCCAGCAGCAATCTGCCCTCTGAGCCAACTCCCCACAGCTTATATACTGAAGTCACACAATATGGAATACCCCTTTAGCCAGTTTGAGTCAGCTGCCCTGGCTGTGTCCCCTCCCAGCTTGTGCCCCTCCAGCCTTCTTGCTGGCTGGCCATGAGAAGCTGAAAAGACCTTTTACTTAGTACAAACACTACTTAGCAACAACTGAAAACGTCAGTGTATTATCAACATTCTTCTCATACTGAATCCAAAATGCAGCACTATACTAGCTACTAGGAAGAAAATTAACTACCCCAGCCAAAATCAGGACAGGTATGAAGAAGAATCTATGTTCTTACAAATTCTGCCTTCCTTATACCCACCTTACATTATGAAACTGTATATTACTGCTTCATCTTGTACTAGACAGTTAATGTGCTTTGTATCCTATCTGAGTACTACTTCACAGTAAGGGCCTTGCTTTGTGACTTTCTCTGTTCACAGTACTGGTGTAAACTTAATGAGTAGGATCCAGTTAATAACATGTAACTATCCACTTAACTATGAAATGGCTGGAAGGCATGTCCTGTGAGGAGCAGCTGAGCACTCTGGGTTTGTCTAATTTGGAGAGAAGGAGGCTGAGGGGCATCCTCATTGCTGTCTACAGTTTCCTGAGGAGGGGAAGCGGAGAGGAAGGTGCTGATCTTTTCTCCCTGGGATCCAGCAACAGGACCTCTGGGAATGGTTTAAAGCTGCATCCAGAAAGGGGAGGTTCAGGCTGGACACTGGGAAGCATTTCTTTACCAAGAGGGTAGCCCAACACTGGAACAGTCTTCCTGGAGAGGTGGTTGATGCCCCATGCCTGTCAGTGTTTAAGAGGCCTTTGGACGATGCCTTTAATAACATGCTTTAACTTTTGGTGAGCCCTGACGTGGTCAGGCAGGTGGATTAAATGATTGTTGTAGGTACCTTCCAACCGAAATAGTCTATCCTATGAAGATAACATTTTCCTAAAGTCATTGTTTGTTGCACTCCTAATTATTTCTCATTTCAGCTTTTGACTGCATTTGAACATGCGGTGAACTCTGCTGACACTGTTCCTGGTGAAGACCACCAAAACCTTTACAAGGACTTTATTCACTGCTTGTCAAAAGTAAGCTTATGTTAATCTATCTTTATCAGTGAGTAGATGTAATAGTCGACATCTGATAATTCACGCAAATAACTATTTATCTTTTTCCTTTCAAGTTTCCTCATGAAACAGCTAGGTTGGAAAAGGTCTGTAAAGATATGATGGTTTTGTATCCTACTGAGAGTTATCCGTTAGAAGTACTTTGCTTGCATTTTGTTCAGTCAGGTGAGTAGGATGGATTTAGACATTTTTGGGGCTTAAATTATTTCTTTTACACCTAGTTTTGTGACAATCTTTTTACAAGTTTTTACCCTTCATGACCCAATACAAGTGCACTGTTTCATTCTATGTTATATTTCTGCCTGTCTGAAAATGAAAAGTGTTTGGTCCTATGATCTGCTATTTCCTAGCTCCGTAATTCAGTGGTGACTGTAAATTGGCAAAAAACTTCTGCAACTTAGGTCCAACTCTGGCAATGTACACAGTTGCAAAGAAAGAATGCCTTACAAAACTTGAAAGCAGCTTCTCCAGGTAAATGAAGGTTAGCTTCTTAAGCTTAGAAGAGGGAATGGAGAATGTTAACCAGTGCTCTAAGGCTGAGGACAGGCTACACTTAGATTGTTCCTGACACAGAACACCTCTCTTGGCAAAAAGAACAAACATTTGTGGAACTGTCTTCAAAAGAATGCCTGGTGAATAGGGAAAAGACAGATCTGCTTAGATATTTGTTCTAAGTAGAAAAGGAGAATCTGAGGGAAAAAAAATACCATGGTGTGTTCAATAGTGCAGGGATCTGAAAGTATACAATTGCTATTTTCAGTAGTTCACTAAACAACACTGCAGTAGTGTTGGACACTTTCTCAGGGTTTTCAGAGATAACTACTAAATTTGGGTCTTTCATTTTATTGTTTAAGGCATCAGAAGTTGTTTTTATTTCTTTGTAAAACAACGAAAGAAAATTAGGGAAAAAACCCCTCTGGTTTATATAAAGAGAAATAACTTGCAGCTTAGGTAGAAGAATGCCTTTTCCAGTTTTGAAGGTAAGCTTCATGGAATAACACAGCAACATAAAATGAGAGGATTTTTCACTTTGGTGAGAGAGGATGAAGACAAATGAGGCCCAGACTCTCATTTCCACATAAGAATGCTTTACAGTTCAGAGAAACATGCAGAAACTAATTTCCAAAGGAGGAGGAGCATCTGGGTGGCACAGTTCTTATATACCAATGCTCTGACAACATCTCACCATCCCACAGCCATCTTCAGGTGGGAAGGATGATGCTTAGGTTTTTAGTAAGGCTGTTTGTTTATATCTGAGTCATTCCAACCATATTATGGTCCTTCATGCCCCAAACTTGTGGGCTTATAACTCAGATGCATTATTAGCCACCTTTACCAAATACAAATCAAAGGCAACCTTTATGTCAAATGAGTCCATAATTTTTTAAAGAAAATAATAGTTCAAAGTCTGTTGCTGCAAGTCACAACAGTTGCTTTCAGCAAGGACTGCCAAGTCTACTCTCACAGCTAAACACAAGCATAAAAAGTGAGTAGCATCAGTTGAAATTAAGCCAAGACATTAAGTTACATGGTTTCACAGCAAGACTGTTTCAGCAAGCTCATCACAGCAAATTTGTAGGTACACAAGGCCTCCTCTGGAAGGAAATTATTTTATTTGTGGCAGATTTTGACATGTGGCATTCAGCTAGGCTTACATAAAAAGCATATGAAGGAATTAGTTTTTGTTAATAAAGGCAGTATACCTGTAGTAATTTTAACACAAGTGGTTAAAAATTCAGATTTCAGACTGACAGTTTATTTTGTTTGGTGGTACTGGGTATTTAGATTACTGCTTGTTTTTTGGGTTTGGTTTTGGGGGTGGAGAGTGATAAGTATGTAGTACCTTTTGAAAAAAGTTTAGTTAATAAATTCATTACTTTGAGCTCAAAGGATAGGGGTCATATTTATGTAAATAAGATATACTGTTGCATTTTTTTAAATCTAAAACTCTGTAAAATATTTCTTTTTCTGAAACCAGGTACTTTGTCGGAAGAAGCCCTGCATTATTTTTCTAAGCTTTTGGAGATGGATGCAAGTAGTGGTCCAGGCATCATTGGTTTTGGTATAAAATGCCTTCAAGAAAAGAAATACAAGGCAGCTATTAAGAGTCTTACTGAAGGTAAATGTGTGAAAGGAAGTATAAGCACTCTGTAGCTTGAACACCAGCTAGTTTATGCTGGATATTTTTGGAATCTTACAATTGTGTAGTACTTTGCCAGTTCTAAGACCAGCTAGATTTAAAAAGAATACTCAACACTTTCTCAATTGGTCACTGAAATAATAAACATTTTAAGTATATCATCTCTGAAGTCTTTCATTGCTATTACAATCAGCTCTGTAGTATTTTAGTGTGATCAACTTCAAACTTTTTTTAATCCGATTGTTACTGGGGAAATACCTAGATGAAGCAGTAAATACAGCAATAGCAATTAATGAAGGAATGTGTTTATAAAGTAAAATATAATGCAGCTCCTCTAATCTAGTCATTGCATTTCTGTACCTGAACAAAGATGACTTCCCTTTAAAGTTAAATCATTTTAAGACCTCTTTAATACTTATATTGGGTAAACACTTGTATTGGGTATCTGAAGAGAAATATCAGAGGTTTGGGGGTTTTTTTCAGTCACCAGATTTTCTGACGAGTTGGCTTACTGATATGTAAATTGTCTTGCTTGTATTGAAATGGCAAAACTCTTTGAAAATGATTCATGAGTATACTAGTGGGAGAATAAGACTCTCCACTGTCACTGTGCTGGCCATGGAAAATTCAAACCAGCTTGCTGAGAAAGCTGGGTAAATAACCATTTGGGATCTAAGCAATCAGGAGTCAGTCAGGCTATGCTGACGTATGCTGCGTCCTTTCACCCAGGTTTAGAATAAGATTGTTTCTGAAACTGGATTTCAGAATATTCTACAGTATAGTACCATAGCTCACACACAGTGATATAACATGTCTTGCTTAAAATCTGAAATAAAAATTTCAGGTGCTTAAGAGGAAAAAGTCTTCCATGGAAAGCAAGTTCTTCTGGCTTAAATGGTATTGGATGTTTAGACAGAACATACAACCCGTTTTTGACAAAAGAATATATCTCCCAAATAATTTTATTTTTTTATTTTTACTTTTATATGTAATACTCCACTCATGAAGGGGAGAATGCAAAGGGCAAGGCTCTTGGTATAGTGTGTGAATGTCTAAAGCTTAGAAATAATGTCTTTCGCAGTAAGCCAAGTGTTTGCATTTTAGGCATTGAAGCTTCAAGGCATTGTTTAGTAGTAGTATACATATATGTATCTCTCTCAGAAGAACAAATTCAGTTTTATTACTAAATCTTTAATTAAAGCAAGTTTATGAAGAAGATTCAGTGAAACACTCTTGCCATCGTTGTTTTTCTGTCTTGAAGTTCTATAGGCCTTTTCTGGTTTCTAAGAAAAACTGAAAAGTGTTCTACAGGCTGCTGATGTTAATGTCTGATCAAAGTGGAGGACTTTTTTCTTTTTGAAACAGAGGTGCACCTTAAGCCAGTGTTTTATATTTCCTTACTTTTTTCCCTTTTTCTTTTTTTTATATGTAATATATGCAAAACTAAGCCTAACAGAAGCTTACGTGCTCCTTAGTCTTTGCCTTACTGTGTGGAGGCCTGTATGTCTAAAACAGTTTAAAATAAGACTCAAAGAAAAAAATTAACTGCAAGTCTTATTATCTGATTGATAATATGTTTTTGATGGCATTATATGGCAATAAAGCATCTGCCAGGTACAGTGTCTTTGCAGCCATAAGCAACTTTTTTTAGTGCCTTTTCTAAACTCTTCTTTATTAGGTTTGCAGAAGACTAGCCAGTGTCCAGCAGCATGGCATTATTTGGCAGAGGCACAGATGAAAATTCACAAACACAGGGACTCTGTCCTGTCCTGCAATCAAGGTAACTAACTGCGAGCTAATTGAAAGAGTAACTGCGGGGGTACACCACTTTATGTAGTGCAGCCAATGTGGCCTTTGCGTGGTAGATCTGAGTTAGCAGCAATCATAGTCCTTTGCTTTTTGCAGTCTCACAGCTTGTGCTGATGTCCCCTGCTTCCCTTGGTTTATGACAGCTGAAAAGCACTTTGTGCTGCTTAGTCTCAGGAAAAGAGAAGATAGGTCGCTAATCAGAACCTGAAAGCTGTCTGATTGATATTTAGAAGGTTTGGTTGTTCTGATGTGCTTCTTCAGCTGGTGGTTGACCAACTCCACCAAACAGCAGATAATTGCCTGAAACCACAAGGGTAGGTGTCACAAATTTTTAGTCTGGTAGACTTCATATTTAGACTTAAAAGATAACGTTCTATTCAAGTTAATGTAAAATACAGAAATGTTGTATAGTACAACTGCATCCTAAGAAACTTCACTGACTGTAAATCTTCATCCACACTACCTGGGAATGAGGGCAGTTATTATGATCTAGTGATGCATATCTAATCTGAATAGAGCCATTATCTGATGGTTATAAATGAAGGAGCAGCCAAAGTGGACTTTTTTCTGACAGGGACAAATGCAATGAAAAACTTCTCAGTAAAGGCTTTGTCGTGGTTTAACTCCAGCCAGCAACTAAGTACCACGCAGCCGCTCACTCACTTCCCCCATCCAGTGGGATGGGGGAGGAACTCGGGAAAAAAAAAAGGTAAAACTTCTGCGTTGAGATAAGAACGATTTAATAGAGCAGAAAAGAAGAAATTATAATGATAATGATAACACTAATACAATGACAACATTAGTAATAAAAGTATTGGAATGTACAAATGATGCACAGGGCAATAGCTCACCACCCGCCGACCGACACCCCGCCAGTCCCCGAGCAGCGATTCCCTGCCCCCCCCCCCCCCCTTCCCAGTTCCTAAACTAGATGGGACGTCACATGGTATGGAATACACCGTTGGCCAGTTTGGGTCAGGTGCCTTGGTTGTGTCCTTTGCCAACTTCTTGTGCCCTGGCTGGCCATGAGAAGCTGAAAAATCCTTGACTATAGTCTAAACAATACTGAGCAACAACTGAAAACATCAGTGTTATCAACATTCTTCGCATGCTGAACTCAAAACATAGCACTGTACCAGCTACTAGGAAGACAGTTAACTCTATCCCAGCTGAAACCAGGACAGGCTTGAAGAGGTAAAAGTATGCAGACCTGGCTAAACAGTCATGGGAAATTATTAAAAGCAAGGGAAAGTACTTGCCAGTGAGGGAGATTCAGAAGGCCTGTAAATTTGGGCAAAGGAAATGTGAAAACAGAACAAAGTAGGTAAAAAGAAGTTTATTGCAGAAAGAAGGAAAATAAGGTGATTCTTTTCCATCCATGTTCAGTGTGGAAGAGCTCAGGATGACTTCTACTCCGTGACCCATCTTTTCAGGGGATTCATCAAACAACTTGTCTGTGATTCTAGCATTAATAGCAGTTGCTATAAAACAAGACAAGAAAAATTAGCATTAAGTAACTATGAGATACTGACCTGGAAATTGACCGAGGAACATAAAGATGAAGTTGCTGAAGTACTGAGGGGTTTATATAGTTGCTTGCTTAAACTATCTTGGCATCCAAATGCTTGGAGGTAGATAATGTGACCCTAAGTTTTAAAAAGGATTCTAGGAAAGATCAGGGAAACCACCACCAAATCTGATATGTTAGTGCTTGAATTAGTTAAAACTGAAAGAACAAACAGAGTTAGGGAATTTATGGAGAAGAATTGTACTGAGGGATAGACGTCGTGGCTTTTGTAAAGTAAAGGTTTTTTTAGAACTCCTTGAAGGAGTTTACAAACACGTAGATAAGGGAGATGTGATATAGTCTTCTCTGATTTCCAGGTGGTAATTGATAAGACCTCTTACAAGACTGTTAAGGAAACTAAGCAGCCTTTGGTTAAGAAATACATTTGTAGCATTGAGTGGGTTTTGTCAGTTTTAAATAAATTAAACGCTAGAGTACAGTATAGTAATAAATGTCTGTTTTCAGGCTGGAAAGAGGTGTCCCTGACATTTTCACCAATACCTGTGTTGTTCACCTTCTTTTCTAGTCATTATGAATGTTGAGTAGTAAGGTTACAAAGTTTGCTGCTATTCAAAGCAGACTGCAAAACTCTTTTAAGAGGAGATTACCAGAGTGGGTAACTAGGTCTTAAAATAATGAATAACATTCCATAGTCTTAAATGCAAAATCATGCAGTGTGGGAACAAATGTTCCCACAAAGCTATCCTACAGTCTTGCTGAAGTAGAGAGCAGAAAGGTCCTTATTTTGTACGAAAAGTAGGATGGTTTCTTTCCCCTTCTATGCTTTACAGGCAAGTCAGATATTAGGAATTACAGGGAAGGGAATGGTTAGTGAAACAGAGCACCAACATGCTGTTGCTTTAAGAGCTTTAGCAGCATGGTGAAATCTGTGCATTTTTAGTACTCATCCACCCCTTCTCAAAAAGAAAATAGTAGTAGAAGTTAATAGACTAGTAATAAGGATGATCAGATGTATGGAAAATGCAGCATGTAAGTAAATAGTCTGTAAGTCTTTTTCCAGCCCAGAGAAGAGATGATTCTGAAATCTGTGAAGATAAAGATCAACTGTTTTGTTTCCCTGTGTGAGGTCTAGTTAGTACCAAATGAAACTAAATGCTGGCAGGGGCAGTAAAAACAAAGTAAGTTTTGTTTCTCAATGCAAGGTGTAAGTTAAGCTAAGCTATTGTGCGTTGTTAGAAGATGCTGCTGATGCAGAAAGTTTCCTTGAGTCCAGAGAACGTGGAAAGTCAGAGAGAACTCTGGGGAAGCATTGCTTTATGCTTGGCCTGTCTTACTGGCTGTGTCAAGTCAGACAAAAGTTCATCAGATTTGAAAATAAACATTGTTAATTGAGTTACTCAGAAAGTTCTTGCTTTTGAAGAATGCTGATGCTCAACAGAGATGCCCTCATTCTCTGAGGTGAGATTATACTGCGTATTGGAGAAGTAATCAATACTGCATAGAAAGGTACAAAGTTACCCTTGCACAGGCACAGAGTTAAATCCCTGGTTTCAGTAATATTTTTTCTTTAAACACTGAAGTGTAAACCAACTTGTTTATTGAAAGGCCATTGCTTCTTCAGAACATAGTTCGGAAAAATATAGCATTCCCTTTATAAGGCTGGCAACTAGAAGGCAATCAGTCTCTCCACATGTCTGAGAGGACCTTTCTAAAATCAATTTAACTTTTAAACTTCAATAGATAGAAATTTTACCGAACAATTTCTTCAACATGAGGGAGAGCAGTCAAAATGTATTGGTTTTGTGTGGCAAGGTTTTGGTAGTGGGGGGGGTTACAGGGGTGGCTTCTGTAAGAAACTGCTGGAAGCTTCCCCTGTGTTTGAGAGAGAGAGAGCCCATACCAGCTGGCTCTAAGTTGGACCCGCCGCTGGCCAAGGCCGAGCCAATCAGTGATAGTGGTAACGCCTCTGTGATAACATTTTTAAGAAGGAAAAAAAAGTTGGGACACAGAGAAACAGATGCCGGAGAGAGGAGTGAGAACATGTAAGAGAAACAAGCCTGCGGACACCAAGGTCAGTGAAGAAGGAGGGGGAGGAGGTGCTCCAGGCGCCGGAGCGAAGATTCCCCTGCAGCCCGTGGGGAAGACCCTGGTGAGGCAGGCTGTCCCCCTGCAGTCCAGGGAGGTCCACGGTGGAGCAGATCTCCACCTGTAGCCCGTGGAGGACCCCACGCTAGAGCAGGTGGGTTCCCGAAGGAGGCTGTGACCCCGTGGGAACCCCGCGCTGGAGCAGGCTCCTGGCAGGATCTGCGGATCTGTGGAGAGAGGAGCCCATGGAGCAGGTTTTCTGGCAGGACTTGTGACCCCGTGGGGGACCCACGCTGGAGCAATGCGCTCCTGAAGGACTGCACACCATGGAAGGGACCCATGCTGGAGCAGTTCGTGAAGAACTGCAGCCCGTGGGAATGGCCCACGTTGGAGAAGTTCGTGGAGGACTGTCTCCCGTGGGTGGGACTCCATGCTGGAGCAGGGGAAGAGTGTGATGAGCCCTCGCCCTGAGGAGGTGAAACGGCAGAAAATACCGTGTGATGACCGTGAACCCCATCCCTGTCCCCCTTTGCCGCTGGGGGGGCTTGGTGAAGAAATCCGGGAGTGAAGGTGTGCCCGGGAAGAAGGGAGGGGTGGAGGGAAGGTGTTCTGAGATTTTGTTTTATTTCTCATTACCTTGCTCTGGTTGATTTGTACTAAATTGAGTTAATTTTCCCAAATTGAGTGTGTTTTGCCTGTGACGGTAATTAGTGAATGATCTCTCCTGTCCTTATCTGGGCCCGCAAGCTTTTTGTTATATTTTTCTCTCCCCTGTCCAGCTGAGGATGGGGGAGTGATAGAACGGCTTTGGTGGGCACCTGGCGTTCAGCCAGGGTCAACCCATCACACAAAAAAATTGTTCTATTAAGTGGTGCTTTATTAGACTGAAAAATTGTAATTAACAAGTGTGCTGGTTTTGGCTGGGATAGAGTTAATTTTCTTCCCAGTAGTATTATGGGGCCGTGTTTTGGATTTGCACTGGAAACAGCATTATTAACACAGGGATGTGTTAGTTATTGCTGAGCAGTGCTTGCACAGAGCCAAGGCCTTTGCTGCTTCTCCCCCCACCCCACCAGCGAGCAGGCTGGAGGGGCACAAGGAGTTGGGAAGGGACACAGCTGGGACAGCTGACTCCGACAGACCCAAGGGGTATTCCAGACCATAGGGCATCATGCTCAGCATATAAAACTGGGGAAGGAAGGAAGGGGGGACATTCAGAGCTATGGTGTTTGTCTTCCCAAGTCACTGTTAGGTGTGAATGGAGCCCTGCTTTCCTGGAGATGGCTGAACACCTGCCTGCTGATGGGAAGTGCTGAATGTATTCCTTGTTTTGTTTTGCTTGCGTGTGTGGCTTTTGCTTTACCTGTTAAACTGTCTTTATCTCAACTCATGAGTTTTCTCACTTTTACTCTTCTGATTCTCTTCCCCATCCTACTGGGCGAGACTGAGCGAGTAGCTGGCTGGTGCTTAGTTGCTGGCTGGGGTTAAGCCACGACAACAAGATTTAAAAATACTGGGAACAGTGGTGCTCTTTGTAGTTAGTTCCTTTTTCTCTTTTTACTTGATGAAACTTTTCTCTTGTCAACAGCTCTTGAGGCTCTTGGAACTCCCGAGGGTCCTAGTCTTCGGTGGAAGAACCTTATCCTTCAGTTGAAAGCAGAGGCTTTGATAAAAATAGCTGATGTTGATGCTGCAGAAGAAGCCATTAAAGCAGTTGAGCAGGTATTTCCATTGACTAAAATGTATATATTTTTATTATTTTGAAAAGTGTTCTCATCTTTCTGTACTAAAAATTCAAGCTGTGTATTTCTCCCCTTGCCTCCTTTTTACATTCTGTGTGGTTTAGACAACACCTGCCAACTATGGTGTAATCCAAACACTCCTTCCTCCTCTGTTTTTTTAGGCTTTGCTATCTCTCTTTTGCATTCACAATTCTGATTTTAGAAGCTGTCACTTTTGACCTTGTCCAGTCTTGCTCAGTGCTGCTGGCTTCTTGCTACTTTTATGGCTGTTGTTCATTTTAATTTGAATTATTGTTACAATCCTAGTTGCTGTGTCCTTCATTCACTTGTCATTAGTCATGAACAATAGCATATTATTTTAAGATCAAATGCGTAAGCTTTAAGCAGAAGTTGCTTCCCCCCTTTTTTTGTCACAGTTTCATTCTTCACTGTTTAGACTTCTGTACCTTTGTCCTTGCTCTCTGCAATCTTGTACCTGCTCTCCATCAAAATTATTCTGTCTGAGGCTTCTCAAGCATGTTTTATCTAAATGTTTTCTTGTCTTTATCTTCATGCAGTCTGCCTGCTTTTGATATCTTTGATTCCTTAATCTTGGGAGAGTATAACTTGGTCATGCCTATCACTTGGTTTTCTAGATTGTGGATGCAAGCAGCAACCCGGTGGTTTTAGCTATAAGAGGTCAGGCTTATCTAAACAAGGGTTTAATTGATCAAGCTTCAAAGGTTAGTGCTGTATTGTCCTTCCTGTAACCTAAGTCAAGTTCTTGGTTTCATAGAGCATATAACTAGGGAAGAATTACATCCTTTTGCAGATTTCACAAGAGCTCCTGTTGTCCCACCCTGATCTGGCCGAGTCCCATGCTCTAGAGGGTTTCATCCATTATTCCCAAAAGAACTATGAACAGGCAGAAAGAAGGTAGATTTTTTTTTCTTTCCTCTAACAGGGAAATGTGGGAGGAGAATAGCATGTAGTGTTTTGCAGCTTTTGAGAATTTGTCTGATCTGACCTCTGTTCCTTTTATTCAGTTTTCTAAATGCTATTGAAAGAAAGGCTGAAACTGCAGAGTATCATCATTACCTGGGGCTCACATACTGGTTCATGAGTGATGAGACAAAAAAAGACAAAGGAAAAGCACTCACTCAGTTCTTGAAGGTAAAGGCTGCTTTAACTATTCATGTAGAATTAGTGTTTTCCTATATCAGAAACCAAATATGGAAAATATGCTGACTGGAGTGACAGACTTGAGTATTCTGCTTGTTACCATTTACAAGTCTCCAGAGCCTGTAAACCAAGTTCAGCTGTCAAAAAGGCACTGCAGGGAGCTGTGCAGTTACTTGGAATCTCCCTGCTTTTGTTTTCCTCTTTTCACCTAATTCTTGAGGCCTTTGATTTAGCCAAATGTAGTGGTGATTCTCTCAATCTTCTCTCCTTGAGGGCTGTAAAGTTGAGGCCTCTAGATGACCAGCGTAGATCTTTGAAGACATTTTGAAGTCAGGAGGGCAAAATTGAAATTGGAAAAAAAGTGAGGAAGGAAAAAAATGAGAACGGTGTTAGAGTTTCAGTGTCTGGCCAAGGAAGTAAGTCTGCAAAACCCCATAATTTATATACTTTTCCTGATCTTTGGGTTATTGGTGGTTATGGCTTTTTCTCTAAACATAGGTAAGAATGTGAATCCAAAAGATAGTCTGATATCTTTATTGGAAACATGGAATTATACAAAATAAGACTGTAGGCATTCTAAACTTGCCATATAACTTCATGATAGGTTTTGGCAACTCAGATCAGTGCCTACTGTTTGCACTTCAATAACAGCAGAATATACTGGAGAATGTAGTTAAAGTGAACAATACTTTTGGTTCTAAACTGTTTTATGTAAGCTGGTTTTTTTTTATTATTATTGTCAAAGCTGTTTTCTGCTGCTTGGGGTCTGTGGGTTTCTTAAGTATAAAGAAATATGCCAAGCATGTCTAAAAAGGAACTTAAACTTTAGAAAAGCCTGAAATTAATTGTGATGTAATATGGCAAGAATATGAGCATAATGGTTGAAACAGAGTAGAATATGAAAATGATGAGATGTAGTAAGGAATTTTCTCCTAGCACAACTAGCTAATTAGTAATTCATGTACAAAATGTTTTGTGTCGTGAGGTTTGTAGCAGATTCTGCAAATATTTAAAGCTCGGGTAATCTCTGAAATCTTAAAATAAAGTTTGACTACTCAGATTTGTCACAGAAGGAGCTTAAATAAGTTGATAAGCAGAGATTGAATAAGTAATTATCACTGGACCTGTCCATCAGTATAATCCTTCAGAATGCTGTCTTATATTGTGTTCATATTTCCTTATAGGCTGCAAAACTGGACAGCTACTTGGGAAGTGTCTTTTGTTATTTAGGTAACTACTACAGAGACATTGCTGGAGACAAAAGTAGAGCTCGTGGTTGCTATAAAAAGGCTTTTGAACTGGATGGAACTGATAAAGAATCTGGAACAGCAGCTGTAGACTTAAGTGTGCAACTTGGAGACATGGTATTCTATATTCAATGCTTTGGATCACTGCTATTTTGTTTTTCTGTTAATCTTGCTCTTTGAGCAATCACTTCAGGTTTCCTCTGTATTGGAGAATAAGATCTGAAAACAGATGTTCTGTCATTGCTTAGCAGCTTTCTTAGTTGGACCTCCTTCAATTTCATGTTTCAATTCCAAATTAAATCTATGTGGGGAAAAGGGTGGGTGAACCAAGCATAACATTGTAGTCATCACATACGTGATTTAGATGAAGGATTTTTTCAGTAGGGAACATGAAGAGAAAGTTAGTTTTCTTTTCATATTTAACTTGTGCCACATGTTTTCTCCACCCCCACCTCGCTGCTTTCAGGAAAAGCACACAAAGTCATCAGAACATTTAAAAAACAATTCTTACAGCATTGTACAGAAAGTTGTTAGCCTACGATATTACAGAGCAAGAAAGCCACCCATACTTTGGCAGATTCCATTTGAACATCTGGAAAGTCAGTCTAAATATCTGACTTGCTGCAAATACTTGTATCCTTCTCTAGTTTAAGAAAAAAAAAGTTAAAAAAATAATATGTACGAAACTGCAGGAAGCTACTGTCGATTTGCAAAGATGGGTACATAAGAAATAATCATGGTTTTAGATGTGATAATTTCCTTCTCTAATCTGCCGCTCAGCCTGCCAGTTTTAAAAAGCCCCTGTAACATTTCTTCATTACAGTAATTAACAGATTAGACAGTTTAATGGTTTTCTGGATTAGCAGTATTCTTCTTTAACAAGAACTTTGTTCTTTGCACATACGTATGTTTACTAACCTGGCATTTTTGGTGCTTTGTTAGGACACTGCTCTGTCAATCTTGAATGAGGCAACTGAAAAAGCGAGTCCTGGTACAGCAAAATGGGCCTGGCTTCATCGTGGACTTTACTACCTGAGAACTGGTCAGCCGTCACAAGCAGTGGCTGAGTAAGAGAACTGTTCGCTAGTTTACGTTTAAGTAATTTTCTATAAATTGCAATAAAATGGTCTTTGATCTTACAAGCTTTGGAAGTTAAGTTAGCTGATTATAGGAAGGCTTGTACTAAACAATGGGAAATGGGTCTGAGCAAGCTGTGTCTATCTTCAGTTCCAGAATTAGCACAATGTAGTCTTTTCAGCACAGCAGTGTTCTGTACTAACAAGCCTGGTGACAGGCTTGTCATAGACAGCACAGTATAGCACTGAATAATGAGCCAAGATTAGGTACCATGTCTAAGCTTGTTTAATGTGCTCTGAAGATGAAAACACTACTATGCTGTGTTTAAAAGTTCTGTATAATTTTTTGTTTCTGTCCTGAGAATATACAATGCAAGAAAATAATTTATGTTGTATCATCTTTTGTTTAAATAAATTTATATCTTGCTATCTTCAGTTTGCAGGCAGCTCTCAGGGCTGATCCAAAGGATTCCAACTGCTGGGAGTCTCTAGGGGAGGCTTACTTGAGCAGAGGTAGCTATTCAACAGCTCTAAAATCCTTCAGGAAAGCAAGTGAGCTGAACCCAGAGCTCATGTACAGCATTTACAGAGCTGCAGCAGTTGAGCAGATTCTAGGCAAATATGAAAATGCTATAGCTACCTATCAACAAATCTTAAAGAAGACAGAAGATTATGTGCCTGCACTGAAAGGTAGTATGTCTGAATTTGAAAGTATTAACTCTTTCTCCCTCTACACACTGTAGTGCTTAAGTATTGTGGAGAGGTTCTTGGTGTATTGAGGTTTGCCTGCATGGAAAGATAGGGTTGGATTTGGGGTATATAGAGTACTGTGATCCCCTGCATGAAAGCTAGTGTGTAGTAGCCTGCAAATATCTAAAGAGCTCTTAAATCATGATGCATGGGAGTGATTACTTCTCTTTCAAGTAAGTAGGAAAGGTAATTGTTCCTGTGTAGCTACCAGGCCAAGTGGGTGGAAGAACCGAAGATAGGTAGAGGAAGCCAGATAATGGTGCTGCAGTTTCACCTAAGCAGTCAAACTGGCTCAACAGGCAATGAAGTCAGGCTGCCATTTCAAAGAGGTGGGCTATACTAATTTTCTGCTGCTCCTGACCATGCCTTCCTCACTTCTTGTGTTAGCTCTGGTGATTCAGACCCCTCTGAGCTTCTTCAAGTAATGAAAAATAGCAGTAATGTATCTCGAGAGGTCTCACAAGTATTAGAGGTGGCAATAGGTAGAAGTCTTCAGTATGTAGCTGGGACCAGAGAGAAAGGGGGGAACTGGAACTCCGTTCTGGTGAGAGAACTGTGATTCTCAAGTGTGGTAGGTTGACCCTGGCTGCATGCCAGGTGCCCACAAAAGCCGTTCTATCACTCCCCGCTCCTCAGCTGGACAGGGGAGAGAAAATAAAACAAAAGGGCTTGTGGGTCAAGATAAGGGCGGAAAGATCACTCACCAATTACCATCACAGGCAAAACAGACTCCACTTGGGGAAAATTAACTCAATTTATTACCAATCAACCAGAGCAGGGTAATGAGAAATAAAACCAAATCTCAAAACACCTTCCCTTCATCCCTCCCTTCTTCCTGGGCACAACTTCACTCCTGGATTCTGTACCTATCCCCCCCAGCAGCACAGAGGGACAGGGTCAGTTCATCACACATTATCTCTGCCGCTTCATCCTCTTCAGGGGCAGGACTCATCACACTCTTCCCTTGCTCCAGTGTGGGGTCCCTCCCACAGGAGACAGTCCTCCAGAAACTTCTCCAATGTGGGTCCTTCCCATGGGCTGCAGTTCTTCACGAACTGCTCCAGCGTGGGTCCCTTTCATGGTGTGCAGTCCTTCAGGCACAGACTGCTCCAGCATGGGTCCCTCACAGGGTCACAAGTCCTGCCAGAAAACCTGCTCCATGGGCTGCTCTCTCCACAGATCCACAGGTCCTGCCAGGAGCCTGCTCCAGCACAGACTTCCCACAGGGTCACAGCCTCCTTCGGGTACATCCCCCTGCTCCAGCGTGGGGTCCTCTCTGGACTACAGGTGGAGATCTGCTCCCCCGTGGACCTCCCTGGGCTGCAGGGGGACAGCCTGCTTCACCATGGTCTTCACCACGGGCTGCAGGGGAATCTCTGCTCTGGTGCCTGGAGCATCTCCTCACCCTCCTTCTTCACTGACCTTGGTGTCTGCAGAGTTGTTTCTCTTACATGTTCTCACTCCTCTCTCTGGCTGCCTTTTCTGTGTGCCCTGCAACTTTTTTTCCTTCTTAAATACCACTGTTGCTGATGGGCTTGGCCTTGGTCGGCCCCAGGTCCGTCTTGGAGCTAGCTGGCATTGGCTCTATCAGACATAGGGGAAGCTTCCAGCACCTTCTCACAGAAACCACCCCTGTAACCCCCCCCACTACCAAAACCTTGCCACACAAACCCAATACATCAAGATATATAATATTTGGAGGATATAAACTTTTGATAGCCAATGAATAACTGTTTGGTTCACATTCTTCCTGCCACTTAGTCTTCAGTCATTCTGACCCCATACATCCATCTGAAATAGATGCTGTTTGCTGCTTGGTACTGGTATGAATTTTTAAGTTACAGGTGTTCGTTGTGTGTAAGGCCTTTTGATTTTGGGGTGAATGTAAGCTGATTCTTGTAAGACTAAGAAGTGTTGGGTTACTACTGCAACAGTAAGGTTTTCATCTGAAAGGGCTGCAGGGTGGTTGTCCATCTACCTCCTCCTGTATAATTTTGTCACTTGGAGATTGCCAGGCTGAAGTGACATGACAAAAGCTCCATGATGGAGTTGGAGAGTGTTGTGGATGAGCAGTTTTACTAGTTGTAGGGCAAGAAGCTGACTGCAGCAGCAGTTTGCAAAGGTAGTGTATAGAAGTATGCATGTGCATATGGCTTTTTTAGTGTCTGTAGGTGACAGTTGACAGCGTTACCTGGAATAAAATGCTTAGAGAGGACATAAGCACACAGTATCAAGGTTTCTCCCCTGCTATGGTTGCCTCTATACTTATTCTTTTCTTAAATCTCCTAAATTTTCTCTCGTAATCCTTCTCATCCTAATCTCTGATTTGTTAGCTCCAGATACTAGTTCAAGTCTTAAAACGGTCTTCACCTTCTTAGAGACTGTTTAATATTTTGTCTGGTACGCTATCTTTTGTGGCTGTTCTTAAAACTCTCTGAAACATACATCAGTGTTCTTTTGGTACTGTTCTGATCAGTTTAGACAGTTTCTGAATTGAGTTGTTGGAAGCATAGTCTCCTAGGAGGTGAGAGAATGACTATAGTGATGTTACTTGAATGCATCTTTTTGATGTATTTTATTTTTGTGTTACTAAGTAGTATGTTTATTCTGCCTCTGCTCCAGTATATCTTTTAATGTGTAACTTTGGGGAATAAAATCAATTTTGTTTTTAGATTACAGAGCTTCTTGACATCTGAGAAGCTCATGATCTTGGGACACAAATACCTAGTGGGGACAAGATAAAGATGCTTGCAAAACATGACTGCTGGGATTAGTAGTTTGGTAAAGGTACAGGGTATGATAGCATGAGGGAAGTAGCTTCAGAACTGTGAAAATAATGCTGAGAATGAATGGTACTCATAGCCAGTGA
The DNA here is from genome assembly GCF_929443795.1 of Astur gentilis. Classification (NCBI taxonomy): domain Eukaryota; kingdom Metazoa; phylum Chordata; class Aves; order Accipitriformes; family Accipitridae; genus Astur; species Astur gentilis. Next base: position 2,170,092 of record NC_064919.1, read on the forward strand.
CTTACTGCCAGACAGTCAGTGCTGGTGCCAGCAAGAGTGTAAACCAAGCAGTTATCTTGTTTCCAAAATGCTAGAAGTGGTGGCATGAGATGCAGTTCCTTTTTAACAGTTGGATTTATTTCCCTATGTGGTGGGTTGACCTTGGCTGGATGCCAAGTGCCCACCAAGCCTCTCTATCACTCCACTTCTCAGCAGGATGGGGGCAGAGGAGAAAATAAAATGGAAAAATCTTGTGGGTTAAGATAAACGCAGTTTAATAAAGCAAAAGCAAAGGCTGTGTGTGGAAGCAGAGGAAAACAAAAGATTTATTCTCTGCTTCCCATCAGCAGGCGTTGTCTAGCCACTTCCTGGGAAGTAGGGCTTCAGTATACTTAGCAGTTGCTCCAGAAGACAAATGTCCTAATAACAAATGCCCTCCCCACTCTTTTCTCTTAGCTTTTATTGCTGAGCAGACATCATATGGTATGGAATATCCCTTTGGTCAGCTTGGCTCAGCTGTCCTGGCTCTGTCCCCTCATGAGATCTTGCCCACTCCCAGCCTCCTGAATGAGGGAGGAATGTTGTAGAGAGAGCCTTGAGGCTGTGCAAACACTGCTCAGCAGCAGCCAAAACGCTGGTGTGTTATCAACACCTTTCTAGCTACCAATACAGAGTACAGCACTATGAGGGCTGCTATGGGGAAAATTAGCTACATCTCAGCCAGATCAAATACACCATGTGAAGTAAATTCTTCAAGTCTTCTTCAAAGACTTCCCTGTTTGCCCACTTTGACATTCATTCTTCTTTTTGTGTTTTGGCAAGAATTTTTCAGTCATATGACTGAAAGTTGGTGTAATTGTCAAAGACTTACCAATGCCAAGCAGATATCTCATGAGGGCTTTACTTAATATTTGAGGACAAACTCAAAGCTTAAATGCTATGGGTTTTATAATTAATCAGGTTTATTTTAATATGCAAATTATTCTGCTGTTCACACTTGACAGGGTAGGTTAAAAGCAAAGTCTCTGTTATGAGCACTGTGGGTCTTTTGATTTTGGTGTAACCTGTGCAGGGCATAAATCTTTATATCAAGCAGAACACTGAGCAGGCTTCCACCCTTCCACCCATCCTCCTTTATTAAGCATATCATAAAATCATCTCTTTTCATAGAGGATATTTTCTCTTATTTTCAGGACTTGGTGAGTGCTATCTCATGCTGGCAAGATCAGCCCTTGATAACTATCTTGATAGGAAGGCTGTGGATTTCATAGAGCAGGCTCTTGAATTTTTTACAAGGTTAGTACTAAATATTCATTTATCTAATTTCCACTGGGATTGCGGGTTGACAGGCAGAAGAATAAGTGTTTGAGCATTTTCAGTTAAACTAAATCAAATGGACCAGGCTTCTAATCTAGAAGTAAGAATGTGCTTATCGAAATGGTTTGTATAATACATTCTGGACTTACACTGCTTAAATGAATGGTAATTATGGAGTTTTGTTTTTTCTGTTTAAAGAGACAGTCATTTCATTGTAACACAAGTGTGAAATGACACACAGTTTCCTCCAGCAGTCCTCCCGTATATATGGGGCTGGGAGGAGGGTACTTCTACCAAAAATGGTGGATGAGAGCAAATTGTTACTTCCATCCCTCAATCTTTTTGTTTTGCATTTCATGCAAAATGCTTTACTGTCCTAAATTAAATCTTGGGATAGCTGCTGTTACAGGAGAAGGTCCATCAGATTTCTGCAGATGAGTCATGTCAATATAATATGATAGTGCTCTGAAATGCAAGAGTGGGTGTAGTCAGTTGACATGTTGAAAGGTAATGGCTAGTTTTCAGAACTGACTTTTAGTCCCAACAAAGTTGGGATACATGGGCATTTTGCAGTTTCTCTTTTTTTGGTTATTTTTGACCTTTAGACCTATAGCTTGAATAGGAAGAAAACTGAATTTAAAAAAATCAAACAGCATATTGATTAATTAAATTTGAAGTTTTGTGCCACTTCGAAGTAGCTAACTCTCTTTCAGAAAAGGATATTGAAGTGTCTGAATGGGTGTTGTGTGGGTTTTCTATATCATTAATTACAGGGCAACAAAGCATCGTCCTGATGTATCTTGCCTCTGGAAACTGCTCGGAGATACCTGTACTAGCGTGCATGTTATTTCACCAACCAAAGTGAATGTTCAAGTTCTAGGATCCCTTCTGGGTAAAAACGCAGGCAAACAGATGCTGAAGAAGAGTGAGCTGCTCAGACTGGGAGGAAGGTAGTAAATTTTTGTTATCAAGAGTTTCTATGCAGCTTGAGACTCGATAGAGTTTTAAGTATTCTAGACTATTTCATTTCTAGAAAATGAAGGACACGCTGATCTGTTGACACCTGCATATTGAACAAAGATAAATGATAAATAAAGTCTCATGCTTCTTCCAAATTGCACTACTCATTTCAGGGTATGTTTCCTGAATTGCCAGACTGGCTGTCAACACTTCATCTAGCACCTGCTCTTCTCCTTGTTTCTGTCTCCAGAGCATGGCTACATTGCTTGTCATTCAACAAATTGCACCTCTAAATGGAGTAGTTGCAGTGATTGCTAATTCTCCCAGGACTACTAAAGTCCAAGATAATACTTTACGCTTTCTGTCTGTACTTCTTCCTTATAAAAATGTTATCAATTCTTGCCCTAGGTGTGGGGTCTAGAGTACATTGGAAGAGGGAATTCCTTGTTTCTGGCCCTGGAAGCTCATGATGGTAGAAAATATTTGTAGTATTTCTGTAGCCTCTTTTGTGACTCCCTCTGAGCTTTGTGCAGTTGGATGTGTAAGGCAAGAAATGCAGCTGCTTAGTAAATCTCAACCACAATAGGTGAAGTCAAATACTTGCTAGGGGAGGTCTGATTAACTGTAAAAATGACTGTTTGTTTTAAGTAAAAGCATGCATATTGCAACTGACACAGCTTTGATTTAATGCACATCTGTGGCTTCACAAGTGGTGGGCACTACAGACTGCCTTTAGACCAGGACAGATTCTGTGAAGATAACTGTCTGAATGAAAATCAGTTAGTTGTTGTTTGCTTTCTATTCTTGTCTGGTTTTGTTTGTATTTATGCATGTTTGCTTTGTTTAGGTTTTTAAGCACTCTTTCGAATGTTTTTCATCTTTCTGCTCTTCATGTAGAGAGGCTTGGAATAATGCTTCTGTGATTCATGTTTCTGTAGGTGTTACAGCAGAGCTTTACAATTGATGCCTTTGCCTAGCATATGGTGTGATCTTGGAATAAATTATTATCGACAAGCAGAGCACCTCACAGCGGTGGGCACTGACATGAATGAAATCAATGAACTGCTAGAGAAGTCTTTACAGGTATTGCCTGGTTTTCCTGTTACATTCTTCAAAATTTAAATTGGTGTTGGTGCTTGTCTGCATACTCTTTCTTTCCTCAATAAAATCTACATCTCTGAATAAGTAAGTGCATAAAGTCTTAATTTTTGCTCTTCTAGTGATATAATCCACATTTGATTTTCTTCCAGTGTCTCAAAAAAGCTGTGAGGCTTGACAGCAAAAATCATCTTTATTGGAATGCACTTGGTGTAGTTGCTTCCTGTAGTGGTAAGTCTTCAGTGAAACCCCTAGCTCCATAATATCTTAAATTAGAAGGCAACTTGACTAATGGTGTTTATGAAATTCAGTTAGATCTAGCTCTCATTTTTTTGTTTTCCCCCCGCCAGCTATTGGGAATTATGCTCTTGCTCAACATTCGTTCATCAAATCTGTTCAAGCTGAGCAAATCGTAAGTGCTGTAGGCAGCTGCCATCTGTTTCAAGTGGGCATTTAAAACTTTTTTCCCCTGATGCAGTGTTATTTTTGAACATAGTAATAATACATTGGTTTTAACTTTTTTTTTCTGTTTAGAATGTTGTTGCCTGGTCCAACTTGGGGGTTTTGTATCTGGCAACTGGAAACATTGAGGTAACATTCTTTCCCATCCTCAGATACTGTTTCCCTTTCCATTTCTTTTTGTTTTTAAGGGAATGTATGGGGACAGGAGTGTGGGCAAACAGTGAAGAATGGCCCTCTCAGATTCAAGAAATGTAGTTCCTTTGAATGAACTAAAATTGGCACTTGTGCCTTACTTGAGGCACACCAATGAATTAAATATTTGTTCTGGAGAAGATAAGTGAAATTCTTCTGGATTGGTGAGGTTGCTTTCCAACTAACTGGAGAGAATGAAAAGTATTTGGAAGGACTGAGAAGTAGTTAATCAAACCAATGCACACAAGGTTTGACCAAGAAGTATTTTAATTGTAAGTCACCAACTAAGCTTTGAGTTTGAGTTTCCCATAAGTAGCTACTTTCTGCTCATCAGCATATCGTATGATTTATTGTAATTCTGTGTAACCTTCAGAGTTTCTCTGGAGAAAAATTAGAGTACATCTTAAGTGAAGTCCAGAGTTCTCATGCAAGTAAAACTAAATCCTATCCTATTTTCTGGTCAGAATTACAGAAATTTTATTTAATTGGAAATGTGATTGTCAGAATTATTTTTAATAAAAATAACTTGGGTACTGCAGACTGCTTACTGCTAAGACTACTAATGCTAAGACTTTGTTCACCTTACGCCACTTTGGGGAGGAACTGTAAACATAAGCAATACATCAGGAAAAGATAATGTGTGGGTGATGATCAGTTTTACCATTTTGAAAATGTGGGTTTTTAACTTTTTTGGCATGAAGGAAAAACAGATTTCCAAAACTGGATCATCCAAGAGTCAGATTTTAAAGTAATAGTTGTTCTAAGGGGTAATCTAGCTGCTGAACTGTTTCAAGAAGGAAATATATTTGGAAGGGATGGGAACTTTGATCTTGTAAAGATTTTTTTTTTTTTTTTTTTTTTTTTTTTTTTTTTTAAATAAGACTAAACTGGTTTATTTCTCTGGGCAATGGATTGTTCTCCATGGCACAGGAGGTGTTTTTAGTAGTGACCTGATTTTGTCCATGAAATCTCTTCCAATACTACTGCATCTCAATACCTGTGTATATTCAAAAGTGCTCTGTTACCATGCCAGACAGTACAATAGCACTTCTGTCTTTGATTCTACAGCAAGCTCATGAAGTCTTCAAGGTAGCCCAGTCTCTGGAGCCTTCTTACTTACTGTGTTGGATTGGGCAGGTAAGATGACAAAAAATCGTAATACTGTGCACCAAAACCAGTTGTTAGTCAAAGAGAGGACTTGGACTCCATCCTAATAATTGGCACTTAAGCATGTTCCTGAAAATTAAATTTTTTAAGTAAAGGGAGCTTCTACTTGCCCTGAGGATGGATGGGACCCTTCATTTCCATAGTGGTAATACAATGGAAGCTACATTCATCAAATACCTTTGTATGTTTTTCTGGATGATATTATGAGTTCTGTAAGAAACTAGTTATTAAAAAGACAATCAGTGTTTGTGCTCTGAAGCTTTTTATTGAGGATTGTCAACAAAGCACCATCTTCATAAGGTGCTAGTTATTTCAGCTTCAGCTGTACCTTTAGCTCATTATATGGCACTGCTTAACTCTCTTCTCAGTCCCCGCTTCTAACACCACTGTTAGAAAGAGTTAAGTCTCTAAGGTACCTGCAACAAAAGCAGTTCTTAATTCCTGGGAAGTCCCTTCCTCCCCTTGCCACTGAGGGTTGGATATGCTCCCGCTGGTATTTAGGCCATCCGTGAATAGTAGGAATACTTCTATGATCACCGTAGGTACACATCGTAATTCCATGCTGCTGACCTGCTAATAGTATCTAATTGAAACTGGATTCTAGGGAATAACATCACATGTAGACATTCAGCTCCTATCAGATGATGTTATAAGTTGTGCTAATACCCACAAAGTCTTTGTTGTAAGAATGTCAAGTAGCAGCAGCAGACCTTAAGTACTGATACAGAGTAAACTGCTTGCGCTCCTTTTTATTGTGTTCATTTTATTCTTAAAACCAATGTTTCTGAGAGAGTATGAAGAAAAGTAAGTGTCTTCATGTTAAATGCCTAAGATGTACCTGAAGTAACATGTGCTGAGTTTATGTCAATGTTATAATTTTTAAAGTACCTGACCACAGCAACCCTTGCTTCTCTGTAGGCTCTTATTGCAGAGGCAGTAGGCAGCTATGATACTATGGATCTCTTCAGGCACACAACTGAACTCAGTATGCATGTAAGTATACCAGTTGTATCATCATGAAGTTTCTGCATATCTCATGTCTCTACTTAAGTGATGTAATTTTTTAAAATATAGGTATGTCTTGAATGATGAAATAGTTACGGTCATGTTTCAGATGAGATTGTCTGACTTCCATGTTGTTGTTCCTAGCCTGTGCTGGCACTGCATAGCAGGTAGCTATTTTATTAAATGCTTTAGTCCCAGTGGTCCAAGAAATCAGCTCTGTAAGTCATGAATGTCTTGATGTTCCACAGAATTGGACAGAGATCAAAGGCATAAATTATAACTATTCCAGGAGACAGCAAGGACATTGTCAGTACCCTGAGTTCTAAGAAAGTGGAGGACTTTACACTCTTTTATAGCTTTTTCATCTCTCATCCCTTCAGTGCAGGAAGTGATATGCTACTGTAAGAATTCTGTTTGCCCAAAGGACAAGCTAAAACTGTGTGGACTAATTCAGTTTGGTGTTTTCTTCTCCTGCTTAACACTGATGCAGATTTTTAGCCATGACTCTGCCTTAAAACACAGAATTGTTACTATAATCTGTATTTCACTGTTGCTTGAGCAGGTTTAATGACTCCTGTTTTGGGGTTTTTTGTTTGTTTCTTGAGACTGAGGGAGCAAAAGGCTATGCCCACTGGGTATGTTCAACGCTGCAGGATAAAAGCAACAGAAACACTGAACTATATCTGTACAACATTGTTCAAATGAATGCTATTCCAGCAGCCCAGGTGGTCTTGAACAAATATACAGGTAGGTAATTTAAATGCCTCACTAACCTGTCAAGCCTAATAGATGCATTCAGAGTGAACGGTTACACATGTACTAGTTCTGGCAGAGTGATCTGTCCAGGTTGGGAAGAGGCTTTTGAACTGTAAGGTAAGTAACCAAAACAGGGTAGGTGGGCCACTGATTTTTGTTATCACACAAAGATGAAATAGGTGCGAGTTCTGCCTGCCTACTCATTCCAGCAGATTTTGTTTCAAAGACTGATCAAAATAAGGAGCAGAGCTTTGTCATGCTTGTCATCAGGTGTTAGCTATCAGACTTCCTTTGGGTGAGTCTGTATGCATAGGTGCAGATAGATGCTAGTTACTCTGCCCCTGTGCTGTGATGTTTGGCAGAAGCCTGCTGCTGGATGCTGTGTAACTCCATCACCTCAGGCATATGATTGTGTTAACCTTCAGTAGGAGACGGACTGTGTTCTTGGGCATGGCTCTGAGCTAGTGTGGCCTCCCTGTTGGGGTAGTCTTGTGTATGTCTAGCTGGGAAGGTAGATAGAACAAATGTGGATTTTCTTTAATCTGCATCTATTACTGTAAATAAATGCTTTGGTAAGTAATCTGTTGCTGATTTTTGAGAGCTACAAAATAAGGTGCAAGCATTTAAAATGAGGTACATGTGAGGCTGTGTTTGTGCAATCCCTGTTCTTTAATGGACTGCAGGAGGGGCCTACATGGTCCTTCCTAGTCTGGGAGAAAAGGTTAGAAGTCTGAGATGAGATAACAGCTGACAAATCTGTGCCTTAGCTACCAATAAGCATTGCAAAGTTGTAGTATTAAAAATAAACTGTAAGATTCTACTAGTATTTTACTAGAGTCAATACAAGCTGAATAGTTTCCTATTTCATTATAGAAAAACCAAACCACTGTGGGCTGAAAAACTTGAAATACATTGAGTGCATTAGTGCTGTGTCATAAGATTGTAAACATTTTTGAGCTAACCTGATGTCATGTTGTGGGGCTTCATATCTTTTCTGTATTTGCCTGCTGCCTGTCAAAATGATTCCAGTGAGCAACTGACAGAAGCATTTGGCAATTTGTTTTGTATATATGCATACACTGTAGCATCAATGTACCAATGTTTTTGTAATGCTTTTTCACAGCTCTTCCTGATGATGTTCTCCTATATTGTCAATTCTGATTTTCTAGAAAGAAATCCAGACGATGCATCAGCTTTCACAATGCTTGGTTATTTGAATGAGTATCTGCATCTAAAAAGGCAGGCAGCAGATGCCTATGAGAGGTAAACTTAAACCCTCGGAAAGTTTCCTGATAGAAGCTCCTTGACCTCTTTTTCCATCCACCAGATGAAAAACTTAAGGGTTTTTCATTTCCTTTAGTAAACCTTACTTTCTGAATTCAACAGTACATTTCAAGTAAGTGTACAGTAAGGAGAGGTGTGGGTATGTTCTTATATCAAAATTAGAAATGCAGAACACAGAACTGGAGAAGTAAAGGTATTCCAAGGCTTGCGTATCTTACCAGGACATTTAGCTAATTCACTGTACTGGATTTAAATGAAATTTGGGGAGCTGGTAAACTTGGGTTTGGTTTTGGTCTTTACCTTGTTCTAATTAATGGAAGTGTTTGGGCTTTGGTTTTGTTCTTTATTTCTCTTTTTTTTTCAAATGGTAGGGGGAGGTGGCGAAGGAAACCATGTTTGGTGAACATGTTTGCTGATGCATTAAAACAGTGAAATAGGTTCTGTGCTTAATTAGCATAGAAAAGCTTCTGCATAAAACATTTGTACATTCCGCCCTGAGAACTATTGTAAAAATATGCATACTGTAGTGAGATGGTAATTCTTCTTAATTGTGGTTATTTTCAGGGCAGCTTCATTGCTGAAAAACTCTGAGGATACCGAAAAATACAATATAGCAATGCAAAACTATGGCAGGTCACTATGGTAAGTGTTTGTTGACATACTTTCCCAGCCCTTAACTTCAGCTTTGGATATAGTGAATGTGGTGGTGCAAAACAAGGGTGAGGCTGAAAGGTGAAAGGTGGTTGCTAAAAATAATCCATTAAACATCATTCTTAACTGTAGGCAAGCTTGACTGAACTTTTTATGTGCTCCAGAAATGGGTAGTGTATTTAAAAAAAAAAAAATCAAATTGCAAGGAATTGCCATATGTCTTCACAGTTTATAACATGCCAGTGATTCTCTTATCCTTAGCTTGATACTTAAGTGCCTTAACATAGTCTACACAATGTAGCTGGTTTATGGTCTCCAGAATAAATTGGGTTTTTTACAGTCTCCACACTTGAGATATGTAGTAGTCTGAATGTAGTATGTAGTCTGAATAAAATGGCTGCTTCAGGGTTTATTCAAAATCCCTTCTACCTGCCCTTTGAATTTGTATTGACTTGTACAACCTGAAGCATGTGGGGTTGGGGTGTTGTGTACATGTATGTGGTCATTCTGCTGATGACCCTCTCTGCTGCAGTCCTACTCAAAATTAAAAGTGCCTTTCACAGTTCCCTTCTGGTTCTGAGGGAATGCAGGACATAAGTCTTAACAAATGAAGACTTTCAGACTTCTCTTTGATATGAGGTAGCTCGTGCTCTGCTAATTAGATATTTGTCAGCTCTCTAGGGAAACTTTGTATATTCTTAAGTTTCTGTACATGACACTGGAACCCGTAGGCTGTGATAATGTGACAATTCATTCTTTAACTTCAGGGAAGATTTTAGAAGCAACTCCAGTTTCCTCTAGTCTCACATACAAGCTGTATGCATGGTGATTCCTGTGTGCAACTTACACACGAGCGAAGCTCCAGTAACAAATAACTAGTTCTAATAAACATAGTCCTATATAATTTCTTCCATAGTGGTCTTAGAACAAGACTGCTGTAGCTCTGTCAGTATGTGCACTTGCCTGTCTGCATGCGTGCATACTTCGATTTGCTTTTTTCACATTTCTCCTTTGCTATTTTCTCCTACTCCATTGTGTTAACCATTAAGTGACATCCTTACATATAGCTGTCATGCAGATGGAGAGGACTTTTTCATTTCAATTATTCTTCATGCAACAGGTAGAGAGAGTAACTGCTCTAATGGAGGGTGCGGAATGCTGCACATTCTTGTCCTAATCTCACTCTTTCCAGTTGTCTGCTTACAACTGCTGTAGAAAAGAGGATACTGGTCTGCAGAGACAGCTTGTCGGAATCATAGCAGCTGTTGCTACATCTTTCATACCAGTGACTTATTTTGTTTTTACAGTGCCCTTGGTCAGTGTGATAAGGCCATTGAGGTTTATGCATCAATACCCCTAACTGAGTTTGATGGCATTGTAGGGATAGCATTAGCCTACTTCAAGAAAGGACTCTTACAAGAAAGTATCAAAGGTAAGCATGTGCCTAATGCAAAGCATTATCGGACACTTCTCCTAAGATGAATCTTACCAAAATTTGTCTGACCAACGTAGCTGTAGTTCAGTTTATTTCACTCTTTCAGTCCTAATGCATAAGTACAAATTCCACAACTATTTTAATCATTAGGCTGTTCAGCAGGGTGCTAGAACTATTAAAATGTACGAAGGGAAGCTACATTTCTTCAAGTGTTTAATTCTTGTCCATTAAGCTGTTGTGCTTTTAGCTTCCTGTGTTTTCAAATGAAATGGTTTTCCTGGAAATATGAATTCTGGGTAGGAGACTAATGTGTTGTTGAAAGCACTTTAGCTTTAGTGCTAAATGTAAGTGCTGTATTGTTGTGTTCTGTACTGCTAAGATGTGAGACTTCACAAAAAAGTATACTGAATTGTCAGTGTAGAAGTATAAGCACTCGTGAAGGAGCAGCCAGCTCAGCATTTTAAATAACTCTCAGTTTTTAATTGGAGTGATATGTGCTCATCTGAAATACTATTTTATATATAAACTGTCTTGGGAGTATTTAAACTGTGTTCTTTAAGGCATTTTCTGGATATCCCAATATTGCTTTTCAGTTCTGTTTCCACTTGCTACATATTAAACAATTCCCAGGCTCTAAACAGCCCTGTAAATCTGGTGTTTCCTAACATACAGCTACTTCTAGAGTCTTAGTCAACTTTTTTGTCTTCTGCCTATGATTTGAAGTGTGAAAATACAGTAAACCTGAAACCAAAGTGCCCCTGTGTGTGTGTTCTAATATCATGCCTTTCTAGAGGCTTTATAAACATTGTATTTTTTTCTCCTACTTCAATCCTGTGTCTTCAATTTTTACCAGCATATGAAAAAGCCTTGTCTGTTGCTGAGTCTGAACAAGATAAAGCACATATCCTGACTGCCTTGGCAATAATAGAGTATAAACAGAACAGAGTGCAGACTGCAGAGACACTGCTGTTTAAATGGTGAGTGGAGGGAATAATAATCAATATGTGCTGTTTTATGGTACTGCTGAATCCTCAAATTTACTTTTGGGGGGATCTGAGGTGGATGCAGTGTTCTTTTAAGTTTATTCATGTGATATACCTGTTTTGTTTTATGGCCTATGTCTTCTTCCATATTCTTAAAGCAGTGTGGAGTGGAAGAGTTAGTGGGGCTGGGCAGTTTGGATGTCTAATATCCTTGAATGATAATTTTAATAGGTTTATCTTTTAAGATAATATTAATCTGTAGTTGTCCTAAGCACTAGGCAATATTTTTGCTCTTTAGCTGTAAGACATCTAGATGACTAATGAAAACAATTTGAGTTTAAATAGTCAGAAATCTCCAGAACAATTGTGTTCCAACCATCATAGGCAAGGACAATCTTGTACCTTCCCCATGGAAAAAACAGATCTGTATCAGTTGTTCATGAATGTCTTTTTTTTTCAGAGCTGTGGAGGCTAAAAGCCCATGCATCATTGTTAGTCTCCTGGCAGCTATGGATTAAGAGCTAACATCTCAGCCTCTCAGGATCAACTCTCTGTCAACAGAGAACTCCAGTAGTGGCTGTACAGTCTCCATCTTGCCAGCAGACTCCTGAAGTTACTGAAATAGTGAAGGTCCATGACCTAGTACACTCTGAATCCTGAGTAACTGATGATTAACTAGCTAGGAACCTGATATTTCCTACATCCTGTTAATCACTGCAGACTTCTATTTTTGTCATAAACACCAACAATGAGAGTTTTCTAGATGACGTTAGTTGTTTGTGTTTAAAGAAAAAAAAAGTAGTAAGTGGTTTAGGAAAGTAACACTATAGTGAATATATCTAGATCTGAATTGAAGCACAGTGCTGTGAATGTATATGGTGGATTTTATAATAAGAACAAAAATGGTTCATTCTAGTCCAATACGCAGATATCTTTATTGACTGAAATTCATGCTAGATGACTTAAAGGGCCTGAGTAGGACCTTGAACAAGAAGGTGCCTTTCTTCTTTTCCCATGGCCAGCTTGGCCCAGAGATTTTTAGCAGTGAGTATGTCTTTATAGCTAATATGATAGAATCACACTTCTTAACTTGTTGAAGGGCAGCGTCTTTGCATCAGATGACATAGTGCTGGCTATTCAAGTTTATGTTTAACAGTAACTAGGGAATTTTCTTGCTAGGGACTGAAAACAAAACATAGAATAGGAAGTTTACATTCTTGTCTTTTTTTGAAAGCAAAAATAATCATTAGAAGCTTGATTAGAGCTTACAGTCACCTGGTAAGTGAAAATAAGCAGCACTTCATTCTGTAGTTACGTTTAGCATATTACAGTGAAGTACCTCCAAATTACTGTTGCATGCACTGTTTTGTTTTTTGCCTCCATTCGGTGTGTATTGCAAATTACTGAATTGCCTTTATTGTAAGAACAACTTCAACTAGTACATCAGTTAAGGTCCTTGATTTTGGTTGTTTGTACTAAGCTCATGGTTTTCACGAGAGTTGAAGATCAGGGGATTAACTTAAGTTCGCCACCTATACTAGAAAAATTTACTGAAAAAAAATCAGTAACTGTATCTAGTAGGTCTCCAGTAAAGCTTGGAATACTATTGATATGAGGTTAAACTGAATGAAGTGAATGGAACAGTGCAACTGATAGTGGTACTAAAACTAATAGATGGTGGAAAGCACACTCGAAATACCTTACATTGGAACAAATCTTCATGTAAACAGGGTGTAATTTCTCAGAACATCCCTGTTCTCAGAAAGAGCAGTTGCATGCAGCAGGCTTATTTCTGGCTTTTTCCTTCCTGGATTTCTGTTGCAAAGCTGTAAATAGGCACACTACAACTCAGGTTTGATACTAGTTAGGAGTATAAACATCTTCAAGAAAAGAAAATAGTTATCAGTGTTAACACATTTTCTCTTGCCATTCGTTTTATGGCTGTTGCTGAAGGGCAATTAATATGTCAGAGTCTTGCCAAGTAGTTATATATTGTAAACTTGAGTGCTGAAATAGCTACTGCTGTTTTCCATATCCTGAGACCTCAAGGATACTGATCTAGCTTGATCCACAATCCCAAAGTGAGAAACTATTAATTCTGTATACCATACGTGATACACAGAAGCAAGAGGACTCAAGTAACAAGTACTCTAATGTTAATAGTAAATTTAATTTATGCTCCAAAATAGTGTCTCCTTCCCTCCCTCTGATTCAACAGCTCATTAAAGGAACCTAGTATGGAAAGTCTGAAGGCTTTGTGCACACTAGCACTGGTGAAGCAGGATGCTACACTTGCAACAGCAGCCCTAAAAGAATTACTGAAGTATGAAAAAGGGGATAATAGGATTTATGAGAGGTGCCTTATTGCATCTGCTGTTTATGCATTGCAAGGTAGAAATGTGGCGGTCCAGAGAGAAGTCTCCAAAGCAGTACATAGGTATGTATTTTGTCTTTCTTTAGATTGACTCATAAATATGTTGCTTTGATTACATTGAATAGTATACAAATGTCTGTTCACTTGCAGCATTCTTCTAACAAAAAAAGAAGAAAATTGTTTTTCAAACATGAAGTCCTCACTTAAGGTTGTAGCATCAGCTGACAGAAGCTTGCTTTCTGATTTATGGGATCAAATGGCAGAACTGTCATGTCTTGTTTGGGGTTTTCTGGTTTGTTTTGGTGGCTTCTTTGGTAGCTAGATCAGTTCACTGTTCTATGAAAACATTTTTCATCATATGTAGCAGAACCCTGAACCTAGAAAAGTCTCTAGGGCTTTTATTTAACAGCCTCTGAAGCTGTTCGTTCCATTAGCTAAATGTCTGTGTTTAAATGTGTTTTGATTAACCTTAGCATTCTAGAAAGGGGGAACTTTAATCAATGCCTTTAAGCAAGACACATATCATAGTCTCTCCCAAGTGTTTTCGGAAATGATTCTTTATGGAAATTGTTTTTCTCCAACTGCAATTAAAATTCCTTGTTCTTCACACTACGAGGACAAGACCTGTAGTCCTAAAGTTTATTTGTTTTCCTCCCATGAATATTGATATCCATACTGTACATTTTATTTCTTTAGCCAGCGTTATAACTTCAGCATTGTGTTGTTTGTTTTAAATTACTACCCATGTCTATTTTCAACCACACTGGGTTGTTTTCCTAATAGAAAAAGATCCATTTGGGATTTATAGCGACTGCCTACTGAGTCTTGGAAGACTAGGTCCATATCTAAACCAGAAAGTCTAATATCTTTGCTCTTTTCCCAGGAACCCTGATAATCCTGCCCTCTGGTCTCTTCTGTCTCGACTAGTTCCACTGTATGCATCACAAAAGGCAAAAGTAAGTGCACTGCTGTAATACATGTGTGCTGTTTACATCCTGAGTAGTCTGTGGTGTTCTAACTAAAAAAACCCCCACCCTTCAGTACATGGACATTCACTAGTTAACGTGAAAGCTTACATGTACAACCACATGCAGAGCAATACACAGGTACATACTGAAGTTATATATCCAATTATTTGCATCTTTCATGGCATAGCAGTTCTTTATCTTCTTGAAATAAACTTACAGAAAAAATCTGCTAGATTTTTTCCAACAAGAAAAGGCTGTAGTAGGTATAATTTTTTTATTTAGTTTTGTACATATGTATGTGTATATATAAATATATATTAGGATTTACATATGTTGAATTTGATTAATCTAGTCATTTTCACTTTTCGCATTATCCACTATTTCCTTGCTGCTTTTATGCTTATTATTAGCTCTTTTCCAAATAAATACTCTTTGTCTTAATTTATGACAATTATGTAAACAGATTAGCACCTGAAAACAAACCCCTTCCTATATGGGGTAAAATTAGAAACACAATATATGGATAAGCTCTAATCCTGAATGTCTCTTCCTAATTCTTTATAAAGAGATCTTGCTGTAGGCAAGGAAAAGATCTCATTGTGCAAACTTTGTATTTCTAATTAACAAAGAAAAAAAGATCTCAGCATTGAATTTTGTATAAAATCTCTTAATTAATCAGTCATATAACCAACTCAGTTAATTTTTTTTCAATCTTGCAGGGGGGAGCTGTGGCAGGAAACATTGCACAAGTACTTGATGTAAACCATGGAAAGGTTTGACTTTCTTAAAATGCAGACTTTATAATTCCATAAACAATACTAAAATTAATTTCATCTGATCACTTATGTTACAGTGTTAAGTCACTTTTATGTTCTGTTTTACAGGAAGTCCTGCTGAATATTGCAGTTAATCAGTTGGCAGCAGGATGTCACATGTTAGAAGATGAGAAAAACAATCCTCTGAAAAATATTCAGAAGGCAATCCGCCTCTGTCCAGGTTACTCTTGCTCTCAAACACACTAGTGATTTTTTTTACCCATCAGAAGCAAAATTACTATGCTAACAAAAAAATCTACTTTTCTTGGGTTGTTTTGTTGTTTTGGGTTATCTGTGTATGTTTTGGGGAGAATGGTTAGAGTTGAAATTTTAACTGTCATTCCAAGTTTAGACATGGGGAATTAAACCGAACAAGAAGAAAAAAATCACTGAGTTTCAAGGCTTGTTCTGAAAACACAGGCAATTTGTTAATCCCTCAGCAGGAGAAGAGATAAGTATTATTTCGTATATTGGACAAAAAAGAAAAACAAATGTTCCCTCAGAATCAGTATGCTACACCAAGCAAATTCCTCTAGCTTGAGAATTTGGGCTGCAAATGCTCTGTTACAATATGCTGGTTATGAACTATAGGCAACTGTTCTCCTGTTACTAAATGGTGATCTTCATTAAATATATGAAGTGCAAATCTAGTGGGGTTTTCAAGTGCTAATTTGCATTTGGTAGTGAAATACCAAAACATTGTTTATTCTGCAGTAATTTTGCTCTGATACATTAGTGTGGCTGCAAGTTAAAAATTTCAATTACTTCCCTACAGGTACATGCAAGACTATGACTGCTGTTGAAAAGCAGTATACTTTACATTTTACTTTGTTAGATCTTCAAGCTTTGTTTCATTTTCCTGGCAAAATTCATTATCTTTCAGATGAAAATTTACATGGGTGAAATCTTTTACTGAGCTCTGTCCAGTTCAGGACAAGAGACCACTCTTCCAACTCGTAGTTGCTCTTCATGGGTCTAGGTCAAGGTAAAGCTGACACTGGAATTTGCTGACACTAGAAGTAGGCACCTATCACCCTAACTTTCATGCTAGTGGTCAGACAAGACTGAGTCTGTATGACTGAAAGCTGTGGATGGCATGTTGGGATTTTTGCTGCCACTGTTGTACAGCACTAAGTAATAGGTTTAATCTGTGGAGTCAGAAGTAACTAGCAGATTCGGCTGGCACCCCAGTGGCTATGTGACAAATGTATTAGCGGGCTTTAGAAACAGCATCTTTGTCTTATAATTTGAAGAATCTTACTAGTTAAGAGTCAAATAGTTATCAGCTGCCTTGGGCTGGGCTGATGTAAGGGTCTGATTGAATTACTTGCCTTGTTCTTGCTATCTCTTATTTACAGTGTGTGGTTCCATTGATGACTATGTTTTTATGCTTAATCTGGTAAAGACCATTCTAAATGAATTACCAGCATATTTAGGAATGGACATGAGTTGCCTTTATCCATTCTTTTCTAGATAATCCTTCTGCCTGGGCAGTGCTAATGGCAGCATGTCATGCTGAAAACACCGTTGTCTGTCTAAACAACACTCAGCCAAAGCTAACAGATCTAGAGATGATACTTGTAGCTACAGTTTCAGCCAAAAGTAAGCTAGACAAGTTTTCTAATTTTAAAAAATAAAATAAAACTGAAATGCTTTAAGCTTGCAATAGTCTTCTGAATTTTAGAAACTTGCAAATAAGCTGAGAATTGCTCAGTAGTGGTTTGAGCTATAACTGTATTTTATCACATAAAAATGCTGAATCCTAATGCATGGCTAGCATTAATTACTTAATCACAGCTTGCTTTCCCCTGCAAAGCCTCAAATGCTTTTTTATAATAGTTTTATAATAGTACTTCTGAACTCTGATGCCTAAATGGATGGATGAATGTATTACAGCACAGGAACACTGCTTACCAGGAAAGGCTAAAGTATTCTTGAGTTCTGTAACTTTTCCAGTAGAGTGATAACCTCAGTCTCAGCTTTGTTCAACGTCTGTAGTGTTCTGAAAACTGGAATTAAAGTTCCATGTTTGATTGAATGTTCTCAAACCATTAACTCACATGGTGTTTTCTTTTTCCCCCTCTTCCTGCTTTTAATTTTACTCTTAATGTTCCTACTAATGAAGGAAGCCATGTCAGGTTAATACTACTAAAAGTTCTCCATTACTCTCTAGAGCATGTGACATGGTATGGCACTACAGCATATACAGTAATCCGGTTAAGTGTTTTATCTGTTTTTGCAGCTGGAGAAAATAATCTTCCACATAATTATATCCAGACTGTTGAAGACTGGTGTCTATGTCAAGCTATTACCAGTCTAGAGGAGACTGGTAAACTCTCAGAAGCTGAAGCTCTTTGTACCAAGGTATATGGTATCATACTGGCAGATTGTGGTAGAATTGTATAGAAATCATGATTTGTGTGCATTTTAAAAAATGGTAATCTTTGAATTAGCAACTGTCTGTGCCATCAGAGCTACAAGTTGCGATAGTTGTTGGCATTTTCTCTCCTCCCCAAGATATTTACTCTGTTTGCCACACCAAAACTGTGTTAATAGTTGAAACAAGCAGTGTATGACATGACAAAGCTAAGCCTGACCTTCTTGCCTTTATTCATTAACCTAGTATTAAGCAAAACATTACTGAAATTCAAGGCAAGAAGTCCAGGTAGGAGACTTGCAGGGGACTTAGATATCTTCTGCTCTGTTGTGTTGGTACTCCATTTCAGAGCCACAAGTGGATGCTACAAGTTTAATTGTTAAAAGGAAAAGTCTTTAGGCAGCACAGCTGGGGAGGGGGACTGGGGTGCTAACAAGCCTCAAGTGTGTGTTTCATGTGTTCATGAACAGACTAGGCAAAAGATAAGCAAAAAAACAATTGGACTCAGCAGCACACATCCCTGATTTTAATTAAGGAAAATTACTATTCCCATGCAAATGTGCTCCTTTCTTATGGCATTTCCATATTAATGGAGAAGGGAGTTTAAAAAAAAAAAATCAAAACCTAAACAAAACAGATTAAGTGAACATGCTGGTTTTCTAGGGGGAAGTACTTTCTTGTCTCTCTGTTTACTTAGTGAGGAGGTGTTTTCCTTTTCTGGCCAGGATGTCCACTGACCTGTCATACATTAGCAAGGATCAGAGATTTCTAGCCATACAAGGTGGTATCTGGGCATGGGGGAGGTTATGGTGGGTCTTGACTGTTAGTTAAATAGCTTGGAGAGAGGACAGTCAGTGCCTGCAATTTGTGAAGAAACAGGAGTAACACTCTGGTACCACAAGCTCTCATTGACAGTTTTGGACCCCAGGATTCTCAGAAAGCGGTATAACTGGGGGTTACGAGTCAGGCACTGCATTTGTTCCATTTGAGACAGGTAATGTTATGCCACATGGGGAAAATTGCAGCAAATGCTAGCAGCTTCTGTTGGGTTTCAGAAAATCTCTGCATGTACATGTATTCTTTGCAAAGCAGCAGCTTGTTAAGGACTCACAGGCAACATATTTTGTTTTTTAAAAAAACGGGTGTAAAGTACAAATGTTGTTTCTGAGAACAGATCCAGTGTGAGTTATAACTCTTGGAAGTAGTGTGATTTGAACAGGTAAAATAACATGTAATATGACTTGCAGAAGCTTCATGTGTTTCACATCAGAAGGATAAAGCCACATATAGCTAGTTTTCTGTCTTTGTTTTTTTGCATGAGTTTGTTCTGAAAAATAGTCTATAGGTATCTGCTGTTACTGAACAGGAAATGTTTAGTAAAGTGCTTCTGTTTCAGTGAGAATAAAACACCTTAGATGGGAGAACTGAAATTGCTTGGAACGTTCTGAAGGTCACTTTTAACCACAGGATGGGGTTTTTTGCCTGAATCAGCCCCAAACTTGTAATGATTTTGAAACCAAAGGAGTACTAGAGGTCTGCCATTTACCTGTCTGTCTTTCAGAAACCTCTAAGGGTAGGACATGTACAAAATTTAGGATAGACTTCAAATGTATTTTGAGGACAGAAAAAACCTTATCTATTTTCATGTGTCAATTCCTGGAACACTCCTTTGTGCAGAGTAGGAGGAAAATGCTGTGTTGCAAGCATCCTGAGAATGCTTTCAGTGCTGTTTTCTGTAAAGACCAAAGTGCAAAGATCAAAGTATCTTCTGATATTTGGAAATTATAATTCTGATATCATGTTGAGCCTTGTTTTCATTTTAGGGTTTAAAAAGCCGCCCTGAGCACCCAGCTCTGTTTTTGCTTTTGAGACAAGTTCAGTGTAAGCAGCTGTTGCAGTCTCACAAAGAACTTCCAGACAACGTCCTGGAGGAGCTTCGCAAGACAGTCATGGCCAGTTCAACTTCAGTTGCAGCCTGGCAGGTAAGTGTGGATCCTCTTGCTGACTTTGTGCCACTCTCAGCAGAGTATGCACTGTGAATGGGTGAGAGTTCGTTTCACTCTTTTGCTTTTATTTGTCCGCTGACAGCCAGTGACAGAACAAACACCTTATATTCAGTTCATTATAAAGTTGTAACATTATGTTAATTTTCTTTAATAGTTGAAATAATAAGGACTGCAAGGGATATGGAGGCAGGAGAATTAAAAACTTGAGATAAACCCCTGGCACCTGTGTCTTTAGGGACTTGTGACTTGACATGAATTCCAAAACAAGTATTTCATAACCCATAAGAATAGATGGAAGTAAATGGTTTCCTAATATAGTAATATACAATTCCTTATTCAGGGTCTGAAAACCTGAATAAGTCTCTTTCTCCATAATCTCCTGATGTCAGGTGTCACTATTCTTTTCAGCAAGTTGAGTCAGCAGGGAAGAGAAATCAGTCCCAGTAACAAGTGCTATAACTCACTTCATATGCTGCTTCTGTGAGACAATCTGAGAAGTCTGTCTCACACATGCCAAGAGATCTTTGTGGTGATGCAGCATATTTATTTATTTATTTCCTAACCATTGCTGTTGCAGTTACTATCTTCCTTTACCAATGTTTAGCAGCACATTGTTTAGAAAAATTCCATGAACTTTTAGAGTCCTCTACATAGCTGCAGGATTTATGGTGCTTCCTCTGCCTCTTGAACAAATAAACCCCTGTTTGTGGTAAGTTTCTCTAAAGTAGATTTCAGTCTTAGAACATCAGTGCAAGGCTGCTGTAGAGATCATTATCTTACTTGGTATAAGGCTGCAGATTCTCTTCCCTTCTGGAACATATGAGTATCATTTGTGGAAAGATGCTTTTTTTGAGATATTTACTTTGGCTTGTGAGACTTCAGCTTTCAGAACTGCAGAACTTATTCAGATTGGATTTGCAAAATATGGGGGCATGCAAGACATGATTTTATCCTCTATTTTAGTAATATACTTTGAAAATTGAATTAGGGCTTATATACATTCTTCAAGCATCCCTTGCATAGCCAAGTATCATCTTGCTTACAAGCAGGAAGAAGTGAAGTGAAAGTCTATGTAGTTTTGCAGCGGGAAAGGGTTCTTTTGGTTTGTTTTTTAAATCCAGGCTACAGATAAGATATCTCTGAGGAAGATCTTTTCAGAAGAAAGATATTTCAGAAGAAAGATATTTCTTAGGGCTTGGATGGCATTCTGAAAAGGCCTGGCTGCTACATCTGTTCCAAATGGCTAGATCTATGCTTTTATGTTTTCTGTCTCTAGATTTCCTAAGAGTTTGATAGATGTTTTGTCTTACTCAGAAGTATCCATCGTGATGCCTTACAGTTTTACTAAGTTAGAAGGGCCATTAACTTTGCTTTTTGCTTAAGTTTTTTGCTTTTGTCTAAATGGTTGTTTTGCAAGATTTAGGAGCGCTGCTGAACTACTGATCTGATGGTTGCTCTACTTTTTGTTCTGTGGCTTACCAGGAAAATAGAAAAAAGCTGATCTAGCAGAGCTGCCATTGTCCTCACATCTTGAGTGCTAGGTATCTTCAGCTGCAAAGAGCTGAGGCCAAGGAAAGCTCTTTTTTACTGCACAGGAATGTATGTTCTACTTTACAAAGCAGTCCTGCAGCTTGATGTCAAGGAGGCACAATCTCATTAGTGCTAATAAATACTTTCTAGTGTGTCTCTTCTTAATGATAAATAACTTTGATGCATCTGAAGGGATTAGGAATTTTTCCCCTTCTAACACCAGGCAGTCTTTAGCTAGCAAAGGTCTAAGGACCTTTGCTTAAAAGTAAGGGAAAGAAGTGTTTTATTCACTTGGTGATCCAGCAAAGAATATTTCTAAATGTGGCTTATGCATCTTGATGCATATCATGTACATGTGAGGGATTTACAAACTTGTGGCTGCGTCTGCTTCAAAAAATGTGACATGACTACAGATTTAAAGAGGGAGGAGTTAGAATTCTTTTCCTTCTTCTTGTGAGCAAATCCAGGACATCTTGTGCTGGCAGAGCAGGCAGCAGGAGCATGAAACTCTGTACAGATCCTGGTGTCTACTTCCTACCCTGTCTGGCTCCTCCAGCATGACCCTGCTGTGTCAGAAACTGTGTAGCCCAACCCTTCATCTGAGTTCAGTCTTACATTGTAATGTCTTTCATATTCCTGGTGTTACTCAGATGGGCTGGAAAAACCTTTGTTCCACAGGAAAAATAACCTTTTCATCTCTACAGAACTTTTAGAGACAAATGAGGCACTACACAATGTTCTTCTAGTCTGAAGGATGACTTTCACAAAGACAGACATGTTATTTGTTCACCTGTGAGCAATCTCCGTATTAAAACAACTGTCAAACAGTTGTCCGTGGGTGGTCAAGGGAACTCCGAAATAAGTTACTGTAGTGAGGTGTACTGCCAGCTCTGCAGCAGACTATATTTTCCTGCAGGGCAGTACGCAGTATTTTGTTGGAATGAGGGCTGGGTGGGTGATGGTGTTTTAGCTAATAGTGTGCTGTGGTACTCTCATAAATTGAACTAAATGATATTACCTAATGGATGTGTGTTTTGGTGGCTCCATAACTGATTTTGTTTTATGTTTATTTTCAGTGGCTGGCAAAAGTGTATCAGTCTCAAAGAATGATGGTTGGAGCAGAGATGTGTTACAGAAAGAGCCTGCAATTGGCATCACAGCAGGGCAGCTGGAATGGGAAGTTATCCAGTCTGGTCAGGCTAGCTATGCTCGCACTGGAAATCTGCATGGTAGGATCATCAAAATTACATAACTGCATGATTTAACAGGAGTTCATGGGATGTAGGGCTTCTGCAGTCTTTAAATGAACCCTCTGTTTAAATGACTGCATTTAAAACAACTAGAGAATAAAATGAGACTACAAGGGGCAGGGGACTGTTTTTAGAATGTCTCTGTAAGAGAGGTTGCTGTGAAATAATCACATAGAACCACTATGTACATACAGAGACTAACTTGTTCAATAAGGCTTATTTCTCTAATAACAGATTCATTTTGATAATCCAAATTGACGTACCCTTCAAGTCTCTGTCCTCTTGTTCAGACAACTGCCTTAATAAACATTTTTACTGCACTGGTGCCTGGAGACTTCAGTCAAGTTTCAAGTAACTTTATGCTGTATGGCCATTTCTAGATATGGTGCCTTGCCTTGAAGTATAAAGACAATCTAAGGCAAGTGTACCTTGTGGTATAAAGAAAATTATTCTACTCCTTGCACCAAGGGTGCAAGTGTCTATTCTCTTTAAGCATTGTCACTGTAGAAACTTGAAGTGCACAACCAGACTTCTTTAAAGCCTGGTGTAAATGGTAGATACTGCTCCGATCTTGGTTAATGCTTTTTCATGTATTTTAACAGATGATCAAGCTAACAGCCATAATCAAAATCAGTCAAAGGAACCCATATATCCTGAGTGCTTATATAAGAAAAGGCAATCAGTTTTACCAAGGATAAAGCTGCAAAGCTGTTGCTCCTGGTGGGAAAAGAGAATCCGCCTCAGTGTAGTCAAGTTTCTTTCTCACAAGCCATATGTTTCAAAAGGCAGAAATTGTCAAGTGACAGGATTTTTCCTCCCATGATTCTTCTGTCCATTTTCTAGTGGTCTGCTCCCTGTTTCCTATAGCTCCTAAATATCTCCACAGGTTTCAAGGTACCCTCTACCTTAATTAATACTACTTCTTCAAATGCTGGCCTGAATTGCCTGAGAATATACAAGACTTTGTTTAAAAAATGTAATTAGTATGAATTTGATTATCTCATCTCTACTTTTTGCATAAGCAGAGAAGCTGATCAGTGGATTTTTGTCCAGCCTCTCTAATCTGCACTGGCTTAATGAAATGTGCAAAAGCCTGGTGAAAACCTTGCTCAGATCCAAGAAAGCTCTGCGTTTGAAAATTGCTTGTCTCCCAATTATCTGTCCAAATGAAAATTTGGGCAGCCCTTCAAGTACAGTAATTTTGGAGACAGTGGGGATAATAAGACTTTCCTTAAGCCAAAAGATACAAGGATTTGTTCAGTAGTTGCTCTATTAGGTAATTACCATCATGGAGTTGGTTTTTATTTCTGGGGATAAATTCTGTGTTCTAGAATAGTCTTGTACATGGGATGAAAAAGAGCAAACTAAGGTTTGTGATGAAAACATTACTAAAACATGTATGGAAAAAGTAAAAAGATTCTTTGCATAAATGAGCAAGTGGAATGCTGGCAAGGCTGGTCCTAGAATATTTAATGTGACTTTTCCAGGCTCTTCTAACCACTGTTTGTTTTTTTCCTAAAGAAGTCTCTTTCTAACCTGCCAAATACTTTGTGTAACTCAGAACAGCCTGAATTGAACCTGCTCTCTAGAGAGCTGCAAACAAAAACTGATTTACACTACACACTACAATAAAGACCTTTCTTTTTTCTCTTTGTTATTTCTTTGTTCTTTCTTCTTTTATTACTTTTTTTCTGTTGGTTTTTTTTTTTCTCCCTTTTATCATAGGCTAAAGTCTCAAATGAGCACTGGCCATCCTTGGTTCAGGAGGCAACAACTGAAGCTTTGAAACTTTCTTCTTGCCCACTGGCAGCTCTCCTACAAGCACTGCTACAGTATAATCGCAAAATGGGAGCAAGGTATGCATGTTCTGTTAAGTTTAAATGGAACACACTGTCCAAAAGTTCAAGTGGTCATTATCCCCAGATCTAGCTGCAGTAACTAAAAGAAAATTGATAACAGGAATTAATTCCTGAAGTAGTACAGCAGTTATAAGGGGCAGGGGAGAATGGTTAGTGGTGTGGGGAGCAGGAAGCAGCAGAATCTTCCTCCTTTTCTTAAAAAAAACTATATGACCTTCATACCAAGAGAAAAACAGCAGTAAGACAACTTTTATTTTAACAGCATTTTACCTAAATAAATTAATCAGGAGGACTATACATTCTCAAATCTCTTGTTAAATAGCAATTAATGTTAAATAGTGGAAGCAGATATCTCTACCCTATCTACTGCTGGGATTCATTTTGATCCTAAAGTGGGCTCACAGTTAAAGTTCATGTTCATTCCTGAACAACCAGGTGCTCGTTGTGACTTTTTGAGTAAGGGAAAGATTCGCGGGAGAGGGGCTTAGAAGCCTCCTAGTTTGTGAGTTTCATTAAGTCCAGTTTGTCTTTTACAATATTTTTGCTTAAGCTATGGAAATTTGGAATATTATTGATGTTTTTTTCAATAATTTTACCTGGTTTTATAGATAATTCTAACAAACTGTCTTACTTGCTCTGTGGGCTTTTAAGAAGGTGACAGGCAGCCTAATGTGATTGTGATGGTTGTCGATTATAACAAAGTTGGGCTGAAAACTTATTTAATCAATTAAAATTGGTCTTACTACAATTTCAGATATTAACTTACATGAACAGCAAGGTATATCACAAGATCTAATTGATCTGCCTAGGTGTTTCAAAATCCTAAAACAATAAATTAATCTTAATTACAAATAGCAAACAAAAACCAGATGGCACATCTCAACAGCCTGTTAAATCACCATGTACTAGAAAAGCACATTGGTTATAAAGGACAGAATTCTTGAAACAAGAGCCAAAGCTGATGGAGCACCAGTGAATGAATATGATATCCCTAAACTTGATTGCCAGTTTTTACCAGATTTCTAATGACACGGTGAATTTGAAAATGTCTTGGTTAGGTACAAACTGGCAGTGTTGGAAGGCAGTATCGGCCAAATAGAATTTTAGACTTTGTGTAGTACTCTGTTCCAATTTCCTTCTCTTCTGCAATTTCACATCTTGCCTCTGTGTTTACAGGAACTGCAGTACCTTTTGTGAGTGCCTGGATTAGACATATTTGTGTATAATATTAAATTCTATTGGGATTATTAAGATTTACTGTAGCACCTGCTTCTCTGAGGTGCACTGTCTTCCAGAAGATTTATTTCATGGCTCTTAAACAGGAGAATACCTGCTGTACTTGTTCAGCAGATCACATACTGAAATCAGAGATCATGATGTTTATCATGTTATTGTAACAGTCATAAGATCTGCTAATTTGGGTTAACAGTCAATCTAATTTGGGTTACTTGCTAGTTAAAGCACTAACTCAAGTGTAGTATATTAAGCATAACAATGGTGGCAGTGTTCCTTAGCATTTTAGATGCAACTACACAGGAAACAAAGGAATGTACAACTCTGCTCTGTCAGTTCCTTCGGTGGTATGGAAATAAGGAGCTTCCCTTATATTACTTCTTGTCATTGTTGCTTGCTCTGGGATACTGGTATGTGACATGCAGCCTAGTCAGTTGCACTTGATTTGGATTACGTTTTGGTTATGCTTCTAGGGAGACTCGTCGAATGTTGGAAAGAGTGGTTTATCAACCAGGGAATCCAGAAACCATAGTTTCAGTGGCACGCTGGTACCTCCTGCAACATCTGTATGCCAAAGATGATTATGAATTAATAGATGTAAGTCAGTCCACTTTATACAGAAATTCAATCTATTTATGTTGAATATTGTGCTTGCAACTTGGAAGTGGGATAGAGGCAGGCTAGGGAGGTGCTGGCTTGCCTGCTCTAAAGGTTGCAATGTTTAAGGATTCTATACTGACAAAACACACCTCAATTTTCAAAATTGCATCCAGTTTGTTTCAAAGTCTTCCATTCCTCCATGTAATACTAATGAAAAGCAAACAGTAAAATCTCTCTCTAATCCAAACTGGCAAGAATTCTACTGGTGACTCTTGAGTAGACACAAAGACCATCTTATCAGAATTTTATCAGAATATATTCATGGACTGAAAATGTTAATTCCCTCTAGCCTGGCTGGAACAGTGTGGTGTCCTGAACCCAAAAGATCTGAACAGTAGAGTGCTGTACTTTTCTGTACTTAAGATTTTTATTATATCTGTAATGGTACATTATTTTCAGTACATAGTAAATGTTACATTAGTTTCTGTTGACGGTACTTCACAAATGGATTTGGTCAAACTCTCAAATCCACACAGCTTTTTCATGTGATGCAAAGTGGGGTGGTTCATTTTGGCTTGTAATTGGAATCACTTTGCTACTCAGACTCTGAATACACTCTCCTAATAATTCCTCACTGCTGCCACTGGCACGATGATTACCCAGATTAACAGCTGTTCCCTGGTGAAACTTTGAATCCATAACAAAGTACATTTGGAGGTACAACACATCAGGTAGGCTCAGTGTTGACGAAAATCCATACATGGACACACAGGTTCATAAAAAAAGGTAGAATTAATGAGTTCAGATGATCCTGATATGATCTCATTGCACTTGCTTCTGCAAAGTCATCCGTACTCCCTACCAATGAGTACAATAACAATGATGGCTAAAGTAAAGATTTGCTTGATTCTACTTAATAGTTTTCCTTTTTAATATGTATAATGTGATTGGATTACAAGAGAAGTGCCAGGAGCTTATGAACATCTGTGAACATCAGGCTGTCATGGGAGCTTTTTTAACTAGTAGAAAAGCTGCAAATAGGAGGTGTGGAAAATAAATCAAGGAAGGGTGAATTTAAATGGGGGAGGCAAGAAGATACCTTGGCAGTTTTGCTTAAGTAGCTGCAGAGAATGCTCCTGTTTGGCAAATTTAGATTTATACAAATGTACTAGCAGGAGGTGAGTGTGTGTCGGCAGGAAGATAGGTCTCATCTAGCTCTGCTTGTTTCATTGCCAGCAGGTAACTTAATTGTCAAACATGGTCTCAGCCTCAAGTAACAAATGATGCTGTTGTAGTGCATTGCAAGTGACTACAAGTTTAGCAAGTCACGACAGGGTGGGAATTTTAAGTGCTGATGTGTAATGTTGAATATTTCCTATCTGGGCTTATGAGTTACTTCATCTTTTTGGGAAACTGCATAGCAGAAAGTAAAATGCGTCCAAGATTGCCAATAAAATACGAACATTTATATTATTAAAATCTTTTTTTCATTGTTTGTTTTTCTCTGCAGGTACTTAAAGAAAATGCCAAAGCTAATGGAGATGCTAGAGCTCTGGAACTAAATGAGAAATTGTCATCAAGTGCCTAGCATGGACTATCTCAAGTGAAAAATCTTGCATTCATGCAACTTAATCAGTCCATCTTCCAGGAGCATATGTGGTTTGGGCTTCTCTGTTTGTGTCTGGTTTTGGTTTTTTATTGCATCAGCTTTGTTTTTAGTTTTAATTTTTCTTGAGCAAAAGTAGGTTATTTTCTTGGTGACATGAGTTCCACCATAAAAATACACTTGATTTTAAAGAAACCCCCTAAATTTTCCTTTTATTTTCTTCCTCACTCACTTCAGCGCTATTCACAATGGGGAGTACTTGTCTGTATTTCCCCCTTGGCTACACACAGAAGTACAATATTAACTGCATTGGCAGTGATGCAAGCTTGGAAAGGCTTCTACTTTTTCTCTTTTTCTTGGCACAGAATCTTACTAGCTAAGTAGCAGCAAACTTTTCTTCTCTCCCAGATCTTTTAAAACATTCAGAGTTTTAAAATGCCTGTATTCCTCTGACATACTTTGTTTTGAAGTTGAGACCCAAATACACGTGGGACTTCATGCATGGTGTCAGTTTATGTTTTTAAAAATATTTCTGGTTTCAGCTAATCTTAATTACAGCAGTGTATCCTCTTGACTGCAGGCTTCAGTAAACATTCCCATCAAGAAAAGCTTGTGATCATCAGGGACAGGGTCATATTTATAAGCGTGTGTAACAGGCTCTGTTTATGTCTTTGACTGCTTGATTGGATGAATCATAACAGTGTTCTTAAGACATGATGTTATTTTACCTTTATGTACATGAAAATTAAAAAAAAAAAAAAGAAGCAATGGTTCTAGTCTGTTACTGTTACCATTAGGATTTTCAAGCTGTTGACAAGAGTCACGATAGCTGTCTGTTTCCTGGTTTAAAGTTTTTTAAAATTACTGTCTGTCCACGAAAGTCTTGGCACGGCTCATACGATGCCATATGACAGAGGAGAAAGGGCACTTCCAAGGCGTGCAGTGAACATAGACCTGGGTTTGGAACAAACTGTCTCAGGCTTAAAGAAAGCAGGATGCTGAGCTGGGATGTGGGGGGGGTTCTATTGCACCAGCCATGTGCAGTGATCTCTGGAAAGGAGGCGAGAGCTGTGAGCGTACCCCTGTCATTTTAAAGAGGAAAACCAAGCTCAGTAGGCTGGGGTTTCTACTCTGTGGAGGTGAGTAGAAACCTCTCTGAATGGCAAGAATCCCTCCTTGTCTCCCACACTTTAGTTCTCCCACCCATCTCAATGCAAAGTACCATCCTTAAAAAGATTTTTTTCGGTAAATTTAGATCAACTGTGGTTCCCTTCACAGCCTGCTGTCACATAGTCTTGAACTATCAGTAACTGCAGATATTAAAAGGGAATGTTGCAAAAGCCAGACTCGTGACTCTCAAGACTAGCAGTAACTTTTTTTAGCTTGCTGCTATTAAAAGACTGGAAAAGTTCTTACAGCCTATAGTTCGTATCCTTGGCGTGCCATCTTGATATTTGTGCCTCCTACTCGAGTGGTGGGAGAGCCGTCACTGACAGCCCGGCGACAGCACAGTAAGGGGCTGCCTGCCCTTGCTAATCTGTGAGGCAGAAATGCTTGTACATGAGCGTTACCCTAGACTTTGCTCAGCACTAAACCTTAAACACTTCCTAACACCTAGGAGAACACACAAGTAACAACAGGCCAGAGAAACCAGCTAAATAACCATCAACTGTGAATATTCTGTATTAGAAAAAAAAAAAAAAGTATCTTTTTTCTCTTCAGAAGACCATGAAGTTACTTTCTCTGTGATCACTGGTGAACGCCTTGAACAAGATTATTATATAGCCCGAAGTTGTATTACATACCCTGTAGGAAAAAAAACAACATATATCTGTACCACCCACTCACTGAAAAGTGCTCAGGGAATATGAGTTTAAATTTAAGCTTCTGTAAAATTCAACAATATGAGGTAAAAATCTTGTTCTCCTCATTTTTTTAACAATGTGTATAGCCTCTACAAAATCAGCATTTGTAGAAGGTCTGCTGTAACACTGAAAAAATTTGTAAATTCATGCAGGTTGAGATCGCCCTATATTTTATACAATTGTAGAGCTCAGCTTTAGAATGTGAAGTACTGTACAAAGGCACATAAGCATCACTGAGTTGGGGAATGGAGAGTTGTTTATGGATTTCACTGCCTGGGAAGTCATACATTCAGTTGCAATTACAGTAAAGGGGAAAAAAAATAAACATTCCCCAGCTGTAACTTGTTTTATTATGGTGCTTTATGCTGAAGGCAGAATGGAATGAGATCTAATGAATTTCAAGGTAGAACTTTTCTCTGCTTCAGATACGAAGGATTTTACATGCTTCTTATATTTCCTTTTATACAAACATGACACAATGGCTTGCTTCTGAGAATTTCATTTATTTGTTTGGGTCATGCATGTTCATCTCATTCTCAGTATTTCCCCAGAATCGCTGGATTGGATTTCTACTCATCTTTTGAGCATCTCTCAGAATGGTATCACAAAGTACAGTGGGCAATTGCATTTATTGAGATAGTCTTCCTAACCTCAGAGTTTAACAACAAATACGTAATACTTTTGTTTTATACGTTTGATATTACAAAAAATTAATAATTTTAAATTTGTAGATATAAAACCCTTAAGAAATGTTTTAATGCTGCACAAATGCAGCATGTACCATTTTGCAAGAAAAAGTACATCCCTAATCCTGCAGCCCAGCTGAATATCATCCTGGATATCTAGAATTTAGCTTTCCCTCTCTCCAAGTTAATTTGCTTTCTACTGATTTAGCTGAACAGCTGACAGTTAAATAACTTTTAAATTTAGTGCTCTTAGCGGAGAGAGGGATCATTTTGAGTTTGGTTGCAGTGTGGAGTGATAAATACTGAGATATCTCCTTTATGCATGCAGTGAAATCACTCAAACAATA
Organism: Astur gentilis; assembly: GCF_929443795.1. Lineage (NCBI taxonomy): Eukaryota > Metazoa > Chordata > Aves > Accipitriformes > Accipitridae > Astur > Astur gentilis. The sequence goes on from NC_064919.1 coordinate 2,200,897, forward strand.
GCAACGTTCCAAATATATATTCCTGTGTGATCTGAATTTATAATTAGGCCCTCAAACCCATCTGCTATAATCATACAAGTCAGTGCTTAGATAAAGCAACATTCAGTTGTGCCATACTGCCATGTGATAGGATGGATAGATAGATAGATAGATAGATAGATAGAGGAAATGTGCAGCAATACTTCTGTCCTTCTCTCTGTTCAAGGGTTAGACTCTCTGAAGGTTTTCCTGGCTTTTTTTCTCTCTCTCTTTTTCTTTTTTTTCCTTTTTTTTTTTTTTTTTGACACTATGCACTTTTTAGAAACACATTCATCAATAACCTTTTTTTTTTTCCTTTTTTTTGACACCATACACTTTTAGAACCACAACCTTGTATTTCACCTTTTTGCTGTTCCTCAGCGTACTGAGAAGTGCAGCATCCAGGGTACACGGGGTGGGGGAGTAGATGCACCAAGCCACACTAACTGCTGCTTCACTGGCAGCCAAGTACATGGGCAAAAAATGGCAAAAGTGCCTAGAAGGAGCTAGAGAAAGACTGTTTGGGAGGCTGCCTTCAACCCCAAATCTCTTGTTATGGCTGCACTAGTGGGCTTTAAGTCTGCAGCGAAGGCAGAGCCCCCTGTAATGGAGGGAACGTACAGTGAGACTGAAATAGGGATTCAGAGCAGCTCAGAAACTGCCGCACGTTGTTGGGATTTTGGTGGTGCTGGTTTCCTGCTGCTTGTAGGAAATGTGATAAACACAGACCTGACCTGAAAGCAGGCACGAGGCTGGGAGTCTTCCCACGGAGTTTGGCTCCAAAGAGCCTGGCCACAAACAAAATGCAGAAAGGTCATCTGCGATGGTGGCTGTTCTTCGGCTTTTACAAGGTGTGAGTGATTTCTAGGACTTTTTACTCGCTGGAGAAAGTTTAAATGTAGGAAAGTTTCTGCATGCTGGAGTAATGTGATTAATTGCTGAAGTGGCATTCCTGGCTGACTGCATCGATCCAGTTTCAGCTGTCACCGTGCAGGTCTGGCTTTTCAGAGAAGCCACCTGCCACACATGGCTTGAGAAACCTGCTTTTCTGTAGAGCCAGAAGCACAAGAGACTTGAGACATGGATTATTGGAGAAGGATTATCTGAGTCCTCCTGGATTTTCTTCTCTGGGCAATGAATGGTTGCTATCATTAGCTTCTGCTGGAAAATGATACTGTTAACGTTTCTTTTGCCCTACTCACGGAGTTTTTCTCCTTATTTCCAGGTGTTTTTTCTTGTTTTTTGAGGCAAAACAAACCCATAATGTCAGTTACGTTTTTAGGCGTTCTGCTGCAAACCACCGCTAACTTTTATTCAGTCAAACAGAGAAGACAAGAAATAAACCTTCTTAATAATGCATCTGCTAACTATTAACTTGCATTTGTCACCTGTACCAAATTTATTAGCTAGTTTTAATGATCCACTAACTTATTATAATAGGTCCAAATCATGCATCAGTAGATATTCTGATACCAGTATTTGTAATGCTATTACTACATACAACATATGCCTTGTGTGCAGCTGGAGGAATTTACTAGACCTGATTTCAGTAGTTACACTAATCTAAAACCAATGTAGCTTATGGCAGGACTGGGCTAACCATGAGGCAGGACTGGGCTAACCATGCTTAATAACTGAGTACTTGTGTTCTTAAAGTCCTTTAAATACTATGAATACTTTTGTATGAAATCTGCTTGTAAAATTTTAAGTCAATCCTTAAAGTTTTTCTTCTAGAGTGAAGTATTCTATTGTAAAATTGGTGTGAAAATGACTGTTAGTGTTGCAAAGCCAGTGGCTGCGCAATATCGTATTAGTAATCATAATAGCAACAACATCCTACAGGGACAGAGGAAGACAAAATCAGGTCTGTCTAAAGGCTGTTGCTTCTCCTCAATGCTGCTTCTCACTGGAAGAGCCCACCTGCAAGAGTGGCCAAGGCTTGCTCTTGGTGTTCAGTTTTCTGGGAGGTTACTTTCATTGTTTCTTTTTAAAGTCTTTCTGAATTTTCTTTTTTTCAAGTTTCAGCTTTGTATTCTGTATTTGTTTGAGCAGCTCCAGAGATTCACGAATGGATTGAAATCCTGGCAGAAGAATAGGAACAATTAATTAAATAGTGGTTCCTTTCAATACATTAAAAGATTCTTCTTTTTCTTTGCAGAGGTTTCTGACCTGCATTTAATACACAGCACATTAAATCCAACCTATTTAATCATTTTTTTGAATACCATGGACATGCATTAGCAGCTTGAGTTGCAAGCTCCTTGCTCTAGGAATCGTATCTTCCAATACATTGGATGATACCAAGCGTAATTATGCATAGCTGTAAACTGCAATTGACATCAGACATCAGATTATTGGTGTGGAATAAAGAAAATACTATGTCTGTCTTTAAAACCAAGGGTATTGCAAGCCTTAAAGCAAATTTTTCTTTCATTGAGCATTGGGGTTTTTGGTTTGCTTTGGGTTGGGTTTTTTAAGTACGCAGTTCTTATTTTGAATCAAAGACTCTGTGTTCCCATCAGATACTGACACTGTTGCTCTGCAGTCTGCCTACCCGATAGCAAGGTTTGTGCCACGGATCTCCCAGAGTTGTAGCAACTGCAAATAAGAATTATGCTTCACCTGAGACTTTGTCATGTGCTTCTGGGAGAATGGGAGCTCAGCTTCACCAACTAATTTTTTGTGCATCTGTATATAAGTATATAAAAAGAAAAACGGGAATGTGCAGACATACTGTTTTCCAAAACAGAGCTACAGAGCACCTGATGCCCCCTTTTTTGGACCACGATACAGTCAAATATTGTCAATAAAGACTGGAAAAGTAGAATTGTAAGCTGCTGTTAACCAGCTGTTTCCACATTGCAATAACTTTCAAATTACAATGTAGCAGTTCTTTACATTTGTCCAGTGTGTCATGTAGGTGTCAACTTATTAGTGAGCAAGCAGCCTAACAGTGGATTAAAATTAACTCTCTTCCTTTTTTTTTTTTTTTTTTGTTAAAGTGTTTATTGTAACATGGCAGCTGATGACATGTTTTTCTTTTTCTTTTTGGAATGATTGTTTAATATGGATTAATTTTGTCACTGCTACAGTCTAGATAGTGTTCAACCAAATCGCTGCATACTGCTTAGAATTTTAAAATTCCAGACATGTCTCTGATTTCCAAGATGCCAATCTGTGCTGAAGCACAAGCAGCTGCTGAGACAGTCTAGAGGCTGCCTCTGTGCCCTTCACGCTGCTCCGCACCTCTTCAGTGGCCTCTTTTCCCCCATTTTGGGGATCAGCCCCTGCCAAACAACTGCCATGGGAAAGAGCAATCCTTGGACTTGAGTTTGCACACAAGCATGGCCAAAGTTTGGTATAAACAGATCTCTTCTGTCATAAGTTTCTGCAGGCAGGAATTTGAAGTTAAGGACCCTCTCCTTTCAGCACCAGAGTCTTTTATTCTGAAATTTCTTAGCTACAGCTTTCTTTGAGACGCTTTCTTGTGCTCACTCAGATGGTTTTGTAGACAGCTAAACCTTCCTGTGTCAAGCTGCACAAGGACCATCGCTAATTTAGAGCTTGGTTTGCCACAGCTTTGGAGCTGGGCTTGTAGGTGGGCTGCAGACGAAGGAAATCAGAGCTGAAGTAGAGAGCTGGGGTCCTCAATCACAGACAGCTTGGAAGACGAGAACCAGATGCTCGAGTTTCAAGTGAGAACATGTAAGATGTGAAGCCCTTGTGTAATGATTTTCTGCCATCTGTTCCCTTGGAGAGAGGGCTGAGATTTTTTTTTTTTTTTTTTTTGATAACCTGATGTGTCCACTGTGTTTCCATGGTCAGCTGCAAGTGGAGAGTATTACAACAATTAGGTTTGAGTGACACAGAATAGATTACAGCGGGCAAAAATCTTCCTTGTGAAGGCCTTGTGCTCAGTGCCAGGTGAAAGCCTTTCTAATCACTGCTGAAAGTTGGACAGCCAGAATCATCTCAGATTGGTAAAGCAGTACATACTCTGTAACATAAATTACTGTGACTGTCCCCATAAGAAGCAGCTGCTGTGTATTCAGCATTATCCAACTGCTTCCCTCTTCACGTGCACAATGTATGGTCTGTGTCAGGCAGCTGTAACTCATCCAGGTGCCTCTTTCTCCACCCACTGTTTGTTAAGAATGGGGCGTAAAGGTTGGAAATGATACAAACCCATCAAATGTGATCTCAGCAGCAGGATCTGTGCAAAAGGGAATGACTTGTGCCTCCCAATGAAGGTGAGGGTCCTTGCTAACAGAAGGAATAGGTGCTCTAAAAATTCTGGAAAACAGGTTGTGAAATTGCATTTTAAATCATCTTACCTTGAGACGCTTAGGAAGAGAAAGCAACCTGTGTGCAAATGTCATACTGGCCGTTTGACAAGCGGGCTAACCCATACACGTCTGTATATGGGGTTTGGGAGAGAGAAATAGTAGTTTTAATGTCTTTCTGTCTTTACTGTAAAGTATTTTCTGGAGCAGCAAGTTACTGTAGAAATTTATTTTAAAACTGAATTGCATGAAAGCCCATCCTCACCTGATCTGTATTCATTTTGGATTTCCTCAAGCTCCTTCCAAATCTGTCTTTCAAATCTGGTGATTCTCGCATGCAGGTTTTTTTCATCGCTTTTCATCTGGTTCAACTGCTTTTCGTATTTCTGTGGTTTATCTATTTGTTCTAGCTTTAGTGACAGAAGTAGGAGCTTTTCTTCTACTCTTTTTTCTGCTCTTTCCTTTAAATACATAACACAGGTTTATAGTAAGACACTTTATGTATGCCCACATTAACCTGCCTCCTGCCAACCATGCGTTCAGTTGGTCTTGCTTCCTAATCCCGTGCGTGACAGCACTGAATAAATGCAGGTGAGGTCTGGTACCCCAGAAGATGTGTCGATCCTCTCTTCCCCAATGAATCAAATAAACTGGGAAATTGGGGCTCGGCCAGAGCAAAGGTGGGGTTTTTTTTAATTATTATTTTATTTATTCATTCATTTAAGTCCTGTGATTCGCTCTCACATTTTGCAACGTGAGACTGGGAACTCAGACGACCCATCTCAGGTTGCCTTCATGCACCCACCTCGAGCCCAGGCTTTTCCGACCCAGAGGGTGCGACACCGTGGTGTAAACCCGGCTCGGCTGCTGGCAAGAGCAAGGAGGCTGAGCCCTGTAAGGGCTGCCTAACCGAGGGTTGGCAAGCAGTCCTCTCCCTCTTTTGAGCTCAGCACAGCTCCTGGAGGCAATTCACCCTCCTGGGAGGCATACTCAAACCTGAGCAGCGCAGCTGCCCTCCCTTTCCTTCATCTTCAAGTTGCACCGAGTCCTCTGGTCAAGTCCAAATCCGGTCAATCTGCTCCAAATCCTCCAACCGTCTTTAGCCCTTGCAGGCGAGGGAATCCTGTGGGCCTAAGGCGATGGCTCTGCTTCCCAAGGAAGGTGTTTGCAAACCTGGCAGAGCTGCCTGAGCCTAAACAGAGCGTAGCGTGGTGGTGGAACACGCTCTTGAGTTTACAAACATCCATGCAGTGCAGGTGGCTGGTGGAGTGAGTCAGCTCCGGCAATAACCGAGCTGCTGCTCTACGCTCCCAAAACGGCTCCGTCGCCACCACGCAGCCTGCCAGATCCATCCGTCCGTCCATCCATCCATCCATCCATCCATCCATCCATCCCCTGGTCCTCACAGCCCCGGCCACACGCCGGATCGCGTGTCCTCCCACCCTGCCCAAGGGACAGAACCGGGACCACTGCCAGGGCTCAGCAGGGACCGGTGCCCTTCCTGGCGCAGGCTGAAGCTCATCTCCAACTGCTTTTCTCCAGCATTCCTGCTGAGGTTTCCATCAGCTCCCAGGCACTGAGCTGTGCTTCCACTGAGGTGCTACCCAAAGGACGACCGCGACTGCCGCTGTGTACGTGTGTGCGTACACAGAAAAACAAATGCATTCCTCATTCAACCTATGTAAGAGTGGCTTTGAAAGCTTTAGCTCCTATTAAATGCTGTATTTTTTGGCACAGCAGTCTCCCTTAGGGGAGAGTAACCACCTATATTGGTGTGTTTCCTGCAAAATAATCACAAAAACTATTAGTGGGGGAAGGGAACTCAAATGGTAGCTTTGAGATAGCAGCTGACAAGTCAGAAATGTTTTTAATATCAACCTGGCTGCACTGAGAGTTGCTCACATTGAGTACGAGAGATCATCATCAGGCAGAATAAATGGAGATTAAAGTTCAGGAGCGTTTTAGTTCCAAGTGACTTCTCAATCCGGTCTTTGATCAGCAGCCTTCATCCTGGTGCTAAGACACAGTGATCATGTTTCAATCGTTTTTGAACTCTGAAGCGGAATGAACTGCACACAGCAAAGGAGGAAAAACTTTAAAAGCTGTGAAGGAACTAATGAAAAGGCATTGGTCCCGTGCCAAGCACTAACTGCTGCTGTGGAACCGAAACACACTGCGTTTTAATGTACTGACAGCAGGTTGGTGAGGGTTTGTCTGTATTTAAAACCAGGCAGAATCTGCACAGACAATCCCTGCCTTTTCCGAGCTTGCCGATGAATGGAACTGGGTGGTGCTCAGTGGTGGCACCAACGCTCACCGTGGGACAGGAAAAATGCCATCGTCAGGTACGTCAGGGTTACACGGCTGGGAAGTGGTGCCATAACCAGGGGAGACTTTATTTCCCGGGATGAGCAGAGCACTGAGGGATCTCCATCCTCGGAAACAGAAATCACTTGGACGAGGCTCGAGCCCTGACTTTGTTGTTGGCCCTGTTTGGGCGAGGGGTTGAATCTTGCGACTTCCCGCTATCCCTTCCAAAATAAATATAATCTAGGATTACATGATTTCCACAATTCACCATTTTGCTGACTTTGTCCTGAGGCACCTGGTTTTGTGTCAGGTCTCAGGTTTTTTTTGTGTTGGTGACTTGGTACCTGCTGGGATCAAGGTGACAGGAGCGGTGCTCCTCTCTCCCCGTCCTGGGAGGGCTGGAGGCCACCCCAGTGCCCTGGGCTGCCAACCCAGAAGGTCTTACCAGTCTCTCCTGCACCCAGTTAAGCAGCTGATGCCTGTGCTGGGCTTGGTCTTCTTCAGATCGTGTCAACCGCGCTTCTGTCCACTTCCGATGAGCCTGCATCTGATCCCTGAAGTCACTTAGAATACTTGTCAACCTAAAATTATGGTTATTTTTTTAGTAACCAGACTAAGGCTTAGTCAGTGTTATGGAGGAGTCTTGAGTCACTTGAGTAAATTGTTTAAATTACTCCAAATCTCCTCAATAGCTTCCTAACAAGTCCTAAGCTCAATTATTTTATTAATCCTTACCTTAAGGGTTGTACCTACATGACAAAATGTGATTTCTGTGATGTGGTCTATTTTAGGAAAATATCTGAGGGCTGAAAAATGTTAATTTCCCATTTGCATTAACTCTATTCAAAGTGAATGAAGAACCTACACTATCCCATTGAACATTGACTGCATTGCTGGCCATCGGGGAGAGCAGCAAAATCACTTGTGGTCTGAAAATGAAGTTTGTAAGGATAAAAAACATGTATAACTAAACCAAAAAGAGAACGCAGAGTTGCCTTTGAGGCAGCAGTTGGATAAAAACGTGAAAGCCCACCCAAAGGGAACAAAACAGGCAGCACCCAGAGGAGACAGGGAACCGCAGGCAAGGGTAGTGAACAAATGCTGCTCGGATGAAATCTGGAAAATGTCAACTTAAAGGGAACTATATGGTTTAGATTTTGCTTTTCTTATACTGCAACACTTAATTTGCAACATGAACCATGCCAAGATGTGAACTTAGGTCCAAGTTGTTGTCCTATATATACATTTCCATGATTATGCATATGACCTGACTGTAGGAGTGTCACAAAGATTTTAATGTAATTGTATTCATTTCTAACACATGCTTGCATGCAAACAATGATCACTTGAAATTTGTTTGGTCCTCAGTTGGCATACAAACCAACAGGTAAGGAGCAGGATTTTATAACTAGAGTTAATGCCTATGGCACTTCTAGTATTTAATAACCCTTTTCAAAAGGGTGTTTAAGTGTTTTTTATACTGAGTGATTGATAACAGCTCTGTATCAGTCTAATGAAGTGATAATTACCGTCAGCAGTGACTGTAAATGTGGTAAAAAAAAATTAATGATAGCAAAATCTCTCTAAGTGCTACATTATTGCAGTTTGCTATAGACAGTGTCTTTTCAAGACCTTCTACATAAGCAGCCTATTAGGCCAGTTTATCGCTATTACTCGTTTTAGTAGTTCTAAGATTTGATTTTTCAAGAATAAAAACTTGTACTATTGAGTTTGTCGTTTTCAGTCCTACCACGCACATGTGAACATGCACACAGTTTGCTTCCTGGAGCACTAATCTTTGTTCATGAGAAAATAAAATGATACTGCTGATGATCCAGACCAGTATCCAACCTCAGCATGGGAAGGGGAGGTGTAAGGAGCCTTTTTCAGACCTGGCAGTAAGCCGTCTGACTGGACTAATGGGAATCACTATCCAAACCCTGTTCTGGGAAGGTCAGGTAGGGATGGAGACAGCATTCTGTCGAAGCCACCGCTGCCTGCCCTAAGGTCATGGTTGATGACCACAGGATCTTCATACCTGAGGATTAGTGAACAGGCTGGTCATTACGAGAGTTACAGCTCTGTTCGACCGCCACAGCAGGCAATTATAGGACTGGTACCTCCTCAGACAGATCTTTCATGTGGTTATTTTCATACATACATATATCTATCTATCTCTATCTCTATCTCTACCTCTATCTCTATCTCTACCTACCACACATAAAACAAAGGTCTCATGAATTGTTTGTGTTACGATTACTGAACAAATTTGGGGAGTATCATTTAATGGGTAAAGACGAATTAACCATGAATGGCAGAATTGATGGTCAGCTTTGTTCAAAGGCTCAAAACCAAACTTTGTATAGCTGGCAGCTGGCATTTGACTTTGCTTCAATTTGTCCAAAGTTGAAAAAGGGAGAAGAAGCAAGTATTCAAACCTAAAAATTAATTATCTGAGACTGTGTTTAGGCAACTTAGAAAAGATTTGGCATATCTGCCTTGGGGAGAAGGGGGAAAACTACAGAAATAATTGAGTTTATGAAAAATTATTTAACAAATACTGAAAATGATTGCTATGAACCTCACCACTGGTTACATGAGGTTGCACAGCCTGTGTGGTTCAGAACAAATGATCACAAAAGTCTCTTTGGGATGCAACCCTGGTATGGTTCTGCTGAGGAGGATGAAGGTGCCTGGGGCCCATCTCAAGGGACATGCTTGGCAGTGACAAGATGATGATTAATAATACAATTATTATTAATAATATTAGGTTTTTTATTATAACATCAGTGATTTCTTATTCATAATAAAACAGTACCATGTTTTATTTTATCTTAAACTTTGATTAGCATCCCTCCTGCATGAGGGTTACAAAACTATGCCTAACAGAAGTGAGGCTCCACAGGCAGACGATTTGCCATAGTCTTTGGCCCAACAAAACCCTGAAATATTTAGTAAGGGGATACTTGTGGATATAAAATAAAACCATGCTCCAGTAGTGCTACAATAAATTTTCACATGTGAAAATATATCTATTGGCAAATGAATTGACTTTGTGCAGTTGAATGCAGCTATTCCAACCTAACCAACCACAAGAGATAAGCATCCACTCCCCTGTGAAGGGCCAAATTTCTGAGCAAGGCACAACTCCCATGAAATCCTGAAATATGCTTAAAATTCATCCAGTTTTCAGTAACAATATCAGTTTGTACTTTTACAATACAACTGCCAGCCTGCAGTCAAAGGCAACTGGGTCCCAGGCAGCTGCATGTCAACTGAAGAAGTAACTCCGGGCTTTAAAGCTGATTTAAACATGGCAAGTTTCATGCAGAAGCTTCAGTCTGTTCCAGAAGTTAAATTTTATTTCAGCTCTATTAAAAGAATGCATAATCTGCTAGACATTTAAAGGAGCAATACAAAAGGAGACAGGCATTCCCCAAAGGGCATGCTATTTTAATTAGATTTTATATTACCTGGAATAAAATCTCACATTTAATAAATAAGTAATTTGGATTTTATGTTAAATACACAACGCCAGCACATCTCAGTGTCTTGAAAGCCACCTCTTTTCAAGCTTCCTATTTCTGATGACAATTTCAGTGAGGTCTCATTAACTTTTGAGAAACTAGGCATTTACTTCAAATCAGTTTTCCAGTTTCTTTCTTTTCTGGCACTGTTCTGTTTTTCCTTCCCTCTTATTTTGGTTTCATTTCTTGACCCTGTCACATCATCTTGATTGCCATCATTCACTGCCCTCTGTCTCCCTGTTCCTCCTTCCCTTTTCCCAATTTTAATTCATTGCTCACTTTAGCTGTTATTTCCCCATTCACCCCAATTCCTTTTCCTGTTCTCTTGTTGAGAACTTTCTTCTGTTTAAACTTCTAGACTATTTTTACTTCTGAATTTAATTCAGATAAAATCTTAATTAAAATAAATCTTTATTCAAATACTTCACCATTTTAAGGAGTGGAATTATTGCCTTTGAAATATCATTATTGCAGAATTATTATAATTAGATTTTCAATTATTTGTGCTGGCTCTGCTATTCAATGCTGGGCTGGTTTGCATTGTTCTGAATATGGATGCCAGAGACTTTTGTTCATTGCATCCTTTCCTGGAGCTCCCTCCTCTCTAAAACTCAAGATTAAAGTGGCACCCTAAAAATACTTCTGCAGCCAGAATAGGAAGAATATACTGGGTAAGTAAGAAACAATAAATCACAAATCTCTGGGCACATGAGGCTGCGCACCTACTTTAGCCTTGTGCCCACCTTTCTTCATCAGCAGCACTCCTGCCCTGGGCGGCTGCTCAGAAATGGGTAGACAGTGCAAGTGCATAAAGAAAATACCTTGTTCTGCACATTAGGCAAGTCACAAATGAGCCCCAATTATAATGGTAAATAGCGTCTTTGTATTCGGTGCCTTTCTTTTAAGTATGGAAAGTTAATTGGTTTCATACCTTTCTTAGAGGGTGGCATTTAGTGCCTCATTTGAACAATTAGCTTGCAAGACAATGTACTTTCACTGTGTATTTTCATTATTTTATGGCATAGATCTTCATTAACTTTCTCTTAGTGTTTTGAATGGATGTTAATTAACAGGTTTGTTTTGCTGTTTCATGGCAACCTGTTCATCATACTAAAGTATTCAGAGTGAATTATCATAATGAAAAACTCTCCATCACCTACTTGAAATCCAGAAGTTGCAGTTCGTGATGTTGATCTCCCTGGACTGTCTTTAAATTTGAGCTTTGATCAGAGTTGGAAGTCTCTATCTTGCCTAATAGCTGCATTACCTAATGAGAATTCAACAGAGAACGCCTTTATGAGCCAGACTATGAGCATTACATTTAAAAATGCATTATGATTGCAAGCATGGAAAAAAACCCAGCTAAGATCAAGGTGCAGCTACACAAAAATGAACTTTTCTCACAAATAGTTTCATTCAGTAAAGACTGAAAACTGGAGCTTAGAGTTACCAAGGCTGTAAGACCTGCTGAAGCCAAAGTCTTTGCGGATGCAGGCTTTGCGATTACATGCACGGGTAAGCAACGCTCTTTTTATTTGAACAAGGCACCGATCAGCGCTCAAGTCTCCCCAACGGTGGCAGAAACTGAGACATAAATCCCTGAAAGCGTGTGCGCGTTGCAAAGTGGTGGCTGTCCAACACCTAAGGGCATCCCAAAGAAGAGCAGAGAGGAGAGGCTCACTCGAATAACAGATGCTCCAGTGGCTGCAGCACTAAGGTGGTACCCAGGGAACCCTGTTCAAAGCATCTCCCACCTCTCCATGTCCGGGCTGGGGTGTGCATCCCTGTGGTTTCTAGGCTGTGGAATATCCGATGTACCTTACGCTGTCCCACAGTTCTTTGGTTGGAGCTGCCCCTTTCATGGGATCATTCCTTGTCGGGGTGAGGGGAAGAGAGACTGCTTCAGCAGCCTGACCTGGGGGCTGAGGGTCCTCAGCTGGGATGCAGAGGACAAGGTGGATTTCCGAGGTGAAGCCGAGCACCCCACGTCCTGCAGGGATGGAGACGTGCGCGTTCGCCCTTGGTGGCAGTGGCCTGACCGCATCGGGCCCTACGGGTGGAAAAAGCTGGAAACATCCTGTCTAAAAATTGCAATTTCAGCCTTCAGGGAGTCTGGTAAGCCAGGGCCCTGAGCCACTCGTCCATCATCTGCACACGTCTGACTTTGCACATCACAATTGGTGTGAAAACGTGACGCTGAGGGCATCCAACGCATCAGTGACACAGCACAGTGGAAACACTCTGGATGCTCCAGCAACTCCATCTGCTATTTCAAGGGAAGCTGGATGTCCATGTGCCTCTGGAAGATGGAGTCCAAGTGACTCAGAAGACTGGAAGCCACCAGAAACACATTACTCACATGTCCTCACCCTCCAGGACTTTTCCCTGGGCAACCTGGGTTGTGTTACCTGCTGCTGCAAGTAGACACTTGATCTTGAAGGGCAGTCTGCGAGGGGTGAGGGATTCAGCCTGCCTGCCCACGGTTAATCAATTAAAGAGCATGTGAAATCCCAGGAGTTTTCTTCAGAGATTTTACACCAAATGAGCACAAAAAATTCCTGGCAAGGAGATGCCACCACCTCCTTGGTAGCTGTGGAGCATCAGTGTCATAAAAGTGGCCACTGAACACTCATTACTTTGATTTGGTACCTTCTTTTACAGCAACAGGTGACTCCTTTTCAGAAATCCTTTCCTTTCTTCTTTCCTACTGTCACATGAGAATAATTTTTTCCCTTTTCAGCTGAGAAAGTTTCTTTTGGATCCTGCTCCATGTCTACCCTGACTTATTTTTACCTAATTTTACGTGTACTGTTTCATGCAACTCTGACACACACACACACAACTGCTCCCTTCCCCATTTCCAGGTGAAGAAAAACATTTTTCATAGGTATTCAAGGAGGCAGATGTCCAAACAATGTCTTTTAACAGAATTGCATGTAAGATATCTTTGTTTAAGTTCTGTCATGATGCAGAAGAGGACCTTGGTTAGGCAAGGTACACAATGACTGGCAGTGTGCCTTGTGCAGCTGAAGATGCAGCCAAAATACAGTAATGAAATTATATTCGATACCAGAGTGCATGAGACATTGAATGTCCTATATTGGCTCAATCCTGAGGGCACAGGCAATGTCTAGTTTGAAGCAGAGAACCATCAAGCTGCATGTTTAGAAACCTAAATTTTCCAGTACAGCTGGATTCCTGTAAAATATTACTGCTAACATTCCTGATCCCGCTAGAGGCTCCAAAATTGCTACTAAGCATAGTGAACCTCTCACAAGGAAAGGCCAGCGATAAGGAATGACAGGCAGTAACAGTTATTAGTCACTGTTGGCTTACCCGCTCCGTGGAGAAGAAAACCACTCTCACACAAAACACCATTTTCCAAAATTTTCCAGTGTTACGGTTTCAAAAGCCTTTGAAATATGGCCAAATTTAATATGGAATTAGATATGTACTATGAAATACCTCCCTGCCACCACCTTAAAAGTAAAGAAAACTAGTGGATTTAGATGGCCTTTTTTAGCTCCAAAATACCTGCTACTGAAATTTTGAGATGCATTTCAATATAAATCATACTGAGAAACAGCAATGGGTCATTTATGATCTGAGGATCCCCAAATCCTAGAATATTTTTATTATCTGTTATTACCTTACATCTATTATAAACGCCACTACCAGATTGGGATGAGTGGTGTCCCCTGGGTCCGTACTGGGACCAGTACTGTTTAATGTCTTCATCAGTGACATGGACAGTGGGATGGAGTGAACCCTCAGCACATTTGCAGATGACACCAAGCTGTGTGCTGAGGTTGACACGCCTGAGGGACAGGACGCCATCCAGGGGGATCTGGGCAAGTTCAAGAAGCGGACCTGTGTGAACCTCATGAGGTACAACAAGGCGAAGCGCAAGGTCCTGCACCTGAGTCAGGGCAACCCCCTGTATCAATACAGGCTGGGGATGAAGGGATTGAGAGCAGCCCTGCCGAGAAGGACTTGGGAGTACTGGGGGGATGAAAGGTTGGATGTAAGCCGGCAATGTGCGCTTGTAGCCCAGAAAGCCGACCGTATCCTGGGCTGCATCCAAAGCAGCGTGGCCAGCAGGTCGAGGGAGGGGATTCTGCCCCTCTGCTCCGCTCGGGTGAGACCCACCTGCAGTTCTGCCTCCAGCTCTGGGGTCCTCAACACAAGAAGGACATGGACCTCTTGGAACAGGTCCAGAGGAAGGCCACCAAAATGATCAGAGAGATGGAACACCTCTCCTGTGAGGACAGGCTGAGAGAGTTGGGGTTTTTCATCCTGGAGAGGAGAAGGCTCCAGGGAGACCTTACAGCAGCCTTTCAATATATAAAGGGCGCTCTTAAGGAAGATGGGGACAAACTTTTTAGTGGGGCCTGTTGCGATAGGACAAGGGGTAATGGCTTTAAACTAAAGGAGGGTAGGTTCAGACTAGATATAAGGAAGAAATTTTTTATGATGAGGGTGGTGAGACACTGGCACAGGTTGCCCATGGAGGCTGTGGAAGCCCCATCCCTGGAAACATTCAAGGTCAGGCTGGACGGGGCTCTGAGCAACCTGATCTGGTTGAAGATGTCCCTGCTCGTTGGAAGTAGGTTGGACTAGATGACCTCTAAAGGTCCCTTCCAACCCAAACTATTCTATAATTCCACAGTATCATGGAAAACTTATTTTTTCTGTTTAAAATCCTGCCATATTATATAAATACCATATTAGTCTTTAATACTGGCCAGCAATTAGGAGAAGAAGCTATATAGATCTATATATGTATAATCACCACTCACCAGGCATTTCACTGTAGGCTTCTCTACTCACCTTCTTCTCAAAATCTCCAACATAAATTTTAAGGGCAGAGTGAAGGCCATAAACCTCTTTATCAGTCTTCTGGGCCTCGCGCCTGATCATACTGATGTCTCCCGACAGCTTCGCAATGCTTGCCTCGCATCTGCAGTCAAACCAGAGACGAGACCCTCTGCAGGGGGGGCGCTGGGGGGGTGGCTGAAGGCAGATGCTGGTCTCCACGCACTGCCTCCAGATCAGGTCCAGCCCCCTGGGACCACCCCAGTGGGTAGCAAAATAGGCAGAGACATCCCACTGCAACAACGCTGATGCCCAATCCGCTTCCAGACATTAACACCCATTAAAACGCTGCTGGAAGTGACGGCGAGGAAGCGGGAGGCAGCCGGAGGCAATGTCCTCCGCTGCAGAAGCGATGCTCCTCATGCCACAAACCTCCTCGTGGTCCACAGCTCGCCCTGCCAGACCAGGTCCCCCCTGATTTCCCGCTATCCAATCTCAATAAATTAAATTAAATCTGAAGCATAAATCGAGAGGCTAATCTGAACCCGGAGCACCCCCAGCTTTTGGATGCCTACCAGGAGGGATGGCATGCTGCTGCCACAGCCACCCCAGCGACGCAGATGTTGAGGAAGATCGCTTTGGGAGTGAAAAAAACTTGCTGTTTTGTAAGGAACATTTGCCATTTGCTATTTAAACTCTTCCGGTTGCATTCACTAAAATACCTCGTCACATTTAAAATGGGCAAGTGAATGATTTGAGAGTGGCAACGTTAGTTGAGTAGCCCGGGGATTGAATAACATTCAGCCAGCCATCCTTTCCAGGTAGAAGGAATGACTGTTTCAGCCTTTGTAATATATACATATACATTGTGCATGTATAGTATATATTTACTTATAGACATAATTTTTTTTAATGTAAGCAAGAATACTTTATTTAGTGTGTATGTAAATATATATATACACATATAAAAACCATTATACACATACTTAACATGAGCAAGGAGACACAGTTCCCCTCCTTCATGCTGTTCAGCCAGGAGTAGCTACCTGCCCCAGTGCCAGGAGTACTTAAAACAAGAGTTTGGAAAAAAAGTACC
Organism: Astur gentilis; assembly: GCF_929443795.1. NCBI lineage: Eukaryota > Metazoa > Chordata > Aves > Accipitriformes > Accipitridae > Astur > Astur gentilis. The sequence continues at coordinate 2,216,946 of NC_064919.1, forward strand.
TTAAGGCCACAAAGTAAGGCACAATTCTATATAAAAAAAAAAAAACCAGAACAGAGGTTAAATGCAGAAAATAGCTAAGTTTTAAAATGCCACAGAAATTATCCTCCAAAGCACCACCGCCAAATAAAGCTGGTGCTGTTGACAGGCAAAAGATCTGAAGAGAAATTTTGACAGTTTAAATAGACCAGCTTTTTGTCATCTCCTGAGGATGCTTAGATATTGTGACACACCTGCAGAGCGTGTAGATCAAGCAAATAAAAAAAAGTTTCTGCAGCTAACAGGGGCTTTGTACAAAGGCTAGAACTTTGATCAAAAGAAATCCTTGATTTGGAGAACAAGTACAAAATAGCTGTGAAGGTGAACACGGATCTGGAGAGGGAGCTGGCTGCCATCACAGCTTCTCCGGCAGCAAACCTAGAAAACGAGCCGGGAGCTGGCGAGGGGAGGTTGCAGAAGGACCACGGTCCCAGGGGATGGAAGGTCCCCGTGGGGACAGGCAGCACCTCGGGGGCTCCTCGCAGCTGCAAGTCTGGGTGGAAATGTTGACATACACGTGCACAAAAAAACCCGAGGCTGCGGTTGAGATAGGCCAGCTCCTTCAACAGAGATCAGGGGATCAGGGCTCACCAACCCCTTGGGAAAATCCAACCCCAAGGCAACAATTGCAAGGCTATGCCAGAGGTCCACAGTGTGAAAAACGAAGAGGATCAGTAGCCGTAAAGAAGACATAGCTTCAGTTACAAGAGAAAGAAACCTGAGTATTTGTCACGGTTTAACCAATGTTCTATACAGAGAATACTTAAAACCAGAGGATTTGATGATAGGATCCAAAAACCTGGAGAACTGGGCTTCCAACTACATCCGAGGGGTCAGAGCCCTGCCTGGGGACCTGCAGTTGTGGTGAGCTTTGCAAAGACCCTCAGCACTGCTGAAGTGCCTTCAATGTCTGGTCCTGCTCAGACCTCACTTTCCCCACACATAATGTGATTATTATGTGCAAAGTAGTTAAATGTGTGATTGCTGTTTGGCAGGCTGAGTCCTGAAGAGAATGGGGATACTTGGGACCTGCTTAAATCTTGCTCTAATTTGATATTTCACGTGGGAGACATTCAGCAGCTTACGGTGAGATCATGGTTTTCCAGTCATACAAACAGAGGCTGGAGTGTGCGCAAGCAGCAGCAGAGCTGGACTGGGAATGGTCCAGGAAGTGTATTCCTGTGAGATTTGTATACATATTAAAAAGTAGAAAGAAATAAAAGCCTCTGATGGTTATATCAAAGCATTCAATTAGAGACGGGAATATAGCTACCTGCTATATGTTCAAGGATCTTTATCCTCCAGAGTCATGGAAGGAACGGTATATATTGGGCTACTATACTTACCAAAGTGTTGCATTTTCTGAAGGGTCAAATAACTTCATGGGTACACATCAGTGTTTTTGATAGTCTAGTACTATGTTGACTTTCTGTCTGAGCAAAAAAATGCCCATGAGAAAAACAAGTAAAATGTAACCATCTGCGTAAAGTGCATTGTTTATTCATTTGTGGATTCATTTATTCTTTTGTTGGTAAGGCTGAAGAGAATGAATTAATATTTATCAGAATTGTGGCTTTTTTACAGTTCATTACCTAATTGTTATTACTGTAATACATATTCCCATGTCCAAAGGAATTCTTATGAAGAGTTAGAATAAAACTAAAATATATAGTTAATTCAATGGGAATGCCAGTATAGCTGAGATGCTGAAGGCTTTTTTTTTAAAAGATCATTGCTACTTGACACATAAATATTTACACAGTGTAGAAATGTAGTCAGAAGGTCCAAGGATTAATGGACAACTACCTCAGTAGTTGGCAAGATGTGTCCATCTCTTTTTCAGGGAAAGATAGAGTAGAAGAATAGACACAGTTTGAATTACAAGGACTAATCCACATTAATCCTTTACACATGGCAGAATACAGGAGGATGAATCATCTGCTGTGAGAAAAAGCAGTGACTCCATTTAAGGCTCATTTCATCCCAGATAGTCTTGGACTAAGGTTAGGCTACAAATCAAGAAGAAAACTGTCATTGCAAGTTTGCATTTCGAAGATTTCTATTAATTCAGTAAATGTAAATTTCATGAACACGTGCATTTGTCTCCAGTCACTCTGGGCGCTCTTTAATATATACAGCAATTTTAAATCTGAAACTCAAGATCAAAGGAATGTGAAGAATCAAAATATTAATCACCGCTGTAATGGCAGTCCTCTGCCTGTCAGTTCTGGCTCACTCCTCAACCACGATGCTGGGGGCAGGTACGCAGTTAAGGCTTGGCATTTCCAGAGGGGAACTTCAGCAGCAAGACAAACAAGCAAGTGCTGATGATTCATGAATCACACAAAACCATACTATGCTTTAGCTTAATGGCAATCATTCGCATAAAACCTCATTATAATACTGCTGTTAAAATGCCACTAACACGTCAGCCCCGGCTCTGCAATACCAGTTTGTTTGGATGAAGCTAGAAAACCTGCCATTATGCTTTTTCTCTCCTTAAAAATAAGTGGGGTCTAAGGACTTATTTTCCAGCATCATAAGATGATGACTTTGGTCCCCTCGCGACAGTTTGTTATGTGAGATTGCAAATGTGTGTTTTGGGTTCCTCCTTTCTAACTGTGGGAAAGGCCAACCAGCGCGCCTGAAAAATGGGCAAGGAAGGAAGAGGAACCTCATAAAACCTGTTGTGCACCTCGGTGAATGCTTGACCTTTGTCTTCTGGGTTTTTTTCTTTATACAAGTAGAATTGGACTGGTCATTTTTTTCCCTGCAATTACCCTGTTTTCCTTCTTTCCCCAAGTGCTTTTTACTTTCCTTTGCTGCAGGCAAATGCTCCAGCACAAAAGATGGGAGCAAGCCCCGGTGCAGCTGACAATAGGAAGCACCATGCCTAGGAAAATGCTGGGAAAAGAGGAGCGAGACACCTCACAAGTCGAATGTTATGGCTTTGCTAAAAGCATATCGTCTAGAGAGTCTGCCAACCCGAATCTGAAAACATCAGGAGGCTCTTGCAGGATCACCACCTACTGTGTTCCAATGCTAATCAACCACAAGGTTAAAAAAAACCCCATCTTTCTCCTGCCAACTTTGAATATGTTGGCTTCAGCTACTCGTTTTGGATTCTTGGGTTTCTCTGCAGTAGTCTGGAATCCTTTGGTACCCTATGATTTTTTTTTGCTTTCTTTCCTGGAGGGAGAAATGGAAATGAAGACATCTCTGGGTTTATTTTTTTCTACAACCTATACATAGATGTATACTTCTGTCAGCCAGAAATTTTCCTCATCCTACCATCACATTCCTGGCTCTCCTTTACACTATATCAAGTTTTTAATTTCAGAAAGGGGGCTCTGGGCTCAGTACAGTATTCTGGTATCAATCTCTGTGCCATAAATAGAGCTAAATAACCTCCCTGTTTACTAGTCCTCTGCTTCCCGTGTCCAAGACCATACTCCTGGCATTTCTGACACTGCATCATTGTAAGAGCTCACAGTAAATTATTTACCTGTCATATTCCCCAAACTTTTCAGGGGGCTCTCAGTCATGAAACAATCTCTCATTGGGTTTATAAAGTACATTTTTTCTCAATCAGCTCACATTGCCAATATTCCTGGTTAGACTCTATCACCACTTTGTCCTCACTTGACCAATTTTTGTGTTATCCACAAATGTTTATAGCACTGTTCTGTATAAAAAGCATACGACTGGCCTTTGGAGTGAAAAAATCCCCCACATTAGAAATATGCCAGTTCAGGGAGATTTCTTCCTTAATGATTACTTTTTCTGATATATCAGTTCTTACAGCTCTTAATCTGTGTGGTGTCATGATATTACATAACAGAGTTTCACTTTGTCTTTCTTTTAATCATAATATGTTGGGTTACAAAGTGCCCCATGGAAGTCCGCCTATGTTACATAGTGCAATTACTTGTACCAAGGAAAACTTGTAATCTCACCAAAGGAAGAAATAAAGTTTGCTCAACAAGACCTACTTTCCAAGGAAGGAAGTAAAGATTTTATTGAAACAACGGGAGAGTTTAAGTAGGAGGAAATAACTGCTTCAGCTGGTCTAGCCAGACTGGAGAAGAAAAAATTACCCAAAATCTTAAGTTTGTGATGAAGAATAAAACAGGAAAATATAGTTATTTTTCGCTGGCTTGATAATTTTTCTAACATGGAGGGCGTGAAAGCACAGATCTGACACTAAAATGGAGATATAAAATGAGTGTGAAGTACATTTATGCCCACTCTGAATATGCTCTGTACAAATTGACTAGAAGACATGAAAATTATGGCCATAATGAATTCTTTACCTTGCCACTCTTCCACGCAGGTCTCCAAGACCCTGAATATATTTATGATCGAGACTTTGAACTGCAAAATTAGTTTCCACTGCAGCACCATCCCTTGTTCTTATTTGCCTCTCCAAAACCTGTAAATTCAAGACCATTAATGCACTTTTGATTTTCTGCTTTGGGTTTTTTTTTCATTTCAAAATACGCTTCAAAGCACCATTTATAGCAGCAGGACTAAAAGTTCGTTTTTCTTTCTTGGAGAAAGTAACAGTGTGTTTTTCTCAAAAATCTGTATCTGCATAAATAATATGTCCATGTTTCCCTTTAAAAATGTGCTTTATGTTGAAAAGTCTAGCACACAAAAATTAAGAAATGCAAAAATGGGGAAAGTAATTTTATTCTTTTCCTCAACATCCACAGTACAGTGCAGGCCATAATAAATAACATACAGGGTTTTTTAAGTCAGGCTCCTGTCAAGAGGGTATACCAGGTGTTTCTGGGAGGGAGGTAATATATGGCAAGCTGAGTGTTTCGCAGCAGCCTGAGGGCATTGCAGCAAGGCTTTGCAGGGTGGACAAGGCAGAGCAGAGATGGGCATAGGATCTCTGTCCCAAGCCTGGTCTGCCCACGCTGCAGATGCACGAAAGCTTATGTCCCAGCTAATGCATCACACTTGGCATGCATAAAAAGATGCCTTCAACACACATAGTCCTGCACGGGGCAGGTTTTGGGTCCAGCCGGGGCATGGACCTGCTGTTAAAGGGCATTAGACACATACGCACAGCCCTGAATGGGGATGCTGGTCAGCATAAGCAGCTCTTTAATGTCTTGTTTTACCTTTATTTTTCAGTATGTGGCCTGGTATCTGATTTATTGCAAAGTATTATCTAAAGATGGAAGGAGTAACCACCCTGCAGGCTTTTCTGAAGTGGCTCATCCTGATGGTATCTGAATGTGTCACAAGCATTAATTTTAGGAAGCCCTCATGCAGCTACTGTGACCTTTTACTGATACGGAGCAGAGCAGGAAATGATTTCTAAAATCCCCATATTTTACTTCTCAGGATGAAAGGAGAGGCCTGGGGCTGGTATTTGAGTGTAATTTAGCACTATGTAGCACTTCACCTGGTCAAAGCACAGCTTTCATCCTTTTTTATGCAAATACCCCATTTTTTGCAAAAATAGAGTGGCTCTTACAGGCTTTTTATTTTAAATGTTCCCCACTGAGTGAATTTAAAAAAATATATATAAGTAGGAAAGGACAAATATCAGGGAAAATTTCAACTGTAAATGCTTAAAGTTTGGCAAAGCTGTTGGAGGTGGGTTTGCCCATCTCAGGGGCTCGTCCCACTGCCGGGGCTGCGGGAAGGCACAGGGACAGCCTGGCTGGGTTTTAGCAGGGTTGTGCCAGTGCCCCAAGCTCATGTGTCTGGGTGCAGCATGAGACCCTCTTCCCCTGCAGCCCTTCCCCTGCAAAAAGAGTCAGGGCAAACATTTCCCAGTCAGCTGCAAATGGGGAAGGTGCCAATACCCCCAGCCATGAGTCCCCACTTCTCCAGCAAAAGGAAAGACATCAGCATCCATCAAAAGTGGGGCACAGGTGAGCGGCGAAAGCTGTAGTAACCCTGGAGTAAAATGTAGTTCAAATCTGTCATTTATGCAGTTATTCTGGAATAATCCTGCCCCCCCCTGCACAGAGAGTATGGATAACTGAAATACTGAGTATACCAGGCATTCCTATTTTTGCTCCATGTCAGAAAATAATGTTGTCAAAAGGTTGAATGTACTGGACAACTCAAATGTATTTTTGGCAGTGTATTTGGCAATGCAAGTCTGATGCCACGAGTCCACCAAGACAGAGGCACAGAATGGGACCACCGCTCCCTCGCTGGCAAAAGCAGCACGAGACACTCGTCCATTAGGATGGAAAGCAGCAGTCTCCTGTTTATCGAGGGAAATCGATATTCTCCTTCTCCAGTGAGTTCCCTAGGCTCCTGGCAGCGCTCCCGTCTTGGAGCTTACCACCCCGGGCAAAGGAGAGCCACGCACGCAACATCGTGCTTGTGACTGATGGTCAACCTTGGTCTGAATCCAACCCCTCAACTGAGACACCGTTATCCTATGGTTGTTATCAGAGGTTATGCCAGGCACGTCTTCCCGCTGCCCCTACGTTTTTAGTATCGATGCTTTTCTCTTGCAATTTGCAATCCTCTCCTGGGACCGTGAAGGATGTCTTTATCAAGGGTCTGGTCATTTTCCACCTGGAACTAACTGGTCTGACATCCCTGATGCGGCAGCAGCCAGGGCATTTTTCTGTCTCTGGCAGAGGGGTGTGTTTACTTGGGCTCAGCTTCATTGCTTGTGGCAACAGCATGCCAACATCTTCCCCAAAGCAGGCTTTTTTGAAGGATATTCTTCCTGCTTTGGGGAAGAATTGGAGCAAGAGTGAGTCACATTTCCTGGCAGATCTTTTTTTTTTTTTTTAAATGCTTGAGAAATTGACATTGCTCAACCACTCTCATTTGCTGCATGCCAGGAGCAACTCTCCAAACCTCCACCAAGTCTGTAGTGGCTTTGATTGACATGTCTCACTGTGCTCTTTTCTGTGCTGTCAGTGCTCTACCCTTATCAAATCCTCACAACCAAAATACACAAAGCAAACACGCACCTGAGATTAGGACCTAGAGAAGAGTAATTTACAACCGAGGTAAAAGATTAGATTTAGATGCTGATAGCATCTTAGGCATTTTTCTAGCAAAACAGTCCTGTACATACTTGGTCTGGATAGGGTTAGATCAATTGGATCATCTAAAAGAAGTAAGTGGGTTTATACCATTGCTTATCGACGTAGTATCAAAATCTTGACAACAAAATCAGTATGAAATGAACACAGACCCTAGTTTTAATTCAGATTAATTTCAGGTGAGCCATGATTGCATACTTCTTAAGATAAATGTACAGAAGATCAAATATTTCTCCAAGTACTTGAAAAACTAAATGCATTGTCAATTTAGTGGCATTTGTAAGACATTTAACACTTCAATGGACAAAACAAATCTGTGGAGCAGTCTATTTCAAGATATTTTGGTATTTTACATCTTTGGCCCAAAAAGTTGTTGGTAAATTTCACATACAAACTTGACAAGTAACAGCAAATAATCAAAGGTTTTTAGCCAGAAAAAGGGCATCCCATGCATTTCCATCACAGAACCATCAGTCAGTTTAAATAAAGCGTGAACCTGAACCTTCATTCCTGTCTGCACTGAGCTTTGTGAAAAGTTTCAGCAATATTTGATTATGTTTGCATGCAGAAGTTTCTATAAAGTAGTAGAATACCTGCGTGGGGAAAACTAACAAGTAAACCCAAACTTGAGTCTTGATGTTATACATTAGGAGAAAATAAAGTTTGTTCCTTATTTCCCTTGAAGTCAATCTCCCACACACTGACAAAACGGAAAGCAAATAGAATCTGAACCTTTGAATTAAAACAACACCAAAACCCATTAATCTGTAATCTGATTTTTATTTCATTTTACTTTCCACTTTTTTTTTTTTTACTTTACTTTCCCTAGTCCCTTCCCTTCTGTTTTCACAAGTAACTGCAAGTGCCACTATACAAGAAAAATCAGAATTTAACTAAAACATAGCTGTCATGTTGAGTACTTTTGTGGTCCTGAAGCCAATATTAGTACTGGATGGACCACAGGCTAGACCTGCACCACTAAAGGAGGGAAATGCTGCTTGGTGTGGGTTACCTCAATGTCCTGGCTGAGCTTTTTAACGATGCTCGTAATGGTCTGGATGTGGTTTTCCAGCAGCTGTCGGGCAGCACTCTCCCCATGCTGATAACCTTTGCTTCCCTGGAGGTAGGAGATGATGTCGTCTTTGATTCGGAAAGCCTGGTGGAGGAGGAAAGCCGTGGTCCTCTCCTGGCTGTATAACCGCTCTTCCAGCCAGCAAGCCCTGTCTCTGGGGCGAGGAGGAGGGGAAGGGTCTCTCCTGTGAACAACAAAAACCCTGGTGTCCCACCAGTCATGGCAAGCAAGCCAAGCGATGTGAGTATTGTCAGTGTTCTGTCCACAGTGGGACCAGTCTCAGCCCTCGCTGTCCAGATTGTCTGTCGTACCGGGGGCTTTGATGCTCCCACGCGTTGCTTATACAACCCTGCAATACCACTGGTAATAATAACCTCTCCACGCAGGGCTAACGTTTGGGCATTGGCCCCATTAATGGCCTTGGAGATGTAAATTACATTTTTGCAGCTGTTAGGCAAAACCCCGTACAGCTTAAGGCCCTGGGCTTGTTTTCAGAGGCTTTGAGGTACTTCCATAATATGTCACCATTGCAATCCTCATTTTAAGCTCTTCCTACTTCATTTTAAATAAAGGCAAAAATTAACATACCCAGTGACCACCTTCAAAAAACACCCCAGTGTTTACGATGGTGCTTGTGCAGAGCATCCTCAGGAACACGCCCTGTCTGAGAGTGGGCAGAAGAAGAGCTCACGCCAAGTACAGCAATGCCTGCGTTTCATTTTCCTTTGTATTATTTAGACCTACACACTGGCAAGAAATCTGAAATCCTAATGGTTTTATTACAGCTACCCCCTCCCCACCTGCCTGCTGAAACCCAGGGGAATGAGCCAGGGGCTCAAATACGCTCAGTGAAACTGCATGTAAATATAGAAGAGAGGAAGGGTGTCGCAAGAATCTGAAACTGGCAGGTACAGAATGAAGCTCAATTTAGATAGGCACAATCTGGAGTTTGAGGGAAACTAGAGTCACCATTTACTTTTTCGTAAAAAGCCAGAGAGAGATTTAATTACTGAAGAACTTATGGGTTGCATGTTATCCAGAAAATGAAGTTTGTTTTATATCTTAGTTTAAACCTGAGTGGCGTATTTTTTATTTGCTCTCAATGCTATATGAAGTACCCTTTCATCACACAGTTTAGCTAAACCCTGTAGCTTAATGATGAAGAAAAATACCCAGTTAGTCATTTGAGAAAGAAGTCATACACGTTTTCTCTTGATCTCTGCTTTTAGACTGCTATAAATAGAAGTTCTGATGTAAAAATACTTTTTAAAATAGAAAGGAGAAGAGAAGAGAGTTCAGCTACCCTACTCGATCAATACACAAAATGTGAAGATGACAGTTTAATGACTGAAGTGCGCCTAAGGATACTCTGCAACAAATTTTACAGCCATATGGGCTGCAATGACGTTCTGCAGCTGGCTTACATCTGTGTGTACCAGGAGCTACTTTACATTTGTCTGCGCAATTAAGGTTTTATAATAATCATAACCTTTGGCAGCCATGAAGTACCAACAAGATCTGAACACTCCATTTTAACCTCTTCTTGGTAAAAACTCGAAATACCAAACTGACCGGCTGAGGCTGTGTGAGCTTTCTTCTACTTGTGACAGCAGAAGTTTTCACTGGTTGAAAACGAAGCGTGTCCACAATGTCTTTTTTTCCCCTTCAGTTTTCAAAAGCACCTTGTTTCTTACAAACCATCTTTTATAAAAAAGTAAAAATAAGAAGATAATGTTTTAGAGGAAAATGGTTGTATGAGAATGTAAGTTCAGCAAAGCCCACTGGCGTACAGCTTATCCTCCATAGCCAAACTCAAGACTTAGGCTTGAGGTCTGGTTACAGCAACTTGACAAGTTACGCAGTCTTACCTGACATGTCCATGACTATGACCATAGACCACAGTATATGTGGAATAGGACACCTTAACTCAAGGCACTCTTAGTAAGTCAGAAACGAGTCTTACCACGGTGCATTTTTTTGTGCACGCAGCCCAGCACGTGCCCCGTGGCTCCGCTGGTGTACAACAATGCAGGAGCAATGGCTCAATTTGAACCGGAGCCCTGCTAAGCAGTTGCAAAGGACTTAAATGTATGACCCCTGAAGGTTTATTCCCCTTAGCCTCTCTGCCTTTTCATCTGCCTTGCAGCCAGTTTCCTCCTGAGGAGTCCCAGGGAATTCCCCTCGGACCCTTCACAGGTACCCGAGCTGGTCCCGTGACACCTGTGACCAGAAGAGATGGGTTTTGCTCTCCCACCCCTCTCTCCTGTTCTTTCCTCTGCTCCTTTTCTCCACTCCCAGTCACCCCATACCGCTTCTGCACCCAGATCAGCACAGGGGGGAGAGCTGAGGAGGCAGCCGAGTTAAAAAAAAAAATATGCAGAAAAACCTGGAAACCAGCAGTGACTCATCAGGCTAACGAGATGTTCTGCTGTCACGATCACTGTCTCAAGCCTGCAGGACGCCTGGCGCAGCCAGCACCCAAACCCAGGGGACTTCTGAGCCTTTTCACGTCACTGGCCCCGAAGCTCCCACCAGCTGGTCAGACCCCAAGCAAGACGTCCTTGGCTTGGAGTGTGTCTCTAAATGCGAATGTCTGGGAGCATGGGAGATGGCCACCTCACGTCAGCTTCCATAAATATCTTCCCCCTCATTATGAGGCTGTGACTGTCCTCACCCTCTACCCTCTGCCACCTTGTGTCAGTTTGAAGGCTTGTAGGCATAATCAGGGCAATAAAACACCCTCAATCCTCTGTTGGCACCAGGAGATTTACCAAAGATTTAGATCCGTCGTTTACAGAAATTAACTTATACTACAAACCTTGTTGTCCTTCTACTTTAATGAAAATTTTAGGTTTGATTTGGTTTGGCTATAGTAGAACTAACATGGATTTAGGTGGTCCTAGCCACTTTGATTTATTAATGACCTCCTTCAAAACAGCTGCATGTGTGCAATAAGCCAACGCTGCAAGCTACTGCTGTAAACACATCAATTATTATTATCAGTCATAATTAATTGCTGAGTGGAGAAGCCAAGAAAGTTTTCAGATTCCAGGGACGTCATACCCTAGAAGTTCTTTACGCCAGTTGCTCCTCCCGTGTCAGGATGCTTTCTGCAGGCAAAGCCATCTCCTGTGGCTCAGGGCCAACGCAGATGAGATGCTTTATCCTCCAGCTGAAGTGCTAAAGCATACATGCTAATGGCTTTAAGTATCCAGGTACTACCAGCAGATATACTGCTAGAAAATGAAGGAAGCTGATTGAATAAGAGCTCCCTGGTCCTGGATAAGCTGCAGTAGCTGTTCCCATGAGACTGAGGTTTAGAGAGCAGGGAGGAACCGGCTGTATCAGAAGACATCCCAAACCCTGAGCTCAGGTGCTCGTGGGACCTTCAAGAGAAAGCATGTCAAGCAATTGAAAGAAGAAAACAAAGTGGGAAAGCAGGATTAGTTGGATCAGATCTGCAGTCTGGGTCTGAATTCTGAGGCTAGCAGGGATGACGGGAGCTGGATGGAGGTGGGAGGAGGAGAGCTAAGTTAGGTGAAGGCAATATGGGTCACACTGCTCTCATTTTAACGAGAAGAAAAATGAAAAGTGCCTCTCTGTGACAGCACCAGCCTCTCTCCTACCCTTGATAAGTGTTGCTGGAGAGGTACAGAGGCATCTGCAGGTCCGGGTGCAGCTGACGGCCGTATTCCCATCTCTCTTTTGGAAATCTCTTCAAGCTGCCGGAGAGCACACTCTGACTGTGCAGAGCCCCATTCAAAACCCTGTTCCGTGAACAGACCGCAGTTCCCGAAGTCTGCGGTTTTACAGACCCTTGCCAATGTAATCCCTCTTCCTTTCCCTGTTTCCCATGAGCTTTCCCATCCCTCCAGCCAGGATGCCTTCACTTCCCAGCAGTGCCCCTGCAACTTTCTCTCCCTCCGGGTAACGCAGCCTGCAAATCTGCTCTGCCAGCCCAGAGGCAGCACGCCTGTGGTAGCTGCAAGCTGCGTTTGCAATTCTGTGTGCTGCTGGTCAGAAGACCAAATAAAATGAAATAAAATTAAATAAATGACCCTCACTTCACACTGGAGATCAGCAGTGACACTTCTCTGCAGCTCTACGGGGCTACTGATTCTCTCTAAACTTGCAGGAAATTCAAACCTTTGAGCACTAAGCTTTCATCAAATCTGTTTGAAATGCCCAAGGAATTAAAAAAACAGTAAAAGCAGAGCAACTTCCCATTCCTCAAAAAGCAGACTTACAGCAATGCAGGGATACTTGCAGAGAACTCTTGCACATAGGGAGAAAAAAATTCAAATGGGGCAAATACTTCTGGGTGCTGTATTTCCTGGATTTCCTTTGTTTATTTTTGTTACTACTGAGAGTGCTTTAGTCAAAAAAAAAAAAAAAAAGGAGGGGCATTTGGCTCCTGGCGAATAACTTCATTGTTCTGCCAGTTAGACTATAAGCGTTTCCTAACAGACTTTTCTGGTGGCACAGCTGCAGTTTCAACTTTGGGAAACCAAGTTTAAGTCAGTGGCCTGCAGGGTTAAAAAGACTGCAAGAAAATATCAAGAAAATTCAGAGGAGGAACATTTATAAATGTGACATCAAGGGCAGTTAATCAATTTGCCATTACTTAAAGTTGTTCCCTCAATTCTGTGAAAAAAAGAGTAATCTACCACGATGGCACTTCACGGTCGTGAGTAACCAACATGCACCTTCAACCCGCATGAACCTTGAATGTTCTCAGTAGATGCAAATGCATCCTCATTTCTCTGCTTGTTCAGCAGAGAGCAGGCAAGGATACAACTTAAGGAGAACCTGGACTTTTTCTGGTCAAGCTGCTGATAGGGACGTGAGAGAGAATACGTCTAAGACCTAAACACAGAATATAGGTTTTTTGCTTTTTTCCAGAATACTGCTGCCATTCCTGACACAGGGACTTTCTCACCAGTGTGTCCCTCCCTGACCAGCCACCTCCACCATCCCTGCACCGTCCTAATGCCAAAAAAGAGTCCTGCACTGCACAATGCTCACTGACTGAAGGATAGGGCTGAGAAGGCAGAGATGTTCCTCAGAGCTGAAAAATAGCTCTGGTCCAAGACGAGTTGTTGCACGGTGGAGTTAATTCATGTATTGCATAAATCATTAATTTTTGTTTGGCTTTTGGAAATCCATATCCAAGGGAGAATTTTTATAACCACTGATGGGCAGTTTGCCAGTGACTGCATGTCCTGAAATTTTCACCTGCTGGGGTTAGAGCCATTTGCACTTTTGATGTAGGTCGCTCTGTCCTTCCTGCAGTGTCACAGTCCTATCTTCTTCCCCATTATAACCCAGTTGCAGATTTTTTCCACCTCCCCTGAGAACCGGGGATTGTACCTGCTGTGCAAAAGTGCTGTTAAAAAATACCAAGACCAGTTTTAGGAACTGTCTGAAACGCACAGTAAATCTGGCCACACAGAGTGGTTTCACTGGAGCTATTTTAACACAGATCTTGAAAAAGCCTTCCAAACCTTGCAGAAATTTACTGCATAACAGTATAAATTATGTGCAGCTGCTGTTGCAATACAGTGATCGCTATTTACATCCTAGCTCAGTTACTTATAAACATTTCCCATACTTCAGCATGGGAAAAAATGTCTGAACAAAAAAGCTCAAAGTTGGCCCTGTATCACCTCATATCTCTTTTTCCCTGCTCACAGCAATTATCCACAGCACCTTCCATGCTTGCAGCAGCTCCAGACACGGTCCAGAGGAGGGAAGGAGCCCAGTGAGCTGTGAGACTCAACCGCTCTGAGACAGGTGACCTTGAAGAGTCATTGAAGCTAATAGCTTAAAGTGTCGCATTTTGGCCAATGAAACGAACAAACAAAAGTGTCAACGTTTTAAGAAGAGTTCTTATTAGCTTATTCTCCCAGCTAGTGAAATTAGCAGATCGAATGTTTGAGATATGGGCTCGAGACGGTATAATTCCTCAAGCAGAATCCACACGACGCCAAGCAAAGCACGGGCTTGCGAGTCTGTAACTTCAAGCCCCAAGACAGCCGAGGGGACGTGCATCAGAAGCATCTCTCAGCATCACTGTAGGGCAGGAGCTCCAGCAGCGCCCAGCAAGGTCAGACTCGGGCTTGTGCTAACTCCAGCGTGAAATCAGTGCCGTGACTTCACCTTCCGCGGTCGTTGCGGTTGCTTCTAGCAGAAATGCAAGTGCAGCATCTCTGCTGGGGAGGTGTGAACGTGGACAGGAGTGACCCGTGAGAAGGGGGATGGAAAGGCAAAGTGCTGCGTCCACAGCCGTGCAGATGGCTCTAGCGGCTCTGATATGAATATGCATAGGGGTGTGCAGAGGTACAAGCCCACCTGGGAGCCCAACATTCAGAAAGCCCATGGTACTCATCGACTGTCTGTGAAACGCTCCTGGTCTAGTGGTAGGTGGCTGGTGAGCGGCATGAGGAGAAGCCAGGAGCTCTGCATGTCCCAAGCTCTCCAAACAGCATGGGAAGCCAATCCGTGCCAATCCAGAGGCACAGGCCAGGGAAATGATGGAGATCTCATTTCAGACAAATACCTCCAGCCGGTTCAGGCAGTGAGCGGAGCAGGCTCTGGGGGAGGCCAGGATGGAAGTTTTGGAAAGGGCAGTGCAGGCACCAGTTCACCACGGGGACTGAAACCCATTTTATGGGGTGAGGGAACCACAACGGTGCAGGACAGCTGCTGCCGCGTGAAGCACCACGTGGAGCTCCAAGGGAGCCTCAGAGGTCCTGAGAAAGTACAACACGGGGCTGCAGAGGTTCAGAAAACTCCAGCAGGAACCACTCATCTCTTAATAACAGCCTCTTCACCCCTGTTGTAAAAGGATGCCACAGAAATCAGCTCGCTGGCACAAACGGTCTTCTACAGGGAGCAGTGCATTTCATGACCATGGTGTGATAACGGAGGTTACCATGGGGAGGACTGCAGCCTAGGCATCAATGAATATTGCAAGATGGTGAGTTGAATTTATTTATGTTGTCCTCAAAGTAACCTGCTGAATAAAATGATGGGTGATGTGACTCATCTTTCCGTGTCTAGATAAATTTGAATGTAAATAGTGATGTATGTCCCAGAATACTGAACTTAAGGTCCCTCTTCTGAAATTATTATCCCTTGTAGCTAGGAAGAAGCCAAGGAAAAACTCGTCAGGTAGTTTATTTTAATTTAATGATTTAACATTAATATATATTTAATGTATTTTTAATTTTTATATGTATAAATGCCATGAATTATTAGCTAATTTTTATTTTATGTATTACAGACCACTTACCTCTTTTCTACTGCTAATCAAATAAATCATTATGAAGGCTTTTGCACAAAGATAAAGGAGACTATAAAAAAGCCATAAAATTGCATAGCTGTTGAATAGACACTCTCTTACTTAACCAATACACAGTAAAGATGCATACAATTCCCCATAAAATAAAAAGTACAGCAAAGTAACATGAAATGCAGTACTGAAAGTGCAGCACAATATGGCTACAATTTCAGTAGTGCACCCAGCTGCACCGATGCCTTTTTATCTCATGGGGCTGTAACACCAACAGGTAAGTTGGACCAGCAGCAGAGTGAAGGTCTGAGCTCCTCCATTCCACCCCTGCACCACAACTCTACCGGGGGCTTCTGGCCATCCTGGAGTAACAAGGGTGGGGATTTTGGGGTTGCTCAGCTGTTTTTCCATGTTTTTCCTCAAGAAGCAGCAGAGCACAGTCTGGGACGTAGGATAAAAGGCTGTGGGTGAAGGGCGGGTGACCAGAGTGGAGGTGAGCAGAATGTATTTGATGAGTTTAACTCCAGGCATGTTCTTTGCTAAAACCAATAACAAATGTTTTGCAGGATATCCACAATAATGATTTGTCAGTGTTACCAAATTGCTTCTGTCATGAATTAAATAATCCTGGTGCTCTTTTCAGCAATTCCTTGATAACATCTGTTGAACAGGAGGTTTCTAAGCAATGATAACGATCTAAGGCGTTCAGCAAACGGCTTCCTCAGCCTGCTGCTGTGCTCAGGTCTGTCTCCTGAATTTTTATTTAAACCAGGCTGAAACATGAGCTGTCTCTTCCCATACCAAATAAAACCCAGACAAGCTGGGATGCCTTGCAGAGCCGTGTTTAGAGTTGTTGAGTATACCGAGTACAGCGAGTACACCCAGTATCGTTGAGTAGACCATTTTACAGCAGTAAAAACTAGCATCAGCGAGAACTTTCTGCAGAAATGGCTCAGACTGGGATAACTACCAACAACTTCTGCCGTTAACCTGAAAGCTGTTCTCCAGGGGCAGTGGGCAACTGCTTGCTGGGTGGCCGAAGCCCTTGCCACGGTCACCTCCATGAAGCTGCAAACTGGCAAACTGAGAAGAGTCCATGAGGTTTGGGGATGCCTTTGGTAAGAGGATGTACGGCTTCAGTATCATACCACGCAGGCAGCGCAGACACTACGGCTGGAGTTTGAACATGGGCTTCAGGCTGGGAGGATTTGTTTTTTCCTTCTTGGTAGAGCTCTTGGCTCATCCCTTAACTTGCTTACTTCAGCTTTCCTAAGTTTTAAAACCCTGAGCCCTGCTGTGATCGTCTGGCTGGACTCCCCATATAACATGTTTCATCAAGCGATCTTGCGGTGGCTAAACAGAGGAGACAACCTTCAGCAATTGATCTCGACCTGTGTTTTGACGTGGGGATCACATCTCCAGAACTGGAGCCAAAACCTGACGTTTTATTGCCTGTCCACCACATGTAAAATTTTAACATTAACGATATAATTCTCTCATGTTTTTATCACCACAGCAAATTGGTGGCACATATGCCTATAATTGTCTAAAAGTAAAGATACCAAATGCATGCAGAACATTTTAAAATAGAAAGCCTTTTGAGAGAAATCAGCCTGCAATGCTGTGCGGAACCTGGATTCAACTAGTACAAATGGTGTAATTGCAGATATTTTCCCCCTTTTCCTTGACCAGTTTTGGCCCCTATTTACAAAAGCAAAGGCAGAAACATAATTAATACTTGCAAGCACTTTAATTAGCTGGCCCTGCTAGTCTGAGGCTGCACATCTCTGCCTGAGCTTGAGGAGGATGCTGTCTCCAAATGTTTTAACTCATCTGTTCAAAGAAATCCAACTGCAGGCCTTATTTGCTGTGTCACTTAATCGTGTTTGCAAAACACCCCCCACACACACCTGCCTGTGGCAATTTCAGCACTGAATGAAAATCACTTGCAAAAAAGTCTGTCTTCAGCCCCTCCACCCTGGCACCTTCCAGGGCTTTCCTCTATTTTTGAGGAACTTCCTTTGATGTGCTCTGGAGGCAGAGGCTTCCTTATTCTGGCTTAGGCATGCTCAGAAGATACAGGTGTCCTCAGAGAAATCATCAGACCTTTCAAAAGCCTTTCAAAATGAGGTTGGAAATTAGGATTACCTAACAGGCTCGGCAAAGGAAAGGGTCAGAGGAGTTGTGTGTTATTGTGCATTTAGCATCTGGATGCGGGCATTCACATGCATGGAGTGCCAGGAGAAGTTCATGCCATGGACCTGGGGTACGAGCTCCTCCACTGCCTGGAGCACAAAGCTCATCCCTAGCCCCACATTGCAGAAGGCTGGAACTCAAGTGACGGGTTCAACAGTTTTAGGTGGGCTTTCAGTGCATGCACAAGATGTTTTAGACATTTCTGAGAGTGGGACGCTGTCTGTGCCAACCTGGACTTTCTCTCCTACACCTTCATGAACACCGCCAGTCCCAGCAGGTTGGGGAAGCCAGGCTGATTTCCCAGGGGGAAAGTCTAATTTCAAATCCAGGAGGAATAACCTTTGCTTTTGTCCAGCTGAATCCTCTCCATGTGGAGGATGCCAACAGGGATGGCCATGTGGTGAGGAAGGGGCACAGCTCTCCAGGCAAACAAGCAGGGGGGCCCTTGGTTTCCCACGGCTGCCAATCCCACAGAAACATTCCTTTGCAAAGAACAGCACTGAAAGGTTTTGCTAGATAGCACAAACATGGCAAAATGTGTTGGCTGGCATCAGAAAAGGCAGTTCAAAGAGGAGAATATCTGGACTGGTAAAGCTGGCAAAAAAATCAAATACACCAGGAAGAAATTCTGGTTTCAGTGATTCAGAAACAACTTTCTCAGAACAAGTATGTTTGCATCAGTGTTGTCAAAACCAACACTTTTGGCCCATAAAAGTCTACAGTGACTTTAATACTGTAAAAACTTATATAGAAGTTTAATAAGAGTTGGACTGGGTAATAAACAATTTCCTAACGTTGCTAATGAGAAATCTGAGTAAGCAACCATAACACACTTCTATCTGTCTGTACAGCACTGCTTGCACTGCCTTGTGAATTAATTGATAACACACGTGGTTATGATTCTGTAAGAAAAGCAATGGTAAAGTGTTTCTGGAATTCAAATGTCTCAGCTGGTGCTACATACATATCACCTGCTTAGGCAACAGCAGTTCTGTATATAAGCTTCTTAATTAAAAAAAGTTTTTAAAAATTTAGAGAATAACAGTGCTGCAGACTGAGGCTTCTTGTATAAATACCACTCTGGTGCCGCAACAGCACTGAATTGTCCCCTTCGACAGGAGCAACTGAAAGCCTCAGGAAAGCCATAGACAGTCTGCTTTGCCCTGAAACTGAGTTTCCTCTCCCTTTGTCTTTTGAAACTTCAGCTAACCTTAACCCCAGGCAGCCGGAGCTCCAGAAGCAATTGCCAAGGAAACTAAGGTCATGCCCAAACGGCACCAGGCTCCGCTCCCCCCCGGCAGCCAGCAGCCACTTCGCAGGTTTGACAAACCACAGACATGCCTGCTGCTAACCTCCCCAAAGTCCTGTCCCCAGGGAGCAGGCAAAACGTTTTTAAATTAAAGTAAGATCTGAAAGGTGCAGAAAAACTTGCCTCCTTAGCATGTTGCAGCAGAAGCAGCTGGGCAGAGGGGCAACCGGGTCCCCCGTCGATGGGACTGCAGCTGGCAAGAAGTTTGTGTTTGCTCTTGTCTCCAGGAAACCCTGGTGCCTGCTCCAAGGAGGAAGTGTGCTGAGGATTAGGAGCTGTGTTTCTCTTGAATATCCCACCTATAAATTGCCGTGCTTGAGTCATGATCTCTCATCTTCACCCAGGAGAGGGTGGTGGGGCTGAGGAGCTGCTGCTCTCTCAGCCTGGCAGGAGAGGAGCCGTGTGGGGGTACTGGGGGTGATGAACCCCCCACCAGCAGCACCACAGTGGCCGCTCCATGGTGGGGGGTTGGCCCCATCTCCAGAGATGTGTGGGTCCCTTTGCCTCCAGCTGAGAAGTCCCCTTCGGCTCCATGTTCAACATGGACCGAGGAAAACCTCGGCACGGTGGGTTGCCCTTCAAGTGAAATATATGATCACAGGTGAATAAATGACAAGTGATTCAGGGAGCATGTTGGCACGTTTGCAGATAATTTCCCCAAGACAAGTTACACAAGACCTCGCAGGGACCTCTTCTGAAGACTGTTGTCGTTACCGTTCCCCTGGTAGTTGCCCTGTCACAGTGGTGTCCAAGGGCTTGAGAGATGATTTGGCAGAAAACACCCAATGTTGTTCTTCATTTCCAGGTGGGCTGGAGAAATGTAAAGTCATAGCCAACCTAAATGAGACGGATGTCCAAGAAATGGTAAATGCTGCTGCTTCCACGTGAGGTCTCGCACGAGGGTAGCCGGTGGTAAGTTGTAAGGGCAGGTCTGCACATATATGGTGCATGTCATCATCAGCATCTGGAGGTACAGGGAGGGATCAGACACGAACAGATCACAGTGTAAGTGATCAGAGAATCGCATCTGACAGTGCTCTCTGTGTCAGTAAAATCTTCCAGTATTTTGCTTGTGTTATGCAGCGTGGATGTGCAGGGGACAGCACAGAGCTGATCATGTCAAGATGCAAAACACAAAATGACAGTCCCTTCCTTTTTGTTGACGCTTCTGCAAATAGAACATGACTGTGATTTTCTACAAACATATGTCAAAAGCAAGAGCTGAATATGTAAGAAAACTACAAGGCCCTTAAGGAAATATCGCTGAACATAGGCTATATTTTAGCTTGAGAAAACGGCATCCAAATCAGTTTAAACCCTTCTGTGGCACTGTAGAGATAAAGCATCACATACTGACAGCTGGATGGCTCCGCTACAGCCCCAAAACACTGCACAACCGGACATCTGGGCACCCCTTCTCGGCTCTGCTCCAGCGAAAACGACCTGCAAAACCATCCTAAGGTGGCATCTGGAAGTTCAGCAGTGCTGAATTCTGGAAGAGGTGAGAGTCCTGTCTTGTAGCACCCATTTTGGGAAAGATGGTGTGAAAATCAGCCTCCTGGATGAAATAAATATGCCTTGTGACTCCTCCAGAGGTGACACAACCCCAGGCAGTATCACAGCACTCGTCTCTTCTCAGAGGACAGACAGCATTTTGCCATTAATTTGGACGGGGGGAACTAAGTCCAAAATCCACCGCAACTGGCTGCTTCAAATTTGTCTCTGTGCCCTATCTGATCCCCAGGGATCTCCTTTCCTCCCTCCAAAATATAACCTTCTAGGACAACGAGAAAAGGAACTCCATATACTCTTTATCAGTTGCAAATGGAAAGGTACATCCTAGGAGTAAGGATACTGCCTAACTTACCAACCAAACTGAAGGCTAGCTATTATTAGAAGCTCAGACCTATCGAGTACCAAAGCTTGCAAGGCAAGTTTGTGAATAGAAAATAAGATAAAAACCTGAATTAATCACCAATATATAAAAAAGATATGTCATGTTTTCAATAGGGAGTTAAAATTATTTATGTACATTTTCCAAGACTCATTGCACCTTATTTCCAAGACTCTCTGTGCACCTCTGCAGCTAACAGAAGGTTTAAGCTACTTCTCAGACAGAAGGTAGATATATAGACAGATATACATGTTCCATAAACATATATGTTTCTTTCACAGTAACAAGGCGCTACAGAAGCATAACAAGTAATGGTCAGTAATGGGATGATAAGGTTGAGACAAGGAAGACCCTGACAGCAATCATTAAAAATGAAGTCAGAGCAGAAGTTTTTCAGGGGGAGTCAGATGCTTACACTTAATTTCTTTGCCTCTTGGAAAAGGAGGAAGTGGTTTGGGGTTTTTTTGTTCCTGTTTCTCTACCCATGGAGTAAATCTGAGCTGTGTTCCCAACCCTGAAGAACTATATTTTGGTGGCAAACAGAACCCAATAAACAGTGCTGAACAGAGAACCTGAAATCTCCCAAAAGCCAGTATTTTTCTTGTTGAAGGGAATCCATAGAGAAGTCAGAGTAACTGAAAGTTGTTATAAAATGTGGCAATAGTTATTGTATTCTGAATTTTTATCAGGGAATGACCTTGAGAAGTCCTAGGTGAACCGCACACATTTGAGCTTTCTGGAATAAGTCCTCAACTTGTTGCTTTCGTAATGGATCCCACTGGTTTTGGACAACATTTGCAACAAACAGAGAGAAGTTATGATCAGGAAATCCTGACTACCTGAGCAAAAGAAAAGCTTGAAGTAAATAATTATAATAATAAATTACCTTATTTACAGAGCTGGTCTCTCCTTCATGCCAAAAATTTTTATTGCTCGAATCAAGTAGTGGAAATTCTTTTCCCAAGCAGAAGAATTAAGAAAAAATTAATCACACTCAGATATTAAACCGAAGAGCCTTAAGTTACACTGGAAAATTTGTGTTTTCCAATATAAAGGATTATCTCTCTTAAATTACTTCTAAGCAGCTGTAGTAAGAGTTTAAAGATGTAAATTTTGTTAGTCCTTAAAATACATTGTTATTGATGTACCGTCTTTTTAAAAAGAGAAGTCCAGACTTGTATAGCATTGGATAAAGGGGATTGATTTTTTTTTTTTAGCACCCCTCCCAAGAGGAGAAGTCATGTACTCTTAACAAATATTGCTATGGACTTGCTTTAAATTCATTTGCCCTGGAAAATATTTCAATGCTGTAGTGTCATCTGTCAACATCTGGATATTAGAGTAAATATTATTGAAATAAGATAGAACAGTCTATCCTAAAGCAGGTAGGATAGAAGGCAAGGGGGTAGAGTCTCTGTTTTCTTAAGTTAGTGACTGAAACCCCTGGTTTTTCTCCATCTGGTTGGTGGAGTGACACACAAGCTGCTGGGCTGGATGGGCAGGTCCCCGTGCTCCCTGCAGACCAGCTGCTAGCGTGAACCTTTAAAAGAGTTAACGAGAGGTCCCCCTTTGCCCAGCAAGGGCCAGCACCTCTGGGGCTGGCGCAGTAAAGGAGTTTGTGTTGCAGCCCTCCGCTGGCACCTTCGAAGTCTTCTGAAGGCCTTGCCCCAACCCTTCGTTGCATCTCGAGTCATTTCTGCTCATGCCATTTTGGTCAGTGGGAAGGAGCAGAAGGGCACACAGAAATACACCGCTACTGGTTTCAGCAGTGCTACGGACCCTGAACCCAGAGGATGGGTTTGTAAGGGTCTGGTGTGGGTTTGGGTTTGTTGTTGCCCCAGGGAGGGCACAAGCGATGAGGCTTGCTGGCATCCGACGCTGCCCAGCAAGACCCTTTGCTGCATTTTCCCCACACGGCAGTAAGTTGGAAAGTGGTGTTCATGGTGCCTGTGACAAGTTGTATTTTCAGACAGATGGGCTCCCATGCATCCTGTACCTCAGAAAACTCTCCGGGGACCTGGCAGAGATGCCGGATAACCGTGTGTTTTTGAAGGCAGACCCTGCACGGCAGGCTCCAACGTGCTATGTTTGGCGTGGGGATGAACAGATGGGCTGTTCGCATGGCGCGCATGCAGGCTGGATGCCCTCGGTGTGAAAATAATGCATATCTCGTCTAGACAGGGTTTAAATGGAGACAGGGAGGATTCTCGTGGAAAAGCTGCTTGGCTTTTGCTATGCCGGGTTTTCATTGATGGTGCACTTCTAACAGGAAGGTAGGCTGCTCCAAAATCAGGTTTTCTTGCAAGCTGTCAGTTTAGTGTAAATTTCCTCAGCCGTATCCCTGTATTCTGCGTAGACAGTACTGTTTACTCCTGCATGTGGAGTCCTGAACCTGTATCTTTGTTTCTACTCTTTCCAGGTATCAGGACTTATTTTGATATTTTATTCTTTGGTAACTATCACTGCAGATTAGTGCAATTCTTTCTGTGTAGATAGTTCAATAATCCACAAAGTCAGTAAGAGCAAAAATAAAAATACAAATTTTTAATACTCATTTCAGTAGTGACCCATATGAATTTATCAGCTAAATCCTTCCAATGTTATTTTAAGAAAGATTTTATTTAATGAAGTTGGAAGATCTGAGTAGCACAATGAGGAGCAGGCTTCTGTTTGTGTAAAAGAAATCCAAAGTTCAGAAAAGCACCCTGTGATTAAACCACTTAAATACAGCATGGCTAGCCCAGAGGTGGGCCCCAGTTTTGTGCAAACTGTGACATAATCCAGAGACCATCGAGCAAGGGAAAAAAACTCACAAAAGGTGATGAAGGTTTGATCTTAAAGTTGGTGGCTGGTTCAATCTCAGGGCTTTTTTAGTACAGCCGTGCGCAGAAGGAGGCGTCGAGCAGGCAGGAGCAGAGGGAGAGGGGAAGAGCAGAGAGGCTGTCGGTGGGAACCAGGGGGGGCGGATGGGTCCTGGCGTGGGACCCTCGAGCTCCTTCAGCCCCAAGCTCCCCAAAGTCAGCAGGAGTCCACCAGCACCACAGGGTTCAGGATAGGGACCCTGGAGAAACCCTCTGGAGGAAAGATCAGAGAGAATGGCTGGTGTGGGAGTCACCAACATGCAGCCTGTAATCACTGAAGAGATTGGGACAGGAGCTAAAAAGCTTACAGATACTTACTCCCCCTCCCCCTTTTTATTTTCTTTGGTTTTTTTTTTTTTTTTTCGGGGGGGGGGGGGGGGGAGGGAATCAGATTGCTTGCATCTGAATAGCACCAGGCTTTCAACTGCTCCAAAGGAAGACATCGTATTTGGCTTCAGTTGGGAGCAGCCTGTTAGTGCAGACCTACTCCGTGAACTCAGACTTGATGGTTGGGGATTTTTTCCACATTCCAAATGCCTTTAAAATTTTTGCTTCTTTTATTTCAATGTAAAATCTAGCAATTCTTGCTTCTGTAAGCAGGAATCATTACGCTCTCTGATAATTGAACATGCCAAGCTGAAAAGATATATGTAGCAAGAACACAAAAATGGAGGGTGTTAGTGGAAGTAAAGAAGATACCTCAGCGGATTGTACGTGTGTGTAAACCACAAAATTTTGAAGTGTTAAGCACTTGACAATGCAGGTCACTGTGTGTCAAAACATCTAGAAGACAAAGGTAGCTTGATAATACCACTACTCCTGTGCATCAGGTCTAGCGTGATGTGTTGTTTTACTGTTTTTTATTTGCTGAATGACTAAACAGTTATTCCAATTAGATTTTATGGCTTGCTATCTGAAGGGTATTAGCTCCACATAAGTAGGAAATGTTGTTTCAATTATCTTAGCTGGACATATGGTCATAATATTTTTCAGTGATGAACACAACAGAAACACTTACTAAATTCAGTGAATCAAATCAAATACACTACCATTCCTAACACACCACAATAATTACATAAATACCACTATAAAAAAATCTTGCAAGAATATAACTGTTTTATTGCAATTAATTAGAGACATGCTGTACATGAAATGTAGTAAAGCTCAAGCTGAGCTATATACAAGATATAATGAACAATTCAAATTCTACTAATGCTTTTTTTATTTGGTAAGAATAAGATGCACTTTATAAACAAATTAAGGAACTGGACTTCATAACTTTTTTTTTCGTCACCTGACTCTTCTGAATGGCATGCTTTGCCTGAGGTCAGTTACATATTATTGTTGGAGCAATTTCGTTATATATTTACATTAATGCAAAGATACATCTGCATAGCACAGAATTTTCCTGGGACTGTGGCCTTTTGCAGACATCACTAATACAGCCTACTCTGTTTCTCTAAGTGTGTTCATTCTTCTCTTAACTTTCTATCACTATGAAGGTCTTCTAAATTCTCCCTGAAAGCAAGAAACATGAGCAAGACTTATTTCTCAATAGCATGAGAGGGGCTGCAAATTTTTAGATATTTGTAGAAACAGGAAATTGCTAAATAATTAAGCCTCTACCTATTTTTAACATTTTTATCCTAATGATAGGCTATTTGTTACAAGACATAACATTGTGTAATAAGCATAAAAATTGTAGGGATTAATCTAGAAAAAGAGCAAAGATATTTAGGGACATGTGTCAAGGTGTTTGAGCACCCACACTCTTTTATTACCCCCTGATCAATAGCGTTGAGTCTGCAGTAGATGGGCAGGAAAATGATTTCTGCACTATGTGCTCTCAGAAGTAAAATCTCCTCTGAGCATCATCCAAGACAAAGAGACTGAGAAAAATATTTGTCTTGTAGAAAGAAAAATAAATGTGGTCCCAATTATTATTTCTTGTTTGACTTTACCTTGGATTCTTTCTAAGTGTGCTCTTTCACCAGCATAGACTGCTGTTTCTGGTTTTATTACAGAAATGAGTGCACTTTCCTAGCTTCATGTATCCCTCAAAAAAAGAAAGATGCTGAAAGCTGCTTAATATTAGCAGCTCTAATGCTGATGAAATAGAAAAAAATGTGGCTGCCAACCTCAGTTAATCCTAAAAGGAGAACAACTATTGCAGCTATTACTGGGATTACTTGTGTGCTGCGGGGAGGGTATGTTTGGTACAATGCTGTAAAAAACTCACAATGGACTAATCCTCATATTATCAGCAAAAGTGCTCTGTCATGAATACAGGACTTCTGCACATAAGATGTAATAAAGGTGTAATTTCACATTAGTGACATAGTAATGTTGTTAAACAGACTGTTTTAAATACAAAAAGTATTTGAATATGCTGTTTTGTAGTTGCTGTTTTTATCAATAATTTCTCAGTCTCTGTTTGTATGAGTGTGACATTAGCACTGGACATATCAACCCAAAACTATAAACTTTGGCCAGGTAACTAAGAAGACACGTAACAGGAATGGCTGAGCAGCTCTAAAATAGGCCACCTTTCCTATAATCTCTGCTCTCATTCAAAGTAATTTGTTGTTCCAGTCAATGCTTAGGAGTGGAAAATGCTTTATGTAACAAAGCTCAGCACAATGAGTGTAAGTCTCTTTCAAGAAAAAACAATTTATTTATCACCCTTCCAACCGTTGCTGGTCCTCATGGCAGGCAGATGTGGAAGAGAGCAGGATCAGACTGGAGGGGTCATCACCAGCCACTGCGGGTAACGAGCTGCTCCGGCCTCGAGACCTGCTCACGTGTGTATGAAGACATCCCTCTGTTGAGATGTTGTCTATGCGCTTTAACTCAAATATTATGCTGCTTACTTAGGCAGCTGATTGTTTTTATCCCTAGTTTTTATTGTAAGTATGGTGTCACAATTATTTTAGAAATTGCAGTGCTTGCAGCGGTTGAGGCAGTGTCAGTTTTAGTGTGATCGCCTCTGTTGGTCAACACAACTCGTATTTCGACATTATTTCTTCAAGAGATTCACTGAAAGCATGAGACAGCCTGT
The DNA here is from genome assembly GCF_929443795.1 of Astur gentilis. NCBI lineage: Eukaryota > Metazoa > Chordata > Aves > Accipitriformes > Accipitridae > Astur > Astur gentilis. Next base: position 2,243,703 of record NC_064919.1, read on the forward strand.
ATAAACTTTGATGCAGAATGACTCTCTTGATAGCCGTGGAGAACAACAAATGTAGTTTAAAGCTTGGAGTAATACAAGTATGAAATCATTGCCACAGAGAGAGCAGACATGTAGTCATGTTCCTCTGAAGTGTCTTGAGACTCAACAAAAAACGTCAACATGAATGAGCCCTTTTTGGTTAGTGGAGAAAGCAGGAGGTGGGTCAGAGAAATGTATCTTGTAATGTAATTGAAGGAAGCGATTTGGCTTAGAGTTGACGGTAGAAATTAAATATATTTGGTTTGAATATTTTTCAGTCAAAAAATATAGAATATTTTGTTGCCAATAGAGTAAAGCAAATTTGATGGAAACTGGCACAAAATTCAGGATGAAAAAAGCGCAAAGAAAGATAAACATAGGGGAGCCTGGGAGCATTGCCTAGACACCACCAACACAAAAGTAGTGAAAGCTGCCGAAGAACAGGGGAGCTTGCCCATTGCCATCATGCATCATAGATGCAAGTAGAAGAAAGAAGACCTCTCAAATCCTGTCCCTGTTCCAGAAAAATAAAATGCCAAAGTTGGATACGGGTATCAAAAATATCAACCTTCCTCAGAACACAAAAATGACTGTTTGAGCCTCCTAGGAGACACCTCTGAGTGTATTGATTTCACATTGTTCTTCCATTTATAGGTCTTTTGGGCTGAACATAGTGATGCTCTAACAAGAATTATGCAATATTATCCAGAGGAAGAAAAAGCTGCTGTGAAAATCATATGAAGTTCCGCTGCACTTATAAATACTGCTTCAGAAGATCCTGTCTTTTTAGTTGATTTTTGTTGAAATTGATGAAACATGCTGTAAATATGAATTAATATTTTTATTGTTCAAAAAAATATACTGAGGTATATATAATATACAGTGTAATGAAGATAATGTTATTTAGCTCTTCTAATGACATGACATTTCTATTACATTGCTTTGAACATCTAAGTCCCTGTCAATGACAGATCATCAGCTTAGGCAGACCAGAAAGATGTAGGTATTATGTAGTCAATTCAGATGGAGGTGTTTATTACTAATCCTCTCTGATGTTTTGCTAAGTATTACTAAGTAAACACCATCTTCCCTAAAATCTAGGATATTTAATCTACTTACCACGTGTCAAACAACTTTTCAGTGAAACTACTGTTCCAAAAGAAATTGATGGTTGATTCCTCTAGACTTGTGGAGGCCACTGATCTGGCATCCCTTTCCATCTGTTTCTCTTAGAAGGTCACACGGGACATAACCGAAGGCAGTCAGGAGCCTCCTCTGCCGCTCAGGAAGAGCCGACATATTCCCATTCCCATCAATAAGCTTTGCTAGGACAGCTGGGGTAACCTTTAATTCCCAGTGCAAAGTACAAGAGAGAGGGCTACGTTACTTTTTCCCACCTGACAATGACTTTCCACAGCTACGATGACAGTAAACATGGAGAACTACTTTCAAAATGAATTTGAACGTTGATGCATTCCAGGCACAAAATGACTCATAAACTCCTTCATTGTTTTAACACCTCCTTATAAGTTGATCAATATTCTATACAGGAAATGGACTGGAGTTGTCTTTTTCATGGCTTGTTTATGCTGTGCCAAACTGCGTGGTGTCAGGTGTTGGGGCCACACATTTAGGCAGATACTGGGTATGGTTATCTTCCTATATGTAACAAGACAGTGAGTACCATTGCGCATATTCACTAAGGAAAATAGGTCCTGCATTAAAATGTCATTTATCATATTATTAATTCAGATGAATGCCTGAAGATGTCTGAGAAGGTTTCCTCAGCTGCAACAAGAGAGGAGGCGCATTAAAGCTCACTAGAAATTCCTCCAGAATATTGCTACTTTTATTGTCCTCCAGCTTGGCTTAACCCTGAAGTGCAGGTTGACCTGAATTCAGCTAAGAGAAATGTCATATTGACTTAGCCCAAACAAGCATCATCCTGCCTGCTGCCCACATCCAGGCTGGCTGCGCAGTCTGGAGATCTCGGTGGATGGCAGGTTATGTAGGTCTCTGCAAGGAAGCGGCAGTTGTAAACAATCCCCTGTGAATTCTAATTACAGGAGCTGCAAAGTGGTGGTAACGATGGATGTGGACAGCCGGCTTTCTCAGCATGTGACAGTCTGCTTTTATTAAATAAGCGAAATCTGCTGCCTTGTCCACACATATTATTGCTGATCTCAGTTGAGTGTAGCAGGGCTGTTTCAGGTGGGAAAGATGTGGGTGTGGGTTCCTGTTGCAGAGTTACTTTTGTAGCAGTGAATTTAGTGATATACAGAACAGTCTCCTCTTATGGTATCATGTACTCACATTATATTTTTGATAAAATGTAGTCCTTTTCCCAGTAGACACAGCCATCAACTTTTGGACAAAATAATTTTTGGCAGTATTTTGTGATTACTCATTGTTTTCCACCTGACTGTGGAACACTGAATTAATTAAGCCTCTCAACATCCCTATGAAGTAAGTGTTACATTAATTAAAACATGCATGGCCCCAGAAAGCCTACTGCAAGTCTAAGAACTCATATTGTAACAGAACAGAATACAGGTCAGCTTTCTGTACGTTAATGAAACCAAATGAGAAATGGATCTGCACACCAGCTTATTAAAGCGCTCAAAGTGAAAGGCAGATAAATGGTTTTTAGGGGCTCTATTCCACACCATTATTTGCCATTGGAAATCCATACTAATAGCAAGACAACAGAAAGAGCAAGCTAGGAAAATCTACTGTAAACCTTAGAATAAAAGGGAAGAATATGGACTTTCATATCCATCTAGGGTTCTCTTTTGGGGAAACTAATTGGTCAGTCTTTCTTACTTTAAAAATAAAATTTATGCATGTCACAAGGAGCATGAATTTTACAATCTGTTGTTTTATTCTTTGTGTTTAAAACCATGAGTGTCTCAGAAACAGGTGGATTAATTAGCTTTGGAGGCTAGCAGATGAGGGTCATGACAGACTAGGCGTACTTCAGCATCCCACTCCTTGTGATCAGTGATAAAGAACATTATCTTTACTTACTCATACTGCGTTTTTTCCTAAACAGTTTTCAGGCCAGCTGAACAACCTGCCAAGGGATTTTTTCAGAGAGGAAAGTTGCTAGTCTATAGCATCTTCCAACTGAGATGTTTTGCATCGGTAGGTAGTATTACCCCTGGGTAGTATTACCACTAACCCAAAATGTCAGAGATGGAGGATGCTGTATCCTTAAAGCCTTTTAACGTACAGTGTTAGTAAGAATATACCTTCAACCCATATTGCAGCACAAGGCAAGAAAAAGTAAACAAAAAAGAAGTGTTCCTGTGTCCTGTAGTTATTTCAGGGTTTACTGATGACACTGTGACTCCTCAGTAGATGAGATACTTTTGGGGCATATGTACAAGTTTTTCTTCACAAACACTGAATTTAGAAGCGTATTATTAAAAAATAATAGAAGCGTAAGATACGGCAGCGTATCTCCGGGGTACCATAACTCAAGCCTCCACGAGACCTTTGGAAACAAGAATACATTAGTTTGACGAAGGCATGTGGAAATGCAGGTGGGACTCAACTGGGCTGCCCTCGCTGGCACTCCCTGGGCTGAAGGTGACCCTAAAATTCTTCTGGATGAGTCTTCTGTATGTGCCAGCGTATAGTTAAATGCCTCAAGGTCAAGCGATCAGGCATTCGCATCATGGTATAGCTCTGCACATCATTATGTAAACAGCGCACACCAACCACCCTTCAAGAGCACAAAGTCTACAAAAATGAACGTTGCAGTAGTTGTCTGTGATCCTTGCTTGTAGCTATTTGTACACGTATTTTAAATACAACTGAATAGTTTTTAATCAATCTGTTTCATAGACTGTAGTCTCCATTTCAGGAATGCATTTTGCATCAAATGATTTCCAGCAATGTTCAGTCATCCATTAGCCCTTTTGATTTATTTGAAAATGTTCACATCAACTTCATTAGACAAAAATTAATTTTTTTATGGTTAATTAACTCTTTGACCAGCTGTTGTCACTGGTTCTTTGAGAAAATCACATAAAAAGAGCTCATTATGAAGAGAAATCATTAAACCTAATTCCTAATTTCCCACCAATGACTGGTTTTCTCATGGGTACTTTCAAGGATGAAGAAAAAATAACCAAGAAAAAACCCACATCTGTCACAAGTAAGAAACAAATGAAATACCTTTTGAAAAAAATTCTTTAAATATCTATGTAGCGTAAGCAAGCACGGAAATGTGCAAGCGTTGCTTAGATAGATTTTACTTTTTTACTTTTCATCATAATATTCCCTAAAGTGTTCTGACACTTTAAACTTCTTAAATCTGCCACTCAGAGTTAAAATGTGGTATGACAGACTGTAGGACTGAATCCGACAGAATTTCTGATTTCCCTTGAAATGAAAAGGCAAAGACAACTCTGAAAAAGCAAACAAGTCAAAAGAAGAGTGAATGAGAGAGGTGAAATAACACTCAGAAAGGAATAAACAGAAAAAAGGCAGAGAGTAATCACAATGCTTGAAAGGATTAGTGGGAGTGAAATGACGGAAGAGGTATGTGGGCAGTGAGAGCACTTACAATGTGGGTAAGAACGCATCATCACAGGAGGAATTTGGGTATCAGAGGATGAGGGCAGCTTGCTCAGCTCTCCTGTTTTGGGATGCTGTTGGAAGAGCATATTGCTCTGTAAGGTAGAGCTATAGCTCAACACAAATATGTACCCTTGAATGCTTGTTATAGCCCACATCTGCCCACGGCGGTCCAAAGGAAGGAAAACACACGCTCACCACGCTGCTCTGCGGGAACCGGCAGAAGGAACAAATCCCTTTGGGGCAGTTTATCATCCTGTAACTACTCAGCCTATAACAGCAGAAAGGGCAGCACTGTATTAACCTTGAAAGACCAGATTCTTCCTGTGCAAACCATAAGGTGTGGAAAATCTTTCAAGTAAAACAGTAATTTCTTCTTTCCTGACAAAGTCCATAAAAGAATGGATGCCAAGGAAGCCTCCTGTAGCACAACCAAGTTCAGTTGGTCCTAAAAGAGAGGATCCATGCTCGTTTTCTAAATGCCAGCTACTTTGGCTTTGTATATAATTACAAAGTCCTCCCACAAGTAGCCTGCATAATTAGGAGTGGCCCTTCCCAGGGAAAGGTGTGGGACTGATTTGTCACGCAGCACAGCCATCAGACAACAGTTTGGCTCCTCGGTTCTCTTCAAAACCGCTCCCTGTTCAGAAGAAAACATGGCACAAAGTAGGGGAAACACTGGCAAACGCTTCTGAGCTCTGGGTTTACTCTGTGTACGTATAAATGCACACACATATGTGGGTATAAAGCCACACATTTAGTGGGAAAAATGTGCCTTTATATAAATAATAGACAAATAATATGCTATTTATCATATTCAAGAGGTAGTTCTTTGCTTCAAAATAAAGGTTCATTTTTTCACTTGAGAATGTTCCCATTACAGATGACATCAATTCAGACTACTATGTCAAATAGATCATCTTGTACAGATACACTTTTTTCTTTTGAACTCCTTGTTCCCAGCTACTCTGCTTTTTCTAAATTTCTGCTTTTCCAGCTGAAGTTCTCTTATCATAACTTTCTAGGCAAAAGGGATTTCTTAAATTATTTGATCAAAATAAGAATGCTGTTCTGCAAAGTAGCAGAAAAGGGTTGGGAATACTTACTCTGCTGCTGAATAACTGGTAAATTTTCTTTTAGTATCTTTACAAGCAAAGTGACTTTTATGTTCTGCAGAAAATTATTTTACCTGAATTGAATTATGAGGCTGCTGCCAGATTAGAGGGACAGTTTCTCTCCTCTTTGACTACCCCCACTTCTTCAGTATTGTCTCCCAGGACCAGGTAAATAAAAGAAATGCTCTGGCATCTGCTATGACCTTCTAGTGAACACGCTATAAACCTGAAAACCAAATTATTATTCATTTGCAGTACCGCCTGGCTGCATTTCATGCAGCAGAAACCTCAACAGTATGAGAGTCCTCTTTGTATCTTCTCTACTTTTGCTAAGAACAGATTACAACAAAATATAGGCAAAAATCAGACTTATTAAATTTTTTCATTTGCAATGCATCAGCTATACAGAGATACACAGAGATAAACAGAGATACCTCATTGGCTCCCAAAGACAGCATAAATTCTGAAATGCTGAAGTTTTGAAGTAGGAAATAGTTTTGTATTTTTGTGTGCTGTTGTTAAAATACTTAAAACCAATAAGGAAAATGTCAGGCAGAGCTACCTCTATTAATTCCATCACCTTATAAAAACATCAAATCACCTTCCATAAAGTAAGCGTGAGTTACTGCAACTGCGATGTGCCCCAGTGATACACTCAGGATGCATCTGCCCAGCTCCGTGGCGCTCCATAATTCAACAGATGGGAATGGGCCAGAAACTTTCAGCAGCACTTGAGTACTGCTTTCTGAGGCTTTATAGTATTCCCTGGTGCAAAAAATTGCTCAGCCAGAAGTTAAAAGGTTTTACAGCTTCATTTTCAGACTGAGTCTGTTTCACATCTATTCACAGATGTAAAAATCCTGCTCTTTTAATTGCATATGTGACAAACATATAGTAATTACAACAGTTGCTTAAACATAAAGACAGGTACTTTGGTTTTATCTTTTATTGGTGCCTTCTTGTACAAGACAAGAAGTTAGTTAGCCTTGTCTGACAAGGAGCCATCTGCGAACAGTAATGAGTACAAAGAATGGTAAGCTATAGTTCTAACAAGATATGAATGAAAACAGGTGTTGAACATTAGTAGGTACACCGATTCTTGATTGTGTAAGACAAAATTCTGGGTTAAAAATTGCATTTTAGAATGTATTTGCTTGCAGTTACCTGCATGTTATGAAACAAGTTCACATGAGAAGGCACATAGCCAGGACTCAACCTGCAAAACGATGCACACATTTTGTATGTTAGACTACTTGGATTTCCTAAAGGTATGATCTCAGTTGCTTGTAGGCCACTTCCATGACACAGATCAGCTTCCTGAAAAATTCTGCTTGGTGGGAAAATCCCAAGAACCATGCCTAGTCTCAGTGATTGGGTAATGAGAGTTTGAGAGTAATAAACTCAGATGACAATTGCTCACAGTAATCAGGGGAAAGTAATTTATTCGTGGTATGAGATTGCTACCGTTTGAAAGGACTAGTGTTAATTTCATGTTGCTGAAAAAAGGATCTCCCCTGTCATAAGAACACATTCCTTCCAATGTATACACTGTAGAAAAGATACTAAATACAAAATAATTTTAACATTTAGAGGTATTAAATACCTACAAAATGAGCTTCAGGTGAACTGTATTCATAATCAAGCTCCAGCTGATGAACAGGTGGCTAATGGGATTAATAATGGTCCATAAAGTCTCCCATTTTCTAGAAGTCCTCCTCAAATGGATGGGAGCTCAAAAAAAAAGGTTATAGTCCCATTGCCCAAATTGTAGCAGTTCTGTTGCTCAACAGCGGCTTCATTTTTCAGAGCTCTCAGACTTGTACTTTTTGGGTTCAGCCCTCAATGTGGGCATTTAAGCATGCTAATAGTTGCATATGCAGTTCAAGTGTGTGCAAATGTGAGTTGGTAGACAACCAGCCTGAGATTTTCAATGTTCAATTGAAAATAAAGAAAATAAGGTGTTTACCTTCTATACATGTCTTCAGAAGTTTGCATGTGCAAGCAGGTAATTGGATAACAAGTTACGACTGCTTGCACCTGTCATTTTAAAAGTCCAAATGCAAAAGAGTACCCCAAAAACATGACATTGCACTCACAGATCTGAAAATCTGTCTGTCGATGAACATTAAATTCGCCATCTGGCTTCTGCGCTGTGGATGCCTTTGCAAACCCTCAAAAATCACTTTTGTTTGGTCTTGTGCAGGAACCTGTGCACCAGATGGCACTTTTATTGAACTTGGCTCTCAAGTAGCTGGCCACAAATTACTATGTCTTTTATCAATGTTGTAAAAATGTTGTCATTTAAGGTAACCCTAGCTTACCTTTGAAGCTTGTTACTCCCTCTTGATATGCAGAAGTTCTCTCTCTGCCATGTAACGTGAATAAATGCATTTATGAACTTTGAAAAAGCTGACATCCAAAAATATATGGTGAAAGCAAATGAACAAATCAAACCCATAAACACAGTATTTGTTATGAGCTTCATATTGAAGTTATTAATAAAAAAAAGAAAACAAGGTCAAAATTGTATTAGACAGTATTATGTACAAGGGAAATAAATACCTATTATTCTGCAAGTGTCTTTGTCCACTGAAAGTATACGGAAAGTACAGGGAGTTGTTTCAGAGCATTTGTTCTAAATTAGAGATAGGGAATACAGACATCACCTGAAGGAAGAGTCTTGCAATATAGTTGGAAAATTGAGTTGGTCCAGCAGGACCGTAAAGTCTTTGCTTTCCAGGAGTCTAGGTAATCACAGAGACCCATTTCCATGTTATTGTTGTCTATTGCAGATTCTCTTTATCAGAAATGACACCTGCTTTTCACATGGGCCATTTTACATTGGCTATTGGCTACAGATGCAGGCACTACTAGTTAGGTATTTAATTACTGATTTGCTCATGTGCATTCTGTCAGGTTAATATCGATCTTTAATCAGTCAAAGCAGAATGAACTTAGGACTGTATTTTTAGGAGTGTCCCCACTCCATTTACATTTACATCAGAAGTTTCACTTTTGTCTGCTGCTGTATCTTTTATGTCCCTAATAAGTACTGTGGAGATAGGTTTGGTCCGACAAAATCAGATTAATTTTAGCAGATCAAGTATCTATTGTTCAGGAATGGGCAAGCCTGTGGAATATGTACTAAATACATCCAGAAACACATTTCACATATGTGACAGAAATCAGGTGTTTTGCATCCTGTTCCTTGTAGATACAAGGAACAGCTTTTTAAAGAGTAGTTTACATAAGGCTGAAAGGAGGCCCATTGCATTTTACAGTGAAGAACCCCCAGACTCGTCCATAAAGCTATGGATCCAGTGTGTGTATATATATAGTTCCCAGTGTGTAAAATGGCCTGCGTGTGTGTAAGGTGTACTCGTGTTTCTCCCCCCACCCAGACGTAAGGGGGGATTAGCAGTCGGAAGCTGCTCCGTCTGCCGCCGATGCACGGCTGTTCCCAGAGACGTCGTGGAAGCTGGACAAAAGCAATGCCAACGTCAGTTATCTGTGACTGCAATTATTCTTGCTATAGAAGCTCTAGAGTTTTAGACACATCTTAATTTTATATTGCCTTTTCCTAGAAATTCACCCCACAAATTATCCAATATCTTTCTTCTTTCCCTGTCCTTTTAAACTTCTTACTAACATCTTACCACAGATTCTTCATATTACTCTCTAGTCTTTTTCATTGGATTCTGCCTCTTGAACACTGAATTTCCTATTTCTTGTTTAATTTTGTCTTCCTCATCTGGAGCCACAGAAGACTAATGACATCTGAATTTGAGCTACGCTTTTGAATCTCATCTGGCTGAACCTTAAATTTAGGCAAAATACATTTGCCTAATTTGCCTGCGTGTTGTAGTAGGATATTTTTTTTAAGATCTTTTATTAAAAAAACCCTAAACCCACAAATCGCTTCCTGAGATGATTATCAGTCATCCCCATGCTAATTCAGAAAGTGTCTTTTTTTTTCATCTGTAAAATGCTCCCAAGGGAACAATGTCCAAAGACACTTTGGAGAGAACAACTGATGCTGAATAAAGCCACTTGTTTTGGTCTTTTTTTGTGATGAAGACTGGGTTGTCTCCGACCTCGTTTCACAGAGTGATAAAACAATCTTTTAGACAGTAATGGTTCTTTTATTATAGATTTGTGTAGGCTAGCTTTGACATATTGAAATTCATGAAGTTCTGTATCACACCTGTAATTCCCCAATAATCAGGTTCATCAAGTTGTTTCTTTCAGAAAGCTCTAATACTGATCTAAGTGTACAGTGTAGATGTGGAGTTGCCTGTGTACATTGCTCTGAATGTTGTGTTCATCTTTGCAGTCACCAGTAACTCCTACATGGGGCTGTAACAGATTTTTGTGAGAAGTCTGATAAAGAAATACTTTATAAGTGAAATATCTGTGTTTATCTGCTACCTCATCTTAAGTAAAAAAAAGAAAGTTTTTTTCTTCTACTCTGTCAAGCACAGTGCTGTATTGTTTCAGACAAGTAAATAAGACACTTTTTTAAGCTTTACATATGTTACTAGTGTATTAGAACAAAACACAGTTGTGGCTTACACAAAAATACATTAAGGAAACATGATGAAAAGCTTCTTCATTTCCAGTGTCAGTCATTTAATGAGTCAGTAAATGTTCTCCTTTCTCAGATCAAATGCCATCCACATGGAGAGAGAGAAACATAAATTATAGGGAAACTTCAGAATAAGATCTAACATTAAAAGCTTACTCAAATGCCAGAAGACAAAGAGAAAATATCCAAAATACCAACAGGATGATTAAGGTTCACAGCAGAGAAAAAGTTAAAAAATTGTACCATAGTCACTTTAAAGCAACCCAATTCATAAAGCAATTGTGTACCAATTACTTCTCATAAAAAAAAAATATTAATTTTTAGCACTGAAAGTTACTAGTTAGGATCTTAAAACCAGCACTGCAGTTTTACTCAATACATCAGCTTCCCTGAGATTACATTGGAATATGTATTCATGTTCAATTGCAGTTCTGTTACTGAAAGAAAAGCAGGCATCTCGCGGGTGCTTATTGACAACATTATGTCTGATTTACCTTCCCCAAGACTACACTGCAAGAAACACCTAACAGTGAGCAGTACTAAAGAATTACTGGATTCCCAGAAGGCAAGCATGCCGAACGTGTCGGAGCGGGTGCAGAAAACACACAAGAGGTGTCAACCTGACCAGAGAGGAGAAGAAGCACCATCTCATCTTTCCACCGTATGCTGCTGTAGGTTTGTCCGTCAGCCGCTTGGTGCTGTCTGGACTTCTTTAGATCACCTCCGAGTGGTCCTGTCACAGATGAGGAAGCAGCTTCCTTGACCTCCAAATCTGCTTCTTATCTCGGCATGTTCCTAGCAAAGCCCTGGCTAGATCTGGGGGACCCAAGGATGAGGGATCATGGTGGGAGGTGGGTGAGAGGACCTGCTCTGAAATTCTGCACCTCGACCTACAAGACGTGTTCGCCGAGAAGCAAAGAAGAGGCTGAGCTCCCTCAGTACTGGAGTATGGAAAGAGAAGAGAGAGCTTCTCCTCTTCCAGCAGCCTCCAACCCCTTCCCCAGCGCAGGAAGGACAACAAGGTGATAACCTGGCTGTGGAAGACAAGGTCTCCCTGTTGTGCAAACAGAGCAGAGCGGTGACAGGGAGGCTTATTCCATGCTCGTGCATATTAGCAGTTAGATGTGTGAGATGGGACGTGCTTGGTTGGAAAACCTCCTGGCACCCACGCTTGGATGGAGAACCTCCTGGCACTTGTGCTCTTTGTGGTGCAGAGCGTGCGCCTCTGGCACGCGCTTACAGGTGTTTCTCCTGGTGAGACCTGTGCACCAGAAGCAGCACCACACAGCATTTCCCTCTGGTGGGGGACATTGCCTTACCCAAGGACTGGCCAAAGCAGCACGTCTCGCTCAGGACTAAGGGCTCTGTCTTCTGCCGTTGCTGACACCTCCACCACAGAGCTGGCATAGCTGAGGGAGACAGAGTTCTCATTACCATTTGAGTATTAAGGAAAGGAATATCAAGTTATCATTTGCTTTCTCTAGCCTTTGAGGGCAGAAGATAGGCTCAGAGCTATTTCTCGCTTTATCTTCCCAAATTCACTGATTCTGTCGTAACAGGGGGACCACTATGGTCACAAGGCATCAGTGAATGTGACAGCCATAAAGACCTAGGTGGTAGAGATAGCTCTTTTCTTCCTGCCCCCTTTCCCAAATGTGCTTTAAGTTCAGATTAATGCGGTCACAAGGGAGATGATGGTTAACAGATGCAGACCAAAGAAGAGCAGCAGACGGCCTTGTCGTTTATCCAGCATGCAGGTGATCAGCAGCTCTGAAAGATGCAAAGAACAAGGAGAGCAGAAAAGCAACAAACTCGGGAAACACTGCTCGAGCAGAGGCTCTGTAGATGTGGGGATGGGCAATACGAGAGTGACATCAGTAACTTCTGACAAGCTGGTAGTTGTTTTGGGAGCCAGGAGAGGAAAAAAAAAAGAAAAAAAGAAAAAAAGAAGAGAGAAGCTCACAGTAGTGAATACTCAATTGAATAAACTAGTAATGACAGCTACAAAAATGGGTCCTAGTACTGAGGAGGACTTCAGAGACAAAACATAAGATAGGAAGACAATAATAGCTCTGGAGCATCACAGACAAATACTGGAACTTCAGGGCTTTGATGAAAATATTATTAGTCTAGGACAGCTACAATGGGCCAAGAGCAAATTGTCTGCACTGTGGCTTGAAACATGGGTTTGCAAAGCTGGGAAGGTGGCAGTCAAAGAAAATTGCAGTTGAAAGGATACATCAGAACAAAAAACTTTATTAGAGTACATTCAATTAGAGCACAGTTACACAGTTACAGAAACCTCTTTTGATTCTCAGTGCTGCCAGAAAATAAAAAAAAATAAGGATGGAGACAGACAAATTGAAAAGAAAATAACAGAGACAGCCAAGTATTCTTTTATTTAGGTAACCCAATATGCAGTTATAAGAAAAAGGCTGAATTTACAAACAACCAAGGCACTAAAATTCTCAGTCAAAATTAAGAACCAAGACATTCTTTAACTTCATACCAGATAACTTTCTATGTCCTTAAGCATGAAAACAGCTTAAAAAATATGACCCAGAGGCAGCTATATACAACCAGATTTATAGTTTGCACAAGCAGTGTAACATAGCTACTAAATTCAGTCCTGCTCCAAGAAATTCAAAACATGACAACAGCAGTAGAAACGCAGACAACAGTTTTCCTAGAACAAAAGTTTTGCAAAGCAGGGGTGAAAAAGTTATGCAGAACACTAATCACTGTGTTAGGAAGCCCTGGTAGCATCAAGGAGGTAGTAAAGTGGTTTAGCAAAAAAGCAGCAATTAAGTATTTTGGGAAATGCAGAGCAGATGGATAGATAAACATGGAAGGTCCAGGGTTAGTATACTGTTGGATGATAGTATGTTCAGACTGAAATGCAGTAAAGAGATGTATCTGAGGTCAAACGACAGGGACAAACGGACATAGTATTGAACTTACTAAAATAACTTAAGATAGACAAGATGTGGGTTTAGGACTGACGCAATTGTATCTCCAGAAGTCCAGCAGTCAAGAAGTATTGCTCATTACTTAAAATGCACTACTTGACTGGTCTTATATAAGGCGTAACATAAGAACAAGCCAAAAGCTCTAAAGACTGAAAAATTAAATATTTGCATTCTGTGCCTGGAATCACTATGGTCTATAGAAGAATTTATTCAGGAAGAGACAGTCTACACAATACATAGCTGTAAGTCATGTTCAAAACCAGAAAGAGTGATAATATGAGTTTATATAGATTGTTTCCTTTATTATTAATACTTCCAGAATAGAAGGGAACCAAAGAAGATATTTGTATGAGAAATTATAATTAAAGGAGCTTGACATTTTTGTGATTGAAGTAACAGAAAAAGGCAGTATGATTCAGATTTTATATATATATATATAATATATACATATATTTATATGTAAGCTCCAAATAATTCTCCAATCAGCTTTTTCCTTTTTCATCCCTCCTAATGCCAGTGCTAGGATGGAGGAGGAAATGGAGGGCACCATATGAGTCCTCCGCAATCTCTCATTTCAACTGGAACTGAAATTGCTCATTATGTTGCAGGACCCCAGTGCCATTTGCAGAATCAGGAGGTAGTTCCAAATGTGAGCATTGTTAATGTGAAAAAAACCCCCACAGTGCTTATACCCTCTTGGGATATTACAAAACAAGGTGGCTGTTGGGAGGGGAGATAATTATAAGCAGAGATGACCTGTGAATAAGTAAAAGTTTAAGAGAGGAAAAAAATCATTAATGTCTCTAAATTCGTTCAATAGTAGTTGAAATAGGTGAAGTGTATTGACTATAAAGATCAATAAATATGCTGGGTATTGCAGTATTTGGAACTTTCATTTATGACGCACGTAGTCAGCTCCCCATATAACTGTACAGGGGCTACAGGAGACACCTGAAAGAACAAGGAGTAATAGAGAAAAGAGCTTACCACTGGTGATAACTTCAACAGAGACGTGAAAGCTGTCAAGGACTACTGCCAGAAAGATGCACTCTGAACATCTGAGACACTTAACATCCAGACAAACCTACAGAGATTTTTTTTGACCAAAGGGTAAAAATACAGAACAGTGACAAAGAGTAAAACTGTTACAAGAAGATTTAAGAGGCACTGTGTTAAGGTGGCTAAGGAACCAGGCAGGATCTGAAGGATGAGATGCTTAGCAACAGAAGATGCTATAATAAGATGAACATGGAGAGTATCTGCAGTTTTAAAACATATTTTTTATTTCTTTTTGTTTCTAATGCTAAAATAAATGACATTCTGGTTCAAAGAAGACTCAACTCAGTGGCTGCTGTCCGTGCAAAGGAAGGAAATAAAGAAGCCTGAACATAGTACCTGGAGAGGCACCGGTCCCAGACTGAGAGAGAATTGTGACGTTTCCCTGAAAGCTAGGCAAAGGCCTAAAATCAATCCCCTTAGAAAGAGCTTCCAGGGGGACTGAATGGGGAAGAAGCTCCAGCTGGCCCTGTAACCTTGACAGATACTGAAGGAAACACCAGAACCTGATGGATGCTGAAGCAAACATTAAAACCTGTCCTAAGGAAAACACTGAGGAAGAGTGGAAGCATTTCAAGGGTTACCCATTGATCTAACAGTTTGTGAACTTGGAATTTTGCAATGATATAAAACTAGTTGGGTCAATCAGCAAAGATAACTTTAAAAGTCAACATGACTATTAGTAGTGAATCATAAGCACTGATGGTTTTACAATACAGGAATAAAAAAACAAGGCTGAAGTTGAGATGAATCACAGAACAGAAAAGAACAATTGATGGACATATTCTGTTGTGCAAAAATACTTGTCATGCTAGCAAATAAAGAATAGACTAATAGAAGAGGTCAAAATAGTTAATACTACAATTCCTGAAGAGCCTACAACATTTAAGGATATATTTTTTTTTTACAGATATTTGTTGATATTATAAAATCAGCACAGATACAATATAAAATAGGCAGAGGGTAGTTTGAAATCTTGTATCACATGTAGACTTGGTTGTCAGTGTTTATACATATTAACTGTGGAAATACTGAAGATGTCAGACAATTTTAGAATAAATTAAAGCTTTAGAAAATCTCAAAATTAATATTACAAGGTAGCACTAACATTGCAATTTTGTACCAATGTTAATGAAGAAAAAGTCAGCCAGAACCCACTTCAAGGAAAAGAGCTGTATATTCAGAGGTGCAGCTCTGAAGGGGAAAAATACCTGCTAGCATCAGAGGGAGTGCCATGTCTGGATGCTCGGTCCTCTCGTAGGGGTAGTATGCTGCTTCTCAGTTGTGAGAATGTCTTGCTGGATTTCCCACCAGTGTAGACCAGTATATGGTCTGACTACATGGTTTGGAGTGCTGCACGTGGCTTACGATACGCCGACACTATGACTTTGTACTGACCGGCGATTCTGCTTTTCCTTCCCTTTAGTCCCAGGGGCTGTGTTAGATCTTCCCACACATGTTGTTAGAGGAACTGTGTCAGGCATCAACACAGATGATTAAACAAATAGCTAAGGAACATTAGCAGAAGGCTAGCAATATGGTTAAAATATTAGAGACAAAGACGTACACGAAAGGAAGGGAAATCAATCTCCAGTAAACGGACTCAAGTTCTTGTAACAGTGCATCCTATAATCTTCATGGTACTTTGCTAGCATATAAAGGGCGTTATCTCACTTCAGGAAAACATTTTGAAGCCTGTACTATCCTCAATAAATGGCTGAACCTGTATTGTCATTGCTATACCCAAAAGACTCAATAGCTGGTTAAAAATATTCGAAACTGCACTAAGACGATGAAGCATTTTGCAGAGCTGAGTTGCGATTGGCTTTGTGAGATGCTATGTTTTGTCAAATTAGAAGAGCCATATGTGGTAGGAGCATAATTATCTGTATAAAATCCAAGAAGAAATGTACTCATTACTGTGTACTTGTGGGTGAAGACAGGACTTGTAGTACTGCCTATAGCTAAGGTTGCCTGAAGCTTCAAATCATATGACATGGTTTCAATGCTTCTGAAATTTCAAAGCTCTTAGCTATTCTGGCTAAAATGCTCTATGCTGGATTTCTGTCTCATGCTGAATCCCCGTTAGAAAGTTTCAAATAAAAATACTTTAGCCATGGACAAGAACAGTTAAAGAACACGTGGTTGTCTGCATAATACAAAACTTACAACAAATTGAGGAGCAGTTGCCTGAGATACCACTTAGCATGACAAGACATGAAATTCATCAGTGGGTTGCCTATGTCCCCTTGTTACTGTGGGGGAAAAAACAAGCAAAAAACAACATTCGAGGCTGTACTTAAAACTTGCATTATAGACAAGAACTTTGCCATTTGAAACATAACTCAGATGAAGAAAGGAGACACAAATTCATAATAATTCAGACTGAAGAGACGGTGAGAAAGAATAAGACAAAATGACAGCAGTGAACATGTGCAAATGATGTTAAATGTGGTTCCAGGCTGAGAAGACCAAAATCATGTTCAGCCTTTGAGCCTAAGGCCATCTCCAGTCAAATATTGCCTCCATAGTTGTCTGGTATGTATTTCAAATTATTGCCAACTTCACTGTATTTTGAATTCTGAATGATGGGAGAAGGGAAGGTGTTTCAAAAGGAGGAGTTAACTAAGAATTTATTTCCAAACATAAATACATATAGGTAATGATGTAAATATCAGAAGCTACAAAGTAACATTTTTTTTCCCCCAAGACATAACCAAAACCAAACCAAGAGATTTTTATTTGATCTAAATCACTGGAGAAATTTGGGGCTTTGGGTCAGTTCGCAAGAATGTTAGAAAATAAAGGTTACAAAAAGCACAGTGCTTAGCACCGAGTGGTGCATTCATTCTATCAGTTTAAATTAAACTAATTAGCGTAATGACACATATAGATAGATCAAATACAGTTCTGAGGATACCGATAGTTGCTTTCCTCAGAAAATGTTCTTCCTTTTTGACATGTATAATTGGTATGTTGGAAACAAAAAAACCATTCCCTACTATGAATCTCCTTGGTTTCATATTTGAAATACCAGATCTTTTTTTTTTTTTTTTTTTTTTTTTGGTTTTATGTTCAGTTTTGGTTGAGCTTGCAAAACGCGGAAGCAAAAAGGCGTAAAGAAATGTTTTCAGATATCCTTCTTTTATTTCTAAGGCTAATAAAGGCTTATTTGTACATTTTGAAAAGCGTCATTCCCACCTGTACAGGTGTTACATCCATTTTCTTGTTAAATGTTGAGATTTCCATTTGAATGTTGCTTGAAGTCTTGCTGTGATCTTTTCTGCCAGGTTGAGCTTCAACTTTAATAAACGAGTACAGCTCAGAGAATTCAATGTGCAGAATGACTCATTTTATTATAAAACTGTTTATGGTGAATTGATTTGAATTAACTCTAGAATAATCCCGCTCTGCCTGTTACAGTGCAGCCATATACTGCCTTCTGGTCCCAGATCCACTTCGCCCCCAGGACAATGAGTGTTTCTGCAACTAAACAGCCTAAGCTACTTTGACCTTTTTCTTTTACAAGCAAATCTACTTTCTGGTTGGATAAAAGGGACACAAATTAGAAGGATTTGGAAACGGTGATGTAATGACACAATTTAAATATAAGGAAAGCTTATGCTGGGTGTTGTGGAAGAAGAATCAGGAGGCCTGCCAGCATGTTATTTGGGACCACTCAACGCACGGGTCATGTAAATGCAGCACAGGCCAGACTGAAAACACCCGTCTGCAGTCCTGCGGCTCGTGTCCACTCCTCCCAGAGGATGAGCTTCCCTGTAGTATTGCACTTAGGAGATTAGCTGCCATAGCGAATACATCTGTACAAATAACAAATTTCTGGTCCTTTTTTTGATAGGAAAGTGTGATCACTGCTGAAAATAACTGTCATTTAAAGATTTCAGAGTAGTTCAGTATTTTGTCAAGTAAGCAGTTCTGAATACAGTGTTGTATTCTTCCTATACCTCTTGGCTTTGTGAAAGGAGTATTCACTTTTCCATAACTTTAACAGAAATTACTCTTTACCTGAAAAGCTGCTTATTTCAGAGCTGTTTCAACCATAATGGGAAAATAAAGAATAAAACACAAGGCAGATGCATATATTGAAATACTTCTTTAGATAGCCTTTGTCCCTCCCCCCAGTATAGATGAAGAACCAAATTCATCTTTTTCTTTTACTCTTTTGATTCCTGCTCATTGAATAAATCCATTATTTACAAGAAAGTAAACCTTTTAAAGAGCTTCCGTTTCAGCACATTTCTTCTTTGATTCAAAGATGGCATCTTGGAAACTGAGAGACATGAGCTTCCTCCAGGCCTTGATCCACTTGAGCTTTGCTATCTGATGCTTTTGCTTTTAGGTGGCTAGAAGCTGGTTATTTGTATTCACTTCCAGGGATCAAAGTAGGTTGACTTATCTGTGATTTTTTACCGTCAATTTTTTTTTTTTTTTCTTTGACTATGACCGTGTTTGGCTTTTTCTGGTCCTGAATTGTCACTTATCTGACAGGACTTCTCAAAAGTAATCTCCAGTGGTTCAGAGGTTATTTTGGCTATTTTCGCACCTATTGTAGATTGAATTCCCAAGGCCCTGGTGATTTGAAAGCATCTGCTTTATCTCAGTATTTTTAATTTTTATTCTCCCTGTTCTGTTCAGCAAAAGTCGGATTGTCAGATGCCTGGTTGCAAACCTTTTGGGAAAAGCTGAACCAGAACAGAGGCGGCCAAATCCTCGACGGTGTAAAGAAACACCTTTTGAAATGAAACCCAGAAGTACACCGGATAAAGGTACGGTTTACAGTATGCAAGAAATATTTATTTTGCTTCAGTCTGCTTCAGGAATGTGGAAGCCTGTCCTCAAATAGTCCTGCTGCTATTGTTTTAATTAACAAAAGAAACTTTAGATAGAGCTCAGCATCCAAAAGCGCAGCGATGGGGCCACTATAACAGCGAGCCACGATGAGAGAACAATGTAAGTATTTGCAATTCTCTCTTTTCTTTTAGAAAAAAAACAGGAGGGTGGCAGATGAGCTGAGGTTTGGTTTTTTTTTTTTTTTTTTTCCTCCCACCCCTGCATGCTCCGAGGAACCTGCCCGGCCGGGCTATGCCTTTTTTCCTTCCCATCTGCCGCAGGGACAGCGTTTGCCCACAGCCGGGCGGTGGGTGCCGAGGCCGGTGTTTCCCCGCAGAGGGAGCCGTCCGAACCGAACCCAACCTCCGCAAGGTCACCGATGCCCGCCCTCTCTGCCTCCCGCACGATGCGACCACCACAAATGCAAAGAAAAAACAAGCCTAGAACACCCCCCCCCCCACCCCCCCCCCCCAAACAGGTGGGGAGGGGGGGGAACGGGGTAAGCCCACTCCCGCTACGTCCCCTCACATCGCCTCACGGACGCCCAAGCCGAGCCGCCCGCAGCCGCTCCGCGCCCCGCCGTTCACTTTTCCGCCGGGCTCCGCGCCCTTTGCGCAGCCCGGCTCCGCGCAGCCCGCCCCTCCGCCGCGGCCACCGAGGGACCGCCCGGGGGGGTGTGGGGGGGTAGGGGGTGTCACAGCGGCAAACTTTCCACCTGGCGAGGTCGGGGGGGGGGTGGCTTCGTCCTTCCTTTAACTTCCACGGCGCGGCTCCTGCCCCGGGTTCCCTCGGCCGTGCCGCGCTGAGCCGGGGGGGGGCGGCGCGGTGGAGCCCCGCGCTCGTCGTCGTCGTTGTCGTCGCCGGCGGCGGGCGCCGCTCCGGCCCGCCCCGTACGGGAGTGAAGGCGCCGGGCTCCGGCGCTGGGCTCTGCTGCTGTTGCTCCCGCCGCCGCAGCAGCAGCAGCAGGAGGAGGAGGATGGAGCCGGGCAAGGAGCCCCGGGTGGCCGCGGGGGGGAAGCCCAGCGAGCCTGAGCCGGCGGTGTCCTTCCAGGCCCGGCTGTGGAAGAACCTGCAGCTGGGGGGCAAGGGCCGGAGCGGCGGCGGCAGCGGCGGTGGCGGCGGCGGCGGCGGGCGGGCGGCAGCCGAGCGCCGCACTGCGGGCACCCCCGCCCCGCCGGCGGCCAGCGGCAAGGGAGTCTTACCGCCCGGCGCTAAGTGGAGCGGGTTCAAGCGGCGGAGGCAAGTGCTGGACCGCGTCTTCTCGTCTTCCCAGCCCAACCTCTGCTGCTCGGCCGCCGAGCCCCTGGAACCGGGCGGCGAGTCCGGCTCCGCCCTGCGCCGCTTGCGGGAGCACCTGCTCCCTCAGGGTAAGGGGCCGCCGCCCGGCCGCCGAGAGGACCCCGCCGCCGGGGATGAGGGGCCCAAAGGCGGGAAGGAGGGGCGCCGGCCCGGGGCGCACCTGTCCCACCAGAAGAGCTCCTCGCTGCCCAGCACCGCCTGCCTGGAGCAGCTGCTGCAGGGCTCGCCCACCGCCGGCAGGAGGAAGGAGCAGCGGGCGGAGGACGGCGACGGCAGCGCGGTGAGGGTCGACCCCCCCCCCCCCCCCTCCCCTCACACACACACACACACACACGCACAGCGGGGTCGCGCAACCGGGCAGCGCCGGCGGCCCTCGGCGAGCGGGAAGGTGGTCCTTGGGGAGGCGAGGCGGGAAGGAAGGTGGTCCCCGGGGAGGCGGGAAGGGAGCTGAGGCAGGAGGGCGGCTGCTGGGGAAGGGAGGTGAGGTGAGGGGACAGGACAGGCGGCGAGGCGGGAAGGCGGCCGCGGCCGACGCTCTCTCCCTTCCCTCCCCCGCCCCGCTCCCGTTCCGCGCCCGCTGGTGCGAAGCGTCCCTCGCCTGAGGGGAAGAACGGCCCCTCCGCCGTGCCCCGGCACACCTTCCCCCGCCGCCGGGCTCGGCTCGGCTCGGTTCGGCTCCCCGTGGTGGTGGGGGCGGCGGTGGCCGTGGTGACAGGCGGGTGTCGGGGGGGGGCCATGTCGGCTCCGAGCAGCCGGGGGGGGTGGGTGCTCCTACTCCGGAGCGGGAGCGACCTCCCTCAGACCTTGTCCGTTGTTATAAACCATACCCAGAAAAGGTGTCCCGAGGGATGAAGTTGGGGTTTCGTACCCGTAGCGTGGGTTCCCTCGCTCTCGCACCTTTCCCCAGAGCCACCCTGCGTCTCTGCGGGAGCCCCGCGCTGCTGGTTTCTGTCCTTGACGCTTCCAGCACGGCTTTTGCTCAGGTAACCTCCGCTTTTTTCCCCTTGCCTGGTTATCCGAATTTGAATTATTATTTCTTTTAATTTCTGCAGGACGCCCGAACGACGACGGCTAGTACAGATTTAATAGGTGGTAGATAATTAATTGGCAGAACATAGCAGGCACCGTCACATGCGGCCGTCGGTTCGGGCTGATGAAATAGTTGTTCTTCCCTCGTTGCTGGGGGAAGGCGGTGTACAAAGCCATAGCTCTTCCGACTGTCAGTTTTGAAATTAAGTGGTGAAGCTAGTGTTGGTAGGGGCTGCCGAGTCTTGGAATAAATTTCCTGCGAGAAAAGTGCAAAACGTATGAGTCATTCTGGAGTTTGTGTCTGTAAGCAGTCATCCACTTTTTGCAGAAATAGTTGACTAATACATGCTGTTATATATTGTCTTCTGTCATAATTAGGGAGAAAGGAGTAACTGAAGTAAAAGGCATGCGCTGTCCGCTTGTTGTCAGAAAGAAGCTGTGTAGATGTACTTGGCTTCTGTCAGGGCTACAGAACCTGTGGTCCTGGTCTAGCGAAGAGCGGTAGTGGATCTGCGACGGCTTGCAAGCATCCCTTCAGGTCAGCGGGACTGTCATGTCCCTCTGCAGAGTTCAGCCCTCACCTTTACAAACACGGGACCTAGACCTAAGTTTGTGTCCCAGTCCCACAGGGCTGTTTTGGTGATAAACACTGTGCTGACTTGAAGCTAGTGTGGTTATCCCTTGTATAAATCCTGCTTGTAAGTATTTTACGTTGCTGCTTCTTGGCATGGGATTATTTTGATAGGCGTTTACAAAGTGGGCATTTCCCTTCAGTAGTCAGTCCCTTTCTCCCCCCGCCCCTGGCTCACAAAAACGTATTGCACATTTTAAATATTCTTGTTTGGGACTACAAGATACTCTTCTGTTTTAAAGACTGCTACATCTAGCAATTAGTAAATATGAAAATGCAGCGTTATTTTCAGTGCTGTTCTGCTGTTGTGTTCAGCAAAGAAACAGCACATTTATTTACAAAATGTGTCAATTGTTATTTAGTTTTGAGGGCATTACTCCTGTTTTGAACAAGGTATGGTCATAACATTTGGAAAGAATACTGCTAATCAAAACAAAGTGGTAACCACGCTTTCTAACACTTGTCTTTAATTAGCAGGATTATAGCCAATTCCTCCAAGCATTTTCTAGTATTAACTTGGGCTGTGCCTGCATACCAAACCTGCTGGGTTTGATATTCAATAAAGCTTGTTATGTCCCTTGCGTGTTGGTGGAGTTCGCAGAGCTGCTGATTACAATGTTTGTTTCGGAGGGATGATCTGAAACAGCTCTTCTCCTATTCCATAATCAGCACATCCTCTGCTCTTCTCATCTGTAGAGGCATAATCTCACTCAGATTATTACATCTGATTTAATTCACCAGCTTCATTGAGCTATGGGGTAGTTGGGGAAATGAGACTCGGACTACAGAGTGCTGTTGGACTGTCTTTGGTTGTGTCTGGTACTCCTCAGCGGCCTGTTACAGAGCAAGCACCTTCCACTGTGAGCGGCTGGAGTTTCCAATTCAATATACTCTGGGAGTCGAGTCTTGTACACTTACATGCTGCACCCCTAGAGCAGTAAGGTCCCTGCCTAACTTCAGCATTTGCGCTCCTCTGAGGGTTTGGGATCAGAAGTCTGGTAACATGAGAATAACTTACGTTTTTCAAATCCAAGTTTTACTTAGAGCAATACAGACTTTCAGAGGTATGTGGATTTTTATTGCCCAGCAGCTTTACATGTCCAAAGATCAGAAAAAATCTAGTAACTAACAGAATCACAAAAATGAGATTAAATTATCTAAAAGTAAAACAATTCTAGAGTTACAACTTGCTTTAAAATTTATTTGAAATGTGATTGAAATACAGGGACAAGCAAATGCTACTGCCTCTTTTGGATCAAGACTGCTGAATTTTTTAGCAAATCTGTACACAAAAAAAACTACTAGATATTTTAAGGGAGATGATGGGGGAAAAATAAAATCCCATGAGAAGTCAAATTTCTTGTGCTTTTAAGCTGAAATAATGCAGTTGTCATCAGTGAAAAGGAGCACAAGTTGGTGTGGTGGATGGGAAGACTTACAATGTAAGTTGCTGTACTCTGTGTGGGTTTAATCTTGGAATGTACTTTTTGGCATAGTCAAACCATTTTAAAATAATTCGAGCTAATTAAAATGTGGCATAGCGATACTGCATTGGACATGGACAACCTAGCAGAGGCCTAGTTTTCTCAGCATCGAATAAAGATTCTGTTGTAGTGAATAGGGTTAGTATTGTGGTTTGCGTAAAGGTGCACACCTAACAGTCAAGTCTTATGCAAAGGATAACCATTAGATTTGAGCACTAAATATTGATCTGGTTCTCCCCTGAAGACTGAATACTTCTCAAAGCTGTCCTTGAATAGTTCTGGGGAGAGAAGGACATCATAACTATTGTGTTTGTTGGCAGGAAACTTAGGTTCCTTCTAAAGGGTAGCCAAAGTATAAATATGGTTTGTTAGGACAAAGAAATAAATACGTGTGGAATTAAACATCATCTGTCTTCCAGCTTCCAAAGGCAGGTTTGCTTGGCCAAACTTTTCCTACCCCTAGACATGGCATCCAGTCACCTTCATATAGCTGAGAGCTGCCAGAGGTGTGCCGCACCCTCGAGGGAGCGAGCCGAGGGTGATGGAAGCCCCTTGGAGTGTTTCATGGGCAGGAGATGACAACAGCCCTCCAGGGCTTCTGATGCTCCACGGGACCTCCAGTGGCTGAGTGTGCTACCATGCCCCAGGGCAGTGCGGCAAGGGTTTCTCCACTTGCCCCTTATAATTTGTATCTCCTCGCCAGCGGGAGCTTGGAATTATCCTGCAGTGCCTGTGCCAGCGTGGCCTTTCTCCTGAATGTCAGATGTAGCTTTGTGTGAGAAGCTTTACGCCACTTGCAGTTTGTCGTAATCATGTAGTGAAAACCAGGAGGGTGGAAATACTGCTGTTTCTTAAGATTTGCAATAATAAAGAACCTACAAATGTTTCATCATCTTAATCGGAGGACATGGCTCTGGGCATATGTCATCTTGAATCAACAGCAGATGTGAAGAAGTGCTTAGGGAGAGGGGGTCCAGGCTGCAGTCTGGCTGCCACAGTGAGAACTCTTGTGGGCATGTTTCCCCCTTGGGTTTTCTTGCAAGATAATTTGGTAGCAACAAACTTTGTGACTTTTAAAAATATGTGCAGGTTGATCCATTAAGCTGAAAGAGGGGATAGGTTCTTAACTGTTTCTGTCCCCATCTGTCTCCAGTTTTGTGGTTATGTGGGTAAATTGGAGAGGTGGGAAGGCTCTGGGGTTATTGGGGGCGGGAGGGGAGGAAGGTCAGGGCTGCTGATCAACCTCTAGATATATAGCCATAGGAAATGAAGCTTCATTAGGTTTGCTGCACACAGAACTATTTGCTTAATTAATAAGCATCCTTCAGACCTACATTTGTGGGTCTTCAGGGTCAGAGACTGGATAGCAATGATCTAGATTATATGACACAGCACAATGCAAGAAAGAGATGAGACAATGAGAAAAACGAGAGATATGTGTCCAGATATAGGGTCTCCCATTCTCTCAATGGTATATAAGTATTGCTCAATAAAGCTGGTGTGAGTGAGGTGTGTGGCACATGAGAGGGATTTGCAGAAGAAGGGGAGTTCAGTGAGCTGGATTGTATGAAGAGAGACACTACTTTCAGGGCAAGGAGCATGGTCTTGTATGGAGATGTCTGAGAAGGAGAAAGGGAAGAGTAGTGATGAAATAGGAGCAGAGACAGAGCTGTGAAGAAGCCTGAAGAGAGGACAATTTTGAATTTGGTGTGGAGGGGGATGCAGACCCAATGAAAACCTGACTGGCATACCATGCACGTTTTTCTGCCTATAGCAGAATAAATCTATATCTGGCTTAGAGCCACTGGAGTCGGTGAAGTTACACAAGGGAAAAGTTTGGCTTGTTTGTTCTAATTGGCATATGTCACAGGTCATGTTTCAGTAATTCGTCCAGCCAATGAAGGCAAAAGAACAAAATAAAGACAAAAGAAAAGGCAGAAAATGTCAGTGAAAAGCTACACAGGTAATGTCACCCAAGAGAATCTTAATTGCTACTTCAGATTTCTAGGAAACTGCACTGGGAAAGGTGAAGGTGGTGAGGAAACTCTAACACTTCTGACTGTCAAGGATTACCTTTTCCTGAGATAATGCCAGTACACACCAAGGAGAGTTGGAGGGAGGTAATTTGCATAGGTATTTGGAGCATGATTTGAGGGCAGCAGTGTTCTGAGAATAAGAGTGCGATATTTTAGGAAACATGAGAAAGCTTTCTTTTGGGTATCTGGCCACTGACACATAGGGTGTAAGTAGATGAGTAAATGTTTAGGCTGGGTCAGAAGAGCCCGGAGCTCGTTAATAGAAATTACATAGAAATAGCAAGCAGGAGTAAAAATCTGTTGCTAACGTTCATTTCTTTTTAAGAAAGCTGTTCCAGTCTCTCAAGGCTGTTTGTTCCTCCAAGAGTTTAATTATTAGACATCTGATTTTGTCACGGGGTATTCTGCACTGCCCTGTTCTGTCATTGTATTAATTTCTGATAAAAGGTTTATCTTTCAGCAGCTTGAGATGCATTAATCTGTTTTGTATGCTCTGTCAGACTCTGACCAGTCTGTCAACTTACAGTATGTTAATACAGTGTGTGTATAATCACTGATGTGAAAATCAAGAGATGGCACAACAGAATTGTATTTAATTATATCTTGAATAGCCTCTGCTTAATTAACTAAAGAATCTCTCCCGAGTTTTCAAAGTGAGTTGTATAATTTTTCAGAATTGGCCAGTTTGCCTTTATCCTCATGCAAAATACTTAGATATTTTAAAGTGAACTAGTGGCAGCTGTTGATTTACTGTTTATCCATGACATCATGTAAGCTCCACTCTCTCCTTTTTTTTTTCTCCCATCTTTACTGCTTATATGTAAAGGTGTTCATAGTAAAATAATTATATTGCGAATAATAGATGGTTGGTGGATATTGCCACGACCCACTCAGAAGAGGAGGGTGAGTGACTCAGATTCGTAAATCCCCAGCGGTGTGGACTAAGGTGAGACAACTCTCAAGGTCTGTATACAAACATTGATTAGATTCCCACAGTGATTAATACATGTCTTAAACTAGCTTTCTCTGATAATTGGTTAGGTATATAACAAATTATGGCAAGCAGTAAGGTATGCCTTGCGTTACTTAAAAACTCTAAAAGAAAAGAGAAAGAGGAGAGGGGGGAGAGAGATATAAAGAGATCACCGGTCCTGATTCCAGTGTTGGTCCAGCCAGCTGGGGGGTTTCTGGTTGGTAAGATCGCTGTTCTGCGGAATTCCACACACTTTCCTTTTCCTTTTTCTCTTTTCAGTGGCACCACCAATCTTCCCCCCAGTACGACCCGCCCTCCTGCTACGGTGGCAGCTTCGTTTCAGGTCTCCCCCTCTTCCCCCAGGTGACGTGTAGCACGATTTGGGTTGAGAGAGGGGTGCTGTGGTCATATGTGTTTAGTGGGATCTCCGTAATCTTCATTAGCATATGCAGGGGTGTCAACTTTAATATGCATTTCGCGGGTAATGAGGCAAAGGTCACTCATAGGACACGATGTCCCCGAAAACAGAGGGTTAACAAGCTTCACAGGTTGCACCATGGCAGAACCCCTCCTTGTCTCCACCGGGCTTCCTCCCCCAGCTGCATGCTTTGCTGTTCCTCCCGCATGGGTCAAGTGTCAGCCTTATCAGTTCTTTGAGCACCAGGCCTGCATTATTCCCTTCAGGGTACTTGTGAGTGTTTGAGACATTCCTTGGAAAGGCTCGGAGAGCCCCCGCCTCCCCCTTCCCCCCCTTATCTTTACCAAGTTTTGTCTCACCATTGTTCATGCTTCCCTCAGGCTGCTTCTCTCAATCTTTGTTTCAGGGAGTTACAAGCCATCTCTTACAGATGGGAATTGCAACCGTCCTTGCACTGAAGGAACAACAAAAAAATGCTTATTTTCTACCGAATGAAGTCTTATTTTCTACTGCTTCGAAGCGATTCAACTTTCAGTTTAGGGATTCTAGCTGGATTTTAAGTGACTGTGTCAGAACTGTTACTTCAGTGTACTTCACATGTGTGTTTCATAACCTAACGAGTTATGTCAAACTTTTAAATTGTAATAAGGCAAACACCTAAACATAGTTATAGCATTAAACCTTTTTCCAAGAAATGCTGAAATTCTTTCCCTCATGTTGAAATGTTGGGTGGAGAAAATTATTAGGCATACCAGTAAGACTTATCATCAGTTACTATATTGTTGCAAAGAGAAATACTTTTTAGCGTTTTAAAAAATATGACTAAACCAGCTTTAAAACTGCCAGTATGTCATTCAGCACCCAGCTCTGTAGGTAGTTCTAATTTAATTGTTTTGTCTTGTGATGTAGTGCTAACATACTAATAGACCCAAGTGTCACCTTTTTTTTTTCCTCTTCTGTGAATTGATGGTCTTTGGCAAGATGACTGAGAACTCTGCATTGATCTGAAAACTGAATCTGGCTTTTTCTCTCTGAACTTACTATCTACCAACACTAGATCTCAGGTATTGTAAGTGCTATCTTCCAGGGAATTTTAACAAGGTAACTATAATGCAAGACCTGAAACTGTTAAGTTTAAAAAAGAAATGTTTTCTTCTTCCCTTGTAAAAGAAGCCAGAATTCCTTCAAACTTTTTCAGTGTAAACTTAATCAAAACTACAAATTAGATCATCTTTAGTTCAGTATGGAGATGGTTTATGTAGAGTTTGTGTTCTGCTCAGGGAAATAGCAGTGTATGTTCCATTTATTTCTGTAATGGTGAACTGATGATAAACTGTTGTCCCAAAAGTGGGTTTTGGTACCTGGTGTGCAATGAGCCAGTCTCACACACAGAGACGAGGTATTGTTTATTACAAGATTGGGCAAGTTTGGGTGCTAGGTGGTAACTCCACAAAACTAGCACACCACGGTATTTTCCGGAGTTCCTTTTATATACATTGTTATCAGTTGGTAGGTTTCCACAGACTTCCCTCTGATACCTATTGGTTAGTAATTTGCGTATGATTACACAGTCTTTATTCTTACTACACATGCTCTATGAGTAAGTGTCTCCGCCTGGGCCAGGGTCTCCTGCCCACTGAGTGTGTGATTTTTAGTATTATAATGAGGGTAGTTTGCTTAAGGACGCAGTTTAGCTAACTATACAAAATGAAGTATAAACATGATAAATAGAATACGTATGGTTGATGTATTTTCCAGGATGTTCCTTCTTCAAGCTCCTGATTAGAAGTTCTCTAACTTGTTGCTTCTGTCAACCTCAAGGATGGTCATGCTGATCCTAGACATTGAGTACATATTTGGTTTTCTTAGTATGTGCAACATCTAACTTCACTAGATTCTTCATCAATTTTTAACCCTCTATTTGCTTAGATAACAGTTCCCCCCTTTAAAGACTTACATAGGGAGCCTCATACTTCCTATTTAAGTCTCATATAATCTTTTCATATACATGTTTTCTTAAAGTTGAACAACATTTAAAAGTACATTGTAACACAACATCTCTGCATATAAAGGCAAGCAGTATCATTATGACTATAGATATTAACCTTTTAATCCAAAAGCTCAGGTCAGGAAACTAGGAAGTTAACCATTTCCATGCTTCTTCAAATCCCCAAGGTGTGTCATCTTTTTGAATTTCATTTAATATCTTAGTTTGTTTCCAGATTTCATCTAGATCAGTGGAAATTCTGCTTTGATCTACATATACACAGCAACTGGTATTTATTACTGTGCAGACTCCTCCTTTAGATCTAATAACATATCAAGTGCCTTTCTATCCTGTATAGCTATTTTTGCCAATTGAGAGACTTCTTTCTGAAGAGCAGTGATAGCATCTGCTGTTCTATTTTCAGGAAGTTCAAGCACAGCGGATATGTTTACTATTGCTTTTTCCAATTCACTCACCCCTAGCCATGGTAAAAAACATCTAGCAAAAGAGTGAAAAGCTGTAGGTATTTCTATTAAGGGGTTTGTTGTCTGGTTTTGTCTTTTCATAAATCATCATAGCCAAATTTGATCTTTCCCTGTTAATTTATCTATGATTTTAACATTTGGAACCACTGCTCCCAAGGCACAAATTCCAGACCAATTCAGAGGTAATATTTTTCTTGCTCTGTTCCTGCAAATCTAGTACCATCCAGTTCCCTTCGGGACTGGCGAGGATCTGTTCCATGCTTTTACCATTGGTGTCCCTACTGATAGGATTTTATTACATCCTTAATAAGGTCTTACAAATGCTGCGTTAATCAAACAATCAAATAATTTGATTCCTTTAGGTGGATTACACCTTTGGATACAAACGCAGTATCTTTCTGGAGGAGTTGGAGTATCAATTTCCCATTCTTGTCCTATATCTCTAGGGTCAATATTAGTATCAATCCACAAATTTTGCCATGGCACATTTGCTCGAATATGTATTCTGATTAACAAAACTCCTGTATGTCCATGCTCAGGGGAATGAGTACAAACCCAGTGATCAGATTTGTTGGCTATCTTGACTGTCTTCTGTATGAGAACACAGTACACTTTCTGTTTCCATGGGTTTCCTGGGTTCCACTGAGCTTTTAAGCCTACAATACAAAATTGAAATAGGATGATTCTTAGAATTAGATACGTATTTTAACAAATACCAAGTCAATGGAATTAAAGCAATTAATGATACACAAAATAAAGATAGGTATCCTTGAATACACTTTGAGTTGGAATAAGATTTTATACTGTTCCAGATGAAATTCATGAGGCTTTGGAGATACTTCGTTTCAGTGGCTCTGTCTCTTCAGAAGTGTACTTCTCTCCCGGAGCTGTTTTGACTCGAGTGTAGTGAATCCAGGAATCTATTCCGTTTACTTTGACAGTGGTATTTGTTACCAACAATACAATATATTGTATATTGTTGTATTGTATTGTATATTGGCAATAGTCCTTGCCACTTCTCCTTTAATGGTTTATCTCTCCGCGTCTGGAGATACACTTGATCCCCAGGTTGGAAGAAGTGTACTGGTGTGTCCAATGGCACTGGAGCTGTAGTTTGTACGTACCTGTATGGGGAGGAAAGAGTCTTTGCCACTGACAAAAGATATTCAGAGTATCTGATCTCCTGTTATATGCATCTGCCCATCGTTTCGTGTTAGATTTATGGAATATGGTTTCCCATACAGTGTTTCAAAGGGACTTAACTTTTTTTAGTTCTAGGTGTAATTCGGATTCGCATTTAGGCTAAAGGCAGCATATCTACCCACTCAGAATGAGTGTCTTGACACAATTTAGCAATTTGTCTTTTTAGGGTCTGATTCATTCTTTCTACTTTTTTCACTGGATTGTGACCTCCATGGGGTATGTAATTCCCATTTTATTTGTAAGAATTTAGAAACTTCTTTCACTACTTCAGCAATAAAATGAGGGCCTTTATCTGAGGAGATTCCTTCTGGAATTCCAAACCTAGGAGTGATTTCCCTCAATAATATCTTTATTACTTCTCTGGCTTTGTTGGTGTGACATGGGAAGGCTTCGGGCCACCCTGAAAAGGTATCCACTAATACCAGAAGGTACTTATATCCTTTACTTTTTCATAACTCAGAAAAATCAATTTGCCAATGTTCACCAGGGAGATATCCTTGCTTTACCTCTACAGGTGGAGGCTTCTTTTCTATTTTTGGATTATTCTTGCAACAAACTTGGCATCGTTTAACAAGTCCTTCAGCATACTGTTGCATTCTGGGTCCTATTGCATATCTTTTAACACTTAAAACCAGTGCATCAGCTCCCATATTTCTACTTTTATGAGTCCTTTCCAATAATCTCTTAATTGGAGCATTATCTATGCATTGTCCATTTGGGGTAACCTGCCATCCATCCTTAGTTTCTTCACAGTCTAAAAGTTTGACTAACTCATTTTCTTTTTCATTATTGTTTGGAACTTCCAATTTTATTATTGTTTCCATTATCAACACACCCATTACTTTATTAAAGGATACTCTTTTTGCAGTTTCAGCAACTTTTCAATTACCCGTAATTACATCTGTCTATCCAAATTGATGAGCTTTGCAATGTATTACAGCAACTTCTTTTGGCATAGCGACTCCTGTTAGTAACTTTAAGATTTCTGCCCTATTATTCACAGGAGTTCCTTGGGATGATAAAAGTCCCCGTTCTTTCCATATGGCTCCATGAGCACGCATAACTCCAAAAGCATATTTAGAATTGGTGTAAATATTCACTTGTTTCCCTTGTGATAACTCTAAGGCTCTGGTAAGAGCAATCAATTCAGCTTTTTGTGCAGAAGTGTTTATAAGAAGAGGCCGAGACTCATTTTCTTCATTCAGAGTCACTACTGCATATCTGGTCTTTCGTTCTCCTTTTGAAACAAAACTACTATCATCTGTAAATAAGGCCCAGTCTGGATTTCCCAGGGGGGGTGTCCTTCAAATCTGGTCAACTGGAATGCACTTGTTCAATAGATTGAATGCAATCATGTACCGCATTCTTATCACCAGTAATAGTCAACAGTGTGGCTGGGTTCAAGGAGGAAGACATTTTCATGATTATATCATCTTGTTCTGCCCTGCTTGGGGATAACCAATGATGTCTTCTTTGCTCTAATACTGCAACTGCTGCATGCAGAACAAACACAGTAATTGTCTGTCCCACAGTCAATTTTTGAGCTTCTTGAATCAACAATACAGTTGCACCTACAGCTGGGAGACACGCTGACCACCACTTGCTTACTTTGTCTCGTTGTTTAGAAAAATATGCCACTGGTCTTTTCAAATCTCCCAACATTTGGGTCAAAACTCCCAAGGCTATGTGTAATCTCTTGTGTACATGTAATGCAAAGGGTTTAGTAAGAGCTGGTAATCCTAAAGCAGGAGCTTTCATCAGGGCCTGCTTAATGTCATCAAAACCCTTTCAACACTGCAAAGTCCACTCTAGGACTTCTCCTGGTCCTTTTATGGCTGCATATAGAGGCTTAGCCATTAACCCAAAATTGGGTATCCACAGTCTACACTGTCCTGCTATCCTAAGAATCCTCTTAGTTCTCTTTTGGACTGAGGTGGGGAAAACTGACACATCGCTTCTTTATGCTCAGTCCCCAGTTTTCTCTCTCCTTTTGATTTTTCAGATCCAAGAATGGTAACAACCCTCTGTGCCACTTGTGCCTTTTTCTGAGGTACTCAATATCCACCTAATCCCAAAAAGTTCATCAAATTTATGGTTGCCTCCTTGCACGGCTCTTCAGTTTCTGTTCCCAGAAGTGTATCATCTACATATTGTAAAAGAGTGACAGAAAGGTTCTTACCTTGCCACTGTCCTAATTCTTTGGCCAGTATGTTACCAAACAAAGTAGGACTGTTCTTGAATCTTTGTGGTAGTACTGTCCAGCAGAATTGCACTTTTCCTCCTGTGGGTGGGCTCTCCCATTCAAAAGCAAACAACTTTTGACTCTCAGCTTCTAGTGGAATGCAAAAGAAGGCATCCTTTAAATCCAGTACTGTGAAATAAATGTTATTTTCTGGAACAGCAAAGTGTAGGGATTTGGTACCACTGGGTGGACATCAAGCACAATTTGATTTATTGCCCCTAGATCTTGCACTAATAGGTATTCCTGGGACCACAGCTTCTTTACTGGTAATATTGGAGTGTTAAATTCAGACTGGCATGCCTGTAAAAGTCCATACTGCAGGAAATGGTTTATTAAACTCTCTAACCCAAACCTTGCTTCTAACTTCATGAGGTACTGTTCCTTTCTTACCAACTTGGCATTAGGTTTCAATTTCATTCTCACAGGCTCTACATTCTTTGCTTTCCCAGGTACCTTGGTGGCCCATACTAACAGGATTACAGCATTCAATACATTGTTGGGTATTTGTGTTTCCTTGTTGTTTTTCTCCTGTAATGAACAAAGCTGGGCCTTCCATGCATTATCTTGTGGGATATGCATTTGGACAGTATTTCCAGAAAAGGCTATTTGTGCTCCCAACTTATTCAATAAATCTCGACCTAAAGGAGGTATGGGGCATTCTGGCATATAAACTCATGTGTTAATACTTTATTTCCAATTTTACATTCCATTGGCTGTAAGAAAGGCTTTACCTGTCTCTTTCCCGTGGCCCCAACAACTGGCATATAAAATTTACTCAAAGGTCCCCTACAACTAGTTACTACGGAATACATTGCTCCTGTATCTGCTAAGAATTTTACAGTCTCATTCCTCATCTGTACTGGAACTAGGGCATCTTCTGGGGAGATTGTTAAATTCACCCCCAGTCCCCTTCATTCAGAGTCATATTTTCCCATCAGCAATAAATCGGCTTCAGGTTCCTGACTCCCCTTTGCAGGTAGTGGTGTCCTCTGTCCTCCCAATTTTGGGGATGCTTTTTTCTCATGTTCTCTTTTATAATAAGTACACTGATTTGGTCTAATCTGGTTATCCATAATATGGGCACCACAACTTCTGTCTCTTCCTCGAGTCATGTTTCCTCTAAAGTTTCCTCCTCTTCCTTGCCCTCTCCCCCAACACACAGCACCCGCTATAGCAACAGCTGGTAAAGCAGCCTGTGGTTTCCTATCTTTTTGTTTTTCTTTTTGCCTCTCTTTTCTCCCCTTTTCCTGTTATTATACACTTTGTATGCTATCTGTATTAATTGTGAAATTGACATTCCCTCAGGCCCATCAACCTTCAGTAACTTCTTTTGGATGTTGGGGGCTGATTACCTGATAAACAGCATATTAAACATCATCTTGCTATTTTCTTCTTCTATTTCTGAGCTGTTTCATGCAATCTCTCATAGAATGCTGAGGTATTTTCATCTATCCCTTGTTGTATCCCATACAATTTAGAATGTGTTTGCACATGTCCCATTTATCACCTCAGATTTATTAAATTGGAAGGAGTCCATGCTGTATCCCATAGAGAATCAATTGTTGATATTGTTTAATCATTATCCTTCCTGTAGTAGTATTGGGATCCCAGCTGGGGCCCATTTTTGGCATGAATCTAGCAGGAGATGGTCCTTCACATTTTGCCTTTCATTTTCTTCCTTAGATTTCTCTAATACTAACTTTTTCTCTTCTGGACTAAATAGGGTATTTAACAATGTCTGCATATCTCTCCATGTGGGCTTATGATTCATTACAATAGTTTGTCCCAACCTATGCATTTTTTCAGGATCATCCTGATATGACCCTACTGACTGCTTCCACTTTAATAAATCTGAGGTAGTAAATTGGACACGTACAAACACAGGTAACCCTTCTGGTCTTACTGCTTGATGCAGAGGAGCTTGAATAACTCGCTGTTGTTGGGATCGGGTTCTCCCCAGGATCTGGCTAAAGGTATCTGATCCCTGGATATAATTCTTCTCTTTTTTTTTTTTATTTCAGTGCTACTGCTATCACTCTCGCTTTCAAGATCCTGCTCTCTTTCACTGGGTTTTGCCACCAACATTTGAACATCCTCTTTTTCTTCACTCTTCCTAATACATCCTTTCCCTATATCACATGCAGAGCAACACCTTTGCTTTTTCTGTCCATTATCAGCTAACACCGTTAGCATCATTATTCATCAAATGATACTTCTTTCAGACTTCACAATTATTTTGTAATGAGAAAAATATATCAACACACGGAACCTCATCCCATTTATCCATCTTTCTACAAAGCAACATTAATTGTAGTATGGTATTATAAATTATGGATCCATTTTCAGGCCACACCTCTTGATCATCTAATTTATACATTGGCCACCATTGATTACAATATTGTTTCTGTTTTCCTTTTGTTAGGGGATTTCCTCCAAACTTATCCCAATGTTTTAGGATGCATCCCAAGAGAGAACAAGGGGATGTCTTGGTAGAGGGGCCAGATCCCATATTGTTTCTTAAGAAACTGTATATTAGGTGCCTACTTGTATATCTTAATCTCCTGCTGCGGTCCTTGTAAGGGAACGACTTATGCAGAGATATTAAAAATCCAAACAAGTGTAACATTACACAACAGATACCAAACCAAATATAAAACAAGGGACGTCTCCTGTCATTAACTAAATACAAAATACTGAACTACAAGTTGCCCCTCTAACCAGACCCCCTATTCAACAATATCTCAATTTCAGTGTTGGACGTTTGTGTTGCTTACCGCCCAGCAGGGAGAGAAGCTGTCGGAGTCCCCGAATTCAGTTTGGTGCACACTGCTGAGCAGTCTGCTTCTCCATGCTGATTGCAGCAAGTCGATCCGGACAAGGCTTCTCAGCAAGGTCCACCCTGGGTCACCGAAAGTGGTGCCCCAAAAGTGGGTTTTGGTACCTGGTGTGCAATGAGCCAGTCTCACACACAGAGACGAGGTATTGTTTATTACAAGATTGGGCAAGTTTGGGTGCTAGGTGGCAACTCCACAAAACTAGCACACCACGGTATTTTCCGGAGTTCCTTTTACATACATTGTTATCAGTTGGTAGGTTTCCACAGTCTTCCCTCTGATACCTATTGGTTAGTAATTTGCATATGATTACACAGTCTTTATTCTTACTACACATGCTCTATGAGTAAGTGTCTCCGCCTGGGCCAGGGTCTCCTGCCCACTGAGTGTGTGATTTTTAGTATTATAATGAGGGTAGTTTGCTTAAGGACGCAGTTTAGCTAACTATACAAAATGAAGTATAAACATGATAAATAGAATACGTATGGTTGACGTATTTTCCAGGATGTTCCTTCTTCAAGGATAGCCAGCTCCTGATTAGAAGTTCTCTAACTTGTTGCTTCTGTCAACCTCAAGGATGGTCATGCTGATCCTAGACATTGAGTACATATTTGGTTTTCTTAGTATGTGCAACATCTAACTTCACTAGATTGTTCATCAATTTTTAACCCTCTACTTGCTTAGATAGCAAAGCCGTAGCAAGCACACAGAAAAATGGTCCATCTGGACTTCTAAGTATTGAAGTCTTGTGGGGTAGCTGATTCATACCTTGCTACCAAGCCAGAGGCTTCCTATTTCAGAAAGTTAAAGCTATGATAGACCATCACTGTCAAAAAAATCTAGTTTTGAAAGTTTCAAACTCTGTGTGTGAGAAGTGGGACCTGGGGATAAAGCTATTGCAGTACTGTGATATTTGTCAGTAAAGCCACCTTGTTACTCACGTTTCTTGTGGGTGATTTTTTTTGGTGAAGAGGAAGACTATGTCTCAGCAAATCAAGTAATTAATAAGGATGGTGAGCAGTCTTCTGCTCCTTTTTGCTCTGCTTGCATGTTGCTGACATGCTTTCCCATGTAGTCATTTGACCAAATAAAATCTATAGCTTCAGATTATTGGTGAAGTAAAATTTGTACTTTCAAATTTTTAAAAGTTCCCAACTGCTTAATTCCTTCCCAAAAGAGAAGGAATTTACTATATCAGTGACTGGAGGATGATAATTATATATAAAAGCCCTTAAATAGATTCCTTTGCTTGTTCCAAACAGACCTGTTAACAGTGATTAACATGGAACAGTTACAAGCAACATAGATAAAGATATTCTTGAAGGGTATTATTTAATGCTGTGCTGAAAGATATGTAGTAAAGTAATGTTGTAAGGACTTGTCTTTTTGTTATTCATTTTTGTATTTCCTTCCCTATTTCTTCTGTAGGCTATGTCTACCACTATACGATAACAGTGCTGTCAAGTAAATAGATAATTTTTGTCTCTGTAGCAATACATCCCACTCCACCTTGTTTGTGCTTTTCTGTAGCCACTGGAGTTGACATAATTTTGCATTTGTCTGAGAAGAGATTCAGTAGTAAGTCATTAACAAAGCATATGATATTCTCCCTCCAGAAAAATTAGCTGATTTTCTAGGTGGCCAAATCCAGTAACTTGACTTGTAATTTAGCTATGGCCCATCGATAGAGGATGTCTTGGGAAGGGCTGTGAAATACCTGTAGCCTTGTTGGTTCAAATGATTAAGTTTAGTTTTGCATCTCAATGAGAAAATGGGAGAGGCAGTAGCAGTATATATACCATACAATGTCTGGGCATTGCATCAATACTTTCAGAGTATTGTCTATTAAATCCTATTGCTTCTAGAGCAATGTGATTTTTCAACTTGTTTTTAAAGAAAAGACTAAATATGTATAATGTTTGTGTTAGTTTCCCTAAGGGAGTAATGATTTGGCAATCTATTTGTGTTGCTCTGTCACCAAATTTTTCTGTGGATGGTCATATGAGTTTCCAGTCATTAGGACTAATAACAGTCTGGTAATTACTTGGCATTTTATGCTTACAAATAAGGGTTTATGTTTAGAGCATACTTCTTCCCATTAAACCCAGTTCTTGTTCTGATGCATTTGAGACTTAGCATCACTGATTCTCAAAATAAAAATCTTGGCTGTTGTTGGATATGGTGTGGTGTTTGCGTTTTACATGTTCCCACTTACTTCAGCAGGGAAAGCCTTAACTACTAAGTTGGTTAGCAGGTGCTATAACTAGGTACCAAGCAACGGCTGCTGAATTCTTCATCAGTTAATGAGTTTTTCCTTCTGGACCTGTGTCTTATACTCTAGAAGAAACAGGCTAACACTACATGAAAGTGGGACGTGGTGTGTAAACACTATCACAGAAAGGTCCTGTCCCAAAGTTTCATGTCCCTAGTGAAGTTTTTCTGACCTGAAGATGTGGGTTAAAAGAGCATCTTGACAGGTTGTTTTCTCTTGGAACTCTAAACACAATGCAAGTCCTGTTTGATGGTCACAGGATGAGGGGTAAAAGATGGAATTCTTGACTTTTATTTTTGTTGGGATTATGTAATTGCAAGCCTGAACATTTTTTGTTTCCCACTAAGTGGAGAGATTCTGGAATAGATGACTGATGTTTTGACCACTCCTTGTCAAAGGGATTTTGATCAGCTTCCCCTTCTTCTGCCACTTCCCTTCAGCTCCTGCTTTACTGAGATAAATGTTATTTTCTTACTGACCTTATGTAGATAGATAGTTCCTATCTCCAGGACTGTTGCTTTTTTTTTTTTTGCCTTCCCTTCCCACCCCCCACCCTGAAATGTAGCAGAGCAAAAATCTGGGTTGAGTTACAGGCATGCTATTCTGATAATGTGTCTTTTCACAGGTGAAATGTGTGCCATGAATGCTGGACAATGTTAAGGCCAGGTAATGGCACAGCAGGAACACATCTAGAGCTTTTGCTGTCAGTAGGAAGGGACCTTCAACTACTGGGACAGACTTTATTGAGCTGTCAAAATGTTAAAGTATCTGCAGCACTTTCTCTGAACTGTCTCTTCATTTTGATATTGGGAATTGCGAACCTTTGTAAGCAGAATTTTCCCTCCTTCAGCCTGTATTCTCTGTCATTCTTGGCTGTTCATTTCTTTAGATCTGTTTTTTTAAATTTTTTTAGATCAAATCCTTCCTATTTTTCCCACTTCTGCATTACCTTCTTCATACTAAGATCACAAGTTGCTGCAAAACCCCTTCAGTCAACAACAGTGCATGCTTCGGAATGAAACACTGTATTTCAAACTTTGCTCAAATATGTGTAAATCTAATTCTTTATACCTTTGTAATTTTTCTCTAGCTTCCCTCTGCTCCCTTGAAAGGGGAGGGAGGAAGTAAATTTCTTTCCAGAAAAACAAAGCCAATCAATTGTTTAACTACTCTTTAAACACTGGCACTGTTACGATGCTGTCTAAAACTCAGTATCAAAACAGTTTTGGAAATCCTGCAGTGTTCAAACTTTTTCTCTCCTCATTCCGTCCTATTCTGAGGAACTTCTGCAACAGTTTCTCAAGAAAATCATATTCAAGAATGAGTCATGAAATATGATATCAGGCAGATTAGATGGTTTTTTTGGAGAAAGGCTGAGTGCTATTTACATAAGGGAGATGGCTTCAGTCTGAACGCCAGGCGTGCTCAGGGTGGGATGCCATTTGGTTTTGATGTATCTGATCTGGCGGCATTCAGTTTAGTGTCTCTGCTGTGCTTGTGATCAGGTGATCACAAGCTTTGAAGGCTTGCAAGCATTTGATGAACAAGATAAAATTAATGTGCCTCACAGATTCTTTGTGCAGTATATCCAATTAAGCTATTCAGTACCTTGCATTTAATAAATATCCTTATTGGTTTCTCACCTTGTGCGAGCTGTTCTGTTTCATATCTCTTATGTAAGAGATACATGTACCAGTGAGACACTAGCTGCTTCTGATGTGTGTTATTAAATCAACAGCTAGACTGCCCTGTAGCTAATAATAAAAAATTATGGAGTTTTTTAGACAAATACCAAAATCTTCTGTGTAGTACCAGAGGGATGAGAACCCAGGCACTTCTCTGTTGCCTGTGTTTGGTTAAGATGGCTTATGCTGCAGTTCATGTAAATTACCAGAGGAGAACTATAGCTAATGCTTTTGTTGGTAACTGTGAGCCAAGTTCTCTTTCCAAGCCTTTTCCACCCAGTTCTAGAACCTACAACAAAGCACACAGCCAGAGGTCACCAGCTGAAATGTAGTTTCAGTCTGCACTGGCTCTCTACACACTGGCAGACCCAATGTGTGTGAAACAAGTGAGACTTTTTCCAGAAACTAATTCTTGTCAAGTTTGGACAGGACTTCATATTCAGCTGTGGCAAAGCTCCTGTGCTCTGTCCAGAAAACATAACTGCCTTCCAGTAACATTTAGAGTCTTTATCCCCAAAGTTAGAAAATCCTACCGATTCATTTAAGGGTTGGCTCAAAAAAATGTGGGTGATTTTATCTGGCAAATGGCTCTAAATTCTTGGAGAGAGGGAACAAAACTCTCTCCAGCAGGAAAAAGCAAATGCTGACTTCCTACTGTTCTATTTCCTGGGTGAGGAATGATTATCAAATGAAAATTCATGCACAGCAGAAAGAAAGTCTGAAGTTCTAGGAGGCTTGATGAAAGGTAGAAAGAATTATCAAACTCTGTTAAATGAAGGTAAGAAACGGAGCTTCTACCTTTCATTTTAAGGACATCCTTCCTCTTACAATTAAAGGCTTATTGCCCTCTTTGGCACAGACTTTTTATATTCTGTTACAGTTTTAATAACTTCATTTTTAAATTTTGAACATTATTGACATTAGTCAAGTGTTTTGATGTTCTGCGTTACTGTAATCAGTATAGTATTGATATGAAAACTGTTTTATGCCACAAGAACTGGCTTTTGCAATTTGGTTTTCTACTACATTTTTATGAAAATAACTGTAATACTATGTGGGAATCAGCTGGAGTCCAGGAAATGGGAAGGCATAAATGCATATACATAAAGTAACCCCTGTGTGATGCATAAAAATCCCTCTCTGAGTTACATGAATTGGGAATTTTAATCTTTATCATGTTTATAAGATTTATATCTAAGATTCAGTTAATATATGTAGTTCAATATGCAGCGTAACAGTTAATCATCTCATGCAATTTACCTGCTAAGATTTATGTTACAGTGTTTTCTGTGAGTTAGTGTGGAATAACAACAGAAGTAGTCTAATCATCTTAATGTGTTAGAGAACTGCATTTTGAAATGATCTACAGAATGAAGGGATTTTCCTTTTAAAGTTGTATACACAGTTTTGGGGTGGTGGCTTGGGGTTTTTTTTGGTTTTTGTTTGTTTTTTCCCCAGGTAGAGCAGTCAAATGCTTTGATTGCCTGGTGTTCAGACTAAAATGGATGGCTATTTGGTTCTGTGTGGAGAAGACACAATGGGTGTGAGGCTGCAGCAATATTTGGGCATACAGCATGTTGCATCTAGGATTCCAGATGATACGTTAGGTGTTAAGTGACTTGGAAAGGTTTGTTTTGGTATGCTGAAAATAGGTTCCTCAACTTTAGAAAATTTATCGGTCATCTAATGTGGAATTTCTGTATTTTGTGGATCTCTTACAGGGATAGTGTTTCTTAGTCACTTAATGCAGAAGAACTGAGCAACTTCCCTGTTTACAGATACCTCCTTATGTTAACCAACACTAGAAAAATGAAAATAAGATCATCGTAAAAATTCTGATATAATATAAAAAGGTATATTTGTAGTATCATGAATTATACCTCTTTCTGCTTTTCCCAGTAGACCCTTCTTAGCACTACATCAGCATGCAAAGTGGTTCCAAATTCTTGCTTCCTGTGCTTTCTAATTTTCCTTAAAACTTGGGAATTTTGAGAAAATTCTGTTCCTTTCTTGTGAGTATAAAATGCTAGAAAAAATTGTCTCTAAAATAATACACACAAATGGAGCTTTTCAAGGACGTTCAAGGTTCCCCTGTCCCTGCCCCCACCCAAAGGTGATATATTGAAGGACAGCATGTATCTGAAGCCTTGTTAAATAGTTTCAAATGTTCAGAAGGCAAGCATTAACCACAGCTGTACAGTTTTCTGCTCTTTCCGCTGGTGTTTGTTTGTGCTGTTCCTTCAGACAAACGTTAACTTCAGGCATATTTGTAGCAACATTCTGAATAATACTAGCTGTAGTTGGTCATGTATTGCCAGAAGCCTCTGTCAGTTGTGGAACTGCAGGCTGATATTGAATTTACTTGATCTTTCTAGCTAGAGTTTTTAACTTTGCATATCTTGGTGTTGAAGACCTGCCATACTGTAGATAAACGAATTACTAACAAAAACAACATAAAAGCATAAAAAAGCATGCTTTATGATTATTCCTGCTTGTTTCTGCGTATACTTTTGTTTTGCTGTAATGGTGATCAAAAATGACAAAACCCAGGTGGTAGTACATTTTGTTATTTACAAAAGAAACACCAGAAGCGACACTTAAGGGTTTATTGTCCAGTTACCATATTACATGATCTGTGCTCAAATAACAACTTTTGTCAAAATCCTGGTGTCAGTTGCTTTGGTTGTAGAAGGAGAAGCAGCTGCTTATAGTACATAAGAATATTCCTATTATTACAAATGACTGAAAATATCTAGAAGAAAAGGAAGAACTTTATTCATCCTCACATCAGAGAGTACATGTGTGGGAGCAGGCACCAAAGGCAGCACAGGTGCACTAGTCTAGCACTCGCCAGGACCAGGGCCTTTTAGCCACGTGCGTGTAGCATTTC
This sequence comes from Astur gentilis, assembly GCF_929443795.1. Classification (NCBI taxonomy): domain Eukaryota; kingdom Metazoa; phylum Chordata; class Aves; order Accipitriformes; family Accipitridae; genus Astur; species Astur gentilis. Next base: position 2,286,349 of record NC_064919.1, read on the forward strand.
TTCCGTACTGTGATGTCTGTTCTCAGAGCTAGCTCTGGATGTTTTGTGGGGCTCTTGGATGTGTACAGAAACCTAAGGGTTCAGTTGTATGTGAGTAGAGGGGTGATGAGGGCAAGGGGGAGAGATACCTGTGAGGTGCAGGCAAGATGATGTGTGCTGTAGTGTATTTTGTTCACTTTTGGTGTAGTAAGTGATGCAAAAGAACAAAAGGTGTTGACATGACTTAACTGCAGTTAAGTATGGGTTGTTGTCTTTCTGAGCAGAGATTCTAACGTATTTATTTCCTTGACAAATGCACTGGAAAATCCATACCAAAGTTTTGAGAGTTACTGTTTGGAGAGGTCACAACACCCAGCAGAAATGGGTCCTAGACAACGCACAAAGCATTTTGAAATGGAGTAGTTACACAAGGCAAAGCTACTCAAAATCTTTTCAAGTTCCTTTCTAAGGAAAAGGGTATCAGTCAGTTTCTTGCTCTGTCACTCAGTCCTTTCTTAGCAGAGAAGAACAACTTCATTCTGTTGATTTATTCTGATAAGATTGATGTGATGTGTGTTACTTTTATTGCTATTGAGATAGCTGATGAGAGCAATGGAGGGAAAAAGAGATGGGGTAGTAAAAGTGGGATTAAGTATCATTCTTGGGATGCAAGGGGAGTGGCCAGTCACAGACAAGTGCTTTGGTCTGTAAGGCTGCTGTCAGCTGTTGCCAGGAAATTTGTTTCAGCAAAGCAGGTTTGATTTGGTTTCAGAGTTAGGTGAAACCAGTGTGCATGTGTGTTCATGCATGAATGGAAGAGGGAGGGAAGTAGGTGAAGTGGAAGGGAACATACAGGGAAGATGAGCAGAAACTTCGGTACTAGACAGAAGTCCCTTCTGCTCTGCTCTTTCATTGCCACCTGTCTTCATCAGTGTGATAACTTCTATACTAATGGTTTGTGTGCTAATAGCAGAGTCAAAATAAAGTCCCAGGAGATTTACCTAGTGAATTCCAGCAGCTTTTCTGGTAACTTGTTTCCTTGACTCTTAGTTTGAAGTTCTGGATGGAATAGGGGTCCTCCACTGCCTCAGCTGTGATCTTCATCAGTGTTTAATCCCGGTTTATAATGGGCCCATTCTGAACCATTTATTTCAAATTTTGTCATCATCTTAATAGTATTGCAGTGATAATGCAGTACTTTAAAGCATCAGTAGCTCTTCAGTCTTTTTGTCTTTTTTATGTAACACTCATTAATGGTTAGTGTTACAGGTTATGGGTTTCCATATGTGCCCTGCAATTTAGTTGCTTGGTAAGGCAGATCTGTAGGTCTCAATTATTAAAACAGCACAGACTTCTTCTGCACAACGGTGTGATGAAAGATGTCATAGTGATGCCAGACTGCAGAAGGGTTGCACTAGTGTGTAACTGTCACATTATTTTGGTACAGCCTTCAGAAGCTACTAATCAGTTCCCTTTCACTGCCCAGAATCTGTAGGCATGTTGTCCTTTGGAAAGCACTTGGGAAAGGAGACAGGAGAGGTTTTCTATAGTTGCAACTTTCTAGGGCATCCTGGCTGAGGTAGTCATCATTTGGTTTTTATTAATTCATTGAGGAACTGAGTGGTTTTCAGCTATATATAGTGCATGATGAAGTCAATATTTCAGCAATTTGAGGTTTGGCAGAAAAAAGGGTTGACATCTTTTATTGACTAAATTTGCTAGGAGCAGGGCAGAACTACAACCCATGAGTTTATTTTTAAAATACGGAAAGGTTTATTACCATGTTGCTCTAATCTTTGTTGTTGGGCATGAGAAAGAGTAAAACTGTTTGATGTTATCCTTGTTCTCAATACTAAAAACGAAGATTGAGCTATGGGAAGGCAGCAATGTGAGCATGGGTTTTTTTTAACAAATCTTGTTGAAAAGTGACTTATTTATGACAAGTACATATAAAAACTCAAACTTTTATATATTGTCTTCTATCTGAAGTATTTGATATTTAGGGAAAAGCTCACCTATATTGTGAAAAGAGTACAAAATATTTAATTTGTCTCGTGCTATATATGCTTGTATCATGTACACTCCTTGTCACCTGGTGATGTCCCAGTTTAAAAGAAGCAATAGCTATTGTGGGGCTAGATTATGAATTGTCACAAAATCCAGAATTGCTGCTTAATTCTCATTACCTAGGTATACTTATTCTGGTCAACATGTTGCTCATTGTTCAGGTTATTGGATGTGAATTATCTGTTATGTCATATAATTTAATGGAAATAATGATTTCTGTCTTCATTGCACTGCATAGATGGCAACCTGTAGTTGTATTTCATAGTTTATCTTCAAGTTTTCAAAAATTTAGTGGTATGCAGTGATGTGACATGTGGCAATGGTTCAAAGCTGCATCAGGGGAGGTTCAGGCTGGACACTGGGAAACATTTCTTTACCAAGAGAACACTGGAACAGGCTTTCTGGAAAGGCTTCCTGGAGAGGTGGTTGATGCCCCATGCCTGTCAGTGTTTAAGAGGCATTTGGACAATGCCCTTAACATGCTTTAACTTCTGGTCAGACCTGAAGTGGTCAGGCACGTGGATTAGATGATCATTGTAGGTCCATTCCAACTGCACTGATGACGGTAACAAGCAAAATAACTCTGTTCCAGTTGTTCAGCAAAACTAGGGGCTTCTGCTGTTCACTGTATTTGTTCATCAGAAAAAAAAAGCATTTTAATAAAGTTCTTCTCTTACCCTGCCAGAAGAATTGCTTTCCTAAATAGAGCTAAATGTCAACTGAGTTGTGATACTCAATCCACTGTGTTTGAGTTTGCTTAGACAAACAGAAAACCAGAGTAATTTCTCCTGTTTGGGAAGCTACTGTTGTAACCCATGGGAGAAGAATAAACTAGCTTTATTTATTTATTTATTTAATATCAGAAAGGGCCAACCTGCTGTAAGTAACACGTTTTATTTGTGCTGCTTCATTGCCTATAATGGCAAAATGCCTCGAGGCCTAAAATACATTAAAGTCGTAGTTTTTTTCAAAACAACACTGTGGCTTCTGAAAAAATAGTTGAGCAAAGTTACATGCATCAGTTTTTTTCCCTGTGTGAACATTATGCATCAGTTCATGAGCAGTGTCTAGATGAAGTGATTACAAAAAGTGAAAGATGAGTTTATTACTGGACTAGCCATTATAACAATAAGCAGGAAGAGAAATCTTTTGTGCTTCTTTGTGGCAGATGTCTAATATTGTTTTCTGCAGTGCAGCTATTGTCACTATAAAGGGTGGCCAGTTAGACTACTCTCCTAACAACTCAGAACTAGATTCTGCATCACCTCAGTCACCGGTGCTCAGATATAATGTCTGTTTGTAACTGGTGAATGTTAAAAGACAGACAGAAGATCAGCCTTATCTCTCTTCTCACCCTTGGTCAATTGCAAGAGTTTTCCCTGGTTTTGTAGGTTTGGCTTTTATAGTACTTTATACCACCAGGGGGCAAGAAATTTTTTTGCAATCCAGCATGATTGTATTATGATTCATCTGTTCTGCTTGTCTTTATATGTAAAATGTTTCTGGTTTAGAGGTTGACTTCTCTTCACAAGACTGTTAAATTTATCTTTGTTTCATTTGTATCAGTTTTAAAATAGTATGCATGTTGATCTGTGCTGATCTAGCAGTATTTTTCTTTAATGTCTTCTGATACTTTTCAGTGAGATCCTCTGAGAGTCCTCCCATCTCCTTAAAATGCCAGGAGAAAAAAAGCAGGCCTGTAATAAACTGGCCTAGGAATAAGCTGCTCTCCAAGTCAAGCAGCTTTCCAGCCCACAGAGGAGCTTTCCAGTACAATTACTTTCAAAACAAGAAACATACTTGCTGAATGACCTAGTAATGGCAGCGTGAGATTAATGTGCTCTGCTTGTAAATATGAGATTGAGTTGTGGTTTGGGAAAAATCTTTGTGCTTCCTGAGTTTATGATTTGAATGGTGATAATGTACCTGTTTTGTCAAGAAAAACTAATCATGGATTTTCTTACTGGTTCATTTAGGGGAGAGAAATTTTCTGATAATTGGTATTTTAGTTTCTCAGCAGATCAATAAATCCAATTAAAAAGCTTTTATCAGAAGTGCACCAAGTTTTTGTTTTAAACTTCAAACTGAAATAATCAATTTTTGTGTTATTACCTACGGATGGTAAGGCACAAACATATAGGGAAATAGAAGGTTTTGTCCACAAAAGTTTAAGGTGAGACGTGATCTCATATAATGTGATGACAGTCACAAGCAAACAGCAGAGGAGTAGAGTGAGACAAAAGCAGAAGAATAAACAACTATCAGCTACTCTGTTCAGTAATTGCTGTTTCTAAGGAAGCTACTTGGAAACTGACATATGTGATATCTTATGTAAAACTGTGATTAATTTGTTTCCTTGCCTGTCAGTGGAATATGATATATGGAAAATATGTCAGACTTTTTCTTCAAGATGGGAAAGATACTGCTAATATAATGATGGACTTTTTGATAAAGTAAGGAAAACTGTATTTTAATTTGAATGAAAGCTGGCTTTTCTCCCCAAGGTGCTTGTTTTTCAAAACTGGACCATATAAAAAGGAGCTTCAGCCAGTGGAGTACTAGATCTGTCACTGGGCTTGGTATATATTAATTCATTATGCTCTCCAATCTGCCTATAGGTTCTTGATGCCTTCTCTAGGATCCATTTTGTGCCAGCAGGGTGATTTAATCAACTTCAGCTGCTGGAAAATGAATTCATTTCACTTGGTCACAAAATTTCTTGATCTAATGCATGGGAAGAAATCCTCTCTTGAGAGAGATTGAGAGGGATCTCACATGACTGTAGTCTGATGGTTAGGGTGTTTAGGTGGGTGATAGCCAAAGTTATTAAATTCCAGCTCCCAATTTGGCAGAATAAGTTGCATTTGAACTTGTCTCAGCTACATTGTAAGATTGTTCTACAGTGGGATATTGCATTTAAAGTGAATATGTTACCACTTTCTGTTAATTTTCTCTGATGTCCTGAAGGGTGGGCATACACCAAGCATTCCTGCCTTACAGCTTTGCCCAGGGTGCCTAGGTGAGAAGATGCTTTCTTTGAAAGTACTGAGAGGGTTTGAACAAGGGGTGGGGTTCAGAACAGCTCTGTGGTGTTGAGTATCTGAAACCTGGATGTCTGGAAGGCTTTGATGGTGGAAATCAAAATGCAGACTTCACCTACTTTTAGATGGCACTTGACCAGGGATGCTGCGGGTTTTGATGTCAGTGTTGGATAAGAGTTCTTCCAAGTTGAGCTGTGTCTCATGAAATTCCTTCAGTTGTAAGTTTCAAGACATGACCTTGAGCCTAAAGGCTGTCAAGAATATTATTTGATAAATAGCAGAATGATTTTTTTGTTCGGTTTGCTTGAAAATATTGCATAAGGACTGTGACAAAAGAGAAAGAATAGGTACGAACATGAATAGCATCTAATCCCAGAATCTGGATCTTCAGTATAACAAAAGCATAAGTGCCTGCAGAGACGTACCAGATACACAGGTCACACTTGGTTTACACTGCCTCCCTCACCCAGAGATTTTGCTTAGGCAATGTCATCTTTAGTTGTGTCAGGAATTTGAAATGACCCTGTCCTACAAAAGACTGTCAAAAATTTGATATTTGTAATCTTTCATCAACTGGTTCTCACCTGTTTCGGCCTATGGCAGACTCATAAGATAGCAAAGAAAAAAAAAAAAAAATTGGTGTCACATTTCTGACTCAATCCTGGCAGGATGTATTTTTGTAGTCTGTAGTGTTACATAGCACTATCATATCACTTCTAAATAGCTGTAGTCTTTGCTTTTGTGTGCTGCTGTAGTATCTGACATTTTTAATATTACTGTTTGTTGTGCAGTCAATGTTCTGCTAAAACAAAGGTGTTGATGTAGTATATCACGTGTATTTTTGGTCAAAGGAGAACTTGGGAGGTTTGAAGTGGAAGGTTCAATATTTTTATATGTAGAATGCTATGAATTATTTGTAAAAATGAAACAACACAGCTTTTCCCTCCCCTGTGATCTAGCAGCAGCTTCACAGTACATGTGTGCAGGTGATACACAGAATTTATTCCAGAGACTTTCCAACCAAGAGCTTGCATGACTGTGATAACCTGGGAACCCTCTTGCCCTGGAGCTCTAATACTCTGTTTTTCAGTCTCAGTGATTCTCTTTCCTTGCCCCTTCTCTCCACCCACACATCTTAAGTTTTGTTTGCAATGTGTGGGATTTATCTTCATTTGCTTTACTTTCAGAGATTTATTACTTCAACTGTAGGTTACCTGAATGAAAATATGGTGAGTGGTTTAAATGTACGCTTATATTTAAGATGATACTTGCTTAATATACATGATTCATATTTTTACCATTCCTCCTCTTCTTACTTTTTCCCCAGTAGAAGTTAAAAGTTGCATTGACAGTGAAATGTTCAGCCTCTGGTGGTCCTAGACCGAGACATGGAAATCGTGGTCTTCCTATTTTAGAGTGGTCCTGTCCTGTGATGCTGCTGTGCACTTGTAGATTTACTGCAGGTAATCTCCTCCCTGTCTGCAGCTGCAGACAAACTTGATTTACATTGAGTTATGTCTGTATACTTATTTCATTTTTTCCCTCCTCATGTGGTTGATCCAGGCAGAGAAGAAACACAGATGAAATGGAACAATATCATTTTAGCAGGCAATTGAAGAAAAGCTAATTAACGTTTTAATTGTTTTGAATTTTAAGTGGCTTCTGTTTATTCATTATGGGTTGAAGAACTCCCTTCTATGCCTGACCTGATTACATTAATTACAATTCTTAGTGTAGACTGCTTCTATTACTTGGAATCAATTTTTGTATAAGGTTAGATCCTCAGCTGGTGTTAATGGGTGTCTTTCTGTGATGCACAAGGCAGAGGATCAGTTTATACCTGCTCAGGATTTGGTCTGGGTTTGGTATCAGGAAGTCATGCTCTAGGGATAGAGGTACCATAAGCAAGGGTAAGGCGTTTAGTTCTACCAGTCAGGAATTGCTGTCCGAGGATTCCCTTTGTAGTAGGCATTCAAACCCATTAAAGGTAGTTCTGTTTGACTTCAGAGTTCTCCATAGGCAAGTGAGTCTTCTTTGTGCTCATCTGGAAGTACTGCAGCCTTACAGTCCCCTGCAAAGTTTCTGTCTGAACTGGGGGCCTAAAAAAAACCACCACAATGGTCTGTGCCCAAGTGCCCGGAACAGCTTGTTTTGATAGACTGTTAGGCAGTGCCCAGCAGTTAGGTTGGGATTCCTACAAGGAACTCTGAGAAGCTATCTTTTACATCACGTGATGGAAAAGAATGTGGTTGTATCTGACTCCCAGCCCATCATGTAATAAGAGGTAAAAACTGTAATCTAGGAGTTGGGAGATGTTGGTTCAGTACCTTCCTGTACAGAAAATGTTGCAATTCTCATCTCCTGCCTCCTGTCAAACTAGAGACTTTTCTAGATAGTAATTTTGTATGCTTATTGTTAAAGGTATGCTACTGTAAAGGAAAAAATTAGAGATGCAGTGGTTGTGGAAGACACCTGAGTAGATATGAATCTATCACCTAGGAACTAGAGAACATAGATGCTTATACTTGTTTAATTGTTCTGGTTTTTTTTTGGGGTAGGGTTGTTGGTTCAGACATTTTGATTTTGTTCTGTTTTGGGTTTTTTCCCCATAAAGAGTGCATAATGTGAAATGAAGCAAGAATTGGCTTAGGGAAGAAATCTTTGTTCACCTTTTTGTGCAAGGTGATACTGAAATTTTTAGTAGCATGCAGGAAAGAACATAGAGACTGTGCTGAAGGAAAAGCTTGATTGCAGGAAATAGCTGTCTTATCATTCCAATACCTGTTTACAAGACAGGTGACATAATCTTTGTTTCTTTTGTGTGTTAAGTACCATACACTAATAAAAATGAAAATACATTTCTATTTAATTTATGACATCACTGAAGTGCTCTGTTAGGAATTGGTGCATACATGTGACATCAGATGCATGCATAGCCAATTAATAGTCAAAGCTATCACCTACTTAATAATAGGTTTTTCTATGTGTGTTTATTCCTGTGTTAATGCTAAAGACTTGTCCACTTCATTTACTTAAAATATCTTCATTCAGAAGAAGAAATATTATATACTCACATCCAACTTTCAATGTTATCATTATCACTTTTATAACAAAGTCATGAAAAGTGAGGACTTGTTTACCTATTTGCCACATAAATGTAGGTAGTTCTTGATAACTGTTCTTACATATTTGATTAGGATGTGATACCAGGATGTGATATCTTTTCCTATGTGTGTGCATTATCTAAAAGTAGACAATTTAAGTAACAAACCCTGTACGATTTAATAATCTTTGCCATCAAATGAAGCTTGTCCTGTCATGGATGAATAGTTTTCTTTTCTAAAGTATTTTGCTGAAGGCAGCCTGTTTAAGTTGTCATTTTAATCTGTTTCAGCTTGGTGTTTGTAAAAGGTGGAGGTCTGCAATAAACCTTTTATTCCCGCCCCCCCCCCCCCCTCCACTTCTATGCGGAGAGCTACCCATTTAGATGAGGCTTTTTTTTTCCTTTTAGTATCTAGCTTCTCAAATTTTTATGTATTTTTGTATTGTGTTTTATTGGAGAGAACATATTGCTGTCTCCTTGTTTAGACTATCAGATTGCCTCTCTTACCTGTGTCATGATTAACAGCCTTATGGCAATTTCTTTTGCTTGCATATAAGAGACAATATTTGTAACATTTGTATTTATCTCTGTTTTAATATGAGTTAGCAGTGGAAACTAGGGGAAAAAAGAAAAAAAAACCCAACAATCATACTCCCCCCCCCCCCCCAGCAATATGTGACAAGCCAGCTGTTGACTGACAAACTGTAAAAGACTTCTGAATTACTGTGGATTTATTTTTACAGTCTATCTCTTCCTCCTCCTGGAGAAACTTGGAGGTAGTCACCTTTCTTTTCAGCTGTAGGATTATGTATTATTCCTAGCCTTTCATGACTCTTTTATATCTTGATAAAGTGTCCTGTAGGTGATCGAGGCAGCCCAGATACAGGTTTACTTGCTGTTTGTGCTGCTTTCCACTGTTCTGAAAATGCTAGAGCATCACTGAGCAGCTTGATGTGCCTCTTCTCTGGGGTGACATGTTCAGGTTTATTCTATCTGCCCCAAAACCTGCTCTTTCTGAAGCTATGTCAGGTGTTCTGGGCATACTTACTTTTCAATATAATTAGCCAACACTGAGTCCCAATTTAAAAAAAATAATAATAAAAAAAAAAAATAGCAATGTAGAATATCTCAGTAAATCTGCCTTTGCACCACAGTAGCAACTGAGAGAAGCAGGCAGACTTTGGGGCTTGCTGGCCACTGCCATTAGTGTTCAAACTCATCATTGACTTCCAGTGTCTCTCTTCACTTTGGACACTAGAGCAAATTCCTTTCCCTGGCGTTACCAGTTGTAGAAGTGCATGTGCTTAGGCTCAGGCAAACACAGCTCCTTTTTCTGCAGCTGGTTTTTCCAGTGTGAGTGCAAGAAGCCCTCATGTGCTTCCATCCTTGCCTGTGTATGGATCCCTCTAGTGCTGATGTCCTGTTTCAGGTTGTCTGGTGGTGTGATTGTCTGGAGAGCCAAAACTGGAAGAGAAAATTGATTCAAGGAGATCTCCACTTGCCTGCAGATTTCTCTAGTGGTGGTTCTGCATCCTTGGCAGGCAAAATCTGGCCTGAAGAAGTACCCCTTACATTGGTTGTTACAATTTTAATGGGGCAAAAAGATCATTCTGTTCTTGGTAACAATTTTTATTGCTGGTAATAATGCAGTAGACAGAGCCAAACTTAATTTTGATCTAGAGTTTTTATAGGAGTGGGGGGGAACTGCAAGTGCTTGGTATGGAAAACATTGAAGAATAATAAACAATTCCATGATGCAGTTTTTTTAGAAAAAAGTACAGAACTTAATTTTGAAGAGGAGTTTCATGTGGAAATATGATGGTAGATAGCCTTGGAAATTTGGAATAAAGCTAACCTTTTTGGTTTTGACTTGGAGTACATTTAAGTGAGAATTTTAAGAATATGGAAGAGTGATAAACAGGGACAGGCCAAAGCTACCACATATTGAGAAACAGAAGGTACATAGATTAAGACTTTTTTTTATCCAATGGCCTATGAGGATTTGTTCTGAAGGCTGTACATTTCATCTCAATACATTCAAAATCATTGCTTTTTTAGGTCAGAGCTGAACTGTAGAGTTAGATTAATCTCCCTAATATATTCCTTTGTGAATGTTCATGACAAAGCTTTAGGAAAAAGGATTTAGCTTGTAAAGAAGAGCTGAAGTAAAAATATCAGAGAAGCAGTTCAGTCTCTTGTAGATAACTTGCACTAGATAGCAGTTGTCTGTCCCCCCCCCCCCCCATTTTCATAGTTATTTAAGCATTATGAATTTCATGTAGCTTTATTGTACCACCAGTTATAAAGTTGTTTTGTTCCTCAGAATTTCAGAATCTCTGGTTTTGAAGGAAGTCTGCTTTCGCTTGCATGAGCATTTTTCCACCCAAACGTGCATGGGTTCTTTAGCTAGTTTTCAGGATGTCACCACTGTTGCTGAAGTGACATGTTGTGGTGAATGATTCATTCTCTCTTCCCCTTTTTGTTTATGACTTAAATATTCTATTTAAAAAAAAACAAAACAAAAACAACCCACACTTTTTTTTTTTTTAACTTAAAATGTCACCTGATACATTATGCAAATTAATTGCAAAGGGAAGCAAGGTAAGTTGCATGCAAGAGTTGCTGAGGTACTGAAGCGCTTGCCTACCTAAATACGTTATTTCCTGTTTATATATAGTCAATTACTACTGAAGAAAGCATAGTAACCACTTCAAGTATATATATTTTTGATATATTTTCTGTTTGCATTCTATGTTATTATGATACTAATTAATGAATATGGTAATAATATATCAGAATGTAGAGTTTGGGATCATAGGTTTTTTATTTTTCGTTGATGAGTGATCAGATACTTAAGAGTATGGGGTGAATGTTGCAAGTAATAAATACTAAGTATCATGGAGTTTTTAAGCATTCTTTTAAGGTAACATTACACGGCAAATGCAGTGGTAATGAATTGCAGCAGGCAAAAGGAAAAATTATTAAGATTTTTTTTTTTTAGGAGAAATTTTGGTTTGAAATAGTTTTATTTCTCCAGGGAAAGTATTTTCAGACTACCTACCCCATTCACCCTCACAGACAGTGGCTCCTTTTCAGTACTGTGAAGGCAGTAACTTTTTACCTTGGACCAAAGATATATGTGTACCAAAAAGCCATGAATGTGATACCTCAAAAGAAAAGTGATTTTTTTTAATGTATTACACCAAGCATATGCATGTGATATTCATTAAAGCTCAGTATGTTTGATGCTGAATTTGAAAAACATACCATATAAAAATTCTGTGATAGTATATGTACTCTCTTTATTCCCAGTGACGCCGTGATACCTGTTTAGGTACGTGCAACACTTTTTAAATAGGGGTGGTTTGTTTAAGTTCTTACACCCGTGCTTTAATGTTTCAGTAGGAGACCTGATTTTGAGAAGTGTTCAGCAATTTGTATTATAAATGGAGCTGATGAGGGCTCTGAATGTAAAAAATAAAGCTTCTTGTTTAAGCTCTGAAATATAGACATGTCCGACTTAGGCATTCATTTGAAAAACACCAGATCTTGCATGTAATTTGTGCTCATTGTTAGGCAGTACTTCTGCTTAAAAAGAAAAGTATTCTTAGAAAATTCTGTAGCTTATCCAAAAGATGTTTTTTCCTGCCTTGGAATTTTAACCCAGAAGATAAATTGGCAGCCCTTGGTCCTAGAAGGGGTTGCACAGAGATTTTTAATTTTTTTTTTCCTTTTAGTGCAGCTAACTGTTTAGTGAAAACGCAAAGCAGTAATGGATAGAAAAATGAAGAATTATCTCAGCGGTTTTGTTCATATACTTCATATAATCATAAGCTTTACTCAGTTACTAGCAATGTTTGCGTCCTGTACTTGAAGGGAGATTATGTTAAGAGGAAAACTACCTTTGGAGCAGCTGCTCAAATTAATGTATTGGAACCGCAGCATAGAATAAGAAGTCAAAAGCTTGTGGCAGGAGGGTGACACACAGGGTATAATGGTTTCCAGCGTCACATCCATGACATTTTTTTGCACCTGGAAGTTTGGTTTTTTTATAACCCTGGTAAGAATGGCACTCTGTAAAGTATTGCTTAAAATGCCCTTTATTAGAGCCAGCACTCTTAGGAGAAAGGGTAGTATAGGTAATTTTGGATCCCTTCAGGTGCTGGGAACCCTGAGTTGTATGGCACTGGATGGGCCTGCCGTGAGGGTGGGATTCTGTCTGTGGAAAAATGACATGACATTTTGGTCTTTTGAGCCCTTAAAGAGTTTTTTTGAAAGAAAACATTTCTGTTGTCAAACAAAAAAGGATGTTCCCATGAGAACCTGTTGCTGCGCTGTTAAAGATGAGGCCAGGCAAGTGGTGTAATCACCGGTGCAAGGTGAGAGCTGCTGTCAGCCGTGCGTCAGGAGACACGCAGAGCACACACCCAGGCCATGCAGGTGAGCCCCACTTGGCACCGCTGACTCCTGGGGGTACAGTGGTCTTCCAGACAGGGTCATCACGTGTGGGAAATGCCACGCATGGAGGTGATGTGCTCTGATGAAGCTGTTTGTTAACGCCTGCCCTTGGTCCGAAAAAAGTAGGTGGCAAGGAGTAGATACTCCTCAATGTTGTCAGCTTTACTTCTCACTTTAGTAGATACACTTCAGTGGAACAGCGTTTCACTGCTGCAGCAGTACTGACTTTATTTTTTTTGCGAAAGTATCCTTCAACAGCTGAAAGAATCATGAGTGTTGTTTAATGCTGCAGGAGGGAGAGGAGGGCAGAGTCTTTCTTTCCTCACACCGTGCATTCCAAGCTCTTTCCTCCTCTTGCTACAGCTTCCATTTCCATTCAGTCTAGGAGAGGTCTCTGTGTTCCCATACGTGAGTGACCACCAGGATCCAGCCAGGGCTTAAGGGAGAGAGGTGTGAGGAAAAATCCATCTGGCCGTTCTCCCTGTACTCTTCTGTCCCTCCTGTGCTCACTCTTTCTCCTCGCTTTCCCAAAACCTTTGTGAAGAGTGCATAGTTTACTTTGAGCTGGTGTAGGATGGAAGGGGAGGAAGGCTAGATTCAAATCTCGGTATACTTTGTGTGTGTGCATGCAGCAAGGCCAGTGCATTGGGCAGGTGTTTTTCCTCCTGTTGTATTTTCTCCTGGACCTTCAGATCCAGCATGGTGTGTCTCCTGTCTGGCACAGACCAAGCTGGGTATAACAGGACTGGGCCCCAGAGGGTGTCTCTCTTGGGGGGCCTGGTGAGGAATGGATTTTGCAGGAGGTTGTGAGGAAAACTCCTTGCTGGCAGCAGCTCCCCAGGAAGGGAGCACTCTGGTGTGGGGTGCGGAGGGCAGACTGCTGGGTGGGCAATCCCTGCTGGGGGTGCTGGGCTTGGGGTCAGGATGGGACCATGTATGTATGGGGAGGAAAAGGCAGTGTGGATCATCAGGGAGCCTGTGGCGGCATAGCACAGCAGGAGATGATACAAGGTGGGGCCAGAGAGCAGGCATGTCCTTACCTGTGTTGGTGTGTAGAGCAGGTTGGAGAAGCAGGTTGGAGGACCGTTTCATAATGGAAAAAGAGAAGCGCTGTTTACAATCTGAGTTTCTTCTTTGCACAGTCTGGTGTGGCTCTTCCAAGGCTTGACATGCTTTTTAAGCATTTTCTTTTGTTTACCACAGGGGGGGGCTGAAGGATATCCTTCCTGCTTGCTGATCAGCAATAACTTGGCAGCACTGATAGCCCTAACATGGGACATGTTCATCTGGACCAGCTCTAATACTGCATGGGAAGTTTTGAAAAAGTTCTTGTGGGAAAGCAAGAGAGTTTGAATGTAGAAGAGGAAAGGGCAGAGGAAGAAAGAGCCAAAAGGAATTACTTGTTTGTTTCTTCCCTCTAGATTTCTAGGTATATCCTCAGCTATTCTCCCCTTTCCTGGGACACCTGCCTACAACAGAACTTCTCAGTAAGTGACCAGAAATTGATTTTTAGAAGAAGTGAGTTGGTACAGGCATTCCGGTAGGAGAGCAAGATAGACTTTTACATGGTGCTGATAGCATACTCTAAATAAGTAAGTATGGAAACAGAAGGTTACTGAATCCTACTTACTACACTTCTAAACATTTATGTTGTCATTATCTCATTTTTGAGGAATCCATATCCTGATTTAAAAAAAGCACTTCTGTTAATCCAGACTTCTGGCTGTGACTCTCAGTTACTTAAAGTCTTTAAAATTCAAGTCCTGCTGTTTTACATTACTGTAATGGGGTCAAGCTGCTAGGATGATTTGTGCCAGTTTGTGGTGAACTCCTTGCACATGAGGAATTGCTGGGTGCTCAAGGCCCAAGGCACCGTCAGCCGTTAAGTCTGTAGCACAAGAAATGTTTGCAGAGAAAAAAAGGTGCATAGGCATCTGTGTATCCTGGCAGACCTGGCTTTCCTGAATGCTCTTCTTGTCCTAGAAATCAGGCTGCAACTTGATCTTAAAACTGCTTGGAGCAGCAGTGTGGCTGATGAGGCTTGCCCCGAGCCAGCATGGTATAAAGTTATTGATTTGCATGTCCTTTGTCTGACAGATCCTGTAGCACATTCGGCTCACCAGTCAGGAGAATCTGGTCTTAAAATTTACTGTATATTTAAAAGTCGTTCTTGCACCCCTCTGAAAATGTAAACTCATGCTGTTTACGTGGAGGTTACTAGCTTGTGGACTAGCTGCTTTGTATGTGCATGCAAGATAATTGTTAAAGCTGTACTGTGGAGCACACTTTCACTGTGTTGGTGGTGCTGAGAATTGTCAGGTTTCTTACTGTTTCAAAAATGGAGCATTCCTCTTAAACATTTGTTATATGGTTGTCATTGAGAAGACCAAACAATTTGCTGGGAAGACTCACATATCAAGACAATTACCTAGAAACACATGGAGCAAAAGTGCTGTCCTGTTACGGGATAGATTTAGACTTAGAGGAACCACTGCAGGCACTGTGAGTGCTCTGAGAACTAATTTGGGGCGGGGGGGGAGGTAATCATGCATTGATCTTGAAGTGCAGTGTTGTACTGCAGTCCTTGAGTGTTCATGAATGACTCGTGCTTCTTAGAGCTACAAGCTTAGAAACTGTGAGACGGAAACTAGTGTTTTACTTTGGATGCGTTCTGAGGCTTCCTTTTGACTGTCAGGAAATACTTATTTCTCCTCAATCTTCAGACTCAAGACCACAATGGTTATTAAAAAATTCAAGATGTAATGAAAAGGATGTTTTTTAACGTAAGGTTTAATATTTCACTATGATGTATTGCTTCTAGGACCTCTGAAGAAAACCTCAGAATATCATGAGACCTGTGATAAAAATTGAGGCATCTTTAACACTTAACAAATATGTGGTGCATATGATCCCATGTGTTACAATAGAGGAAATTCCACAATAAACTCTGTGAGTAAATGCGAGTAGACAGACTGAAGGTGTTTTAGTATCTTCTCTAAAGATACTCATGAAAATCTTATGAGTGAAGTGAAGCTAGTGTGCAAGTAAAAAGCATTTAGTGGAATGAAAATGAAACACAGATCGGGGTGAACTTTCAAATGCATTTTTTCGCTTTTCATGCTAGAACTTTTTTTCTCATCTGGCATAACCTTTAAATTGAAGCTGTCTCAGCTATGTCTTTGCTCATAAAAACAATAATAATGTTCTAAGGATGCAGATACAAAGTCCTCATTGCAGCTACTGAGGTTTTCTGTGCCACCAGCTACTTGTACATTGCTCGTGGGGGAGTTCTGGCTTCCCAGCTGTCCATATTGCTCCCACTGCACTGCACCTGGGAGGTGGAGTGTTTCAGGCAGGCTAGATCCTTGATTCATTTGCAACTCTAACCTGAAGGCATTGCCAGGGCTCCACTCTTCACACCCTGATCCTTGGGTTGTGGAGGGGGACAGAAAGGAATTGGACATTTCTGAGGGGGACAAAAAAGTTTTAAAACACACACATGGTAGAGGATTTCCTCAGCTAAGGAGGAGGAGAGGTGAGAGAGGGTGAGGGATCTCTGGTAGACACCCTGTTCATAGGAAATCTCAAAAGTATTTCTAAGTCGTTTCCAAATTTTCCTTCTGCACAGTGGCCTCACATCCTTAAGCACATGAGCACATTATTTAAAGTCCAGTTAAAGTGCTAGCTTGAAGTTCATATAATCCTTCAAACTGATGATGTTGATATGTCCAAGGTCAAAGGTTAACAGCCACTTCTTCTGTCTCTTAGGTGATTTCTGAACACAAAGCAGATAACTGCTTAAGTTAAATATTTGCAATCATTAACTAAACTAACATTAATGAACCATTAGATTATACAATAGTGTTAAACTATTGCATTTGATCATGTTAAAAGTATCTGAAAAAAGCCAGGTAGGTTCTGAATTTTTTTAGTTCTTGAGGTTTTTGGTTTATTGTGGTTTTGTTTTTTTTTTAAACCAGGTGTTAGCTGTTGGTTAGTTTATCTTGGTTGATTTATCTTAAAGCATGAAATGACTTTCTTAAGAAGGGGACAGGAAGGAAACTGTACCGGAACTATTCAGGTTGAAGTGATTTCTCAAAAGGTTTATGGAGAAAAATGAAACTAATGTTCAGTAAGACTTCTAAATAATGCAAAGATCACAGTGTAGCCATACATAACAATAATGTGAGCTGCAAGGAGTCATGAAACCATAGAGGGATAAATTTATATATGAGAGCATGGCATTTAAAAAAAAAATTATACTGATGTTTATCACATGGCCTGTATTTTACCTATGTGCTTGCTGAGTTCCCTGCATACTCACAGAGCTGTGCAAATAATACAAGTGAATATGTGGGTATGTGTACATATCACGTATGATACTTCATGCCATTGCACACTTTGTATATAGTCTACACATAACGCTGTAAATGGAAGACCTGTGGTCAGTAAGCACTGGTAAACCAGAATAGTGGGCATCACAGAGATAACAAAGTCCAAATTTCTGGTCTAAGCTTGTTTTCAGCTTTAGAATTATTTTTTTTTTAGTTTAAAAAAACCTGATACAATGCAAATTCTACCCTTCTTTAGACCTGAGTGGCTATCCATTGCTTGGAGCCTTGTGGGATTTTAGTGGGCAAACTCATAAGTCAAGTATTTCTTGGGGGAGATCCTGTTAATTTATAAAGAATGCACAGCAGTCTCTTCTGCCCCTCCATTTGGCTGGACAAACTAGGAGAAAAAAAAAAAAAAAAAAAAAAAAAAAAAAAGACAATCATCTCCTTACTTATAATTTCAGGCTAGCTCTGCCAGCCACTATTCTTCCAAATCTTTATTGGCTGTCACCTTGGCTTTCTGTTTCCATGATTGCTTCTGCCATACACACACACAGCTGCATCCAAATCAGTTCCTAGCTTCTGTGTTTGTACTCAGCCTAGTCATGTGGCATTTGTCAAGAGTCCCTAGGGTTGTATTTTTCACAGTTTTAGCTAATAAGTATCAAACTTCTTTTTCATTTAACTACATTGAATGTTGCTATTGCATTTTCAGCTTCACCAAGGCTCCTGGCTGCCCATGGATCACAGGCAGCCACAAGCCTTGTTGAAGCCTTGCATCATTCAGCATGACAATTCCATATGCTTGCAAGTGCAGGGAACACTTGACAAAGCAAGTACCCTAAAGAAAAAAAACCCTACCTCCCTATTTGGAAAAATCACCGTTGTGGTGTTGCAAAACTGGGGAATGAGTACAGACAGCTGCAGCCAGTGAGGTTACTAGAGCGTATTTTATTTTACATTTGCAGTGGGCTGAGGATGTTTTCATGGGTCACTTAATATAGGTCAGATAACAGCCACTTATTAAACCACAATAAGTGACTTGTATGTACATCTATGAGTAAAGAGAGAAGGAAGAACTGCTGAGCAAGACAACTTTACCTATTCAGTTTGAGGAGAGTGAAAGGATTGTTGATGAGGCAGCAGAAAGCGTGGAGTAGGAGAAGGACCAGCAGCTCTGGTGTGCACTTGGTTCCTCTTGCTTCATGCTTTCAGTGAAGCTTGCAGAATGTCTTTTGTTGCCCTTTCCTGGTGATCAGGAATGGTGGAGACAGAGGATAGACTATATCTCAAATACCATCCAAGCAAAATGCTGATTCTGTTCATTTGTTATTACCGATGTCTGTATAGATATAATGTTTGCAGAGATGAGTGTTAAGAGACTAGAAGGACCAGGGATTGACTTGTTTTAATAGGGAAATGGAGCTCTGAGAAAAAGGCATGAAGGAAAGGGAGCTGCTCAGGTTAGTGCTGATACAAACTCCTTTTCACTGTCCCCTTAAACTGGTTCTTTAATTCCTTCTCACTCCTGGCCATTGCTTAGAAACTTCATACAGTAAAAGTAACTGTATATTTTAGATTTTGAAAACTTTACAAATCACTCCATAGATTATGGTGCATGTTTAGGCCGAGGACTGAATGAAGGAAATTCACTGAAATCAAAGCAGTAGAACAAAACCCCCAAATTTCTTTACCTGCTTCTTCTGGTCTCTTTTCCCTAGCTTTTGAAGATGTATCTTTTGATGCTTCAGAGGCATATTTGACTTAGTATGTTCCAGGGTGGTCTGAGAAAAGGATATATGGTTTAATCTACCAGTGTCTTTTGTGCCTGTAATACAAGGTTGTTTTGCATTTTTTTGTGCAGACTGATTTTGAACCACAAAGAGGTTGCAGGAATGGAATGTTATTTTTTAAAAATAAAAATAAACCTTAAACTTTTAATCACACATAAAAATTTGAAATTGCTCTAACTATCTCTAGCACCAGGTCCTGGACCTCCTTCATCTATTGAGTCAAAATGTTTGTGTCATTTTGTTCCTTTCAAGGTTAAGATGGTTTGCATGTTTTCAGACATTAACAGATTGTTCACATGGTGGAAGAAGGAAAATAATACCATGTTTCTTATTTTAATTGATACCAGCTGACCATGAGCAATTTTTTGTGTGTATTTTAATCCAAACTAGCAAAAGATATCTTAATGAGCCAGGTCAGATGGAGGACCTGTTTAGGTCATGCTGCTCTTTCTGGATTTGAGCTGTTTGTTCAGCAAAATATGGCTGTGTTTCTCCCGGGGGTTTTGAGCAACATACCTGATTTGTAAATTCTGAGGTATTTTCACTTCAGGATCACTAGTTACACATCAAGGGGATATTTTTTCCAGTTACTTTATAAGATGCATATTTATTCTTTTTTATGTGTACCTTGCTTATGTTTGCAGAGTAACATAGATTGCCATAGGACTAGCTGTAGTTAGTTGCTTTCTATAAATTCTGCTGCACTATTCCAGCACTAAAAAATAATTGTGATGCTTTACAAGGTGACAGTTGATTCTGGCTACTGTATACTAATGTGGAGAGCATGGAAGACATCTGTATTGTATCCATGATTATGACTCATTTGCCTAACTATTCTAATGTTGTGGGTGGTATAAATTCAAGGGTTTAACTCTTGCTTCAGTCTGTCCACCTAGGAAAAGGAGCAGTGAGGTAAATTGTTCTGTCTTGCACTACTCTTTAACCATAGACATAGTAAGGTAGTAATAGGTCAAAATATATTTTCTCTCTTAAACCCCATAGATATTTGAAGTAGCAAAGCATGAAATTGTAAGATTTAGTTCTGTTGAAAATTACTGGTACAGATAATGTATCATGCAGTTCTTGCAGATAAAGCTCAGAGGGTGTTGTGGAGTGGTAAGATAATCAGGGACATAAAAATTTTCCTGTACAGTGGGGCACAGGACAAAGACACCCAATGCTATTACAGATTGTAAACATCCATTTACTCTGATACATGCTCATGTTTGGGGCGCAGGAGGGGGGAAGTCCTGCCTTGAAAAGGACTAATGACCTTGTCCATGGCAATTTTTGGACGTAGCTATACTGTCTCCTATTCTGAAGTTGTTGTAGTCCTGCCAAATATTTCAGATCCTTACACTAGCCTGTGCACATCTTGAGGAAGGTATGGGCATGTTGTAAGAGAGGAGAAACTGGAAGATAGCTTAAGTCATGAGTGTAGATTACTTCATTACTTTAATCAGAACCTCTAAGTTCTGTGCTTCTTTGGAAAAACAAGAAATGAAAAGATTGGGTTTTATCTGTGCAAGTGGAGGAATGGGTCGGTTGAGTACTAGGGCAATATGGATCCTACTGAAGTAGGCAGGTCAGTAAGAAAGAGAGGTGAAATTTAGAGAACACCTCTGTAAGTGACTAGCCATGGGACTGTTGGTGAGACCCTGGAGGACTTTCTTTTAGCAGGAACCAGATGAAAGAAACAGGGAGTGTGTGCTGCAGTCTGACTACTACAGATCTTTGTTTTTCTACTGAAGTAGAAAAATCAGTTTTCAAGCTACCTTCAGAGAATGGCATTTAACTTAGTCTTTTAATCCCTGAAAAAGGCTTATTTGCTTCAGATACTGGTTTTGTAGTTCCTCAATGCCCCTCTGTGCTTTCCAATTGCAGACTGTGTTTCTGGGTGGCAGCTGAGAGTGGTGAAGCACAGAATTTGCTCCTACCCTCTGAGTCCTGGCTACTTGCTTACAAGGAGGGTTTCTGAGTTAACAGAGCTCTGTTGGCTGTGCTGTGGATCACGATGTTGGGGAGCTGTGTACAGAGCTGTGGAGTGTACCACTGCCTGCCCTTGCCTCCTCAGCATCTCCTGTAGCTGGGATGAGCACTCCCAGAGGAGCCCTCCTCACCTAGACTTGGGTATCTCTTATCTTTCTGCTACTATGGTGTGTCTGCCCAGCAGAGAGGGACTGAAGTGTAACGTATGAGAAGCATGCTCAGAATTTATTGTACAAGTGAGCACGGTCAGTAAATGGTATAAATTGCTTGTCACAGGTCAGCACACACTTCTATAAAAGTATGTTGCATAGGTTAGCCAATTATCAAGCAAAAAGTGTCTGCAATTGCTAATGTTAAGTTAAGCAAAGCATTACAAATAAGCATTGCATTGCAAATAATTCTTACAATTAAGAAGCTTAACTTCAATGGCAAGCAGGTATTAGTGCTGTTAGCTTTGTTTACCCTTGGAAAAAGGTGAACACAGTTGTCAAACGCGAGCAGCATACCAGAGGCAAGTGAGTGAGCTGAAGTTGAGGATAAAATTTTTTTCAGAGTGGCCTTGTAATGAAGCATCCTTTTTCTGATAACTGTATACATTTATTTAAATTAGCATTTCCTCTCAAACTGCACCAGACTAGTTAAATTCCAGGTTTTACAGATATCATCAATGTTTTGTTGTTTATTCCCCTTGCCCATCTAGACTGGAAAACTTTCCAGAGAGGGCTTTGTTAAAACAAACAGAAAATACCCTTGCAAACCCTTCTGGCTTTCACAAACTGCAGTTTGAAATTATCCTACCTGTTTCCAGTAGGCATAGCATGGCAAACCTGTATTGTTTGGAATTTCAGGTAGTTGAGGCTTTTCTGGTTGTAGATTAATTCTTTCTGTTCTTTTCATTACACCAATTGCAAAGTTATGGCAACTCTATTTTTAGGTACATACATAGTAACCAAGGGAGGTGACAAAAGTAGTTGTGATTTTTTTTTTAATGTTTTTTAACAAACTGTCTGAGACTATTAAGAAAAGTCAGAAATAGGTCTGCATGGCAGAAACCAGAAAGAAGCAACTTCCTCAATCACAAAATCAGAGTATGTACTGCCAGTGTAAGAATGAATCAGCATAAAAAAGCTCCAGATACCACTTAGGAAATCAAGGCAGAAAGATACCTATGAAGCAAAACCGATTTTTGCCTGTCCATCTTCCCAGTAGACTGAAGACGGGAGCCCAGATGGAGCATTCCCTTGCTGGCTTCTAGACTTCTGTCCTCTGTCTTCATTCCTTGTGGGAACGTTCACACACAGGTGTGGAGTTCTGGGACAAAGTGCAAAGGAGCAAGATCAGAACTCGAGAATGATTTTGGTTTTTTCTTTTGCAACGATAAGATAAAGATCGACAAACATTATCAAGGCATTATTGAAGGGTAGGCAGCTTAATTAATGTTGTAAATAAGTTGTCAGTGGAAGGATTATGCAAAAATGATGTGAAAGAAGAAAAGAAGCCACTGTACCTGCTTCTGTTGATTGTATTTTCAAATTTCAGGTAAAGCTTTTGGGAAGCTGACATTTTTAACAGTTGCAAACTTTATCTTTTAAAGCTCTCATTGACGCATTAATCAAGATTTTAGTGGACTACAATTTAATGTTTACTGAATTCTAAGAATAGCTATCCTAGATACCAGTTTCCTTAAAAACTTTTTGTTGTAAAAACTTTGAAGACCAAATTGCTCTAAATTGATATTTACAGGTTCTGGGGTGTTTTCACATACTTTTTGTTTGATGGAGATCCTTCTAGGAGCAAAGCAGTGGAGGAAGAATAGGAAAAAGGTGAAGAAGCAGAGCAGTTTGATAGTATGAAGCACCAAAAAGGAATAGAGGGTAGTAGTGGAAAGTATTCTCTTTTCTATTTGCCAAGTAATGCAATCTTTCTAGGTGATTGTCAGTGTGCCAGAGTGAGTGCTGTGTTCATGGTCTTTACACTGTCTCTCTGGAAACATGTTCTTTTAGCCTCCCCCCCTTCCCTTATTTTTCCCCCTGGAAGGATGAACCCTGTAATCACAGGCTGGGGTGTTGGTTTCAGCTGCTTGGTTTTATCATCTCTGATTCTTCTAGCAAAAGAACTTCAACTCCTGTGCAAGATTTAGCCTCGTTGGGAGGTATGCAGAGAGCAGAAATTTTCCAGCAACACATGGTGACCTTTTCAAAACAAGCTGATGTGTATTAGTCAACTTGAATACAGCACGTTCTGTTCTTGAGCTGCAGTGTTGAAGAAAAACTTTTGTCTGTGCTGGTGGTATTACCTGCCTCTCTGGCAGACATGGCTGGGATTTTGTCTGCCTTGGTATATATGGAACAGCCAAATCCTCAGCCAGATACGTGTTTCGTGTCTTAAATCTGTCTGCATGTTCTTCCTTTGAGCAGATGATAAAAAGTAATGATTAGGCAGCTACATGTAGAGATAATTAGTTTGGAAAACTAGTTAGTTTGTGACAACCAGGACTTGATCTAATGGCTGTTACCCATTGCTTTTTTTGTCCTCTGTCCTATGAAAAGGATTTTAAGCCCTCCTTCACACAGTGTATCAGTGTGTGGATAAAGTCAGTGATAGAGACATTTCATAACTGTAATTTAGAAATTTCCACATTCAACGTGGATATGTGTCAGCATTTGCCTACCGTTGAACCCCACCTGGACACCTACATTTACTATTAATGACATTTATTTTCTTTATGCATGAAAACCTATAAGTAGTATGATTTAGCTCAATACCTTAGTTGATGCTCTTGGTTGCAGAGAGACTGAAACTGAATGACTGTGCAGTCTGACTTTGGAATTCATCTGGTATGCTGCTTTGCTCCAAACAAAGCATGAGGTGTTACTGTTCAGGAAGAGTATTTCCCCCAGCCCCTTTCCTAAAGAAGACCAAGCTGGGATTGTGTTTGTATGCTGGTGGATGCTGTAGTGGTTGCCCAAAGAAGGCTGCTAGTCCGAGGTGCAGGATCCAAGGCAGGAGCTGCAGTTACTGCTGGCAAAAGCTTTAGAGGAGCTGAATTCTGTCAAAAGAAGGTGTGAAGAAAGGGGACCAGGGATGGCAAAAGTGGTGTTGCTACAAACTTTGGTGATGTTGAGGCAGAGACTGCTGCATACAGTTTTAGGAGAGCTCCTGCTGGTTGTCCTGAAAGATTTAAAGGGAAAAATTGTAGCTTCACTTTCACCTGCACTATGCTTGAGCAAGAAGCAGAAATCCACAGAACTTATTTCACCAATGAATGAGACAGCTAATCTGGCACTGCAGGGTTTTTTGTAGTGTAGGATACCTATGTAAAGACAGGAGATTGACTTCCCATGTACTGCAGTCTATTCAAAATCTAGGTGCAAGAAATAATTAAGGAATTTATAGAAAAGTGAAAGAATGGTTGCATTTTGTTGAAGGGACACAGGAAAGTCTCTCTTTTAATAGCAAGTAGTGTCCTTTAGTTCTGGAAAATTGATAAAATAGAAGTTCAGAAAATTCTGTCACACCTTCTAGTACTATGCTTTATTAAATTTCTGGAAGAAATAGAAAAAAGAGAACTCATGTACTTGAAGATAAATGCCTAAAAGTAAGTATGTGTTATGCTAATCTCTTGTGAGCCCAAGGAAAAAAAAATATTTTAAAAACCATAGAGAGTGGGGTTTTTTTTCTTCAAGAATTTTCTTACATGTTAGGAAGCATAGTTTTTACTGCTTCATCTTCCTGAATTATTTAGATTTGAAAACACAAGTGAACACATTTATTCCTAGAATGTAAGTTGTTTGGGTATTCTGAAATATAAAATAAAAATTGCAATTAAAAAAAAAAAAGTTTTGAACATATTAAAACCAAGAAGCCAGTATGATAAGGTGCAGGGAAAAAAGTGTGTGCTGTAAACTTTAGTGAGCTCTTTTAAAAAAGTAACATTTCTGAACATGTCCCCTCCCAATTTCAATTCATAAAATCTGACATTAACACATCTCTTCTAACATGTTTTATGTTTTGTCATTTTGCACATTTTTGTACAGATACATAAGGGCCAAACAAGTCTATGCTTTTGTTGTTAGGAAAAAAAATGAGTAAAATTTAAAATATTTTAGGATATGCAAAATAATTTTTGCATACTACTAACTAATTTACCACTTCCTAATGACACTTCATTGGAAGGGTGAACTCAAACACCTTTCATATTTTTTGCTTTTTGTTTGTTTGGTTTGGTTTTTGATTTTTAAGGTCAACATGTAGAAAAACAACAGAAAGAAAAATGACCAAGCTTTAAAACAAACAGAAGGGGGCTTTCTCTGTATTCTTCCATTAATGCTTAAAAAAGATCCCCCCTAAAAAACCAAACAACAAAGGCAGGGATTCAAATGATCTGCTTGTACATGGACTTCTGTAAGGCATTAGGGACCCTGAAGACTGGGACATTAACCTGAGTAATAAAAACAGACATTCTTCAGGTTGGGAGTACTTATTAAATTTCCAGCACTGCTTTTATCTGCCTGAATTCCTGTTTTGTATCATCTCAGATATGTGTGAGCTGAGTCCCTATTTGTTAGCGTTTTTCACATATCAGTGTCAGTTAAGTGCTGAAAAATGTCTGTGATCCCTGTTTCTGAAGCCACAATGTGTATTGTTTTTACAATTCCCCCAGAACAAACAGCTCGTTTGGAAGACATGGCAATAGATCCCAGTTCAGCAAACTGACATCAAAGCATACCTAAAAGTGCTTTAGTGATGCATTGTGTAGAGCTCAGTATCATCTCTTTGTGGAAGATGTGACAATCTGGAACTCTTCACCTGCTAGTAGCCATGTATGCACATTTGCTGATAGAGGACATGGCAAGGCGGAATTCTGTATCAGAAAATCAGAATTATATTTGGTAGAGTTTATTATCGTCTTCACCCTTGCATTTGAGTGAACTGTTCTAGAATAAAAAAAAAAATAATTGCATCAGCCAAGCACTGCAGTTATGAGTTTGCTCTTTTGCCAGCTGGAAGAAGTGGAAATAAAACCTGATGACAATGTGTCTGCTTGTTTATGAAGACCTTTTTCAGGGACCTAATTTCTGTGTTAGTATTTTTTAAAATATATTTTATAAAGTATTTTTCAGAAAAAAATGATAATTGAAAGACAGAAGTTGTGTAGGCAGTTTTTCACTCATTGTGTGGCTGGACTGCACTGTGTCCAAACTCGGATCTCCTAGGTGGGCTCTTTTGTTCACTTGCCAAATTTAGCTTATTTGAATGTCACAGCTGCTGTTGTGCAGCCAGAACTTAACAAGAAGTCAGATTGCTGCACGGAGCATTAATGGCACAGCTTGTACCTGTTTTGCTCTCAAGACAAGCACCACTCAGACAGTGCTGTGGGTATATTTGTAAATTTTAATTCCACAGGCTCAAGCCAACCTTAGTTTTTCTTGCCTACAAGATAAGTGAAAGTATTTACCACAGCTACAGATCTGAACGAGGAAGGAAGCAGCACATGAACGAAGCAGCTGTTATGAAAGTGTACGAATACCTGTGTGCTTCCAGAAGTGGTCTTGGCGCTTTATGGGCACGTATGAAGAAAAGCATCTTGCTAAGAGGAGTAAGTGGTTTAAATAGGTAAACTGAAGTAATTGCATGTTCTGCTTCTGATGAGAGCCTGTGTGAACTTTTCTGTCAGAATATTCCTGTTCATAGGAACTGACTTAATAATGTAATAATTGCTTCTCTGTTCATGTTTAGGGATTTTGTTTGTTTGTTTTAAATCTTTTTCTCCTACACTTTTCCTGTGCTGTGATAAACCTGTTTTGTTTGTGTATTCTCCAGTAGCGCTAAGGCTCTTCTGTTAACAGGTAATGGATTCCTGTGGGAAGGGTGCTAATCCATGTGCTGGTGTTGTCCAAAAAGTGGATTCGTCACCTGGTGTGCAACAAGCCAATAATCACACACTCGGGAGAGACATTATTTATTTCATATTTTTGCAAAGATGGCTGCTAGGTGGTAATTCCACAAAGCTAGTACACCTTGGGGTTAAATGAACAAGCGATTTATACAGTTTCAGATTCACCCACTCAGTTTCCAAAGTCCTTTCCCAAAATCATTACTGGTGGTTGCTTATCTGCCATAATTTCTATTGGGCTAAGGTTTTCTCTGCTTTGGGTTAAAGGTAGTGTTCTTTCATTCTACAGCGCATGCTCGGGGGGTGTGTGTGTAAGTCTTTTAGGTCTTGAATTGAGTCGGTGGTCATCATCTCCTCCTGCTGCCTTTATCTTTCCCCCAGTTACCACAGATGTCCACTGACTTCATGCCCATTATCAATTACTCAACTTTCATTCCCTTCTAGGGCAGGATGTTTCCTTCTTATCAGTCTTTTAATTTTTCTTTGAAGTTCCTCAAGGCCCAATGACTCCAGGATGTCCTTGGTTAAAGAATGCTAGCTGTTTTCTTTTCTGATTACAAATGATTAAGTGTCTTGAGACTGTCAGCTTGATATACTTACAAAGAACATCTTGCACAGAAAGAAACAGATCATTTCACATTTTTAGGTTAATCTTCAACACTGGAAAACCTGGATGGTGCCACTCACTCCCTGAAATCGTTACACCAACTCCTGTCTTTCTGCTTCTGTCTCTATGTTAATAGTATGCCATACTCATCAATGTCATACTGATAAAGATGAGTTAGTTATTAACCACCAATTTCTCTATAAAGTATTGTAGCTTCAACAGCAACGATCTTGGCTTGGGTTAACCAGCATGAATATTGCTGCAGGTTCTCTTGGCAGTTTATTCAGCTGGGGCTAAATTTGGCTCTACAGTTGAGCTACCTAGATAACTTGAGTTAAATCTCAGCTGGCTGCAGCCAGTGCAAGGTGCATCACACCTAAAACTGACAGCATTTCAGCCAAGATTAGGAGACTTGAGTCTGCTTTTGGAGAACTGTATAGCTTATTGTTTAAATAATAATAAATGCCGAACTTTGCAGTGTACCATCATTCAAAATGAAATGCAGTACAAATTTACTTCATAAGGTGGAATAGAGTCTCAAAACAATCTTCTTTACTTATGAGGCAGGTCCTCCATTGTAGAAATTTAGTTTATGACTTTGACCTCAGTCTAGTAAAATACTTTCACAGGTACATAATTTTAGGCATACAAGGGAAGAGCTGCATGGATTTGTATTCTGGTGCCAAACAATAGCAGGCCTAATTGTTTCTTCACTCTGAGAAATGTTTTTGATCCTGCTGATTTTTTACTCAAACCCAGTGTGTTCTGAATCTTTGTTAAAGAGATAAATAATGAAAATAGTGAATTTCATTGTATTACAGTAATTCTGTTGTGGTCAATCTCTGAAAGCAAACATTTTTCTGCCTATGCTGCTTCAGAGAAATTTTAGTTCTGTGTTTTTAAAGTTAATTTAAAAGTAGGTTATATTAAACATAATGTCTAGTTAGTAACCTTCAACACATGCACATTGCTTTTCAGAAAGTGCTTTGTTCAAATGTGTAGCACATATTTTCAGACTTACATGTAACAACTGAGACATTTCCAGCTTTATGTGTAACACCTAGGACATTTCCATTTCTTTTAAGGATAATGCAGTGGGAGGATAAAAGCCTTTAAAATAATTCTTTAACAGAGTTATCTATGAGAGGAATTGCCCCAAAGAAACGCTGATATTCAGTTCCAGGAAGAAAGAGGTATATAATCTCTTACAGTGCAAGAATATAACAAAAAAAATGTATACATGCATGTTTGTGTTACTAATTTCTATATAATCTGACATACCACACAATCAGTTTCTGAAAGCAGATCTATTCCAGATCCTGGTTGTTAATTTATGTTTATATTGTTGTTCTTGTAGTGTGCAAAATGTATGGTTGAGATATTATTTAATTTTTCAAGTATATTCTTTATCTGAGGTGACAAATGGAGTATATGCTACATTAGTTATTTCACCTGACCATATTGACACTATGTTTTAAAATTCTGAGAATTCTGTCAAATAGTTGGGAACAAGTAGAGCATCCATTTGTCTGAGTTCTAAGAATAAGGCAAAAAAGTTTGTTAGAAAAGGAATGTTTTTCACCTAACAGTGATCCTACAGTTTCTGTATCTCTCACAGTTAAACCTTAGAGACTTCTTGCACAAGTTATAGGTTACCGATGTCACTAAATGAAGCACCTCTCTGTCTTCCATCCCCGATATTTTGGTGATTGGTGACAGCTTGGTGATTGCAATACCCCATTGCTTGTAGGGAGGTGCTCCAGTTCCATTAGCTTTTGCTAGGCTTAGTTTATTAAATGTTTCTTCAAGTCTTTGTTGCAGTGAAGGAGGCGTTAATGTGCACACCCACGGGTTTGTATTGGGGGTGATTGTCTCCTGTGATACAACTAATCTGGAGGGATCTGTATGCAAAGGGAATGCAGGCTTTTTCTTTAACTGTTGAGTTGTCAGAGGGCAATAGAAAGAAATGTCTGTGTGTGGAGCACGTCCTCAGGAAGTATGAGTACTTTTGTACCATATAAACTTGGCAGCTAAGTAACTTGATGTGATTAAGTTTAGATTTAGTCCATGGAGAGGTTTCTGGCTCTTCCAGATGTGGGGTTTTGGGAAATAATTAAACAAGTATGCATGTAGCTTTGTATGTTGTACTTAGCTGTATTTAGCAGGGGTGTGCGTATGCATAAAGTATCTTCATTTGTGTACATCAGTGCTACAACAGAAGAAACTTGTGGTTTCACTGTGCTTCAGTTACATGGCATTCGGAAGAGTCTAAACATTTGTCTCTTCTCGGTGGTGATTTCATGTTTTTATTAGTTATTGTGTGTGCCACTGTCAAACTCTGAATTGGGATTTCTCTTGTGCATTCAGCAATGGAAGCAGTTTATCACAGAACTGAGGAGGAAGAGTGTATGCCATGTGTGACACCAGGAGAGCAGGGAGAGATCCCACCAGTCTTCTCTACCTTACCCAAAGGAGTTTGCTGATGCCATTGTATAATTTAGACGGCTGTGTTTTATGAGTGTGCTGTGTTTATTTAGCCCTGGTCTTGTAAGGGGGATTACCTTAAAGAACTGGGACAGACTTCTGGCAAATACTTTTTCTGTTTGGGATGAAGTGCTCTGTTCACCAGTAACATTTTAATATATCTCAAGTGTAGCAGAGGAAATGCAAGCAGTCTGTTGTCCTAAAATATAAATTAATATGTTACATATATACAGTTGGGTTGCATTTTAGTAGTAAAATAGTGCCTCATCGTGCAAATGGAGAAACTGATCCTTTCTGGATGAGGGAGAAGTGACATGGCTTTAAGATTGCCTAAATCCAGAGGCTCTGTGGACAATGATGCTCCTAATGCAGTGGATAACTGCGCATGAAAGTAGAAGATTACTTCTTCCATGTGTCCTTGAACAGCTGGTCCTGTGCATGAAGGCAGAGGACTCCAGCAGCAGCCTCCTTAAATTAAACAGGGGACAGGGAGAAGAGCTTGGCTTGCTGCCTGTCAGAAACTGGATCTGATGGGGAGAAGCTACGTTAAGTAGATGAGTTTTAAATCAGGGCCTTTATTTATAGGCAAAAGTCAAAACTCTTTTAGCATTTCTAATCTAGTCAGGAAGTTCTCTGATATAGATGCCATGTGTTTTCCCAGTTAGCAAGTCTCTCACTTCTGTGGGCAAGATGTTAATAGTTGTAGTGATGGAGAGTTTTTCAGCCAGTGTTTTACTTTCCTCTGTTGTAGGACATAAAGCATGTTCGAGGGAGATGGAGATCTGTTGGAGCAGTGATACACATGAATAAACTCTGTCATTGTTTCTGTTGTATTTAGATGTATCATTATATAATTGTTCTGAAAGAAACTGATGTGTTACATAAGTTATGCTTCTTCATCCTAATTATCTGTTTAATTAAACTTACTAGAAGTCTTTAAGAGAAAATAGTTCTTTAAGAGTGATTACAAATAGCTCTTTTATGTTGTAAAATTAAGTACTGCCTACTTTTCAAAGGCAAAAAATTATATTATAGCCATATTTCTAGAAAATATTTAGAACATGCTTTTCAGGTAACCATAGAGTCATAGGCCAGCAGACTATTCCTTGTGACTGATGAGGAATACAATAATTATATTACTCCCTAAACCACAGCTGTGCTCCTTCAGAAGAGTATGCTGCTGCCACTGGAATTTTAATCTGACCTCTCTTCTGTTATTTCCAACCTCTCTTTCTAGCAACAAATGGTTGGGATTTTTTTGTTGTTTTGTTGTGTTTTTTTAAAAAATTATTTTTATGGTGGATTCAGTGGCAATGTATAAGTGATTGACAATGCTTTTACTGGTAATGTGTATGGTTTCAGAATTGTCATACGGCAGCACTACTTTAATAAGCGCCCATAATTAATTCTTACTGTTGTCAATCTCCATGTCTTTCAGTGCCAGCAGTGAGCAGATGACTGAAATTGTTCCCTAAGTGCCTACTGAAATCTTAGGTGACTGCAAGGCTGTGGTGCCTCCAGCCAGTGCTAGCTAGCTGGAGGTGATACCCCATTTCTTCTGTGAAGATAAGTTGTTTGGTGCCCTGTGAAGTTAAAAGCAGAACTATAGTCATGGGATTTCAAGTTCCGCTGCTATAATTGCTGACTTTTTATTCTTTATTCCTTATTCCTTTTTAAAAACAGAAATGGTTATAAGAATATCTGAAATAAGATAGAAACCTCTCTGCAAAGTGATTCTTGAAGTATTAAGTCTGATTACAGTACTAGATAAATTCATACTGTTCATGAAAATGTAGAAGATCAAATGAGCCGTTTAAAAGGACCTGCAGGATGAATATAGGAAAATAACTTAGTCTTTAAAATTTGCTTGCAGATTTTCTATTTCTTTTGTGCTTACTCATATTTTGTTTGCATGGATTCTAACAGAGCAAGCAGATTGCTTTCTTTTGTTGTATATTTTGCTGGAAAGCACAATTAAGCAACTATTTGAAGCACTAGCTTCCTATTTGATCTGTAAATCAGATTGCACTAGCAAGCTGACATTTTAGATCCTATAGATGCTGTGCTTTGCCTTCCTTATTTTGTATAGAAAATTCATCATAATCAGGATTACTAGGTAGTGAATGGGAACTAGTCAAAACACTTACTCCATGTTTCATTGTTGCAGACTCTCTCTGGTGGTTTTGTCAGCTCTTTTGGTCTTTGAATTCCTTTTCAGATTGGATTATATTGTTTTACTGCAATATCAGTGGCCTCATGTGGATGGCCCTCTGACTGGATACTGTATTTTCTGAGCAAGATTTGTATCAGTAGCATCCAGTTGCAGCTTTTTGTTGTTAGACGAAAGGACTTTCAGTCTTGCATTCTCTCTCATTTTCATTCATGGCTGATTATTTTTTGGGGGGCCATGGAGTTTTGCCATGTTGGCCTATACCCTGGTACCAGTTTCCCAACATGGGGACCTGCATTTATGCTCCAATTATCAGGGCTTATTGAATGTCTTTGAATATGGTGTGGCTGGAGCTGAGCTGAAATGGGGTCAATCCCAGAAGCTTTTAGGTTTTGACAACTGTGGATTTTTACAAGATGTTCAGGAGGTGCATGCTTGTTTAGATTTGACCTCATCTTTTCTTGTGGGAGACTGAGATTTGTCAGTATTTCAATCTTAACACAGTGTTTCAAGCTTCTTTTTTTAGTTCTTTAGGTTATTTGTTGGAGAGGGGGCATTTTATTATCATTACTATTTAAAAAATATATTTATTATGCATGTATAGTAAATCCAAATCTGTGCATGGGATACCCATCCACTTTTCATGTAGAGCAGATGCTACCCCTTTGGGTAGTTGTAGGCTACTGACATGGTCTTGCTCACCTTTGCCTCTGTAGACAGAGCTGTAAACTGAATCATTCACAGTCAGTGGGTTCATTGTGGGGTCTTGCTCAGTCTTTGTTTTGGTCACTGATGAATTATGAAAAAACCCAACCCTTTGACAGGGCAATTGTCTATAAAGAATTGCAATAGATTTATTTGTCTCTGAATGTGCCAAAATTTGCTCAACATGTTGTGTTGGAATTCATAATTTGATATTGATGGCC
This sequence comes from Astur gentilis, assembly GCF_929443795.1. Taxonomy (NCBI): domain Eukaryota; kingdom Metazoa; phylum Chordata; class Aves; order Accipitriformes; family Accipitridae; genus Astur; species Astur gentilis. The sequence goes on from NC_064919.1 coordinate 2,319,196, forward strand.
TGTAACATTTTTTGCTGTGACTGTAAGACTATACTCTCATTAGAGAACATAACTAATAGAAGGTTTGTACGGTAATGTAGCTTATTAAAATTTTATTTTTGTCCAGGAGCAGAAACTGGTCTTAATTACATATGTTCAGGTGACTGCTGAAACACTTAAAAATATCAGATGTTAAAGAAAAATCTGTATGAAAAATAATGTTGATAAAGGCAAAATGTTGACTCACTGTTCTCTTAGCATGTATTATTCAAATAAGAATGAAAGAAACTTAGTGGCTTGGTGTTATAAATCTGGTATATTTAAATACAATATATGATTGCAGACTGAACAGAAGTCCATAACTGATGCTTCTGTTGGCATATATCTAGTATTATTGTTGAAGCATATCAGTAGAGGGATCACTAATGCTTATGCCAGGCACATCTATTGAAAATGCTTTTGAAATGTGTAATTTTAAAATGCAAGATGCAGTCATCTCCTTGTACATCTGAGATGTCAGGATATATTTTGCAGTGCCTCCTTGCTGCACTTGAGCATGTGTGTGCAAATGGCACACTGAAGCTGCTCTGAACCAACTTGGTGAAATGGTGTGAGCAGAAGGAACACAGTGGTTAGGCAGGGGAGAGGAGGTGCACGGGAGAGCTCTGTTACCTTGCTTTGGATGTTAGTGAGCTTGTGCTGAGGGCAGGATTGGGAGATTTGAGGCATAAACTTAGTCTTTTCCTTTCATTCCAGTGACAGCATTACAGGGAGCTGATCTAATACTGCTCAATTATATCTAAAAATTTTTGCTGCACAGTATCATTAAAACTCATGTTAAAAATAGTCATGCACAAAAAATAGTCATTTTCTAGCATCACTGAACAGAAATATTTCTACGGAGGTTTTCCAGGGCATTCCATCCTGTGCTTTCCAACACTTTATGATCTAGAAGTAAATACGTTTGCTGTTAATAAAGTTGGCAGGCGACACATTGCAGAGACGCACAGATGACAGCTTGAATGACTTTATAAACTAGCCTCATTTAAACAAAGAACAGTTTTTAAATACATTCAAAATTAATGTTTGCCTATACACGGAGCGATGGGAAATGCACATCTCATCTCTGTAAGAGGGGAATAGTATTCTGGAAAGGAGAAATTATAAAAAGGATCTAGGAGAAATAGTTCACAAGCAATTCAGCAAGAGAACCTAGTGTAACATTGCAGCAATATGTTCTATAGTGACCTTGAGATTTATAAAACTGAAAATCCTAACTGCAAGGAGAGTTGGTTTCACCTGTGAAAGTGAAAGGAGTGGCTGAGAAGCACATTAGAATATTGCACACCGTGCCTGCATTTTTAGAAGGATGTTGAAAAATAGAGTCTTGGGTTGTCATAAATACAATTTGCAGGCTGAAGAAAATGCCTAACAGAGAAAACCTTAGAGTTTAATATGCTCAGCTTACCTAAAAGAAGGTGGAGAATGATTGTAATCCAGGAGTACCTCAGTGGAGCAAAAAGGGTCTCTTCGGCACATTTTTCTCTGCAAGATTGCTAGTGGTGAGAGTAGGGAAAAAGTAGACTGTATCTTGCTTGCTTCTGCAACATTACATAAATGTAGGCACATCAATCAAGTGCCTTTGGTTCTTGTTATGTAAAAAGGCATATCTAACTTATTTTTATTAGGATGATTAGCTTTGAGAGCAACCTATCAAGATGTATAGCAGACTTGCTATCTCTTTGCACCTCGGGAGGATCTGTTCTGTCCAAGCAATGTGATGGACACAGTGGCAGGCCAGTATATTTCACCGTGCTGCAGAGCAGTCAACGTGTGTGATTTTGTAGTCCTACTAAGTCTTAAATTCTGAAATTGGTGGGTCAGTGGAAACTTGCACAGGTTTTTCTGATCTTTTTTCTCTTCCAAATGTTGTGCCATGGAACTCACTGAATCAGACCATGCTTGCTTGCTCTTTTTCATGATGTGTATATTATATTGTATGTTAAACCTCGTCAAGTCTAAAGGGCATTCTACAGAAGGCATAGGATATCCCTAAATAGGTTTGAGCATTCTTTTAAAAAAGCTGCATTATTTACATGTTGTATTTTCCCTGACATGTCTAAAAAAAAGTATATGAAGCAGGAATATACTTGCATTGCTCTTTGCACTGATATCAATATGGCATGTTTGACAGATCTGTACCTTACTTAAATGAGCACATAGCATTTAATAGTGCAATTTATATACCGAAGTCAGAAGAACTTTAAAGCACAAGAACTCTTTCTGCAGTGTAAACAGAACAGCTGTTTACAGCAAAAGTAATTCATTGTGTATTCATGTGTTTAAGAGCTTGGATTATGAATACATTCCCTTTTTTTATTCTCTTGTGTCCCAAGCTATGAGCTGCTGACTGTCTAGTCAGAGAGGTGCTGAGCTGCCACAGGGACTGTGACACTAGTGGGGTGTTGCAGGTTTCTGCCTGCATTCAAAACCTCTCAGAGCCGGACTCTAAAAGGATGGATTTCCCACATAGGTGAATGAGTTTGTTTACAATTTGTTTTCATAAACACCTATTAGAAAGGCATGCTGAACTGAGGGAAAAACATGCCTTCAGTGAGGACTTAATTACAAATGAAACTGGGGTTAAAACATTATCTTTGCAGAACAAAGGAATGAGGGGAAGATAGTAATTTGAAACTGCATATGCAATGCTGAAGAGAAGCTATTACACTTTATAGAAAATCTAACTAATTGACATACTGTGCACCTGTGATTAGTAGAGGAAGTAGGGCAGAAATCCTGAAATGCAGGACTGGAGGTACCTCCTGGGTACAGTCCTTCGAATATGGTTTAGAACTATGTCATCTATCACATTTGAGAACTGAGAGACTACCTGGGAAACAAGGTATGCTTTCTCTCTCCTGTTTCTACTCTTGTCCTAAAACCATACTCCTTGGGTAATGGGACACTTCAGTTTTCCAGCCCAGGTTTGTGCATGATCATTGGCAATGTTATACCTTACTTAAATAGCGAGCCCTTGCCTACGTGATCTGTATACAGATGACCAGGTATATGGCTGAGTTTTGATTATTATTTTTTTTTTTTTTTAAACCTCACCCTCTCTCCCCCGATAAAGAAATGTTTCGGTATTGGATAGTTTATCCCTTCTATGTGCCCCCACGCATGAAGACAAACTAAAGGACTTTGGATTTGTTCAGCTTCCCTCAGGAGTGGCTTCATTCACCAGGAGATCAATTTGTAGGGACTGTAGCAGGAACCAGTTTGGAACTTGTACCTGGATTGGCCATTGCTGGATCTCCTCCAGTGTCTGCCATCTATAAACATTGATCCACTTGTTTCATACAGTTGCTTTGATATCCTGAATACTGGAGAATCTCACTGGCATTGTCATGATTGCTTCTGCCCGGGTAAGGCAGTCTGAACAGTTTTCCATTGATTTGTTGCATAGAGGTTTTTGCAGTATCTCGACACAAAAAGCTGTCTGTCCTACATTTTCCTTCTGTTTGGTAAGAAAAGAGAACAATAGTACAGGATGTTTCAACTCTCAGTTTACACCATCGCAGTTTCATATACACTTGAAAACTATAATTGCCTAAAATTTTTTTGAAGCACTCTAATTCCAAAACTGATCTGTTGTTTTCTTTTGTGTCCTTCCTGCTGCAGTGTAAGAAAATCTTACAGCCTTTTCATTGTTTGGCCCATCACAGACACTGTGGATTAAATTATATCACCAATTTTGAGCATGAGAGATGCATCTGTTATCTAAATGCCCAATTATAGTTCTCTGTGTAGTCTACCTTTGTGTTATGGTAAGGTTTTTTTGCATTTACTGGGCAGTAGCTATTTTGGTATGTTATTACAATTAAATTTACACCTCTGGAGCAAATGAATTCAAAATAGCAAACCCAACCCTTTCCCTGTCCAGAGCTGCTGACTAAACAGCTAACTGTTTTAAAATCACTTTTAGTATGTGTGTCAAGCTCACATTAAATCATCTTTAAAATGTGTATATGTGTAATGCACTTTGAAATTGTCTATTCATAAACAAATGCATCATGTGTATATTCAAAATGAGTGAGTGGTTCATAAAAATTTTAGCAGAGAGGTAATGCACTCCTGTACATTTAAAATCATATTTAAAAATTCACATTCTCTTAGGAATTAGGTTAACTGAATATTTGATAAGGACTCCACAAACTCATATGGCAGACTCTTGCTCCTCTCCAGCTCCTTTCACAGGCAATGCAGACTGGAAGTCTAGCTTCTAAGAGCAAGTGCATTAATTTTTAATACATTACAGTTTTATATACATGAAAGTAGAGACTTGGAAGGGTTCGTAGATGAAGACTCTGAAATGCCTGGTATAATTCAATGCTTGAGAAAGAAAAAATCCTGAAAGAGATTAGACTTGGGGCAGTTTTTCTCCTTCTGTATAGAAATGAGTATAAGTAAGCTTGAATGGTTTCAAAGTTCAGCTCTGACACATCTCACTTACTGTATCTTGGCATTTTGCCTTTAATCAATTTTGTTCTTACTCTGCTTGGGAATAATCAGTTGCCAGGTTTAATGTTTTGTTATTTTTTCATCTTTCATATGAAAAGTTCTTAGGTATCCTTGTGGATTTCTGCATTCCTGGAAATGTTTTAAAAATTAACAGATCTACTATATGCTTCCTGCCCTTTTGTTACATCACAGATGCTATGTATGCACTTCATCAATAGAAAGGTATGAATGTAAAAGTAAATGCAAATGTTTTGGACAGCACATTGAAGAATTTGTCTGTGGTATGTCCATCATGATACAAGTGTGATAATGTATTTGGCTGTCCTGCCTTTTTAGTCTTTTCTAGACATTATATTTTGGCTTGCTTAGGTGTGAGTATCACTTGTGTTTTAATATCAGTGATTGCAAGCTAGCTAACAAGTTATGTAGTATCCTCCCAAGAAGAGTCTGCCTGCCCAGGGTAATAGTCCAGTGCTTGAGTCTTTCCCAGGTACTTGGAATGCAGAGGAGCTGCAGATGAGTGTTGGTAACAGTGCTCTGATGCGCTGTGGGATGGAGCTTGGATGTGATAAGATAATGAAAGACCTTAATCAGGACAGGACATTGGTTCCCAGAGATCTTGAATCATTATTGTGGTCAACCGTCAAAACACCTTATCAGAAAACTTACATTTGAGAATGCTGGAAAACTAATGATTCCTTGGGCCAGTTGCCTGGTGAATCATTGGGAATATAGTATGAATGTAGGTCTATTAATATGGTGGTCAAAAATGTGTACAATTTCTATTAGAATATTATGCATTAGCATTCAAGTGTTCTCAGCAGATTAAAAGAAGGAGCTGTACTTGAACTCTACCAAAGAATAGTGTTGACTCTATCATCTACTGATCCCACTCTTACAAATGTGTGCAGAGTGGAACTTAAAGCTTGACCACAGTAAAAAACACAGGCCTGTGTTTCTGCAGGCCTCGTACCTCTATACACACTTGTGTTTTGTCTGTATGTCTTGCATGTAGTCACTTCTAGTACTTTTTGATTGAAGTGATCTGTTGCCAGTTGCTAGCTCTGTCCTTCTTGCATAGCTGACACAAGCTGCTTTAGATCTTGAGTCTGTTTTGGATCTAATGGTTAATGGGTCCAAATGCAAATACCTCTCAACTATCTCCCTTGGTTCTCACATGTCTTGGCTCTCTAGTGTATTCTCCTGGCTTGATTAGAAACTTTCCATGACAGCTAATCTGCATCTGTCCTTAAAATGGGGGAATCAGTGGTTGATTCTTGTATTGCTTCATGAATTTCCAACAAACTCAGATAATTATATAAATATTAGAGTACATAATTACAACAAAAGTCTTGTCAGCTGGCTGAGGCATGCAGGAGTAAGTTCCTAAAGCTGTTAGTACTCCTACAGAGTATGATTTTTTTAAATTTGAGACTTATGTTCAGAATTTCCTAGTGCTATTTTAGGCTTATTTTCTGGTCAGAAGTTTACAGAAAATAAAGTTAATACACCATTTAACAGGTGCAGAGAGCAGGGGATACTAAAGAGTAACCTTTTTAAGTTCTGAAGTGTAGAAATCAATGTGACTATAGGGGTTGTTTCAACCAGCACCAAAAATCTCTTTCAAAGGTGCTTTCTACTGGGCAACAAAGTTGTGTTGCAGGAGATTACACTTTCCCAAACTCCACTTGGGGTTAAGACTGTAATTAGCTGAGAGGCAGGAGAGCAGCAATTACTGACAGCAGTCCTCCATAAAAGTCCTGGGAATAGGAAAACCAGCAGGGCACATTATGAATGTTAAAAATATACACGGGCTTCTAGGGACCTCTAAAATAAGATGTTTCAGGGTTTAATGTGTTAGTTTTAGGATTACTAGAAATTCAAAGCTATGAGATGGGTTAATTCCTCAGTGTATCTGTTGTGTGCCTTCATCACCAAGGGAGACAGTCAAGAATGTGTTTTTGAGCTCTGGTTTTACTTCGTTAGGCAAAACTTCACACTAATTTCTCATGTTATGTTATTTTCTTGCAGTGTATGAATTTTACACCTCTGTATTATTGCTCTCAAATGTTTTATTGTAAAAGATTCTAAACATTTGTGGGAGCATGTTCTTAGTTACGCTTATTACAAAATAAATGCATTTTTTTAAAAGGTAACTTGAGACTTTTAGCTGCCATTGTTCCTTTTTATTTAGTATTACTTAGTGTTATCTCAAAAGTGATGTAAAGTTACAACAGAGCAAAGTGATCATTAATTTACTGTACCTTTTGCTATGTTAAATATTTGAAATAAGCTAGTTAGCACCAAAGTTCTTCTAACAGTTTTGGTTCTTAAAGGAAACAGCTTCTGTTTCCATTTCTGTCAGTTGCTGTTTGCTGTAATTGAGGAAAAATTTCCAGCATCTGAGACTTCTCTTCTCAATCATGAGTTTAAAATGAGAATGCTGTACTTTCATCATCAGTTGTTGGTTACCTGTTACCTAGAAAAGCAGAGTTTTCTCAAATGAAGAGGCTAATGAGGGAAAGAACAAGAAAGAAGAAAATGCTGTACAGTTGACTGATTTGTTTCTGCAAATTCAAGTTGGGCAGGAGTGTTCGTCTGCTTGATGGTAGGAAGGCTCTACGGAGGGATCTGGACAGGCTGGATCGATGGGCCAAGGCCAACTGTATGAGGTTCAACAAGGCCAGGTGCCGGGTCCTGCACTTGGGTCACAACAACCCCATGCAGTGCTACGGGCTTGGGGAAGAGCGGCTGGAAAGCTGGCCGGCAGAAAAGGACCTGGGGGTGCCGGTCAACAGTTGGCTGAACATGAGCCAGCAGTGTGCCCAGGTGGCCAAGAAGGCCAACGGCATCCTGGCCTGTATCAGAAATAGTGTGGCCAGCAGGAGCAGGGAGGTGATGGTCCCCCTGTACTGGGCACTGGTGAGGCCGCACCTCGAGTCCTGTGTTCAGTTTTGGGCCCCTCACCACAGGAAAGACCTTGAGGTGCTGGAGCGTGTCCAGAGAAGGGCAACCGAGCTGGTGAGGGGTCTGGAGCACAAGTCCTATGAGGAGCGGCTGAGGGAGCTGGGGTTGTTGGAGAAAAGGAGGCTGAGGGGAGACCTGATCGCTCTCTACCACTACCTGAAAGGAGGTTGTAGCGAGGTGGGGGTCAGTCTCTTCTCCCAAGAAACAAGCGATAGGACAAGAGGAAATGGCCTCAAGTTGCAGCAGGGGAGGTTTGGACTGCAAATTGGGAAAATTTTTTTCACCAGAAGGGTTGTCAAGCACTGGAACAGGCTGCCCAGGGAAGTGGTGGAGTCACCATCCCTGGAGGTGTTTAAAAGACGGGTAGACGTGGCACTTAGGGACCTGGTTTAGCGGTGGACCTGGCAGTGCTGGGTCAACGGTTGGCCTCGATGTTCTTACAGGTCTTTTCCAACCTAAATGATCCTGTCATTCTATATTTGGTCTGCTTGGCCCAAACATGTAAATCTGATGTTTCTAATTAACTGGCTTATTAAATTGATGGTTTGAAGTTCCCTTTGAGATGGGAATTACAGGTTCAGGTTCTGCAGAGATAGAAATCATTTAAGTCAGAAACTCTGGCTACTGAGGCAAGTAACTTTATCTGAGAAGATGCTACAGGGAGAAAGGGAGGCCCCTTTCCCTCCAACTGCAGGGAGCCAGGTGCATGAACTTGAAGAGATTTCTGGAGCCTTGGATCCTGGATCATGACAGGTGCTTTCATGCACCACAGGATGAGGTGCTTAAACCCATAAGAAGGGGTAAGCAATTGTCCCCCATCACTAGCATTGACTATGAGACAGATTTCCACTTAGCTGTCAGTTTTTGTGAAATCTGAGTCAGAGGTGCTTATATTTCTCCTTATGTTGTGGGAAGTGAGACATTAACTAGTTCGGGGTTGTGCGTTCCACAGACCTCTAGAGAAAAGTAGACATTGCTGTAGTAAATCAAAATTAATTTTATTTTCTTTTTTTATGATTCCCTTCACACAGATTCATTCAAGTACTTCTTTCCAGTAGTCTTTCTTGCCTTTTTAATGAATGTGGCTTCTATTTATTTATGTTCATGTGCTGGCTTTTCTGCTTTGAAGCACAAAAAAGATTTGTAAGAGTTTCTTTGGGGGACAGAAAAGACGTACTGGAGGATATGTAGTTAGTGGATCTAAGGTCCTAAAATTAGCATAGGCTACTCACACTCAGTCTGCTTCCAGTTGGGCTTTGGGAATGAATAATTAGAGCGAGAGATGTCTGCGTGCCTCTTTGGAGCAGAGCCTTGCTGCAGTGTGAGCTGCGGGATGGAGGTGACTCCAGCTGTTGTTCCTGTGCACAGGAGGCTCCAGTCCAATCACTGTTCGTGGCCCTGGTGTGTCTAAATCTGGCTGTAATCATCTTAGCTGCAGAGTGATTCTGCATGCTTCTTGGCTTACTGCAGCCTTACCTCAAAATAATCTGCACATTTGAGCAGGGCTGACTGTTGTGTGCGTTGCTTGAAGCACAGCAGTTTGCATCCGGTGCTGAAGTCAGTTTAGATAGCATTGCTGGCCTCTATGCGGTGTTTCATAATTGAATATTTTAGCTTAAATATCAGTTCTAGTCATTTCATTGTTAGATAATGAACTAACTTCCAGAACAGGTGCACTAATGAAGAGGCTCTGTTTTAATTATGGTAATCTTGCTTTTAGTGTAATATGAAGCACTCATAAGATTTTTAGCTTTACCTTACTGTGTTCACAGAATACTAGCACTAGTCTTGCTAATGGGCATTACTGGCCCCCTAGGAGTTAAGACATTTTATAGATGAGCTGGAGTGTATGAATGTATCGAAAGTTTTTATTTTCAGGCACTGTAGTCTTTCATGAAGTGTAAACCCCATTGTTCAAAGGGAAATCAAGATGCAATGCATGTTGCTGCTTTTCTGAATTTTTGTGTATTAATGTAGGGGAAGTATTTGGAGAAGATTTGAAGGTGAATTAACGGGAAGTTCTTCTGTAGGCATTACAGGAACTTGTAACAGAACTTTCATTCTGTGCAGAGTGGCATTCAGCCGCAGCACTTGGAAGAAATTTTTTACTTTTACTAGATTATTGCTAACACTGTGTAGGGAGGGCATCCAGCATAATGCATCACTGATATTCAGTTGTCCCCAAACTACCGATGTGTGTGTGTTCCTGCCATCAGGAGCAGCAGTTGCAGGGTGTGTGCACTCAGCCGCAGAAGCACCATGTAGGTGAGGATCAAACTTTTTTTTTGGTGGGCTGATGAGGCAGCATTTTTGCCTGAAACTGATTAAAAAGCTCTTACAAGGAAGGCTAGCAGGGTGCGGTTAGAAATACAGAACCAGTTTCTGAGAACGAGTTCAGATTAAGGGAGGTCAAGAACCAGGTTAACACATAAATTTTAGGTTCAGCAAAGAATCTGCTTCGTGTGTTGAAAATTGCAATGCAGTTTCCTGCACTGCTTGGTTCTTTCACTGTATAATCAGAGTAAGGACTTAATAATTACTGAATGAAAGTCTTATTCTAGGTCTAGTCCAAGATACAGGTCAAAAGGAATTATGACAATCTCCTTTTCAGGTGCTGGTTGACATTTTACTTAACATAGAAGTTACAAAATTCATACATTCCAGAAAAGAAACTTTTGGAAGTTACTGAGAACTAATAAGGAGCTGAGGTTTGCTAAGAAAAAAGAAAGCTTGTTAAGAATATGAAAAGTATAACAATCTGTATTTCTGGAGAAGGTGGGGGTTTTTTGATGACTTTGGTGAATTAAAGTAAATTTTAACAAATAATTTAATTATTTTACTGTCTGAAATCTGGTAACTTTTGTGCTACCAAGTTTCATCATTCATCTTACCTTCAACTGAGATCAAATTGTTACCCAAAAAGCTCAGCTTCCATTAAAAAAAAAAAAAGAAAAAAAAAAAGAAAAAAAAAAAAGAAAAGAAAAAAAGAAAAGAAAAAAAAGAAAAAAGAAAAAAAAAAAGAAAAAAAAGAGAAAAAAAAAAAAAGAAAGAGCAAGTGGCCATACTGCTAAATGTCTGTAAATAAGACATACCTTATTTAAGGTTTGCTTCAGCCTACTTAATAGTTTTGTGGACGTATCTGTATTTTTGCAATTACCAGTTACTGTAGCTGTTTCTGGTACCAGTGTGCATATGTCATCAAGAGATTGTCATAGAATTTAGGAATTTCCTAAGTAGGAATGGGACCTGCCTTAAACATGACCATATGAACAAAGGTGGAAAAAGCACACTTGTCTACCTAAGATGAAACTTGGGTCCTAAGTACAGAGAAGACCCCAGAGCAGTTCAGGAAATGAAATTTCACTTTGTGAAAAAAGCCTGGCATAAGTTTGTTTACTTTGGATTTTTTTCTCGCTGCTAATATTTTGAAATATTTTGTTCTAGAAGCACTGAATTTTTTATGTTCTTGAATCCTTTTTTCCCAAAACAAAGTTTGCTTCAGCAGCACATCAGTAGCTGCCTTGGGGCCTACAGCAGCTCAGGAATCTGGGCACCAAGCTTTGCATCACTGGCTCAGGAGCCTGTCTGTCTTGCCTGGTTTGTTCTTCCTGCAAGTTGGAGCAGAGACTTTTCCAGGCATTTTACTGTTATACTCATTCATTTTTTTCCAAAGGAAATATGTTCTGCAAGCAAGTTTCTGCCCCTGCCTCGCCTCCCCTGACTTTTGTGGTCCTCCGTACTGTGTCCAAGAGCTACAACCAAGCTTTTGATTTCTGTAGGTTGTTTTGTATGCATCTGGATGGTTGGTTGATATTTTTTTCCCTGCTTTGTTTTGCTGGATTTTTTGAAAGGTCTCCATTTTTGTTGCATAGCTGCATGATGGATTACCCATCATTTTTCAGAATCTCCTGCCAGACTCTCAGCTCAGGTTTGACAGAACATGAACATGAAATGCACTGTTTTCTACCAGGAACAGGTTAGGACAAGAGAGCTTTTTAATGTTCCTACCCACTTTTGCAAGACCGGAAGACCCAATCTTTCATAAGCATTCCTCTAAAAACTATTAAATTATGGTCCTTGGTTGCTCTTATCATTTTATATGAGAGAGTAGAATTATAGGCTGAAGGAGGTTCTTGGTACATGGGATGAAAAATGGTGGAAACACAGAGGGCATGGATGGAGGAACAGGAAAAAAAAGTGTTAACTTTGTAGGAGAGCAGTTGACCTGTTTTGAGATCATTATGTGCTGGTAGTAAATCATTACTGACCTGTAGGGAAAGGAGGGACCATCCCAAACCTCCCTTTAAAACAAACAAAACGTCAAGCCTCTTCTGTTCTTGTTCATGTTTAATCAGCCACTGCAACCTGTAGATGGTGAGGAAAGACTGAATGTGGCTTTGGACTTTTTTCCCTAATGGTACCTATTACGTGAGTATTTAGTCCACTGGGTGAGCTACCATCTTCCACTCCAGCCCATACATAGAGACACCAGTGCACAGGAAAACGTCATTCCCAGGGAGACATTCACAACTTTTTTTATTCTGATCAGCCTTTGTGATATAGTTAAAACATAAAAAAATGATTCAAGATTCAGACCTGTTTACTTGGGAAGGAGAAAGTTAGCTAGCTTACTTAGAAAATGTGAAATGAAAGTCGTGGCAGCTGAGGCTTTTGCATGGCAATGATTGCCATTGATGAGTGATGTGTTTTGAAAGCAGTCACACTTACAACTTCTATAAGAGTTTCCCTGCTATATAACCCTTTTGTTCTTTTCTCCCTACAGGAATGGGGCAGTTGTTTCAGAAGTCAATAAACTGCTTCAATAATTGCAGTTTACCAGAATCCATGTGCTCAAAACCCCAAGATGTGGCAGGTGTTCAACATAAGTAGAGTATCTGAGCACCCTACACAGATTTTCTTCAGCAAATAGTATTCTCTGTTATATACTCTTTATTTATTTACTTATTTATCTATCAATTACTTTCTGGAAAAGTATTCTCTTCAGACATTCATCTGTTGTTGTTGGTTGACAGTCTTTTCTACCTTGTAGCCCTTTCAGCATCTTGCTATTGAGGAGAGCGCATGGCAGAAGGCTTCTGATTCTTTCTGGCCACACACATAAATTAAGCGTGATTTATGTCAGCAATGACCTCATTTGTGGAAAGCAAAGTAATAGAGTACTGTGCTTATATGTGACTTTTGATAGCACAGGTTTTGCAGCATTTTCTAAGAGCTGTCAAACATTACTGTATAATGAGACTCTGCAGCGTTATTGGCTTTCTTGCTGTCTCACCATTAGTCTTATTTAATTAATTATTTTGTGTGGTAATTGAAATGCAATACACTATAAGCATCAAGTTTTATTTGTAAAGATGAAAACCTACTTGTTGAAAATGAAACATTTATGACCGCATATTAGGTTAGAAGTATCAATTTTAATAAGTCAATCAGTTTTTTATTTTTTAGCTACATTTTATATATGCTTCTAATAAAATACTTATATATCAGAAATATTTTGTTAGTTGGTAATTGTTCGTGAAGATGACAATGTGATAAAATATGGCATGTTATGCAACTGTGCAGTTAGTTTTTATAATATTTAAAAACCTAAAGCATATTAATAATTTCAGTCAAGCATTCAAAAATGAGTTATACTATCTTTAGATACAAGATCATGTGCTTTTTATTTTTTGCTTCTTGTGGTATCATGCCACACTTACTGAAGACGCACTAAGTAGTTTGAAACAAGCTGGGGGTGCTATGATTGATGCGTTTCTGTAAATCCTTTCCTTCATCTGTTGAAAAAAATGGAGTCAAGGAAGCAAATGAGAAAAGGAGATCAGGAAGAGAGCGGTGGACAAGGTTGAAGGAGTTAAATGCTGACATGGAGAATATATTACTTACTTTTCTTTGTTGTAGAGTTCCTAGAAGGTATTTTGCTTTTTTTCCATGTGCTGAACTTGGAGTGCCTGGACTCTGATTTGCACCAGTGCCACAGGGTTCATTGTTCAAGAAGAATTCCATCCATAAAGCATGGATACCTTAATTTATCACAGGATTTCTTCGACAATAAAAAAATGTGTCTTCAACAATAAAAACATAGTTACTGATTGCCTATTGCATTAATACCTATCAGGAGGTAAATTTGAAAGAATAAATTTGAATGAGCATTGTATGTTAGCCCTTCCTTGTGTTTGAGAGATTAACTTTAAGATACCATACAAGTATTTGTAGGTACCCCATAATTTTGACAGGAGTATCTAGCGGAACACAGTTACCTGCTAGTTGTTTTTTCTAGCATAATACCTTCAGCTAACTTTCCTGCTGGATTTTTTCTAATATGTCATTATTATACCATGAATAATATATATTTTTAATGCTCTTGGCTATGCTAAACTAATAAGTTTTATTGCCCATACAATTAAATGTCATTCTTTTACTAGTACACCCAATGTCATGAATTAAAAAAGTTCTTACTACCAATTCAAAGGCTTATTTCTTTAAAATAGGAGACCATGCTTTGATTGCAAATTGAGGAAAATATTTGCATTTCGGTTGTGTTGCATTTTATCTGGTAAAGCACCAAGCTGTTAGAATATGCTTTGCCATAAGTAAAGAATGTCGTAAGTAAATGAAGAGGTACAGAAAACTCATAAAGGCAGTTGTAGAAATCTGTTTGGTTTAGATAATCATGTTCCAGTACCATTATATAGATCCATGGTAGTAATTTATGGTAGGATTCCAGGAGATTTGGACCTGGTAGTCTATTTTATCAAAAGGGCCCAGTAGTCTCCAAAGTTGGTTGACTACTGAATGCTGTCCTGCTAACCCCTTTATTTCTGTTTTCCCAGGCAAAATAGCAAATGTCCAGTTATAACTCTGAATTATTGTAATTGATGAAGTCTTTCCTGCTTTATTATCCTGTTCTGTAACATTAAACTTCTAGGTTCCTTAGAAGTAGACTTTTTTTTCACTATTTCTTGAGTTCTGCATAATTTAGATTTTGAGTATAGAATTACAGTTTAAATTAATAGTTTAGCTGTTCAGTGAATTTGAAGTATTATGGTCATAAGTCTAACACCTTACTTATAGGTTGCTTCTTGTAGCACAAATATATTTAGTTGTTACACCCATCTCCTAGTCAAACCTGTAGCAGTTCAGACAGTGCATTGTATGGTTGTCTTCCCTAATTCCTGGGATTTTGTTTTTTCAGTTTTCCAAAAGATTTCAGTTGTCTCCAAAACTGCTTAGAAGGAGGACTGTGTTGCAGTTTTGCTAGTGTTTCTATTTTCTCATGTGTTAGAGTACAATGCTGTATCTTCTAGTGCCAAGAAGAGTGGTTCTTCAAGTAAAATTATTCATTTGCCTAGGGTGATGTTTGCAGTATCAAATGATGGTGTATCTCTGTCCTTTTATGTTAAATGGGAAAATTACCAAATGTAGACAAAATGTTCACTATAAAAAAGGTGGAGCAGAGGGGATTGAATCTGTTGCTATTTTCTATGTCTAAGATTAAGGAGAATATTCAAGTGAATAAAGCTTATTTGGAATGTAAATGTGGGCCCTAAATTGGTCTGGATGGTAACTGAACATATTAGACTATAAACAAGAAAGTTGTATAGGACATAAACTGGTCTCAGTGTTTAGTCACTGACAAATTTGGTGCTTAAACAGCTGCAGACGAATTACTTGGTTGTACATGGAAGCATATGGAGCCTCTGAAACTTGAATACAAAATTAGCACTTTTAAGATCTAGCATGTTTTCAAAAAGACATGAAAGAATTCAACATGAAAACCAGCAACCTGTTACTGAGCGATTGAATAAAAGGCCTAATATTTTGCTAGAAATTTTAAGGGGGTGGAGCGGGGGAAACAGAGATTCATTTATTTTGGCAAAAATACTCACCACATATGAAAACTATGAAGTGAGATGGAGGTACACGTGCGGTATGTATTTTGGGGGGGTTCTGGCAGTGCTGAAAACTTGATCAATCTTTCGATCGTGTTCAGGGCCACCCACTTCCCTGGTGATGAGGCTCAGCCTGCGGACTCTGTGCTGCCTTGCCATAACACACTGTTGATACAACACGCAACCTTGGAGGGCTGCTCTCTTGCTTTTTTAACGGAGTAACTTCAGAGTCTTGGGTGACTGCCCCTCTTCCCTGGAGGGTGGTTCAGAGGTCAGCCGTGTCGCCTTTTCTCTCCTCTGTCTGTACAGAGAAGCAGGGAATGCTTCTGATGTGGCTGAGGGATGGACGGCGCTTTCGGAGGCAGAGATCCAGTGGGTCCGACCGAGCCTTTGTTGAACTGTATTAATCTGCAATGGCCATGTCTATTATGATTCATTTTCTCCTAAAAATGTAATCATTCACATCAGTTAGAAAATGGAGATGAATTGAATTTAGAGTAGAATGAAGTAGAAATAAGTCGAACAAGTGAGGTGCACAAGTCAGATGTGCTTATCATGAAGTACACAACTGGAGAGAGCATTGTTATGTGGGGTTTATTCATAGCTACCTGGCAAATAATATGTGATGTTAATCCCTTTTCTAGAACAGAGCATCCGTCCAGGATGGAGGGTACTCTGGTTTTAAAAGGATTAAACTGTTAAATAGTGAGAACAGAGTGATGAGAAAGCATCTGTCTGTAGTTGACCTGAGAACTGTTCCTCTCTTTCGCTAAAACTTTGTGCTGCCTGAGGCCAGTTACCCTTCCTCTTCCTGCCGGTTGCAGCTCTTCCATCATTCTCCAGATCACGCTGAGGGACAGAACAATATTAATACACATACTTCTGCAAAAGTGATTTTCTGCTATGCTTATACTGTTGCTTTTAGATACTGTATAATTTAGGGAATATTATATTTCTCTGCCGAATTATGGAAGAAGTGCTGCAGAGCAGCACTGCAAAGCAGCAGTGCACATGATGCTTCATGGATTTGGCTACTCTGCTCATGGAGACCAGTCTCCCGTCTCATTTCTTTTATGCCCTCTAAATGGTTAAAAAAGTTTATAGCTATTTACATGTTTTTCACAGGAATCTATTCTGGAGAAACTGTCTAAAAAAGCCATACTCAAAGATACATTGTGAACTATTTCTTAAATACTTTTAATTGCCAAGATAGGTTTATTAGAAAATATTCTAGATTACATTTCCTGACAGGGAACCCTTCTTCTTTTTTTAAAGTAAAGTCTTATTCATATTTAAATTCCTCACCTTTCTATTTATATTTACTATAAATTTTACTACAAATTTGATTTTACTACAGATTACTAAAAATAGTCATCATGACTTGTCCATGAATTTTCTGAAAAATTCAGAATGCAAGTACACTCCCAAGCCAGGTATTTTTGGTGTAGGGGTTGAAGGCTGGTCATGAAGCATGCTTCTTCACCAGGTGTACTGTCCTGCTACGTCTCTCTCTCTTTTTCCTCATTCCTGCCAGTTTCAGAACAGGGAAGAGCAAACTGAGTTCATGTTACCCCTACTGCAGGATATACATGAAGTACATGGTTGAGGTGAGGATTCCTGCCACAATACCTCTCCTTACATCATCTTCCATAATGTTCTAAACCACTCAGAATCACTCTTTCAGAGAATATTTGAATTTTACTGTATTGCGCAGAGGATCTGCTTGATTGCATACTCTCTGAATCCAAGGGTTAACCTATTTGCTAGATCAGCCTTCTTCACCCGTGAGAAATAAATGGAAAAAACACAGACCTCAATATGATGAGTTTGAGAATTTAGATAGTCTTGAGTTAGTTATCTGTCTTTATATTAGATGCATTTTTGTGCATGTTTTGTACTTCAGTGTTCAAGGTTAAGTGTCCTGTGTTAAAGCTAAGTTGACAGTAATGAATAATGCCAGGCAGAGCAACCATACTGAAAGCCGGTGGCTTTTCTGAGCTCTTTCACTTAGCATTAATAAAATAAATGGATCTAATGCAATAAAGGATATTTTTTTCATTTCCTTTTTTCTATTTTAACAACAAAGGTTATTAGACAAGTAATTGTATTGTATGGCTGCTGTTGAGGAAGACTCTATTAGATGTTCCTAGGGAAGAACGTCGTGAAGACATCTATGGAAATACAATGGAAAGGAAAGATTTGAAAATGAGAGCAGACTTTCCTGAGGTCAGTGAATATGCATGACTCCTTTTTATTTTCCTGTGTCTTTATGAGCCATTCTTGAAACTCTCAGCAAGGTTTCTAGTTTAATCAGAACCAGATGATATGAAGAGTACATAATTAAGATGGAGGGAATTGAGGGAGTTCATATGGAAACTGAGGTAAAGCGCAATTGCCTACTTTTATTTGAAGGGAAAGGAATCAGGTGATCAACTAATATTCCAGTTTCAATATTCTTATAGTTGAAATTGTATGTGTCTATTTTCTGGTGGAAAATGAAGCCAGAAAAATAAAGCAAGGAAGCTTTTGAACTGTCTTGGGGAGTAGGAAAGTGCAACAAGGTGACGAGGAGTTTGGATAATATGCCAGGAGATAATTGGTGAAAAGCTTGAGTAAGAAAGGAGTAAAAGTGATTGTGGCTTCCACTGGGGTTGATGTATTCTTTGACTCTTTGAGACTGAGACCTTGATAAATAAGCCATTTTTGGGGGCTTACTTTTCTTAGGAGCAGCTCAAAAATCTCTTCTCTCTGAGCGGTTCCTGAACTAGTAATAAGGAACCAAGGAACTGACAAGCTGATGCTTGCTTCTGGAGCATGGGAACGGATACAAATGTCTTCTAAATAAGCGCTTTTTTGTTTTGCTTTGTGCATATATTTGGGAGAAGTTGTTTTTTTGTTTGTTTGTTTAGTTTTCCTCAGTCAGTGATCTTCTGAAGAAAGCTTTAGTTGACATCTCAGTTGGATAAATAGTCCTGAATGTTTCTCATGTGTAGTGGTTCATTGATTTTTGAGTGTTTTACATCACATCACTGGAAGAATGAATAGTATGTTCAAACACAGCAAATGATGTCTTTGAGTTAATAGGAGAGAGCTGATGATTAGAAGGCTGACTTTTCTGAACAAATATGTCTTCTTAAGGCATGTGAGATTACTTATTTACAGAATATTGAAGATGCATGTAATTTATCAGTTATGATTATTTCACAAATATAATAGTGCTCGGGGGGGTGGTTCCCAGTGCACAGTATTGCACTTGCTGGTTTTAATGTTCTCTTTCTAGGTGATGAATCTGTGTTGAGTTTGTATAAAAGTTAAACATACTAAGGTTTGGAGAGAGTGAGAGGATGAGGGAGAATGGAATTAGGTTCCCTTACACATCACTTTCTGTTTGAAAGGTAACTTACATTTCCTGAAGTCAGCCTCCTACAAAAAAAAGGGGGGAAGATAAAGGAACCATCAAAAATACATAAGATGAAAGGTGAAAGGTGTAGCTGGATCCATAAAGGTCATGCAGGACCTTCCAATGTGATCTTTCTGACCAGACAGGGGGCTCAAAAATCAGTTCAAGCCAAAATAAATTTTGAAGGTTTCTCCTAAGAAGAACAGCACACAAAATCCATTACCATGGCCTCATCTCTGCTGGTGGGAGAGGGTAGAATTTTCTGTCTAGTTGAAACTCCAAAATACTCTGCTCTCTGTGTTTATCTGGAGATGTTCAGCTGAAAAAGGAGTTGAGTTTTGGGCTGGCAGTTACATTTCCAAATGCATCCATGTATCCAATTTTGCAGTCTTGCTTCCATTTTCTGCCTTCCTCTTTGCCTATAATGGAACAGCTTTCTTTTTGGCCTTAATCTTGCATGTCATTATACCTTGGTGGGTCATTGAAGCAAGCATTTTGTTCCCAAGGACTCTGTGTAGGTGTGCTGAAATTTCTGTTTGAATCAAAGCACTCCAGAGTTGTGACCATTGACATTTAAATATTTACAGAAGAAAAATTTTAAGTTTCATTTTAGTGTATAATCCTGAAGATACCAGTGCTAAAACAAAATACATGAGTTTGGTGAGTTATAAGCCAGATACTGAAAAAATTGAGTGTCCTTTTATTGCTGTGCTGTCAGCATTCTTTATATTCACTGGCTTGAACTTGTCTCTGTATGATTCAATTTTTATTCTAACTTGTCCTGTTATGCTGAGTACAAACTGTGCGAGGTTGTCAGTTTTATAAGTGAACCCCTAATGAATATAAAACTGTACCTACTCTACCGTGTGAATTTGATGGATTAGCAGTATAATTTACAAGGTAAGCTTATTTCTGAAGAAATGATACGTGTTTCTATACAGAATAAATGAGCTATGGAGACTTAATGTTTTCATTACAAGTGTAATTCAGTTTGTACTTTTGGAATAATCAGCAGTGAATATAATAGATTTTTCTGACAGTCTTGCTTAAATAATGCTTTCTGCCTTTTTTACTTAACTAATTCTCTTTTTACAGTCTAATAAAATCAGAATTCTTAATAGGAAAATAAACCAAGAAAACATCTTTTAAAAAAACTTCAAAAATTTTTCTTTTTTTTCAATTTTTATAACATGCCACTATGACCTTTTTGTGTTTAAGTGCTGATTTGGTAATTTTTGAAGTTGGCTTTAAAAGTATTGGCAATGAAGACAGGGAAGAAATAAATGTTATAGAAAGTTACTCAATGTCATTTTACATTACCACTTCAAATAAAGGCTAAAATCTAACTGCCCATTTTTGAAGTTTCTTTAGCCACCCATATCTTTCCTGCAGTGTTCTCTCAATTAAAGGTCGCACTAGAGTAAAATAATTAATTTAAGAACCATACACTTCAAAGGTTTCTTTCTTGTTTTAAATGGAGCTGTAATCTCAGCACAGTTTAACTGAGCTGTAAAGTTAGTCCACATAAAAATAAAATAATAATATCACATTCTGAAATTAGTGGTGACATTATTTTAATTTTTGAATTATGAATATGCTAGTTGTTGGTTCATGCTCTTGACTGATTCAAACTCCCACAGTGGTTTTTGATCTCACTGATTAATTTTTTGCAAATGAATTTATTGTGCCTACTTCAAATTTTAGGATCACTGTTATTCGTAGTTCCAAGATTAAGTGCTAGAGAACATACGTTGCCATTGTCCATAGCAGTGCATTTGGTTCAGTGATCTGATTCTTGGTTGGTTTTGTGTTTTTTTTAATTGAGCCTCCTGTACTTGAATTGAGGGCTATTGAATGTCATTCTCACATGAGGAATTTATATTTTTAGTGGCAGCTAATTAAGAGATGTGAAGAGCTGAGCCTTGATGCTTCAGTGAGTAATTACCTCCTCTTGATACTTACATTATTTTAAATTTGGCTTATAAGAGGAGTAATTTGTGGCTTTCAGCAGAAGTGTGGCCGTCCCTGGAGATGGGGGCTGCTCAGCCGTGAGGAGCTGAGTGCTGCTGCATTAGCTGCTGCTGGTGGTGACACTGTGGGCACCAAGGAACTCGTGCATGTATTTTTGGACTGGCTTTTGTCAGCAGCACAGCTGATCTCCAGCTCTTTCTTGGGGCTCGGGTCCCCGCTCCCCTCCCGCCCAGGGTCTCGACACCAATACGGCTGGCTTTTTGCCACCCAGGGATTACAGCTTGTGGGGGAATCCTCCCCTGGCAGGGCTGCTGGTTTTCCAGTTGCTTTGCACTGCTGGAGCATTGCAGAGCTAATAGGTCAGAGCTCGAGAACAAGGACGTAAGGATTAACTGGTGTCAGATGTTAAGATTTGACCAGAAAGTTACTGTGGGACTGTGACCTTATCCTTTGCTGTGTGCAGTCAGAGGCAGAGGTGAAGAAACTATTTCTGACATCTGCCATCCACATAGTTCCCCTTTTGGCCATTTATTTAAGCAGTGTGCATTGGTTGTCCTATTTGTAGTTTGGACAATTTCTGAGATAATTTGCAGTTTAGTGTAATTTTAATAATAATACATTTAAACATGTTTCTGTAGTTTAATAAGTATATACATAAAAGGGAGTAATTCAGAGAAATTCATTACTGTATAGATTTTGTGTAGCACTTGTTAATAGCTGTGGTATTAAAGGTACAATTAAGAAGCAAACAGCTCTTTAGGACTTAAACCACTACTGCTTTATTTCATTCAGTGCTTATTTGCCTGCATCGGTGTGTTCTGCTCTCTTCCTGCTATTTCATGGGTAATTCATGCACTTTCCTGTATCCAGGCACAGTTTCTTTTACAAAGTCTGCTTTTGTGGAATGCAGGTTTTAAATATCAAATATTTATTTTTCTGCTGTCTAGAATTAATCATAAAGATTATGAAATGCTGTGTGAAATTAATTTTGGGTAATAGAAACAATGCCGTGACTGGAAAAGAATAGATTGTTGAGGTAAAACTGTACTTGAGAGAATTTAGTAACATTGTAGGACTGAAAGTACTTGAGTTTCATTGAATGTAACTGTGAACAGCAATAATATGAACACTTTAAAGATGTTTGCTCCAAAACACTTCAATAAAGTGCTCAAGTGATTTGTACTGGAGGGTACCTCTCAGAGATTCTGTAGGCATCTGTGGCTCATAAGAACAGTATTGGAGCATTCGCAAACAATTTCTTCAGGAGGGGTTTGGAAACGTCCCGTGTCAGTGTTATTCATGCGCCTTTCAATACCTGGCTGCAAAATCGAAGTGGTGTGAAGTTCTTTCTCCTTTTGAGACAGAGGTGTGCCAGGCTGGAAGCGACGTGTCAGCTACTTACTGAGTTAAATGTGAATACTGCTACCATTTTTTAATGCATGGCGTGCTTTTGCTTTATATTTAGTAAGAGGCCTCAGGCACCAAAGTAGTGCTTGAGGTTTTTGGTGTGGCAAGGGAAATTCTCTCCTTTTCTCTCTCCAGAACAAAACTTGCTGTTTGGAGGGTGAAAGAGTGCATTAAATAGCTGATGTCACTTGACAGAGGCCTATGGCAAAGTGTGCAGCTGGTCATTTTGGCAGCAGTGATGAATAGGCTGTCACTGTAGTTTGAAAGTTGCGACAGACTTCAGTGAAATAGTTAGATGTTGACATTGGTGTTCCAGTGAAGCAGAATTAATGTCCTTGCAGGACTTCTGGCATGGCTTTTTGTGGCGTGGTCTTCTATTGACCTTTCTGGACTTGATGTGTAGGCAGTTTTCCTTGTAGAAAACCACAGTAACTGGAATTATGTGATATATTAGGTCATCTGGGTATATATTTTGACGTTATTTGTTAAACTGGCACTATACTTAAGTTGCAAATAATATTTGAGCACTCTAGGCATCTTGGCCAGTAGCTCAATGCTTAGCCTTTGCTGGAACATCTAAGATCAAGACCTTGACTCTGAAGTAGTCCTCAGATGAGTGGAGGAAGTACCGTGTAGGTACAATGTGTGGGTGAAGCAAAGCAGTAATTGTGAATTCTGATGATCTCTCCTCATGGTTTTTCATAGAGACTTAAAATAACTGCACTAAATGCAGTGTGGGTAGAAAGAGAAGCATAGTAATGATTTAATGGTTGCTTCATGAGAAGATTTTTCTCCTGTTTAGCAAGTTTGAAGAGAATTCTCTATAGTGGGTACTGACAGGGATGTATGAGTTAGCATTTGCTACCCAGTACAAGAAACCCCCATCATCTGTTGCACTGAGATTTTAATCATGATTTCTTATCATAGGTATATAGGATAATTATGGAGAAAATTAATAGAAATTATGGAAAACTATTGGAAACAGAGCCCCCTTTTTTTTTTTTTGTTCCCTGGAACATTCTGAATGTAAGACACTGCTTGGTCATTTATTACACTGTACACTCCTCTAAAATAATGGACTGATTTAAAGACAAATTCTGTTGTTTGGTGTCCCCCCCCCCGTATTTAAGATTGTGTGCAGACTCTTATATAGGAAAAAATACTATTTAAAGCAATTCTGAAAATCAGTATCATTCCCTTATAATATAATTGATTTCTTCTTTTCACCTGCTGGTTTGATTCAAGAATGCCCTGTAAAAGAATGATTTTTCTTCAGTTTCATTCTATAAACTTTTCTAAAACTCAAGGAAGGATTTCTGTCAATAGAAAGAAAGCAGGAAAAGAGCATGAAAGAATTGACCAGCAGTTTAGAAACAGTAAGACTGTTACTGGTTATCATCATTCTTCTTAGAGCTAGAAAATTGGGTAGAAGACTGTTGGCCAAGACCTGAGATACTTAACTGAGATACTTCTGCCTGAAGTTAGTGCAGTGAAGAGGCTCCAGAAGCTTACAGGGGCTTATGGGGTAATATTACAGAGCTGAGAGTGTAAGACAGAGATATAAGTGTTTTAACATGAATGACTAACGAGATGCAAGTGAATTAACATTGGCAGGGAAAAAAAGTTTACAAAGCACAGAAACAGTCTCCCCATTACCTTTGATTCTACTGTTTGGAGATAGCATTGGAACATGTTGGGATGTAGCTTCCTGAAAAATCTCGTTTTAGGCAAGATTTAATGGAAGAAATGAACAGATGCACTGCAGTGATAAAGCAGTTGATTTGTTGGGCACCAAGGTCAAGAACTGTATGATACCACTCAATGAGTATAGTATCAGGGAAGTTATGTATATATGTACATATGCACTTACAAATCATATCTGTAAGTTAAATTGACACATCAGTTTGTCTCAGAAGAGGTTTTTAAGACTACTATCATAAATTTTTGGTGTATAAATATATGGTTTTATTTGCATTTTCTTACTTGTTCTAATATAACGATCTTGTGCAATCTTGTGAAATCTTGATGTGCAATTACATACTTTTGGCATTCAGCTTTCTCACTCTTCATTTTAGCTGCATATAAAGAAAAGACCCCTGAATAACAGCTTACAAAGTTTAACAGCCATTGTGCATCTTTTTTATGTTCCAGACTTCAAAATATATTTGAGTATTGTTTGACTGACAAAACATTCTGGTGATTTAAAAGTTAAATGGCAATAGCATTTCAGTGATTCACTTTGCTTTTTGTAGTTACATTTTTACTTTCAGAATGAGATTTAGAGGCCTAGTAGAAGGAAGTCCTCCTCTGATACATCTAATTTCTTTCTTTTTCACTTCAGATGTCTGTTTTCAGAGAAATTATTCTGCGTTTCCTAATAGAACAGGACTAGACTTCTCAAAGGAGGGAATGGAAATAAGCATTAGGAATCCAAAAGCAAAAATCTGTACACTGTTTTCCAAACTCTGTAGCGCACTTTATCATAAGAAGGAAAAGTATGATAAAAGTTTAGATCATTGTAATATATGACATATTTTCTTGCCAGACGTCTGAGACTCTTGGATAGCGCTCCAAAATAGTTGTCTCAATGATAGCTTTGATAATGACTTTTATTCCCTAAGAGGAAGTCAGTGCAGTGTAATAAATTAAGATTTCACTAATGCATAATAGCGGTGAGGGATATTCACTTCTAATTGCTGAGATAACTATTGTTTCTTTGCAGAGCGAAATCCGTGCAGAATATTTCTAGTCTATGATCTCTCATTTCCTATGGGATTTAGTCAAGTAGACCCTTTCCTCCACACACAGGCTGTGGCATCTGCTTATGTGTAACTTGCTGCAGAGTTGGGCATTTCCTTAAAGTGGATAGCAAGTATCTGCAGTGTACTAAGATGATCCACGTAACTCCAGCATTTTATGAAACAAATGAATCTCTAGTCATGTGTTAGCTGCTTTCATCCATACAAAATGGAGTTGTGGAGTAATTCTTTATTTGTCTACTGTGTGTACTCTCTCCATCTGTGAGGCAAACTGTCGAATCCATGTTAAGCTTCTGTTACTGTAAATCTAATGGACAGTGATTAATTTTCCAAATTATCTTTTTCTCTGCTTAGAAATTTTACCATTTTTTTAATCAAAAGAAATAAGAATACACAGGTAGTATTGAGACAGATACTAATCTTTTAGGTCCAAAGCTTGTGTTGTTTAGAATGTATATAATAATAGGAAACTAGGAGAAATATATCAGCTTTGTTGGAAATGTGTCACAATACATATAAGTGTGTGTGTGCACATAAATATGTATTTGTCTGAAATGAGAAAGCTTAAGAAGGTATTACTGTTAAAACTGTACCGTATAAGTAATTCTTACAAATAAATACTTGGTGCTTTTTTTTTTCTGTGCATGATACTATTTCAGTTTTTACATTTGAGGATGAGTTCCAAATTCAGTCCTTGGCTGATAGACTAAGTAACAGAGACACTAACCTACTTTTTTTTGAGTCTGGATGCTGTGAGCGTAGTACTACATGGAACTAAAATGTTTCACTTGAAAATCTCCTATTATTGGTAGTTAATTATATTCCAGACAAAAGAACAGAGAACAAAAGCAATTTGTTGAGTAGCATTTGGGAAACCAGTATGTGTCTTGCCTGTTACCACTGTAATCTAAGAGTGCTGTTTCATGTAACAGACTCCTATGAATCTTCTGGATTTTGGCAGTACCTTTCTTGCCTTGCCTCTCCCATACTTTAAGTAGCCTTAATACAGACAACTCAGTTTGCTTCTGGGAGGCTTGTTCGCCTTTGAGAACTATTTTGGTCAGGGAGTGATGCAAACGTATTGGTTGATTGTCACTGGGAACAGATGCATCACTTAAACCGTGCTTCTGAAGAGTATTATATATACAGTCTTTCTCTGCTTAGTCACTTAGGATATAAAAATCTTACCACTTCAATGAAAAGTATAGCAGTTCGTGAACAAACTTTTGAAAGATGTATTAAAAGTTTTAATGTCTAGTGCAAAATCTCAGTTTGCCTGTATGAAAGAGCACTCATTTCTGGATGTTCGGATAAAAAAAAAAAAAAGCTAGTACAAAAGTTATAACCATTCTGCATTTATACTGTAATTTTAAAGGTTCTGTTAAGTGTGCTTATGCATTTTGCAAATATATAAAATACAGGAACTATTTTGCCAAACTGGGTAATAATGGATGTTATGGATTACGTTTTTCTTTTTTCCCTCTTTTTTTTCTCCTTTAACCCAGTTTTATGCTATAAAATGTAAGATTGATGTGTGACAAACTGAAACGCTAGAAGTGGAGTAGTAATTAGTGAAAAAAAAGATGAAGGTGTAACAGAAGCAAATTAAAAATCGAAAGAGCTGAGGCTGAGGAGTCGGGCATTAGGTAGAACATCTAAGTGACTTTGAAAGCTTTCCTTGGCAAAGGTTGGTGACTCTTAAAGTTAGTCACCGAGGAAGAAGTCAGGTATGATGGATTGTTGGTGTTAACAACTCATTTCACATCCTGAAAGAGAATATGGTTTTGTCGTTGGTAAATGACTAAAAGGTGTTTGCAGCATGAGGAGTTTTTTCTGATCTATATCCTTCCATTTGCTAGAAGACATGCAGTTGCTTGCAGTAGCAGGTTGTTGTTTTTGTTTTTGTTTTTTTTTTATCTCTCTACGGTGTCTTGGCTATCAGCCAACTGTCTGTTAGTTCCTGAAGTGCTAGAAAATGAAGCATTGTGTCAGACATTTTATAAAGGATCAATGCCAACCCTCTTATTTGTGTCCTGTGAAAACTTTGAAATGGAACACAATGGCTTTGGGCTTAGGGGTTTACAGAGATTATGTTCAGTCTGCGGTGAAGAGACT
Organism: Astur gentilis; assembly: GCF_929443795.1. Lineage (NCBI taxonomy): Eukaryota > Metazoa > Chordata > Aves > Accipitriformes > Accipitridae > Astur > Astur gentilis. The sequence goes on from NC_064919.1 coordinate 2,346,228, forward strand.
GACATTGGCCCTTTGCTGTTTGCTCCTTTTGGAAACTTGCTAGATACAGTTGATCAGTGCTTTCTTTCTGATGAGACCTTGGGAAAAGTTTAGAACTGTTAGCTCCTCCCACTCCCTTCTTGATTCCCTTGCCTTGGAGAAAGAGAAGCAGTATCTCCAGAAAGATTGTAATCAGACTTCCCTAATCTTTCTGAGACCACAAATGTGAGTCAGTAAGGTTTGGTCTTCATGGTATGGTTACAAAAATGCAGGCTAAAGCCAATGGTTTGCATTTGAATACAGCAACAACAGTTAGGAAGTAATTGGCACACAGTGGGTGATGATAAGCAGTAAGAAATGCAGGATGCGATGCACAAGGTACTTACTGAACATACCCAGACTGGAAGGATAGGCTTTATTCTTTGGGTTCAAATCGTTGATTGGATGGATGGGTGGAGGTCACTGTGTGCTCTTTGGTCATGGGCGTAGTGTATTAAGGTGCATTCTGCACGTATACTGTACTGAAACCTTTTTGCCATGTCTGGGGTGAAGTTCAGCTGTGTGGTTAGTCAAATCTGAGTGAGCTTGACCTTTGAGAGGAGATGAACAGACCTGAGAACGGCTAATTGTGCCTTACTCTACCCTGCAGTTCAGGTGGTGGCTATGGTCCCCAGCAGTGCCAGCCCTGAATCAGGAGGGCACGCAGCTCCTGGAAGGAGCAACCAACAAAACGTATCATGGCACTACCAAGTATAATAGTATTAACACTTAAAGGCATAGAGTCAGTGAGGCTTGAGAAAACAATGGGCAGGGAGAGGAAAAAAGTGTCTCTTTTTCTTCCTTTCTCCCCCCCTTTTTCCTTTTTATTCCCCCTTTTTCCTTCTTTTTCTTTTTTTTCCTTTTTTTTTTTTCTTTTTTTTTTTTCCTTTTTTTTTCCCTTACTGTTGTGGTGCTGCTCCTGATCAGGTTTGTCTGCAGGACTCCTGCCATAGCAGAGGCTGCAGCGCATTGCTGAAATCAATGCAATTCACTTGGTCTTTCTACTCCCTAACAAGGACAGGAAGCCCTAGAACAGAAAACTTCCCATTTCATTCACAACACTGCCATCACGACTACTGGCTATATTAGTACCTTGCAGCTTGCAGCTTATTATTTTATTCTGCACCTTAAGAACTGGATAATCCATTGCTATATTGGTGTGTTATAACTAATGGTGAAGATAGTGGCAAAACTCCTCCTGTAAGGTCAGACACTGCTGAATTAGATAAGGCTTTACTGGGAAACATTTTGATATGTTTATGTAACCAGTTCAGTTTCCCAGTAAAGCCTTACCTAATTCAGCAGTGTCTGACCTTACAGGAGGTCACATAAACATATCAAAAAGACTGTGCCAAGTAGTGTTTGAAAACTGTTGTTTGCTTTTGTACTGTTATAAACAAGTGCCCTGTCATAGGGGTTTCCCATTATGTTGCTTATGCACAAGTTCTGAACTACTTGGGCTTGGTTATTGCAGGGTCATCCTAGTCTCCCTTCTTACACTGTATGGGTTAAGATCGTGTTTGCCTTTTCTTTCTTTGGCTTTTTCAGTGATTTTATCTATGTTCTTAAATGTCTTAGAGAAAGTAATACATTATATTCAACATAGGTGAAACTCCTTTTTTGGGCAGGTGTTGGATGCAGAACTGTTTTTGGTGTGCAGAATGTGACCCAAATATGAAGCTGGGCTTCACTTGGAGAGAGTTTGTGTCTTGCAGACTGTGGAATCGTAACAAGTGTTTTTCCTACACAGGAAGCTCTCTGTTTCAGTCTTACTGCAGGTCTATGCCAAACTGTCCTGTGAAGTGTAGAAAAGCTGGACTATCAGGTTCTTATATTTATTTGGATCCATTGCTCAGCCTCTTAATCGCTTCATTTTACCCTAATAAAAGGTTGGAACTAGTCATTAAAATCGCTTATTGTTGTTGTTGTCATCAATCCATCAAGACACTGTCTTTTCTTTCGTGCCTATCACCACAACTTTGGAATAAACTCAGCTTTCCCATCCAAGAAAATACGTGGTGTTTCTTGGAATACAGACAAAATATCTCCTCTTGAGTGTTCTTTTCACTCTTACTAATAGCTCTATCCAGATGCCTAGTATTGTGTATTATTTAGGAAGCATTTAGACAGCTGTTGCTTCTGTTTTATGAAGTGCTGTTTATATTGTCTGCAAGGTATGTATATTGGTTTTGAATCCATTGCTCGTGGTTGAAAGCTATAAAGCAGACTGTAGACAACTCATTTTGGTGTTTGGAATTGATAGCTTTGTAAGGTATTTTTCTTAGGTAAGTTGTCCTTCTGACATGAGGCTTAAGTGACAAAATACCAAGGGATGTGACAGCTTGTGCACTGAGTGGGGAGTGTTCAAACTGTGCCTTTCAGTAGTGATTTACTGCTGTATACCTGCACTAGTATCGTGATTTTTTTTTTCCCAAACAAATTTGTACTGCAAGAAGAATGTGCAGAGATGGCAAATCTTTTAAGTCTATTTTGTATTTTTTTTAAATGGAATACTTTACAAGTACTGTTACTGCAGTTTTACCCAGATATATTCAATAGAGGCTCAAGACTATTAGTGTGCGTTTTTTTGTGTATCTCAGCAGTTACTGGTCCAATTAAGACAGGCAATTTTTGCATGACTGGCCAGTATAACCTCTAGTTAAAGAATTGAGTATGATCTGCCAGCATCCTATCTGTGGTTGCCTTGCATTGTTTCTCCATCACCTTGGGCTGCTGAAAATATTGTAAGTTTCACATTTGTATAATCATTGGAGAAGTACATTTCTGTTTTGTGTTCAGATATTTGGACTACCTCTTTACAGAAATGGGTTTTTGAGTGAATAAAAGAGGACAGGGGAAATTAATTTGATTTTTAAATGATAGAAAAATGCTAGGAAATCAAGTGTGTCTCTTTTATGCCCTAAGGAATAGAGAAATGGTAGTAGTGCTCTGAGTTTGGTCTAATTAATATTAGTGGAGCATTAATAATGGACTATTATTGTGAGTTATCATAGTTTGTACAAAATATTGGTAGTTGCAGTATGTGTTTACTGTAAGATTTATTTCCTGAAAAATCTAGTAAAAATTATCATTTAAGAAAGACACTCCTATTTTTATTGAACTCTCTTTTTTTTTAATGAAAGATACAGGGTACATTAGTGGATTTGGCTGAAGAGGTTGCCCTTCTTTGAAGTGTTTCTAGCACCCCATGGTTTCTTACACAGTTCTAGTTCTATTTTCTTCATTAAAAAAATTGCTATTCTCTCACATCTCTCAACAGTGTCAGATTTCATGTGGGGGCAAGTGATTTCTGTGAGAATGCCAAATGCAATTATGAAATACCTAATTCAGTTGCATTCTTGAATTACCTACCCTTGGTCACACCGCGTTATTCATAATTCTCACTCTTTCCCATTGTGCCGAGTTCAATGGAATCAGTCTTGTTCTGTACAGATCAGGCTTAAAGTCAGGGGGGAAAAAATAGCGTAAGAGGGAAAGCATGATTCTGTTATTCATTAACAGAGGGGCGTGCCTTCCAGAAGGTAATCTTGACTTCCAGTCTCCTCTCCCAGGATGGAAATCTAAAATAAGCTGGAGGAGACAGATAAAAACAGAGAGGAAGGGGCAGGTTGCAGGTGACTGTTTTGCTCCCCCTGCATAGATTCAGCGGAAGGGGTTGGGACTGGTGGTCCTCTTGGCTGGTCCTTGGGGTGGTATCTGTGGGTAGAGCTGTGGGACTGGAGTCCCTTATGAGGGCTCTGTGGGTGAGCCAGGGTCTCCCTCCTCTTGGGTGATGGTGTTACGAAGGGCAGTCCCTGCCATCGCAGCCACCTCCTGCGCTTCTCAAATAACTCTGTGAAAGCCAAAGGCTCGGATGAGTTCTGACAGTGCCATGTAAATTGGGTAGGGGAGTAGCTGGGTTTGGGTTGCAGAGGGAAGGACATAGGTGTCAAGTTTTCAGGGCAGGTGAGAAGGTCTGTGCTTGTATCTAGCTTCAGAAGATCAGCAGTAGGTAGCAAGTTGGGAGCAGGTACCCTCCAGGTTAGATGGCAGATGAGGAGGATTTGGAGGGGCCCCATGAGGTTGCAATGCACTTTAGTCTGTGAGGTCTGAATTCAGCCTGCATGCTGGAGAAAATTCCTACATGCTGTAGGAAACTTAAGTCTTATTTTGCTCTAGTACTAATAGCTGATCTTGGCAAGAATCCTGCTGTGTTTGGTTTGTTTCTTAAGCAAAATCTTACATTTGCAAGTGTAAACACAAGCTTGCCATGCGACCACAAAACAAACTGCCTATGCTGGCCCTTTGATATGTTCTATGCCATGTTTGCTAAATTAATTGGCTAATTAGAGCATGAGCACAGATGTAAGCTGGGCATGAGGTAGTCATGTTTTCTTTTTAAATAAAATCTAAGTTCTGTTCAAGAAAAGATGCAAATATATGCACTTAGATGCTCAAAAGACTTTTTGTAAATGATTACCAGTGTGATAAGCTTTGGATTTAGTTAAGCAAAAAGCCATCTCTAGGTTTCTTTCCAAGATTAAGTGTTTGTACAAATTGCATGCTTTCCTACCTACAAAGAACAAATTAAAATGCAGTCCTAAAATGCAACCTATTAAAATGATGCTTTTTTAAGGTTTCTTACTTCACTAGAGGAGATGAAGAGGGTTTGCACACTCTGTTTTCTTCCAGGAAAGTCTGCAGTGTTCCAGTGTATAAAACATGCTGTACTGTGCAATGACTGTGCTTTGAAAACCACTGAAGCAACTATTTGATGTGAAGCTGTCTCTAACAGTTTGTCTTCAATATTTGTATTTACAAAGATGTTGTGAATCCAGCACAGGTTTGGGAAGAAGCCTGGGGAAGTGTCATAATGCATTTTTATATGAGTAGAAAAAGGAGCTACTCTTTAGGTTTCCAGACTGGGAAATGGCTATCGTAGAAAATCAAAGCTTTGCTCAGTCTGTTCAATTATTGAAACCTCTTGGGTCCTGTCTTTCCCCAGAGCTCATGATAAATTCTGCTCTCTGATTCTTTGGAAGAAATCATTATGGAAATGAAGAAAAAGCCATGCAGACAATCATAGAGAAACTCTTTGAGAATAAAAAGTATGCAAGCTACTAAAATGAGAAAATGCCCATTCCCTTCTTGAAGAATAAGACTTAGCACAGAAAATACATTTTTATGGTAGATTAGTTTTATAATTTTGCGCTTATGCTGTTCATACTGTCCAGGAATAATTATCTAAAAATTCATTGAAAGGTGATAATGGAAAGAAGATTAAGCATTCTGATACTGGAGCTTTGTAATAACAATTAAACAGTACACATAGATTTCAAAAGTCACTGAAGCACTTAAAGGTTTCGAGAATACTCACAGCAAATTCCAGAAGGGCCTGGCCTGATACCAGAAAGCACATCCTGAGTTGCACATTTAGGCTCCCTATGTAACACAGGTGGCTACAGCGAGGCACCTAGTACTAACCTATTAGTTAGTATTAACATCTCATTATTAATATTTTCTTGACAAGAAACTTAACATCCTGTACCTCCTCAAGCTGAAGAGCCAAACATCAAAGAGGTGCCCTTGGAATTCACAGACCAGCACTGCTTCTGAAAGTGGACATATCTCTGCTCTCTCTTTGAAAAAGAGACAAAATACCACATCCAGAGGAAGCATCTCAACTGTCTCTTTCCTTACCTCTACGCAATACAGTGCTATTTATAATGGCCTTCCTTGGTCAAAATTGCACACAAAATTACACACAAAATTGCACTTTAATAGAGAAGTTAAAATATAGTGCCAGATTGATTTGAAGGAAATATCTTTATGCATTTTGTATTACTTCTAACGGTTTTTATATCTCTTTCTTTTTAGTGGCTGTGTCCCAGCTTTCATCTTCTTTACTGTGGTTGTTATAAAAGGAAAGCCCTGAAGGTTAACTGGAGCACTTTCATGGTGGTCATGTCTTTGATGTATTGAAGAAGACTGCTTTATAGTAAAGGGCAAAGTATAACCCACTTTATAAAGTCAAGGGATGCAAAGGGGCATCTTAGGTGAATGAGATATTTGTGCTGAGGTGTTTATTTAATCGGTTCTGGAGACATAGTTATCTTAAGTTTATGAGCAGTGTGATGGACGTGATGTATTCTGCAAGGTGATCTACCCAACTCTATAAAGCTACTCAACCCCTCCCTACTTTTAGTTGCTTTAGCCTGACTTCAGGCTATTTTAGTTCAGCCCAGACCTCTTTTTTTTTTTTTCCTTTTTTTTTTTTTTTTTCCTCTGTATGGCTTTTTTGTAGCAGAAGTGTCCCCTGTCATGCCACTCTCTGAGCCTTCTTCCTTCTCTCTTAATTTGGGATTCTGTCTCTCTTAATTTGGGATTCTGTTGTAACCAAACATCTGTCATAACACATGTTCAGCTGACATCTGAACTGTACCCTCAGCCATAATATTTGTTAAAAAAAGTATTTTTAACCAGTGGAAAAGAAAGACCTGTGTGAACACAGAAACTTCCCATTGTGCCCATGAAGGTACATTTTCAGTGGTTAAAATAAAGAGGTGTGAACCAGTCTCAGTTCTCCAGAGTCTGCTTATACCAAGTCCATGTCTTCAGCAGTTACATTGTACCAGGGCTGCAAATCCAAACTGAGGTGGTTCTGTTCTTCACAGGGCTTTTTCTTTAATTCCATTAGCATTTAGTAAGGTGGTAGCTGCCTTAGTATGTAACTGTAAGTGGATAGTCTCTCATTTACCTGAATAACCACTTATTTCAAAATCCCTAGTGTTTTTTCAAATTCGGTAAAATGCAAGACTTATACAAGATTCTTTTCCATGTCATCTTTTAACAGGTATTTAGTTAAAAAAGCCTTTGGCTGTTAGAAGGGAGAAATTATCGGCAGCATTGCAACTGTGGTCTAGTGGAAGGGAAATAAATTACATTTCTGTCCAATTCCAAGCACAAATCTACTGCAGAGACAGCTTTCTTTATAGGTTGTACTCATTTGCTCTCCTTTCTATAAGCGTGAGACTATACAGTTGCTGTTACCTTACAGTTACTTGACTTTCTCATAGTGTGGCAAAAGTCAGATACCATCCCAGGGTGACTTTTCAGAGGTTAGCATATGTATGCTAATCAGATAAGGGAAATCTAGAACTCTACAAGAACAATTGCTGAGGATTAAAAAGACAGCATAGTGATTTCAATTTAATAAGTTATTTTTTACATTGTTCCACCAGTATTGAATTGTCATAGATGCTATCCTTTCCCTAAATTAAAAAAACCCAACAATTTGACATGTAAGTTGGTGTTTTAAGTTGACAAAACTTTCTGGTTTATGAAATCCTACTTAACAGTTTCCTGAAAAGTTTAAAGCACAGTATCTGATAATTAATAGTGAGGTCTAAAACAGAATACAGTCTAAGTCAAATAGCAGATAGGCCAATAATAAAAATGGTTACCTTTATTGAACAACCAAGGTCAGCTTTTGCATTAAAACTATTTATATGAGAATGTGATGGGCTAATCTTATACGGTAGCAGGTGTAATTTTATCAGATTACCAAATCTAAAGCCTGCCCTTGTCTTTAAACCTACCTACCATTTGATCATTTATACTTTTAAAGGGAACAAGCTGCTTCAGAAATACAATCATAGGTAAAACAAAAGAAATCTTTAAATCATTGTGCAGATTCACAGCAGAGGCTCATGACTTGCAGAGCCTCTGCTGCATATGGTTTATGAACAAGCCTTTGAGCTCCAAATATGAACACTGAGGAGTGATGGAACAATGTGTATGTTAACGGCATCAGTGAGCATTTCTGTGCACAACAGTCTGTTCAGCTGAAATGAGAAATTTCAGAATACCTTAGAGAGCAAGAAAATGCATTATCCTGTCATTTTTATCAAAGCAGTCACTCAATGATTAAAGTGCTTGGGAAACCAGTGTGTTAAATAATCTAGTTTGTTACATTTTTGTACACACTGTTTGTATTATTGTACGCATCTATATGCAAAACCATCTGTATAGAGCCTAGAGAATATGAAAAAAAGTATTTGAGTAGCTTGTAATAAAGTAATAGTTGATATTTGTTATTTCTTTTCTTAATATGCATTTTCATTGGACCTACTGTTATTTGTTTGTTGGTGTTTTTTTTTTTAAATTGACCTTTATTATGCAGCTCCTTAAGTTAATTTAGTATCAGTAATTACTTCATCGGCAAACATAGGAAGACTATTAGCTTGAAGCGTCTTGAAAAATGAGATTCTAATCAGCAGGTCCCCAAACAGTTCTTTTCTTTTTACATTATCACCTAAAAAGCAAAGGTTTTCACAGATGCACCAAGTGGCTGAGGTTGGCAGGGACTCCTTGAGATCATTTCATCCAACCTGCTCAAAGCAGGGTCACCTAGAGCTAGTTGCCCACGACTGTGTCCAGTTGGGTTTTGAGTGTCTCCAAGGATGGAGACTTTGCAGCCTCTCTGGGCAACCTGGTCCACTGTTTGACCACCCTCACAGTAAAAAACTTTTTCCCTTGTGTTCAGATAGAGTTTTATGTATTTCAGTTTGTGCACATTGCCCCTTGTCCTGACACTGGGCTCTGCTGAGAAGACCCTGGCTCCATCTTCTGTACAACCCCAATCTGGTACACATGGATAAGATCCCCCAAGCCTTCTCTTCTCCAGGTGGAGCAGTCCCAGCTCTCTCAGCCTCTCTCGTATGACAGATGCTTCGATCCCTTCATCATCTTTGTGGTCCTTTGCTGGACTCACTACAGTAACTCCATGTCTTGGTTTTTTTTTAAAATATACTGGGGAGCCCATAACAGACCACTGCCGCAATTGAGAGACGGGATACAGCTTGATGCAAGCAGAGGGTCCGTTTTATTGCATATAACACTCGTTTATATAGAAAATTAGAACACACGTTTTTTGAACTGATTGGTTATTATGCTTCAAAGTTCTTATCAGCGCGCGCTAATTGGTAGCTACTTAACTTTAACAATTGGACTGTCAGCAACTAAGCTATTTTTGCAAAAGACTCTAAGTTCCAGCACCTTATCGAACATGACTCATGGGTCAGTAATTCTCCACCACCTTGGCGCCTCTCTATTTCCCTTATCAGGCCTCCCAAGGTTTATAGCCTACAAGTTCCAGCACATCGCTTTCTAACAAGGGAGCAATACCCGCTGTCCTGTCTGATTCCTTCAAATCTCTCCCCACATCTCCCCCTTCCTGTTGCACAAAAAGAATCTTTTTCATGGAGCGCTCTATCGGTCGTTGCAAACATTGTAACAAGCAGGGTAAAAAAAGCAGTAGGAGAATAAAGACGGCTAAAGCATAAACAATACTAATGATCCCCAGTCTATGAAGTTCCTTAGGTGTCCTCCATAGCCTCAAGAAGGTCAGGGAGTTGTTGTTCAGGAGGGCGATCTGGGGGTTGAGCAGAGTCCCCGCCAGGCTCATCGGGCGCTCGAGGCAGGCATTCACGGAAAGGACGCACGTTCTTTGCTGGAATCCACCTGGGGCCTTTCTCTGTGGAGACACAAGCATAACCTCTTCCCCATGTGACAAGGGGATATGGTCCCATTATTTTACCTGTTTCTGGGTCGCGAACCAACACTGGGGCTTGAACTCGTGTCTTGAATGAAGTATTTACGTTAAAATGTCAAACTATCAGAAGATTATTATCTAGCAAAGAACAATTCAAGAAGTTAAAAACATACAAAGCTTTCTCTAGTCATTCCTCAGGTGTGGCAATCCTTACTCCCCCTTTCTGTTGTTGTAGTAAGCGCTTCAAAGACTGGTGAGAACATTCAATTAGAGATTGACCTGTAGGGGAATGACGGATGCTAGTATTTTTTCCGGTGCAATACAGAGGTCTGCCGAGTTGACGGCAGCCGTGACAAGGGCTACAGCTTCCTCCATGACCTCGTGATGTTGTGCGGCCACCAAGATGTCATCCATATAATGATATAACAAGACACTAGGCATCACAATCCTAACCGGACTAAGTACTTTAGCTACGTACCACTGACAAATTGTAGGACTATTCTTCATTCCTTGTGGCAGCACAACCCACTGGTATCATTGAAACGGGGCTTGCATATTGACGCTTGGAACTGAAAAGGCAAATTTAGGAGCATCCTCAGAGTGAAGTGGGATATTAAAAAATCAATCTTTGAGATCGATAACAGTCAAATACCAGTTTCGAGGAATCATAGTGGGGGACGGGAGTCCTGGTTGGAGGGCTCCCATGTCTTCCATAGCATCATTAATTTTTCTGAGGTCATGGAGCAAGCGCCACTTGCCGGTTTGTTTTTTAATAACAAAGATAGGTGAGTTCCAAGGAGTGGTAGAAGGCACAATATGCCCTTTTGTTAACTGTTCCATAACTAATTCTTGGAGGGCGCAAAGCTTTTCCAGTGGTAGGGGCCATTGATCTACCCAAATAGGGATACTGGTCTTCCATGTCAATTTAAGGGTGTCGTGCGTTTCAATGGCCCCTTTTAAAAATGTGTCCGAATGGACGTTCCCCACTGGGACAGCACATCACGCTCCCATAGAATCATAGGGACGGGTAACACAAAAGGTTTAACAGAGGCTACATGCCACTCTGGAGCTTGGATTTGGATTAATTCCACACTTTGGCAGCTGTTACCAGTTCCTCCAATTCCAGCCAATGCTTGGGAAGCATTAGCCAGAGGCCATTGTGGAGGCCACTTAGCCAGAGATATTACTGTGACATCGGCTCCAGTATCAATAATTCCATTTAGTACTACTTGTTGCCCTCTGCAGATAAGGGTACGTTGACATACAGGTCGGTTCTGAGAAATAGATTGCACCCATAGAATTTGTGGGTTCCCTGTAGACCCAAACCCTCCCCGCCTTTGAGGAGATTGACTAGGAATGGGGGAGTTTGTCCCCGCCGGAATCAATATTAATTGTGCTATATGACTACATTTAGGTACCGTGCAGGGAGGAAATGGGGTCCATGCCATAATTTTAATTTCATCAGTACTATCAGAATCAATGACCCCTGGTAATACAAAAAGCCCCGACAATGTGGTAGATGATCTCCCTAACAACAGCACTTGTGTTTTGGGGGGCAAGGGTCCCGAAATATTTGTTGACAGCAAGTGAACTGAACAATCAAGTAACGTTACTGTGTGGGCGGTTGCCAGGTCCAATCCGGCACTCCTGGCTGTTGCTGGATGGAGACTTGAGGTGCTGCTGCTTCCCTCTGTGGGGGTTGGGACGTTGGCTTCGGTACTTGTGTCTGTGCGCATTGCTGCCCCACTCTCCGCGACTGGTTTCCCTGTATCAGTTGACCCTGAAAATCATACTTAGACCGATATTGATTAGCATAAGGATGCCCTTTACGGCATTTAGGGCAAACCCCAGGGGCTTGGTGCCTGGCTCCCATATTCATAGGCCGGCAGTTCTTTTTTAAATGCCCTGGTTTACCACAGCCGTAGCAATTCCCCAAATGTGATGGACCGCGCATGGCTGCAAAGGCAGCAGCCATGGCCTCAAATTTATGATCTACAGTGCCAATTCTATTACAAGCTTCCACCATTTCAATCAGTGTAGGATTCGGTTTAGGGAGGGATTTCAGGAGCTTTTTACAATCCACATTAGCATTTTCTACAGCCAGTTTCAACAACAAAATTTCTCGTGCTTCTGCATTGTCTATCTGATGCTCCAGAACCTGTTTTAATCTATCAATAAATTGCATATAGGGCTCTTGGGGTCCTTGAGTAATAGTTGTAAAAGCTTTCTGTGGCTTTTGCATGTCAGGGACCTTTAAAAAAGCCTTTTTCGCTTCTTCACGGACCGCTTCAAGAGCTTCCGGAGGGATATCACGTGCCTGGGCTATCGGATCAGTGTGCTGACCGGTGCCGGTAAGATGTTCTATGGTTAATGCAGCCACAACTTGATTAGCATGACCCGCAAACCTGAGAAGAAGTGCCTGGAGCCCCCCCCTCCAATGTGACTCCCACAGCGTAAACTGAGTCGGAGTTAACAGTAATTTTGCCAGAGACTTTAAATCATGCGGAGTCATAACATAAGTATCAAAACCAGAAGATAACAGGCTCGTGAAATAAGGAGAGGAAAGCCCGTGCTCCGTGATGGTACGGCGCAGTTCCTTAATTATGGGAAAGGATAAGGCTTCCCATTGTGCCCCCTGGCCTTGATAAATTACGGGGGCAACTATCGTTTTGGCAATCTCGAGACCCCCTTCCTTTAAGGCTTGGTGTCTTATATTAGCCCACCCGTCGTGTGCGTCAGGGGGATATAGGTCTGGCTCCTTCTCAGGGTTTACCAGCCCCGGATCAAAGGGGTCCTCCTCCAGAGGATAATTTGCGGCGCCGACCCCTCCTTGACAGCTTTGACTTTCCAAAGGCAGAGCAGGGACCGTGGGGGTATTCCCTTTAGTCTTTACATCGCCATTATCACTCTCCTCTTGAGCTTTTAGGGTTTCTAAAATGATCCTCCACCACGGAAGCATACGCTGTGCTTCTACATCCCCCGATGTGGCAGAGTCCCACAGCTTCATCCCCACATCATCCCAAAGTTCCCGTGTAAAGATGCTAGAAGCAGTTACAGCGGGTATCTTCATTTGTACCCATTTAAGCATGGCTTTAAGATCATGCCTGGAGATAACTTTCCCATGCTTTTGAAGAACAGCTTTCATAAGCTCATATACGTCTCTTTCCGGGGAAGACGCTTGATTTCCCATCTTTCCCACAGCTCACCTCTCTACTCCGGAGGGATTTCAGGCTGGCCGGCTCCTGCTTCCTTTCAGCAGCTCATTCAACGTTCTGTGGGACTCACAGCATGCCACGCAGATAGGCGGTTCCTGGACCCTGGAATCACGTCGAGGTTGCCAATTTGCCGCGATTGAGAGACGGGATACAGCTTGATGCAAGCAGAGGGTCCGTTTTATTGCATATAACACTCGTTTATATAGAAAATTAGAACACACGTTTTTTGAACTGATTGGTTATTATGCTTCAAAGTTCTTATCAGCGCGCGCTAATTGGTAGCTACTTAACTTTAACAATTGGACTGTCAGCAACTAAGCTATTTTTGCAAAAGACTCTAAGTTCCAGCACCTTATCGAACATGACTCATGGGTCAGTAATTCTCCACCACCTTGGCGCCTCTCTATTTCCCTTATCAGGCCTCCCAAGGTTTATAGCCTACAAGTTCCAGCACATCGCTTTCTAACAAGGGAGCAATACCCGCTGTCCTGTCTGATTCCTTCAAATCTCTCCCCACAGACCACTACAAATATGGCCTCACCAGTGCTGAGCAGAGGGGAGAGACCACCTCCTTGACCTGCTGACAATGCTTTGCCTCGTGCAGCCCAGGAGGCTGTTGGTCTGCTTTAGTGCAAGGACAGGTTGCTGGCTTGTGGTCAGCCTGGTGTCCACCAGGACTCCAGGACCTTTAATGCAGAGCTGCTTTCCGGCTGGTTGGCCCCCAGTGTTTACTGGTGTATGGTGGTTTTCCTCCCTGGGGGCAGGACTTGACACTTCCCCATTTTTCCAGCCTGTCCAGGTCCCTCTGGCTGGCAGCATGACTGTCTGGTGTGTTGGCCACTCCTCCCAGTTTTACATTGTCCGTGAATGATGCGGGCGTTCTCTGCCCTGTATTCCAAGTGATTAAAGACGATGCTAAGCATACTGGCCCCAGTATTGCTCCTCGGGGTACACTGGTGGTGACTGGTCCCCAGCTGGACCTTGTGCTGCTTGCTGCACTACTGAGCCTGGTGGTATAGCAGCCTACCTTTCTGTCCACTTATGCAGTCCATGCTTTGTCAGCTCATTGATGAGGTTGTTATGGGAGACAATGCCAAAAGTATTGTTGATGTGGAGATGAACACCACCTGCTGCCCTCCCTTCACCCAGCCAGCCAGTCATCTCATTGTAGCAGGCTATCAGCTTGGTTTTGGTGACCTCGTTTAGAACTTAACAGCTTTGGTGTATCTGGCATGCAAATACACTTTTTTCAGATGAGCAAAGCACAAGCAGGTGCCACTAGGTACCAGTAGTAGGTGAGCAGAACTGCCATATTCCTGTGGAATTCCCAAAATCTTTCAGTGTTTATATACCACAGAGGATCAAATAACTGGTATAAACTGCATTAGTAATGTTCAATGCAGAAAAACAAATTACCCTCCAGTCTGGTTTTTCTGGTTTTTATTCTTCCACACTTCTTTACACAAGCATATTACTGTATAATCTTTCCGATTTTTAAAGATTTATTGTCAGATTGGCTGTTGTGTAGGCTGCTGACTCTTTACAGATGAGTGGGCTTGCTGCAGGAGTTCAGTGAAGCCGTGCTCTCTGCTTAATGTGGTGGCACAGGACAGGGCACCAGTGTCAGTGCCTGTTTGCAGCAGCTGTTCCAGTCCTTCTAGAACTCTTGTTGGTCTAAATACTGTGTGTTTGTGTTTTCCTCCCTTAAATGTTGATTTAACAGCCTTTCCAATATCTCTGCCTCAGGCTATTCTTTTGTGAACAACAGACTGTGAGAAGCATTTTTACTTTCTGTTGGCTAGTAGCGTAAAAGTGTAAGTGATGGGATGGATACCGGATAACATAGTTCTAGCAGGCTATTTGGTAGGTAGTTTCTTCCCTGGGAAATTGATGATCTTTTGTATCTCTTCCAGACTTCCTGCTCCCTACCTCTAGACAAATCCCCTTTACTAGGGTTTGTCATGAAGTTCTTGGAAAGACAGTTGTGGTCCTTGTGTTTGAAATTTTTGTCCTGATTTGTATCAAGGGCCTCTTCATCCTCGTCACCCTTCTTGTGTATAACAGGCAGACAGGCATGAGAAGCCTGGTCTTCTCGTCCTGGAAGATGCACTCTCATGGAAGCTTTTTGGAGAAGTGAGCTCACAGTGGGCAGGACTAGAGTAATCATTTGTAAGGCTTCCCCATGTACAATGAGTAGCTGGTTTTAGTTTTCTTTCCAGCTGGCAGCAACTGACTCCTTGGTGGTCTGCAGAGGTAAGGCTGGAAGCCTCTAAAAGCCTATATATTCAGTAAAATTCCTATATACTCAGTAAAATTGTTATTTATTTTTTGGTATTTTTTTCACATTTTGGTAGGAGAGTCACTATCTGAGTAAAGTGTATTTGATTCCATCTGCAAAAATAATTCATGTGGGCAGATGTAATTAATAAGAAATTCAGATGAAGTGTGCTGTCACTAGGCAGAGGAAAACAGAGGCATTAGTCAAGGTATAGGGAAATTGGCATTAGTAGTTTAACTCATGTAAATTAATCACACTAGCTGCGTCATAGTTTTGGCACCGTTATTTGTAGTTAACTGTTGTCGCTGATGGTTATGGTTGCTGTTCTGTCTCTTGGTCATGAAATTAAGGTGCCACAGAGGAATGAACGAAGGAGCACTGGCCTGGTGGCATTCTCCCTGCTTGAGGCTGTGCAGCCTGAAAAATGGTTCTGCTGCACACAGGGCAACTCCAGTGCTGCTAAATGTGCCTGTGATTAGAAGATGAGGCTTTCACCAGCAGTGAAAGTATCTGCATTCTGTGAAACTAAGGAAAAAATGCTATCACCTTAAACAAAGCTCTTGAGCTGAAAGAAATACAGTGCTGTCAGTTCAATATTGAAAGCAGTATGCTTGTATCCTTCTAATCAGACATTGTTGCAGCATTACAATTACTGTCTTTTAATGAACTGAAAATTATTTTCCCCTTATTGCACCAATACTAACAAGAGCGATCTCATTAATTCTGTGTTAATTTAGAATGCCAAATCGGGATGTAATGCTACAAAACTCTTGCAGGTAGTATTTTCCTTTTGAAAATGTATAGCAAACTCTGGTAAACTGGATGCTGCTTACAAAACTGTAAAGTTTTCTGAAGAAAAATAGCACTGCTGTTCTAAGTGGAACAGATGGAATAAGTTGTTCCACTCTTTCAGGTTAATGTACAATGGGTTACTCAAATGACTAGGTTAGGGTGTAGCTAATCACAGTTCTTTCTTAGCATGAGTAAAGAACCTTTTCATATGGTTGTTTCAAAAGCTAACTCATATAACTGAAATGTGCACGTGGATTCTGTAGCAACTGTTTTTATTATGTGTGTTTATTGGCATATGAGCTTCATCAGAAAATGCACATTTTAAACACACTTTACTCAGTGTCACTTGCCCATTGTCTGCTGTTTAATTTCTCCCAGCAGAGAGCTACGAGACCTGTTTTGCCTTCCAAATAACTGATTTCTCATCCATTGTAATAGGGTTTCAAAAACCAAATTTGCAAAATGTTTGTGAGTGCAACAATATATCAACATGTGCCTTTAGGGAGAGAGAGGCACATTCTGAAAATGAAAAAAAGGAGACCAAAAAAAGGCTTTCTCCCACTGTTGTGGGAGATGCACACCATTGCATGTCCGCTGTAGTTTGGGGTATCATAGCTTTTCATCCAAGCATCCATCTGAGCCCTCTGGATGGCATTTTTCAGTCCCTACTCGCTTCCTTTGCCCCTTTGCTGTCATGGAAGAGAGGTCATCAGTGCCTTTGGGGGAAGCTGTCAGCGTGTGGACCCAGGAGTCTGGCTGTTGGGACTGGCTGGATGGTGGAGAGTTCAGGAGGCATCAGTCAAGAAGGGGATACTTTCCCAAGAGTGCACCTGATGGGAAATTTAATGATCTTCATCTCCCTGTTTTATGCACAAGTCTAAGGAGCTTGTTGAGGTGGGTCCCCATCAGCAGCATTCCTGTTTCAGCATGTTATTGTGGTCTTGAGTAGTGAAGTGCTTTCTTTTATCCTCATGAAAAGTGATGGATGTTTTACCATCTTTCAAGCCACTTCTGCAAAGAGCTCTTACCAGATGGAGTTTGACCATATATAAGAACCTGTCTTTTAGTATTTCTTCGTTTGGAGCAGATGGGGTTTACTGCTTTGAAGGCAGACAGCAGTGATAGACTACATTGTTTTAAAAAACATACGCCTTACGATTTCTTCTTCCTGTAGTATTTTGTCCTCCATTGCTTGCTTTTCCTCTATGGAAAATACCTGGGGTTCTTTGGATATTGCCGTTAAATGAAAGCAGCAATGTATGTGCTACTTAAAAATGAAATCATTGTTCTCCAGAGCTGCAGTCAGGGAGATAACAAATGTTACTATTCCTTTTGTGGACCCTCTCATAGCAATATCTGAGTGCTCTGACCTTCATCTGCAAAGTAAGGGAGAATTACTACACTGCTTCCAGTGGTTGAAAATGAGGCACATAGGGATTAAATGATACGAGCAAGGGCAGGTGCATGTATCTGAAGCCGTAAAGGCTACACCGATCCTTATCTTAATAACAAAACCATCACTCCCTATCATTTTTTAAAATAAAACTTTGCTGGCTTAGGGAAAATACATCTTGTAGTAGAGAAAGGAGATGCTTTACTCCTTATTAATCTGTTCTCCTAAGTTACTTCTGGGCGCTGGTAGTGAGGAGAAGTCTGCCAAAATGTAAGTTGTCTTCACCTCTTGGCAAGTCGCATGTGTGTCATATATATGTCACATATATGATCTTCCTTCATGCCATGGAATGATGACTTCTTGAGGTTTCTTCTGCACCCATTTCCTATGACTTCTATTATTTCAGTGTATTGCATCTCATCCAGGTCTTATCAGAACCTGTAGTCAGTCTCCTTCCTTAGGCAAGTGATTGTGATATATGCTCTTTTTTCTTTAGGAGTGATTTTTGGCCTGGAGTGAATGCCAGGAGCATATTTAACTCCACCTTTTTGAAGTGATAAACTAAGCTAAACTAAGAAAAAGAACATTCTGACCAAGTCTAGTGTGCAAGTTGGCCACTATGTGATATAACTAATTCAACCAAACTGTTCTGCTTTGTAGCAAGGTGCTGTTGAGGGAGGAATCTGGAATTTTTAATGGTGTTTCATTACAGCTGTTAATGATAAATTACTAAATCAGTTATTTCTACGTTTAAAACATGACTTCTTCAGAAAAGTGGTTTGCCCACTAGGCTGCAGCCTGCTATGTGCTCTCTGATTATCCATAAAGCTTAAAACCAGTATTTTGAAATCACTGGGTTTAAATCTAGATTTGTGCATTCCCAGGTGAACTGCATCAAGCTGAGAGGGAGTCCCAAGTATCCAGGGAGAGGTCTAGGGAGAGCGAATCCAGGTTTCCAAGTGGTGCTCGTTTCTCATCGGCTGTAGAATATTATGTTTACTGCAGAGAAACCAAACCCCAGAAGACTGAGAACCTGTAGATCAGAAGCAGTCTGATACAGAGGAACAGAAATGACTACAAAATGTAACAGACATATAGAGATTTTAAGGAGAGCCGTTTGTCTTCCTGTGTTCAAGATTCAAGCTAAATTAAAGCAAGATTTTCTTCAGTGGGTAGAGATTAAAGAAATAAATTGCCATACCAAAGGTATATAAGACTGGATAGCCTCTAATGCCAAAAAAATAACAATGCATATCCAGTTATGGAATACTTATTCAGTTATAACTGAATGCATATTGAAATTCAGTTGGATAAAATCTACATTTTTATCGTTTCCTTCTTATCTCAATTCCTCCTTTTTCAGCTTCTGATATTTCTATAATGGCCAAGAATGAATTTTTCTGAAATTTTTTAAGTTGAATATCAGGTGGTCTCTGAATACTGCTTTTAAATCTCAAAATATCTTCAGAATTAATACACTAGGATAGAAAGCATGTATTCTCTTTTATTTTAATGGAATACTTATATATGCATTTAGTAAAACAAATGTTTAAGTTTAGTATTACTCTGCTTAAGGTATTAGTAGGGATGATCTCTAATTTGGTGTTCACCAGTTGAGCTTTAATATTTGTTTAATGCCAATATTTAATAAATGAACCACAGAACCCTTCAGTTTACACCATCATCTGCAGTGGGGGAGGGGGGAGGAAACAGCTTTCAATGTTTAAAGATGTGGAGATAGTTGAGTCATTTCCTCTGAATATGTGTTGAAACATATTCACATACAAGACTTATCTTACTTTCGGTCTAAGTAGCTGCAGTTCACAGCAGTAGTCAAATGATATTTGCACAGAGCTGTTGCTACCAGCTGGAGGTGAGCAGTATTACTGAGCAGTTGCCAGCTCGAAAGGCTAATTCAGATTTGCAGGTATCTTTGTGAAGCAAAAGATACTGAATTCATTCCTGTAATACTATTTTAAATAGGTGAAAGCTGGAGGAACTTCTCAGTTTGGACCTGGTAAGGTAGGAATTTAGGTTTTTTTATAAGGTCTAACATGCTTTGATACAGTATTATGTGCGTCCTGCTTTAAAATGTAGGTAATGTAAAACTCTTATTTTGAAAATAATTAAATGTTTGCTTTTGGTGGAAACTGCATGCCCTAAGTGGATAGTACAGAAAGAGGAAAGGTGTTTCTTCTGTTTAGAGTATACAAAATCACACGGAAAGAAGCATCACTCACAGGTAGACCGATGTCTGCAGTAGTTTAGAATACAGGAGATTTTCTGAAATCTCACTGCTGTCATTCTTCTGCTGAATTCTCCATGTTAACAGAAGAATCTATCTATTTAATTACTTATAGGTTTGGTAGTTTGAAGACCATTATTCCTTTTAAATTGCTCTTGGATACCTGTCTTATGCTGAGTAGTTTGTGGATTTATATGAATTTTGTAGCTGTAACACACTGTCATTCCTTAATGGCAGTTGGACATATCTAAGTATCTACGCAGCACATGGTCAAGTAAATCCAGCTTTTACTGGAAAATTGGAATCTTATTTTTAAAATGTTTTTGCCATTTGTATTTAACAGACCAGTGTTATCCTCGTAACACTGGTCTTTTGAACTATTGAGTACAATAAGCACTGAGGAAGTTTCTCTTAGAACCAGTTTAGTCTTGTTTTACTGGTAGCAACACTATTGCTGTATTTGCTTTAAAATTAATTCAAAAACAATACAAATGCCATGTTCTGATATTTGTATTTCCCAAAATTTAAAATACAGTTTTGTCATATAATTTAAATACAAAACTACTTCTGAGTAACCTAGGTTATCTAAAGTGTGTGTATATTTATGTATATAATTGATTATGATTAATAATATGGAAAATTAGGAATATTTTAGTATGGTTTTCTGTTGTGAAAATGTGGACAGTGTATTTTTAAATACAGTGACTGAAGATGATTGTTTTTTGAGAGAATGATGCAGATGGCATATATGTTGGCTTCAGGTATTTATCACATTTTGAAATGGAGACAGCCAATTGTTCACAGATCATCTTTGATATAGATGTGACACCTGTCTCTAGTTCTCAATTGAGTTATCCTTCATGTGCCATGTCTGACATAACTTGCAGTGTAATTCTGCACTCTTCAGGCAAGTGAGAGGATTTTTGTGCGTGGTATTGCAAGTTTCTCTAGAGATGATAAAAATTCTAGCTGTCAGAAATTAGTATAGTGCTGCATCTGCCTGAGACTTAGTCTTTGGAAAAAATAGAAAAAGGAAATGTAGACGTGATTTTAATGCTTCACAGTTTGATAGTTTTAGGAATTTAAGGTTTATTTTGGACAAAAAGAAGTACGTGATTTTTGTATTTCCATTCCCTTACAGACTGCTCTTACTTCCCCATTTACTTTATGCGTGCATCACGTGTTCAGGAGTGCAAATTCGTGTGTACTTGCGAAAATGTACTCAGTCCACATAACTTCCAATAATCTTCTTAAAACCAAAATGGTACAGGAGTGCTCATTCTTTCTGCTTTTCCTGGGAACTGAATAATTCTGCCCAGATGAAAGTCTGACCTGATTTGTTTCATGATGATTTTCATTTACTCTGCTTAAAGAAGTAAATTTTTTTCATTTTTGAAAAAGATTATAGTCTTGGGATTTTTGAGAGTGCAGGTAAATGCACTCTGAAGTGCATGTAGGAAGCAACTACATGTTTATATAGTCATACACAATAAGTCTTCTTCTACCTTTGAAAAGAATGGATTTCTTTACAGAGAAAGATTGGCATGTGCAGGAGAAGGGTTTAAGTAAGTTACAACATATGTGAGCATTGCAGCATAAAGGCAAGGCATATATATAGGTTTGTTTTGAATTGTTCAGGTTTTATGGCTATCTTGGACATACTCTGCTCCTAAGGGGTGGAGAAGATGGTAGTTCTGAATGTCAGCTGCAGCACTGCCGTACCAGTGCAACCAGAAGTGGAAGGCAAACCAACGCTTTGAGGAAAGGTAGCTGAGGTCAGCATATACTTTATTTATTATGATATTGCAAAGCAATAGAGAATCCCAGAATGGCTGAAGTTTGCAGGGACCTCTGGAGATAGCCCAGTTGAACCTCTTGCTCAGAGGAAGGTCGTCGTCAAGGAGGTTGCCCAGGACCATGTCAGAGCAGGTTTTGAGCAGGGACACTCTCTGGGCAACCTGCTGCAGTGTTTGACCACCCTCATACAGGAAAAACAGTTTTTTCTCATGTTTAAAGTGAAATATCCTATTAGCTATTTCTCTCACGGGGCACCTGGCCGGTATTACATGCAGGAGTAGGATCTCCCTCTTGGAGAGGAAACTCCTCTTCTCCAAGTGGAGCAGTCCCAGCTCTCTCAGCCTCTCCTCATACAAAAGATGCTCGAATCCCTTCATCATCTCTGTGACATGTTGTTGGATTTGCTGCAGTGTGTCTGCGTCTCTCTCATACCAGGCAGCCTCGGCACTCCAGATGTGGTCTCACCAGTGCTGAGTAGAAGGGGAAGAAGTGCTGAGTGACCTCCTAAAACTGAAAATAAGCTGTTGAAAGAGGCAGAGGGGTCATGAAAAACTCCCTTTAATTAACTTTTTCTAGAGTTTTACTTTACACTCGAAGTAGATTTTAAAGTGTTACTCTCTAATCAATTTGTCAAGGCCATTTACACATTAGTTTATTTTTTAAATTACCTTTCAATTAGAGGTGATAATTTTGTAAATAGTTGTGGGAAATTCTGGTACCTAAGACTGAGGCCAATGATCAGCTTCACATTCCTGTGGGATAAGATAGCCCGTTGGTAGTTTTTTTCACAAGTAAGGTGAATAATCTGATAATAAAATTTGCTCTAGAAATATTTTGCATACTATTTGTTATTTAGTAATTGATGAAGAGTAGTATCATCCTTTCTGCTATCTCCAGAACTAACAGTAGACCTTTTCCCCTTGTGACTCTAGGTTTTCCTTAAGAGCAATTTTTGCTCGGTTTCCCTCTAAAATAAAAATGGTTGAAGGGGGCAAGGTAGGGAATGAGATTAGGGAGAAGGATGCTGTAATAAATTTTAGCAGATTTGACCAAATTGCCTTGAGTTTCAAAATAATTCCCATTTCGTTTAACAATCCTCCTTGAAGGAATTAATGCAGGTGGAGAAACCACTGAGATGCACATACAGCTAGGGCAAATGAAGTGTATCAGTAATGGTGCAAAGAAAGCATCTCCTCTGGGAGGCCACTTGCATTTGAGACAGCTCAATTATCTGGGAATATCCATGTGATTTCTAGCGAGCTGTCTACTTGTGGAAGAAAATAAATTCTTCTCCTTACTTTACTGTGTTTGGGCATGTTCCAGTCCACTTGGATTGAAGAATTTCGTAGCCAGGAGCGGTGAATGAGGAAAACCTGGAGCTACCACATCCAACTGATACTTTAGGAGCAGGAGTAACTTCTGGGGTAAGACGGTTCCTTCTCCAACTGCAGCTTGAGCCAGAGCACTTCATTTCCCCATGTCCCTGACCTCACTTGTCCTTAAGAACTGGTAGTTAAGTCAATGGATTTGCTTATTTGTTTATTTTCTATTTCACCTTGTGAAATTGGCGTCGCTTCTCCCATCATGGGATTCACTGTGAGGCAAAGTGACAGGAACACCAGACGTCGATTTCTTCTCTGTCTGATGGGATGTCCATGTGCCTGTGGTGGGATGGCAGGTCATCTGCCGGCAGCTCAGCCCTGCGATGAAAGACTTCAGCAGAGGGTACTGGTCAACAACCTGATCGAATTTGTAGGAGGTGTTTGGGGTGCAGAGAAGAGGCATCTGTCATTTCAGTTTCTCCTGGGCTCTTCACCAGGTGTTGTCCCCTGCTCCCCTGGTGCCAGCGGTGGCTGGGCAGGGACTGTGCTGATGAAGCGAAGCCCTGTAATGTTCATATGTTCTTCCAGGGGGAATGAATAATCTCACAATATTTGTGTGCTTCACAAAGATGGGGAAAGTGTAGGAGACGTGAACGACAGACACTGAAAGGAAGGACATGTTCACCTGTCACCAGCGCTGATACTGGTTCTCCTGAGCTGAGTGGTCAGGGTGCCTTGTGGGCGTCTTGTCACTTGTTTGAATCCGCGTTAGCAGAACTGGCCTGTCCGTACTCGGTTATAGCTTTGTCACAAGACTTGAATTGATGGGAATGTTTATTCCAATGGTGCTGACTGTACTTGAATTTTCAGCTTAGTTTTCTGGTATCATCCATCCACATTTAGCTTATTCAGTGGTAATGATGCTGGCTTTGTAGGTGCTCGCACAATATTTTGCTTCCAGAAATTTCTCAGTTACTGTGCTAATACTCTTACTGTACTCAGAGATGCTAAAAGAAATAAATTTTCTGAGAGTGTGCATGATGATTTTTGTGATAGTGGCACTATTTGCATTAAGCAAGGGACCAAAATTTTTTTCATAGTATAAATTAATGAGAGAAGGTGAGCAGTTGCCTACTGAAAGATGACAATCAGCCATTTTTGTTATCCCTATTCTAGGAAGAGTTTCTTAAACTGAGAGTTAATAAATATGGTAAAGGTTCATATGTGCTTCATTATTACTGGTGTCATTTAGGAATAGTTTCCAACACTTGCAAAATTTTAGGTCTCCTTGGACACCATTGTAAGAATATATTTACAAATTATTAATGAATCTGAGCTGTATCCCTCTATGAGTTGAGAAGGGAAGCATCTTTCTGAAGAGTCAGTTCTTGAAATATGAGCTGCCCCCATAAAAAACGCAAGGGCTAAACCAGCTAATAACTCAGTTTTCCTCAGCTGTCTCTGGGTGACAAAGCTGTGGTGACAGACCGTGCTGGCTAACTGGACAATGTTGTAAGATCTTCAGTAACCGATAAAGGAGAACAGTGACGCTGCCTCATGCACCCGCTAAGAAATGGTTTGCTCTAAGACTGTGGGCTGTCCGCACTTTTCAATAAATGCAGTTCTCTTAGATTATGCTTTACTGAAAAACTGTTGGAGGACTAGAAGAGAACGTGCATCAACCTGAAAAAGAGGCAGCTTGTCAAGCAGCCTGAGAGGGAGCAGTTACTGTTGGTGTTCCATACAGACTCCAGAAAATCAGCAGCCACTGGAGCCTGGGAGGGTTGATACGCAGCCTCGGGTTAACAGGGCTCCAAGAGTTATCAAAGGTTAGGCATCGGTTCCCTGCCACAACTTCGGGCTTTTGTAGTATACAGCTTCATAAACATTTTACATCTTTTCTAGAAAAAGAACCCGTCACTGGAAATTATCAGAAGAAAAGAAGTAGTAAAACTTTTGAGGGAAAATGCTCTACATTTGCTACTGTCTCACCTGAACAGCTTCATCATTGCTTCACCATTCAGCAGACAGGCATTCTGTTGGAAAGCTGCCTGCATTTTGTTTCCTTTTCTCTGGCCCTTGATAAGTTATTTCTGACAGTAGGGGTTTATTCTGGAGCTGGGGGTTATCTTGTCACTCTGTGATACTTGCCAGAGACGTACTGAGTAATGCCCACAGAAAGCACTTCCCCATTTTATCTGGCATTTGGTAATACCATCCCCTAAGCAGATGTGTGCACTGCTGGAGACCTGTGCCCTGTAGTGGATACCACAGCTCATAAAGGGTTCATTTCTACTTAGGAAATCACTATGGCTCTGGTAGGTGGGGTTTTTCTGTTCTGTTTGCAAAGATATTTCTCCTCCTCTGATATGTGATAAATCAGTTCAGGATTCAGATGGGTTCTTGAGGAGATTGGTACAGTCCAGTCCCCATTTTCAAAGGATTTCAGGACCTTTCTGAGAAATTCTGAGCAGATTACTTTCTCACTTTTTTCATCTTACAGCAGTCAGTGGTGCAGCTGAAATATGACAGTTTGCCAGGTCTCTGAAAGATAGGCGTGATTTTCTGCGGTGGGTATAGACCAGGCAACAGTGAGTTTTGCCGTTAGAGGACTGGGCCTCCTCCTGTTCTGCAACCCAAAGGCACCACTGGTACTTTTCCTTGCAAAATGTATTCCACCTCACAGCTGATTTCTTTCCTGTGAACTGTGTGTATATATCAGGATTGGGTTAAGGAACAGTAGACCTACAGTAGTACTTCTGAGCTGCTTACAACTTCTTCTCAACTCACCACCTTTGTATCCACTCCGGATACACTCATCTGCAATCCCCAACTACTTCTCAAGGCCACAGAATGACAATACTGACTGGCTGCCATCCCTAGGGCCTCCATGAAGTTCTTCAAAGACCTGAGCAGCAAATCCATGCCTGCAATTGTGAAAATGTTCACTTCAGTGAAGAGCTGCAGTCTTGTGTCATGGGACCATAGTCTCAATGTTTCAGCATCAGTCATCATTCTTAGCTTGGAGTTCTGCATTGTTGGTCATCAGTAACGCAAAAATCAGCTATGACGTGCTTGGCCATTGCAGCTTCTGCCCTGGAAAGCACCCATTTTTTTTCTGTACTTAAACATTTTTTGTGTCAGTCAAGACAAGTGGAGAGTAGCTAAAAGTATCATGCAACAGTTCTAGGCTTTGCCATTGACAGGAAGAAAACCCAATGACTTCAGTAACAGCTAGTTTACACGCAGCAAGGAAAGATACTACTGGAAAGGTATTTATAGTACTTTTCAATAGTACTGGTTTAACTGGAGAAGTTTTTTACTGGGAACATGTCAAAAACAGTTCTTCCTGGTTTATATCTTGCTTCTGAAAAGCAAGTTATTTCTGGATGTCAGAAAAGAAAGTTTTTCCGTACACTTTAATAGAGGTAACACCAGGTAACTATACGCAATCAGGAATAGATTATTTTTCTCTTAATATAGCTTTCAGGCTTACATAAATAAGCATCTGAATTGTATAGGCTGTAAAGGCAAGGCATTTTAGATAATGTATTTAGAAAATGTTTTCTCCAATACACATGAAGCTTCCATTTATTCTGGATGTTGCAACCACATTGCAGGTAAATGTTTTTTTGTTGTTGTTCATTCTCTGAAGTAGTAGTTCACAATGTCAATTTTTGCACAAATAAAACATAAAAAGAACTCAGTGCTGTGGAGGGTTGGTAGTCCTGTGTGTTAAGTTGTATTCAGATATGTGTGCATTTTTATACACGTTTGCAGGCTTAGGGCTACTTTTGTTGAATGCTTTATGTAGTTTGCTGCCGGTGTGACTTAGAAATGTGGGTATCTTTTGTAGAAAATAGTTTTGTTTTATTTTAAACAAAGTAGAATGTTTCCTTATTCTGTGTTGCAAAGAAGTTTCTGAAGAGAAAGCAATAGGAATACCCTAGCCATTGTGCTGATCTACAGTTTTAATTAGATATTGTCAAATCAGAAGTGCGCTGATTTATCTAGCATAGCTACTTAATTTATTCCTGATGTCCTCTGCAATGTTATTCAGAAGTGAATTATACACAACCCATCCCTCCCTTCATCTTCAACCAGCATTTCCTCAAAAGGCACTTGCAGTGGTTAGGGATGCTTTTGTCTAATTGCGCAGGACTGTACACCCACTGGTGAGGACGCAGGGGTTTCTCTACATCAGCCTCCACCACGAAAGCTGTTGGAGAAGACCCTACTCTAGATGTGCTATTTCCTGGTTTAATGAAGAGGCATTGTCAGTGCTAAAGGTGCTAAAAGAAATGATTCCAGAGCAAACCAATTAGTTGTAACAAATTACTTTGATCAGAGAGTAAAATGTAAGTGTCAGAAAAACATGTTTAGCTAAAAGCAGTAGCTATACTGGAGTGGTAGGAAAAATCACGTAATTTTAAAGACAATGGACTGGTACTGATATTTCTGTACTTAGGATCTTGATCAAACTCTACTTACAAATTCATAACTCAATAGTTGAAATACCAAATATAGTAGTTTTAAACTTATGTCTTCTACAAAGGAATTGCTCATCAATGGTGGATTAAAAAGCTTTGAATTAATCAAAGCAGTACCAGACAAGGGGAAACAAAATGGTAAAATGTATTTGGACTTTCAAAAAAACTGTTACACAACCCGTTACAAAGAGTTTGGGACAATATACTTTTAAGGATGAAAAGAGGAGTAGGTGTTGGAAAATGCAGCAAAGAATTTCCTGCCCTTACTTATACATGAAAACAAAGACTTTCTTCAGCCCTTGAAAAGCTTACAGTCTAAATCCCTGTGCTTAGAATTGGTTGTATGTAGGTGAACTATTGTGTCTGTAAGAAACACTGTTAAACCCAGAAGGATTTGTTATGATTACAGCAGTTGCTTCTCACAGAAGAGAACAGACGAGAGCTTTTAATTTGTGATATAAGAAGGGACGATAATAACATGGGGGGAGGGTGAGGAGGCCAGGATGGAGCGTAGCAAAACTGGGAAGGAAGCTGTAGTTGCTTTATTCAAGAATAAATTTATAATCTTTGTGGAAAAGGGATTATTTGTTTTTATTTTCTTTTTGCTTTACTGTCTTAGTCTCTAAGGGGTGCTGCAGAAGTAAAATTTTATAGTAGACTTGAATGAATAAGTGGCAGCAAACTGAGTTTTTCATCCCCAAAACAGGGTATGGAGACAGATGGAAGGAGGAACAACTTGGTGGAATCTCTTCTGATTGCTTTGTCAATACCAGTATTTGTTTGGTTTCCTTTGCTGCCAGGCAGGTCTAGTGCTTCAACTAAAAAAGTGATTTGAACTGTACTTCTGAATACCAAAACTTTCAAAATGTTAACATGCTTACGTCTTTTATTACTATTTCTGCATCTATTCATTACATTTTCAGAAGGAAATGTAGCAAGCTGTTGGCAGTAATCAGTTTGATACCAAAAATGAGCATTTGCTTTTGGTAGCTTTCGAATGAAATCAAAGAGCAACAATTTGTGCAGATGTCACCAAAAATATTCCAATTATTCTGCAGATGTAAATTGGTCGGTATTGCTATTTGATTCTTAAAGGTTTTCTTTAATAAGCAGATTAAATAGCTCTTTCAGCCATAGCGAAAAAGCTCAGGAAAGAGGCTGAATCTTTTATGCACTCGTGACTTTCATTTAGCCACAGTGTATTTCCTGACAATATAAACTAGATGGTCATATTCAGAGCATACCAACATATATAAAAACGCGTGTGTGTGTACGTGATTAATGCTAACTTTAAAAATTTATTTATTCTGCAGAAATAATCTTGAACTCAGTTCTTCATAAATGAGACATTTCAGACTAGCATGTATGCACTGTTCCCATTATGTGATAAAAAGCACATACACAAAATCTGACTTATACAGTTCATCAGTAAATTTTATCCTATAAAAAATCTTCACAACAATGGCTGAGGCTTTTCACATTCATTATAAATACTCAGATGTTGTCTATGGGAAATATCTAATGTCTGACAAGCTTTAACAAAGTAGCCAGTCCCATCCGAAGCACATACATAGTTAATCAGAAAGGTCATTATTAGTGCATATGAAATGCTACTAACAATTTCTGCAAATTTCCAATAATATTTAGAATCCCAGAATGTTCTTTTACATTGCTATTGAAATGGATTCACATAATACATCTGCCTTTTTATTTAGGGAATAAGGGAAATTGAATGAATAAGATAAAGTGAGCTGTATAACTGGTTTTACTCAGAAGTTCCTCAGTTCTTCCTGACTTGCCATCAGCCAGAACACTAGCATACAAAGTATTGTTTAGAACATGATCATCATAACACTTAAGTTAGATAAGTAAATACTTTCAGTGAAATTAAAAATTGCTTGTCACTTGACTATACTGCTGTAACTTTGAAGCACAGTCTGTTCCAATTAGTTGCACTAACAAGGAGTTGACAGCCACTTGGATATTCAGAATTTCCAAGTTTCTTGCAAGCAGGTGTTTCAAAAGCATGAAGCTTTGACAAATGAAAATGATCTGAAGAAATCAGTTTGAGCCAGGCAGTTACTGGAGTGGAAAATTCAGCTTATGCGCAAGACACAGTTACATTACTTCCAAACTTTTTGGTATTTTTTTTCTGTTTGAAAGCTGGTAGTATTTCATGCTGTGCTGTGAACCCTTGACTGTTGATGTTCTGCTGCTTCCTCCTTGCAGGACACTTTGATTTAATTTAATCTATTGTATGCAACCATGAAAAGAATGCTGGTTTATTTCATCGTCTCATTTCCTGATGGCTCCAGCATGTGGACAGTCTGTGCAGCCACATCTCCAGCTTCCCTTGTCACTTCTTTTATACAACTCATTACATTTCACTTTTCCTTATCTACCGAAGGAAGTGTTGATGCTGATGCCTTTGTGTTATACTGGAAAAAATAAATGCTTTTTGCTTACCTTATCAGTGTGTTCTGGCAGAATATCGAAATGGAACAGCAAATCAACAGAGCTGTAACCTGTTGCTGAAATGTCTCAAATAAGAGTATTACTTCAATGTAGTTCATATGCATTTCCAAAATATACTTTTAAGCATAGGAAAATGTTAGGGGTTTTATTTTTTAGCTGTATTGCTAAAGATTTTTTTTTTTTCCGTTTTGGAAGGGGGAGTGTGTTACAGCTATAGATTACTTTTTTTAAACTGCTGAATATTTTCAGTTTTGGCATTGAGCAGACTTTATCAAATTTTTGATCTGTCCCTCCGAAGTGGTAATTTTTTTCTGCATCAGAGAGTTCCTTAAATCTCTTATATCCACTGAATTGCTGGCACAAAGTCATGCTAGTGTATGGTATATAAATTGTAGGAGAGCAGCAAAGCCATTGATTTCTTGGGTTGGTTTAGCTGATTAATTGTTAGAAATTTTAAGAGCTTTGAATGAGAATGTCAGTATTTGTGGTGATGTAAAAGGGTGATGGATAGTTTTCAGTGGCAAAAATGGTAGTAATCTTCAGGGTCTCAGTCTGGAAGAAGTTAATGAGTTAACCTGAAACTTTGTGATGTGGTTTTTAAGAAGATAGCACAAATGATGTTACTGATTCTCATCTTTCAGCCATAAATTGCTAGTCTGACTTCAACAGATTTACCCCTGACTGCAGTAATGCCTAGTGACCAGAATCAGATTCACTGTCTTTATGTTTTATAGTACGTTTTTAACAAGCTGTGAAAAATGATATGATGTGGGAATGGTGGTGATTTTAGCAATGCTGTCAGTTTTAAAGTGGTGTCATTTTTCTTGCATGCTGAGGTGGAGCTGGGTTCTGACCAGTGAACACTTAATATGGTGGAAGCATTGGATGTACAAAAGCTGGGATAGCTTTTTCCTTTATTATGGGTGTGCAGCTACTCACATGTACCTACCTGTCAGCTAGCTTACAGTCCTCTTACATGCTCAATATTTGTTCAGCTGTAAAAAATAGTTTGTTCATCTAGTCATTAAGCTGCTAAATCTGGAAAACACAGTCATGTCTTTCACGGTGTGAACAACAGAGGTGGAAGTACTTGCCTAACTTTTCACATCAGTGAATTGCAAAGGGTTTAGCAGTGAACAGTTTCATGACATAGCTGCAGCCAGAGATTCCAGCTGCTCTAGAAATTTTTCTGAGAAAACTCAATTTTTTTCTTTATATGCCACAGAAATAGGAGCTTTAAGAAAAATCAAAACCTTTAATTACCATCTTGATAGTAGTTTGGACGTTGTGTCACCTTGGGTAGCAGAAACTCCTCATGGATACTAGTCACAGGCATCAGAAAACACTTTTTTTTTTGGTGGTAAGGTGCACAGACTCTTTCCATTGTTTTTTGTGTGGCCCATAAAGTGACAGTGGCACAAGGCCTGGGCAAGGGCATGTTCCTCCTCAGCTCCCCTTGGTCTTGTATGTCTCCAGTATGTCACCAGTATGTCTCAGTGAATGTCTAAACCCCCAGAGTTTCTGTAAAAGTGAGCAAACATATTATTTCACATTGTTAGGCTAACAGCTTAGCTCCATAAATGTGCTTAATACACACTCATGTAGTAATGCTGTCTTTGACTTTTGGTCTTAAAATACAGTACTGAGTGTTTTCCAGTTAGAAGTTATCCATTCTGCTGTTTGTTGGTAGTTGTTCTAATAGAGCATCCCGTGTCCATCATGGGCTTGCCTTGTATACCCCTCTAATGTAAAAAGGTTCAGCTGACTTACAGCTAATAAATCACCCAGCTGCATAAACGTTGTTGGGCTAAATTGGAACCAAACTGGAAAATGATTTTATTTCTGCTTCCTAGCTTTGTTGGAAATAGTTTCCTTTCAGATTTCAGATGAATTTGTATAATATAGAGATAGCTCTTGGAAAAACAGATGCTTAAAGGAGGAGTGCCACTCGTAGAGGCGGTCAAAAGCGTGGCCAGCATGAACTCTGTGTTCAGTTCAGCTTGATGAAACAATGCATTTTCTGGGCACGTTTGAGCATCACTTGACATGCCATGAGTCAGAAGTGAGTTGCAGCTGCAGATTGACTTAAGTGCAGGCTGTTGAACTTCTCCCAGATGTCTTACTGAAAGCGAAAGCAGCTCCTGTTGTTGCTTTCACTGTTTGGTAAGAGAACAGCCCATGAGGGTTTGGTATCTATTAAAACAACAAAGTGCAACTGAGGATGGGTACGATCATCAAGACCTCTGTCCTGACCTTTGCACACGGCCTGTTTTCAAGATGATCAGCGTTCTTTAAACTCTCTGTCGAAATTCACTGTGTACAAGGCTTTGGTGTTAGTGCCAAATAATAAATTTCCCTTAAAACAGATTCATTTCAATTTTATGGGAAATCATAGAGTTCAAGAATTTAGTCATAACTTAGCTAAATAGAATATTGTAAAGTAAAAAGATGACAGACCACTATTAAAAATAAATTCAAAGTCATTAATTCAGGCATCGCCTTCCCACGGGTGATTTTGTATATGTGAAAATATGGTTAATTGCCTTTCTGGTCTTTGTCTGTGATCTCAACATTTTTGTTAATGATTTAATAAAAGTAATTTCAAGACCTTCTGTACATTTTAGACACTAAAAGTGAAGGCACACCCTTGCTGCATCAGGCTTGGTGTCATCATCCTGCAGCAGTCAGGAAGGAACAGCCTTGTGGCTCACAACAACTTCTAGTTGTGATGTTTTGGTTTTTTTTCTAACTACAGAGAACTTGTTTTCTTGATGTTATTGGAATCTAGAAGTTCAGAAAATTTGGGTTTAAAACTATTTCATGGTTAGGGCAATTGTAAGCTTTCATGAATGCTCTCAAGTTTCTTGTTTAGACATTTCTAACTTTAGTTCATTACTACAGACTGCACAAAAGCGGTTCTTTCTTTTTACTAGTTGCCATTTTAACTTTTGAACTTGGTTATTAAAAAAGGTGATTGAAAAATGATTTATTGATAGTTGCATTTATTAAGGCAACTTCCAGTTTTAATTGCATACTTCAAATGCTGCTGTTCTGATGCAGAAATAACGGTTTGATTTTCTAATACTTAGGGATAGTTAATATCTATTTGCTTTTTATTTCATTTGTGTAATTGTTTATGTCCTGTAGGTCTGTTACATTGCTCACCTACTAGCCTTCTTGAACAGCTCTCTGAAAAACTAATTAATGTAAATGTTAAAAAGTGAAGTTCCGTTGCAAGAAAAAAGGAAGGAAAAGCATTGAAAAGGAGGTGAGAAAGGGAAATGAAGGGAGCAATACGTCACCATTTAAACCAAGGAGTTTTATTGTAGAGCTTGTGTTGTACCTGCGAGGGGAAGGGAGACAGGGATGCCATGACGAAGAATCAGGGAGAAGGTTATAAATGTTGGGACACATCAAGTTTCTTTTGGGTCTGCAAGTTCCTGTAGGAGAGCAAGAAAGAGGAAGGGAAGTTTTGGTGTTTATTATTTACTTCAGAACACAAGTTTCTTCTTCTGCAATACCCTGATGAATGCTGGGGACTGGGATGAGGCTGAGGATCAGGCTAGTATGCAAAGTTTCCTTATGCCTAGCTGGACGAGATACTAAGCATTGCAGAGGTGGGGTGGAAATTCACTATTGTCAATCTTGTATCCTTCTGCAGTCAGTGCATTAAATGAGAATTAAATAAGAGATGGTGAGTGAGGTGTTAGTCATTTAAAAGAAGGAGGTGGGTGCCTTCTGCAAGAGTCTTGCAAGGTCTTTTGGTAGTTTCAGGCATGCCTCAACAGTTACTGTAAAAGGACAAAATTAGAAGATAAATGTTAGAAAGATTTCAAGAAAAAACACTCCCCTGCAACCCAAGGCTCATCTAACCATTTTCTCTTGAAGTGCACTAGTTTTGAACGATTCATTGCTGTGGAAGTGAAGAGCATGTCAGTATGCAGTTTGGCCAGCGTTGTACGTGTTGCAGCAAAGGTTAATATGCTACGGCTCACAGTTGTCATTCTGGAATAACGAGAATAAACCATATGTTAAAATGCCCTTATTTTGTGGTTTTCTTCGTGATTTAGATTTATTACTACCTTAAAAAGAAAAGGCGGGTAGTAGGAGGAGAAACAACAGAAGTTTCTTGTTGAAGTGGTATAGCACTTAGTACACATGTGGTCTCTGAGAGGTTTCTATCATGCTGCTTTTTTTTTCCTTGCAGAAGACCCATAATTGCATAATAAAATATTAATAGCACTGGTCTTAAAAGATTTAGCTCCTAGCATGAGAATATGTAACCATGGTGCTCAGTGTATATGATATATGAAGCTCCTGTATGTACTGTGACTGTATAATAGATACAGTTGTTCTAGTCTTAAAATTAAATGTGGTGTTCCAAGCATGGACTGTAATTAGATGCTACTTATAGAGAGATGTGTTAAAAACTATTTTGCAAAAGCTTATAGATACTAAAAAATATAATTTCTCTTCTTTGTCATTTGGGACAGAAATGTGGTTACTATTCATGCAGTCCAGAGACTTACTTGCATTCTGGTTTGGTTTGGTTTGGTTTGGTTTTTTAAATTTTTTATGATACAGTTTCTACAAATAACTGCTTTAAGAATCTTACCTTTGCCCCAGCATACAGGCAAACTACGAATGCCTCTACTACAAATGAAGAGCTACAGCTATGCTTAATATCTTTATGATCCTTCCCCGCCCCCCCCCCCCCCCCCCCGTTTCCTCCATAACTCTGTGGGAAACAACCACGTAGATGCAAAGTACTGCAGTAGCTGAAAAAATTCTAACTCATGTAGGTCTATTCGATGCCTAGATTATCACTGTTGAACAGGGTTTGAGGGTACTGGTAATGACTAGTACAAATAGTACTGTAAGGTCCAGCTCTGTTTTTTTTTACTTATTCTGCTCTAGTGAGCCAGAAGTGTATGTGAATGTAATTAAAAATGGAGGTTGCCATAATAAATACAGATATCAAAGAATTATTTTTCAACCACCTTTTTTAAAGAATAAATTTAACCATTGAGATGTCAACCAGTTTTTTGGGTTTTGTTCTTTTTTTTTTAATTAAAAAAATGATGCTTAGGAATTGTCATACTGATGACAGGAGCAGGTTCCTTGGTGTTCAGGTATTAGCACTGAGGTGGGGGAGTGGGATACAGCCTTGTCTTAGTTCAACAGGATGGTGATACAGAAGAAAAATACACCTTACATGAAACTTTTAGTAACATTAGCTATTGCATTTTTATTTTTTTCTTCTCCAGAGAACAAATTTGGTTGGAACAAGTAATGCAGATTTTCCCTCTGGGGATCCCGGAATGTACCAGTTGGACGTTACTCTAAGGAGAGGACAGAATCTAGCAGCACGGGACCGTGGAGGTAAGCCTTAACTTACCTTACCTAAGGCAGTAAACACTGCCTTAATGTTTGGGAAGTTACATGGCCACTGGGTAAATTTCTATGAGGTTATTAAAGTTATAATTAAGGTTTGAATTCTAAGTGTGTCAGTTAAACTCTGCTTAAAACTATGTGGAGGTTCTTTGACTTAAAAGCACAGAGTGAAAGGAGCTAAGGCTAGCTAAACCCACAGAAGAGGAGAAATAAAATTTAGCTAATACTGGTTTAATTCTTCTGCTAGCTAATTTTCCTCCCTTTTTTGAATGTTCCAAACTAAGAAAGGTGTGATCGATTTACTTTAACCATGCAAATTTGTGCTGTCTTGCTCGCACAAGTGCTGTTTTGCTACTTATTTTGTTCCTTGATTGCTTAACTGATAAATACTGGAGCTGTGTTTAAAGACAAAAACAGTAAAACCTCTCCATTAGATGTGTCCAGGCGTTACCTGTTGGCCAGTCTCCTGATCACATACTGGTATTTTATGATCTGCTCTGAGACATGTTCCACACACGTAGTTCAGACGTAAAAAGGATTCCTAAAAGGTATTTTGACCCACAGGACCACAGCAGGCTGACTCAGTGACTCTGTAGATGCAACTGCAGCTCATATTTAAAATTAGATTAAGTCAGTAATCCACTTCCTGAACAGCAATGTGAGCATGATAAATCTGACTAACAGCCTATTTTGGATTTGCTGTAATAGATCCCTTTTGAGAGAGAAAAAGCCATAGCAAAAAATTAACCGCAAAAATAGTATTGCACAGGATCTTTCCGTGCTTACCTGATGAAATTACTGACTGATGTCAGATCTCAAATATGCTGCCAGAAACCTAGAAGGCTGTTTACATTAGTAGGAAATTACTCCACTGATATTTATGTCCCTGAAACTGAAATTTTAGTATAGTCACTGCTGCAAGAATAAACTTTTATGTATATTCTTCCTCTAGGTATATTGATATTCTATCAAGCTTTGCCTGACAGTCATTAAAAATAGATACTCAAATGTTTTTGTTCCATGAGCTAGAGAGACTCGCCCAGTTTCTGAATGTGTTGTAATTCAGTCATATCCATCATTCGTATTATTTATAAATAAACAGAAATGTGTATGTAAATGTGATTATTTGCATGCAAGGAAAACATCTGTAATTATTTTTCCCATAATACAGGATTCTAGGTCTAGAGTAAACAAAGGGGTAGGAGATCCATCTCCTGAGATGGAATCCCAGGGTCTGAAATGAATACTAGGTGCTGTATAAAATGTCAACTGCTTTAAAAGGTCAGTTCAGAAAGCTGCTGCTTGAACAGCAATGCTCCTCAAGCTACCTGGGAGGCAGCACGACAAGAGTGGTGTTTCCCCAGTACTGCTTAGTCCTAGAGCCCAGATCCTAGGGTTGCAGTGCACGGTCATCTCCCACCATGTTTTGGAGCCTGTAATTCACTTTGGCTGGTATTGCCTCTCAAAAGGCTGAGCAAGTACTGGTCTTTCTTTTGAAAGATACTGGGGAAGATGGTAGTTGTTGGGCTCTAGTTTCACAGAGTAGTCTCGTAGCTGGAAATCTTACCAGAAAAGCAGAATGTCGGGGTTACTTTCTGCTCGCTTTCTGAATTTCTTCCTGTCCCTCAAAATTCTTAGCCCTGCCATCTTGAGCAACCAAGGCAATGTTTTACCAAGCCACTGCAGCCTGTCAGGAGGGAGAATATGCATTGCATTTTAGAGAAGTGTAGAAGATCCTTCAGACCAGGTGGGGAGCCTCAGACGTCCTCCCTCCCACGTTGGCCAGGTTTCAGATCTCAACAGGGTTTGCACTTCCAGGATGGAGCCTTAGGTTCTTAAGGGGAAAATACAGAAACAGCACCTTGTACTGGGGCCCCAAGCTAGGACCCATCCACTCATGAGTGCCTGTCCTCTGTGTTTCTGCTTGTTTTCCCTTTCTCTTGGAGCTACTCAGAGTGAGATTTTAGGAGCACCCGCAGAATTTGAATTGAGGGGACTTTACAGGCATTAGGCAGGCACTTAGTGGAGTTAGATGGCTGCTGAATGGGAAGTGCACAGAAAGGGGCTTGATTTGGGAATTCAGTTTTGACTAAATCCTCTCCTGACTGTAATAGTTGGGTGGGTTTTTTTATTGTTTAAAGTATCCCTGTGGTAGTCCCAGTTGTGTTTCACTAAGAAACTGGGCATGTAAAACTGAATTTTTACTGGAGTTTTGTGTGGGTGCAGAAGGAGATTCAGCGAGTTCATTGAAGAAAAATCCACAAAGGGCATTGAAATGCACAGAAAACAGATCTAACTCTGAAGGCCTTTGCTCCAAATTCTTCATGCCTAGGAGGACATTGGAGGGAAATAATTCTTTGTTAGCATCTGCTTATAGCCCTGATGGAGGCAGAGCGCTGAGTTCACAGCACCTTTGGTCTGAGCCAGTACCGGTGTTTCTGTTGCATTGCCTGCATGCTGCAGCAGTGCTTGTATCACAGGTTATGAGCCAGCGAGGGAATACAGGACAGTCCATGGGAGACACTGGGTAAGAATAGATATCCAAATGCTAAATGGAGCTACTGAGACAGATGTGTTAGATATTAAAACCAGAGCTTGGAAGGTTTATCCCAGAACTGTCTCAGAGGAGTCTTACATTGTAAGTCTTTAACAATGCATAACACCCCATTCCTCCAAAACTTTTCCAGATCCTCTGCCTAAAGCCTGACAATTGAATTTTCTGCAAGTACTGTGAATTTCACTCTGAAAGAATACTTGAACTACATGTTAGAAAATAATTTCATTTTAGTTTTAGCTTTTTGTTCTTTAATTTTTGAACTGCAGTTTCACATATCTGTTCAGAAACCTGCTGCTGAACATATTGCAGTCTTGGAATTCAAAGTTGAATTCGCATGTTGTGAATGTTCTGCACACTTTGTCTCCCCCAAATTTATAAAAAGAGACACCACAACATTCCCAGAAGAAAAGGGGAAAGATTGAAGTTATCTTTATGTGGCTAGCAATGCCAGCATTAGTCACAGCTACTAGTTGATAAATAGCTCCATTGATAGTCACAACAAAAGGGAAACAGAACATTCTTCATGAGAGGACCAACATCTTGCTGTTGTCTTCTCAAATGATTGAAAATAATCCTTTATTACAACAGGCAATATTTATGCTCTGGTGTGTGCAGTATGACAGAAGGAAATGTAACTATTCATTTTAACTCCTCATCATCACAAGAAATTCTGGCTTCAGTCTGATCTAGCTTTCCTTCCAAGTACACGGAGCTACAGTACCATAACTTCATCTAAGCTATGTGACAAGACAGTTAACTTTTTTACTTCTGGCAAAATCCTGTAGTGACCACAAATGTGACTTATAACATATGCTTTATTTAAGCCCATCCTAAAGTATACCATATACTTAGTTAAATTTAAAATTTTGTTTTCTGAGAATTTTTGCCGTAGCATTGGGAAAAACTGCGTAGTGTTGGACCTGGTAAGTTGCTAATATTAACAAGTTAACCTTATTACCTACATCTTTATGGTTTCCTTTTCACTTTTGATTTCGCATTTGCTTTTTGTCATATGTAGTGTTTGTGTAATATCATATATATTTTTAAGAGTTTTTTCTGGAGTTAAAATTTTGAGGTTAAAAAGACCCCTTTGATTTGCTGCTGGTCTCTGACTTCTTGCATGTGGAGTTTATGGGGCTACTTCATATTGGTAACATGCCTTTACAGATGTTTTGCAATATCTTAAATATTGTTTTTAAACAAACAAACAAACAAAACCCCCTTGTGGTTGATCCACTTTTTATTTAAAAGAGACTCATTTTGAGATGCAAACTGAAATACTATAGCACAGTTGGTGTAAGGGGAATTATATTTTAGTCATTGGTGTTCTACAATTCTCTTCAGTCAAAAGAAAGATATCAAAATATTCTTTTAAGTTATTTTAAATATGTTTTCATCACAGTGTTTTCTTACTTCACTGCAGGCTGGAATGCACTCCCTTTTGTGCTTTTTGAGAAAAATGCAATGCTGGTTTGCTGCTCCACTTTAGGAAAAGTTGGGAAATAAGAAGCACAGGTTAATCCCAGGGACTTTGTATCATGTCAAAAAACAGGCTAGATACATAGTGAATTTGATCCCTTCTGGATTTAAAATTTATAATTTGTTGGGTTTTTTTACAAAATGAGTGAAGATTGACCAAATCTTGTAAAACAGCACAAGGAAAATACTTTTTTGAGCAGAAGTGAAACATTAATTGACTTTTTCATGGTGATCAGAAGTAATGTATTTTCCGAGTGAAATATTACAGAAAGAGTTCCTGAAAACAAATGTTTATCGTCGTCTAAGGCTTTGACCTTGAAATAGTATCACCAGATGTCTGTGTCTCTCTCTGCAGGAGACAGTTCATTAATGCTACCTAAAACTAAAGAATCTGTCTTTGTAGAAATAGCTGAGGGGTTGATCCTTAAGTGTCTGACTCTGGTACTGAAACCTGCACCCAAAGATACCAAGAATTAAGGCAGAAACAGCATGCTACTAGCGCCCTCATGCAGTGCAAAGACTACATTTCAATTTGATAAATTTCCTATTTCCTATATGAAATATTTATATCAGTGAGAAACTAGCTGCTTAAAATGAGAATAATTGGGAGAAATGAGTGTCAAAACCAGGAGAGTCTGAAGAACTGTAGTAGCGCTAGAACATACACATAGACTTTGCATGTTGTCTGGTGAATAACTATACATCTACATTTTCAGGATCTAGAAGAAAATTAAGTGCCAATGGGATAACAAGTAAAGTGAGATGATAAAGTAACCCTTTAAGATAGTCCTAATTTTGTGCAACAACACAATATTGAAAGCAAACCTATGTATAAGGCAATACATTTAAAATTATTGAAAATTTTATTTAAGCCTAACTACAGAGCAGGTTGTTTATGTTTGAACTGTGGGTTTCACTGATGTAGGATGCTGAAATTCAGTCCTTAACTTGATTAAAATACAGTGTATACAGTGTAGCTTTGGAGACTGGGAAACTCTTCATCCTTACAATTCAGGTAGACCAGGATTATGGAAGAAATTTTGCTTACTGTGAAATATTGCTTAGTCTGTGACACAGTTGGAAGCAATAGGAACATATCCCTGTTCTGTTTCCTGGAAAGGTTTGATGAGAGGATTGTTGGCATAAATCAGTAGCGTAGTGCTCGCACCATCTTCTGAATGTGGCAAATAGTCACAAGGCAATAACCAAAGAGAAATGCTATTCATGCTATAACAGGTAGCCAGATGCCAAATTATTTTTAAAAGGCCTTTTGGATCAGTATTTTCATGCCACTAATTATGAACATTCATCAAAGTAGCTCTTTAATTATATTTTTGTTTTAACTTTTTAATTAAGTGTGGAATTTGAATGCTCTTTAATACAGAGGAAATCAGATATCATTAGTTTTGGGGTGCAAATCAAAGGGTTTGTATTTAGTTTAAATCAGAATGGGCAAGAATGTTAGCTTACATGAAGGTGTTTCGGAAGGGTTATATTAAGTTTTATCTGAGTAAAAAATACACTTAATAATTTTTAAGAACTCCTGGGGATGTGACTGTCTGGAAGAACTGATTTTTAACTGCCCAGTTTCCTTATTACAGATATAGTGAGGATAAGATGCTGAAACAAGAAATGGCAGCTTGGTGTGCTTGTTACTCTGGAATTCATGTAAATATATGTAGATAAGTGTGCCAGCATTCATAGTGTGTAAGAACATTTACAGGATGTTTTATTTAAAGCTACACGCTCATTAGGTAGGCAGCGCTTCTTGTCTGTATTTGGGTAATGATACCCAAGATTCGCGAATAGGCTACTGGAGTTTTGTCTCTTTTTTTCTGCAGAGAGAGGTTAGCTTTGACTGAAGAGAACTGTGACTCACTCTAGTTGTCAACAGGTACAGATCAGCGCTGCCCAGGGTAAAATGTAGGCTGGGAAAATACATTTAAGTTTCCTTTCTGCTCTGCCACTGTGCTGTTCTCTGCAGCAGTGCGGTGGTTTCTCTTCCCCTTGCAGCCTGCCCTTCTGCATCTTGGCAGCTCCGCAGGTCACCGCTGATATTTTCTCCTCGCTGAAACATTGCCAGATCTCACTCACGCAGGGTCCTGGCGGCAGTGACTCATACCTGACGGTGATGGGGAGCAGTGACCTTCTGCAATGTAGAAAAGTGAGGAAAGAGCAGAGAGGAATAGTGAGAAACAGGGCTGTGGGCTCTACCAACGGGCTACCAGCAGCTTTGTCCATCTGAGCAAGTGCCTTTGCAGAAGGTGCCAAAGTCCACTGGAGGACGTGGCTTTGGTTCCTTCTGCTCTCAGCTTGACACGGTGCCTGCCCTCACTGCGCCTGCACCTCTCCATCGGCAAACAGCTCACGTTAGGTCATTTTTCAGCATTTTTCTTCTCACGTGGCTTTCTGTTTCTGTCGTAGACAGCTGTTCTTGCACGCTCTGGGAAGTCCTCACTGGTTGGTGGTACCTTACCATCCCCTTGAGAACTTCAGAGGGAACAGCTTCTCCCCTTTGCATGGGAAGCTGAAAAAAAACCTCAGTCCATCGTTTGCACCCTGCCAATCTCTTGTTCTCCCCTGTATTTTGGTAAGCATCTGACCTGTCATGTTTGTCTTAACACACTGTGGCCCTTGGTTTTTCTCCTCATTTCTCCATCCCAAGAAGAAGGAATTACCTAAGGAAACTGAATGGCAGCCTTCTAAGAGGGTGGCTAAATGCCCTTTGCTAAGCCTTTAAGGGGGAGTCTATTCCCATACGAAGATCGACTGTTTCAAGTAAATTGTGGGATTATTAAACCATTTGAGAACATGGC
This sequence comes from Astur gentilis, assembly GCF_929443795.1. Taxonomy (NCBI): domain Eukaryota; kingdom Metazoa; phylum Chordata; class Aves; order Accipitriformes; family Accipitridae; genus Astur; species Astur gentilis. Next base: position 2,388,052 of record NC_064919.1, read on the forward strand.
TTAGCAGCCGTTCCTTGTCATTTTACAATGAAAATTTCTACAAGGATTCCAAAATAAGCTCAGTCCTGATACCTCTGGAGACAGCAACAGTTGCTGTGAATTTCCCCATGGCAAGGTCTGGCAGAAGCTGCCTGTGAGTGCTGGCTCTGTGCCACACTCAGCAGAAGTTGGCAAGTACAGGCATTTTTCGAACACGGCTGTCAGTTGGCTGATACACTTTATCAACTTCCTCACAACCCTACTATTTAGGCATCGAAATAAAAGATAGTTTTCTTAGAGCTGCAGCGTACAGTCAGCCGGAATCTACATCTGTGGGTAACAGCCTATTTAATTTAGTGAAAAACTTAATAAACACCCCCCCCCCAACAATAGTAATTCCCTAAACAGAGATTTATTTATGAGAATTGTGGAGCATATGCAGAAATGTTTATTGATATGACTGAGTGGATATCGAAAAATATAATTATGAAATGCAAAAATAACTTTCTATTTTTTTCAAACATTTTTTGATTAGTTGCTTTTAGGCACTCAAAATTGAAACTGTCAGTTTGCAGTACACTGGGAAAATTCATATGCAGCAAAGACGTCAAATGTATTGAGGTGGGCTGTGGGCTAAATAGGTTTATTGTCAGTTCAGAAATCACAAGCTATATTAAACAGCAGACTTCCTAAGCATTTTATGTACACTCTAGATTTTACGATTGCTTGATTTATTTCTGATCCATTGAAGTTGATAGTAGAATCTCCAAAAGTTTGGGTGGACCAGAATTTCCTCTCCTGTAACAGCCATGTCTGTAAAATAGTATGTACAATATATTTGAGTCCTATAAAAATGCGGTAGAAAGAAAACAATACAATAATCTTTACCTTCTTTGGAGAAATGCTGTCAATAGGTTTCTCGCGTTTTCTAGAAAAGGCCATTTGAGGGGTTGAGTTTTACGATTAAAAATAAACTATAGAAACTCTCCAGTAAGCACTCATAAATAGCTGTTAGGAGGTGATCTTTAGGGTTTTTTTTGTATTTTGTTACAGGTCAATTTAGAAGAATAGGAGAAAATTCTAATGAAACTTGAAGTACTCATACAAAGTGTAACATAAACTGTCAATAAGAAACAATGCACCTAGGTACAGTGGTACACCTTTAGGTGGTGAAACACTGATGAGACACTGGCACAGGTTGCCCAGAGAAGTTGTGGATGCCCCATCTCTGGAAACATTCAAGGTCAGGCTGGACGGGGCTCTGAGCAACCTGATCTAGTTGAAGATGTCCCTGCTCGTTGGAAGTAGGTTGGGCTAGATGACCTCTAAAGGTCCCTTCCAACCCAAACTATTCTATGATTCTATGATACAGCTTCAAGTCTAATATAATTTGAAATTTAGAGGAGTCCAGTTGTCCAAATATGTTTTCTCTCGGGTATGAAGTCAGGGTTTTTAATTCTGCTGTTTTAAGGCATCATTGTTCTTGTGTGCCCATTCAGCCAATCTCATGATGCAGTATGAGAAAGAGTAAAATTGATATTCAAATTTATAAAACTTTTCTCACAGTGTACCATTAGGTAATGCTGCTGCGATCACATTGTTGCCACTCTTGGTAGTTACAGGTAGAGAATGCTTTTAGATTAGCACATCAATACAGAGAAATTAATAAGAGCAGTTTTCAGAGCAGAGTCATTCTGGTCTTGGCTGATTACTTAGCAAATACTGTCGTAATTAAAGGCAAAAATGGGAATTTTCAGAATTATGTACTGCAGAAACATGAATGAGACAAAAATCTTTTTCTCCTGTAACCTACCTGTATTTTCCTTCTGTACCTTCTCCTATCTGTGCTCCTGTTTTAATGTTTTAATACTATCTTAAGCAGTATTTTGAACTATAGTATGTGTAATTTCACTGGAGATCCAGTGAGCCATACAAAGTAAAGATCTTGTATTATCTCAGTCTGTCACCTAGTTACACTTTTTATTACCTATACTTCTATGAATAGCATTTCTAATTGCAAAATGTTCCTTCCCTTTTCTTTATGTTCAGGAATTAATTTTTAAAATAAAAGAATGCCGCCCATTAATCCCAGCTTCTTCAGTCTTTTAGGACTGATTTCTCCATTGATATCCTTGCAAAATTTTTAGGAAATAAGGCAAAGTGATAAGCAGGGTAGTTATTTTTCATTGTTATGAAAATCAGTTTGACTGGGAGTATTAACTCATCTTCATATCAGGAGTAAGAAATTAGTTGATTTTCAATTAGAATACCATCTTGACTTCACATGATGTTTGTCTTCTGTACTGATTTCTGGCTGACTGGCTACAATCATATTCTTGGTGGCTCTCACTATAATAAGAAATGAGAGTTTTGTCAATAGGAGAGGTTAGTGGTTCTACTGTAAATGTTACTTTTCCGATTGCTGTCTGACATTGAAACTGTGATTTTCTTATCATACAGAATTTGGTGAACAAATGTTGCCATTTGGGTTAAGCTATAACGCAAAAGGCAGCGATGATGGGAAATGAACCTTCTGGCTAAGAGCAGTAAAAGTCTGTCATTAAGACTGCTGTGTCATCTTCTGTGAGGCCTTGTGACTGTAAAAATTGAGAGCTGGTTATTCTCTGTCTAAAAATGATTCAGCATTGACCGTGCTCAGAATTTGACTTCAACCCAGGAAACCCAAACTGCTGTGTTTCTCCATAATACGGCCCTAATTGGACTGCACAGAAGCTCAGATTTATGAAAGGGACTTGCTGTATATTTTTCTGAAATTATAGAAAGCTCCTGGTAGGCTTATATTTTTATTTGTTTGTTGCAGGGTCCCAAAGAGGAAAGTGAAACATGGGCACAACCCATCCCCTAGTGATCTTGATGTAAACATATATACATGTAAATATACATATGTAAACATATATACATATAAACATATAGAAAGATAAGGAAGCTTAAGGAACTTCATTTCAGCCACAGAAGAGTCCCACTTTTCATAGCAGTAGCACAACATGGAGGCTTTAGTGTGAGCTACGTGGCATGAGATTGAGAGGGAAGGAACAGCTGGGTTTAAGTGAGGGCAATCTGTTATAAATGAGCACGAATTCCTGTTGGAGGCCAAAAAGTTTCCTACTAGTGCAGTAAAAGCAGCGGGAGATACTTACAGGGTGCAGGGTGGGGGTTCCTATTGTGTTACCATTATTGCAGTCCCTTAGGGCTTAACGAAGTAGGAGTCACACTAATTGCCTGTTGATTCACCAATATTCTTTGTCCAAAGTACGCATGACGTGGCTTTGTACTTGTTCAAGTTCTTAACTGTAAATTGTCATGGTCTAGAGGCATAATTAAGAACTTTTTTCTCCCAAACTATAAAACTGTAGTTGTGATTCCATTTTTATTAGTTCTGAAAAGGATAAAAATAATCAAAACTTGTTTGAAGGTTCTGGAGCAACACTAGGGATTGGGATTTTTGGTTATAACTTTTTTAGTCTTTGGGGTTTTTTACTATCACTTAGAAGTGGCTATTGGTGGTTTAAGATCAGTACTAAAAATAAAGCATGTTTCTTCTCTTTCTCCTCCATGATAAATGCACCAGGGAATTGCTTATTCAGCAAATACATTTATTTGATAACAAATCTCATATGTTTTCCCTTTCTTTCAGTTTCATTGCCGTGATTCTTATTCTTTAAGTCTTGTAGGAACATGTTTATCATTCCCACATTCCAGGACCCTTATTCCTCTAGTGTAAAGTAATGGAGGTAAAGCAAGAGGACTTTGACAGTGGTAAAATAAGGTAGAAAAGGAAAGTTTAGTAGGGTGCCAGCTTACCTATAGTGCCCCTGCTCTGCTATGGCAAGTCAGATACCTGTGCCTAAAGCTGGGTGATGTTCCTGAGTAGGCTATTGCAGTGGAAATTTATGCCAAGACTAAAAAAAGAGATTCCTCCACTCAGGTGATTGGTCAGGGGCGACGACATAGCACTTTAGTGGTCTCCGCTACTCCAGTACCCCAAATCCCCGGGAAGCCTTTTGTTGGTAATGCAGGTGAATTGACAGAGCATCAGTAGCAGCAGCTTGGCTTGGGACTTCCAGACCATCGTCCTCTGATGAGTCGGGTGGAGGAACCTGGACTGTTAGTTCAAACTCATTAGAAGGCATCAAACACCTTTGTGTCTGACTGTTAGAATAGAAAGCCCTGCTTTGTTAGCATAATTCTACTATGTCTGTTGTTTTCAGAGGCCTATATGCCAATAAGGAAATACCAACATTAAGATTTTCTAGCTAGTAAACTAAAATATTATTTTAAAGGCAAGATTCACATAGTTTGTTTCTGTGAATGTTTCTTTGTAGCGTAGGTTTTGCTTCATGTCACTTTAACTGGGATTGCATATGCAATGAGCTTCAACCAACCTATTAAATATACATTGTACCTTTTTTTTTGTTGTGCCAGACATATGCGGGCTGCTAAGGCTTCTATTTCTGCTTTACCTAGCATTTTTATTCAACATTTTAAGATTCAGCTTTTATTTCAGTGTTCATCTAACGTGTAGTAAATCATTATCCCTGGGGAATGGAGAAAAACTTGCACATTTTATTGGAGAGAAAGATTGTTGACTACATTGTTACATTGATCAGGGCAACTCACATGTTTGTCAATTGCAAGTATATATCAAAAAGATTATTTCTGTAAAACTGGGAGTTATAATTTATAAGACGAACAGTGAGCTGTGCTCTTTAGACAAAGCAAATCAGAGCCCTCTGTCTTTGTCCCAGAAGAGGTGAAACCTCTGATTGATTTTGCAAAAACTGGCTGTCTTGAAAAATAAATGGTCATGCTTTCAACAATTTCAGGAAGATTATAATTTCAGTCCTGAGGCTTTAGGGGCAGAGCCAACAGTGTTTCCTTTGATTAAGAGATGTAATTGTGTTGATAATAAAGTATATTAACTAGAATAATAATTTGAGCTGCCAGGAAAACATTTCCGTATTTTGCGTAAATCCTGTTTAAATGAATCTGACTTCAGCCATGCCTATAATGAAATATAAATGTTTTCTTGAAATTATGCTGACCATTTCACATTTGCTTATTCTGTCGTCTGCCAATTTTTTTCATTCTTTCTGTTTCACAAGCATAATTAGTGTTTGCTTAAATGAGTATTTACTAAACTAAGTAAAGATACTTGCTACATTGAAACACAGTACTAAAATTGCCCTTTTTGTGTCAGGAATGAGTCTTCAATGGAAGAGGGATAAAAAACTGTGATTGTTATAACCAGTATTTTTTTAATGGGCACTGAATAATTAAAATTTTGTATTCCCTGTTCACTTTTGAGTAGAACTCTGCATCCTGTAGCATCTGTGTGCTCACTGTGAATTTGTAATTGGCATCTTCATTCTTACAATGTTAGTTTTCCAGAAGTGCTTTGTATTATTTAAACTAATTAGTGTCCTTTTTAAGTGAACTGAGTGGGTAATCCTTTGCTAGGTGGGTAGAAGGACAGAAAGTAGGATTATTTATGGAAAAGCTGTAGTTTTTAGTGTGGCAGAGTTTAGTTGTGGTGTTCAGGGAGTTGCTGAAGGCCAAGAGTAAGATAGGCTTGGCAGCTCTTGTACAAGACAAATAATAACAATTACTATTTCTATTTGTTAAATTAACATGTGGTAAGTAGTTTCCCTACTTTTCAAAATAAAAGATTGGACAGAGCAGCCATACTCTTCTATGTTTCATTTTATGAGTTACTTCATATTGCAATTTGGAAATACAAAATATGTAAAATGCTATGAACTGATACATGTTTTACTTGACATACTCAGCAAACACATACTTGAGAACCCTCCCCCCACTACTTCTTCTACGTTGGCTGTAACGAAGAAAATAACTGGAGACTGAGAAACTTTATTAAGAGGGGCATGAGTGTGGATGAAGTCAGAGAGAAGGGGAAGGAGCTGACTGTCAGTGAAAAGAGCTCTTCATGCAACAAATCTGGAACAAGTGTTTGTATTAATAATTAAGCTTCTCAGGAATTATGACATCAAAGTTGTTGTGTATCTCTGCACATCTCTAGTGGCTTGCTTTCTTTTCAAGTAATTGTAGGTCAAATGAAGCAATTCCAAGATTGAAAGTAAAATGGAAGAATAATAGGAAGCCTTGACAGAGCTTTAGTTATAGTTCTAAGTGTAAAAGATTTAAGAACATGCTTTTACCTTGTTTTTGCTTTTAAAAATGTGTACATTTCATCATTACTTGCAGTGATGAAAAATTCTGTTCCCCCATATTTATTGGGTGTTTACTGCTTTGTAAACTGTGCTTATTCATGCAGTATTCCTCCTGTGTCCTGTACAGCAGGAAATCCTATTTAATGACTGTGATTTCCAGTTAATAGTATTTGAAGCTTCTAATTTTTCAAACCACTAGGCTGAAATTGATTTAAGTGTGTTATTTATTGTATATGTGTGGTGGATCTGAAGGAGACTTGTGATTTACATCAGGAACTGGACAGGCTGCAACCTTTGTAATGTTGTGGCTTAGCCTTAGGACCTCTGTAGGTAAAAAAACCCCAAGATCTTGTATCCGAGTTGTCCAGTTTGCAGCAGTGATAACTACCTACAGGGAAGACCTTAATGAATTGTTTGGTTTGCTTTTTTTCCCTATGACTAAAGCCATAGGGAGAAGAGAAGAAGTTAGTTTCCCTGATTTGCTGTGTTTTCCTCTCTGAAATCTTTTTCTCAACAGGCTGAAAACCAGGTGTTCCCCAGGGGAGAGTTAGTTTTTTTAACTTTTTTAAAAAATTGAAACTAGAATTTGAATTGCACAGTGATGAACATCCAAACTGTGCAAAAGCTTTTATGGCACAGTCACTCTTGTTTTTCAGAATGGGCTTGCATATGGTTTTCTGTTCTGTTTCAAAAGTTAAATTGTGAGTGAACAGCAGTGGTGGAAAAATTAATGCACTTAACCATGCGATAGTTAAACAGTTTTAATTAAATCAGGTAATTAGCTTCTGTAATAAATGTACTTGCTAATTCACCATTTTTCTGAAATGTAATTTCTTTCTTCTTATTGTATGAAATACAAAACCATCTCTACCGGAAGCAACAGCTGGAAAGTGCTGTTTTTCAGTATAATTCATCTCTATTATATTGGTTTTTTTATAGCCTGTGTTCTTTCTTTTTAGTGTAAGGTTTTAAAATTTGCCTTAAGGATTTCAGTGTCTGATTATGGTATGCTATAGGTAGATCTTCAGCTGAGGTTTTTTAGGCATGCTAGTACTTTGACTTTGTTCACAGTGAGTGAAGTACAAAAATACCATAGAGGAATATGGAGAGTTTTGCCTCATCCTATCTGTCTCATTAGCAGCAGTTATGGAGGAGCAGTCTCAAGCTCATTACTTGGTCTCATGGTTACGTTCACCCCTGTGTTCACTGTTGAATTTGGTTTGGTTAGCGGTTTACCATATTATGTTAAATGGGATTTCACTGAGGAAAAAAGTCTGTTCAACAAGTGGCCTAATAATCTTGAAAAGCCTGTTGTGAAGCTTTGAGAACCAATTAAGTAAATGTATACAATTTATTGGGAACGCATGTTCTTTCTATCCAATACAACTTTGATTATTATTCTGTCCAAATTTGCCTTTGCTGTACTTGCACTCTTATCACACAGCTGTTGTTCCTTCCGAAAAGCAGTTTAGTGTTCCTGTGAACAAACATCTTGAACATTGCTCCAGCAAAATGTTTTTTAATCTTCATTTATGTCTGCTTATGAGACCTAATCCTAAACTCCTAAACTTGCAAAGCAAAATCTGTTTTAGGAGGTGTCTGCACAGAGAGGGAGAAATGTCGGACCCTGGCAATAGACCTGCAGGACCAGAGGGATGCTTGCTTCACGGGGTCAGGTCACAGTGGCTGGGATGGATGATGGATGGTTTCTCCCCCAGACTTTGGCAGCATCTTTCCGTGTCCGTTGGGCCAATGTTTCCTAGGAAAAGAGAGGCTGCCACCCTGTGCCAAGAGTCCTTACTGCCTTTACACAGGCAGTAGTGGTGCTTCAGCAAGAGAGCAGTGTCTCACGAATGGGTTTTTTGGAGAGAAGGTTTTAAGCTCGTGAGTGAAGGCTCATGACGATGTTCTTAACTGCTACGGGTAAGACAGATGTTTGTGCAGTTAGGCCTTAGTGTGTCAGGTTCCTTTGAGTGGTTTGGTAAGCAGGAAACTGATGAAAAGTCAGAGACTTGAGTAGCAAGAATCTGTGACAGATACCAGGTTCTTGCAGCCTCAAGGTGGTCTTTGATTCTTTCTGGTTTTAATGTACTTGTAATCACAGTTAACAATAAGGTCCCAAGTAAACTGAATTTATTTTTCTCTTTAAAAGAGCAGTAATATGTGAATTAGATTGTCGATTGCTGATAAAAATTACATAGTGGTGTATTACTACATATTTAAACAATATATTAAAATATACCTGATGTGTTATTAGTAGTGTAATATTAACATGAATGCACAGTTACTATATTAAAATTATATAATATATGTGAAAACTGTTGTTGTTATAATATATATTAAAATTGGGACCCTGTGCCATAGAGCAGTACTGGAGGTTACTTGATGCAGTTCAGCAGAACTGAGAAAGGACCAAGTTTTGGTCTCTGTTCTGCTCCTCCTTTTGCCCTCCCAGTAGGTGAAAATATTACTGAATGATTGCATGGCTGATTAGATTTTTTTTTTTTTAAAATCTTGCATTTCTTTATACATACACTTTTAAAAATTTGATATTCTTTCTTCAAGGAATGAAAAAGGTCTGTGAAGGGCATGGAGCTTTTAACTAAGTGGAGCTAATGAGTTCTCAGCTTTAAAGTAGAGATGTGTCGAAGCAAGCTCCTTAGTGGTTCTCAGCGTTCATAGCACAGAGATACACCCCCTGAGGTTTTGCAATGTATTGTAAGTGGAAGTAACATTTGACCCACATAAAAATCAGTTAATATTGAATTCTTTGACAGCTGGATCCTAAACAATTCATTAGATATGTATCTCACAACAGTATTTACATCAATTTCAAATTTCAAAAGAGTTTTTGAGGTTTTTGGAGTCTGCACAGTAAAAGATAGTGCTTAAAGGCCAGCCGTCTGCTCTTCAAGGCAATCGTGAGGGAAACCAGTGGGAGAATTACAGCTTGCGGGGGAGTAATGGCTTGTATTACTGTTGTTGATTTGTTGGTGTCTGTGTTCAAAGTATTCTTCAATGTCACAGAATTAATTCAAATGTCTGATCTTTGCCTTAAGAAGCATCACCACTGCTTGAATGACCAAGGAACAAGTTAATTGTGCTAGACTAAACATTTTTATGCCACTGAAATTCTGCCCCAGTAATTACAGAAGGGAGTGACTGTAACCCTGTCACACGTGAGATCAGAAGTTTTCCACGGCTCTAGTTTTTTGAAAGGAATATATAATTTAGGTAAAGAGTACTGACATCTTGTGGCTGCATGAAATAGTGCAAAGACCTCTTATTTCGAAGAGCATGTTGCAATTTTAATAAAAGCTAATGACTGCATTTCTCAGTGGATGTAAACACAAACCTCTAGAATATGCCAGTCTTATGAAAAGCGTTAACAGTAAAAACAAAAAAAGTCTGTCTTACATTTTTGATGTTGCTCATGAAGAAGCAATTATTATTTGTGCTAGAATTATTGTTTATTTTAAGATAGTCTTGGATCAATTAGACTCAAATATTATTAAGGTTCAGAAATAGCTGAGAGAGAAATAGAAATATGAATCCAATCCAATATTTTTCATTAAAATGAATTTCACTTACATAACAATGAAATCTTACCAACTGGCATTTTAGGGATGGTATTTGAATGTTCTATCTAGCTTTTTTCTTTTGTTTAAAGACTTAACTGTATTTTTTGTAATCAAAATACGCAGGAAAAATGAGTAGTCTTTCTTCAGTTCACCACGGAGGCAGCAGTTTCATGAGGACCATCGCAGGCACAACTTCAGTGTTTGTCAAGGGGCAGTGTCGTGCTGCTCGACTGTTGGTCTCCATGGTGGACACAAGTGGAAGAGGCATTTGGTCCCTTCTGGCCCTGTCCTTCCCCCAAGTTCACTCTCTTTCCCACACGTCAGCTCTAGTCAATGCACCCGGAGTTGAGGTCAGATTGGGTGAAATAACATCGCAGTGTGGTGACGGCAACGTAGCAAATCTCAGTGTGAAACCTTGTGGCAGGGGAAAGTGATCTTACGTTAAATCAAAGCCGATTTTGGTCATTTGCTTTCACACTCTGACACCCGCACGCTCATTCACAAGCACAGGTGTGTTGTCTGGGTTATGCATGACGGGGAGGGGAAGGATGTCAGCCGACGGGTCCTCCTCATGCCTCTGGGGCTCCTGCTGTTTGCGTGACCGTGTATGTGCTGGTTTTGGATGTGTCCTTTCGTACCTGCTGGTAGCTGGCAATGATTTATCTCTCCGTCCTGTAACGCCTCTGTGTGCGCCGTCAGGTTTTTGCTTGCTGTCCTTTGTCTCTCCACATGGGTGTCTTGAGAAGAAGACACAGATGTGCTCCTGGATGCCTGCTGGTCTCAATGCCCCCAGCACGTGCCACCCCAAGAGTCCTCCCTCCACCAGTTGTTCCTTCTGACACTTCCACACCCACGTTCCATCCATTCTCTGTTCTTGCCATACTTAACATTTCTCTTTCAATTCCCTTCGGGGTTGTCTTTCTGGTCATAGTTAATTGTGTTTCAGTTGTATCGGGGGCTTAGACCTGTGCTGTCCTGCAGGTAGGTGGTTGCTGCAGGAAGCGTGTGAACTTTGTGGACTGACTTAAGAGTCGATTTGCTCATCGTGAGTGTTGTAGGAAGTGTGTCTTCAAGGAAGAGGGAAGCCTGGACACAATAAAGTCAATGGAGATTTCCACTAGTGGTGTCAGTGGAGCCTGTGCCTTTTCAAAGGCATAAGATAATTAGATTAATATTTTAAAGAAACAATTTTCACTTGTAATCTAATTTTTGTGATTGCATTAAGATAAAATCCTACTCCTAGTAAGGACATAATTCTGTTAACTAAAGACTACACTGCAATAGCCAGTATTTCATGTATGACCGAGTATGGATTGCAAACAACAGGAAGTGATGCAAGCACCCATTTGATGTTAACACGGTGAATTAACCGAGTAGTGACACTGTGGAAAATAACAAAATTGTGACAATAAGAAATTCTTTCCTCAGCTGCTGTTTTTAATTTGACTATCAGTAGAAATTACATTTAGTTATGTTGAAGGTAATTTAGTCTCCATTCCCTTATTGTATTAAAAGTATATATGTGTCTTTAACAGGAACTAGTGATCCATACGTCAAGTTCAAACTTGGAGGAAAAGAAGTATTTAGAAGTAAAACAATACACAAGAACCTCAATCCTGTGTGGGAAGAAAAAGCTTGCATTCTTATAGATAACCTGAGAGAACCATTGTACCTAAAGGTGAGACACTATCTATGTCTGTTAAGTTACAACAGAGAAGTTATTGAAATAATTCAGATTTTGTAATTTTTGTATACTGAAAAATTTATTGTGCAATAGTGCATTACTAAAGACTATTTAGAGATGAAAATTATTTAAATTATATCTGTAGAATGATGATGTCAAAATTTCAAAAAAAAAAAAAAGTAAATACAGACATTTTTGTTTATTTCAGGCCATAACTGTTTTATACTTCTTTAGTGTGATTTTAGGAGGACAGAGAAAATAAACTGTGTTTCATGATAATGGCATCCCTTTTAATTATGGAAATATCATTGCATAATTCTGATATGAAGCATAATGTATCCCATTAAAAGCAATTCTTTGCTGAGGTTAATTTGAGAATTTATCAAGATGTGTACCCATTTCCCCTAGGTTTTGGGGTTTTTTTCCTATTTGTACGTGAACACAGTGGGTTTGCTTATATGTTTTGTAATGCTTTATGGTCTTTTTTTTTTTTTACATTGTAACTCCCCTCAGTATGTCACAGGTGAGGATGATTTTGTCATAATAGAGGCATCACTTATTCAGAAATTACAGCCTAAGTTTAAATCCAAGACAAGCCAGCAGTGCCATGAGTACTTCTTAGCTGTCCATATTGGAATGGAAACTAGAAAATGTGTGATCATTGTTATATAGGCACAGAACAGAAAGGTGCTTTTCTGGCCCCAATAGTTTATGGTGATCTATATCCAAAAGTGCTCCTTAATTGTGTAAAACAAACTAGATAAAAATGAAGTTCTAAAATGATATAAAAAAATGTAGACTTAGGGTTCTAATTAGAACATATTTGGTCAAAAATACTTTGATGAAGTATGGAAACTTAAATCTTACCTACGTAATCTTTTTAATTAGTCTGAAATGATATGATGCTTCAGATCAGTATCGAGTCTTAATGTCAATTACAGAACAAAAATTTTAACTGAAATATCAAATTGTCGATTTTTTTAGTAGATGAATGCCACTTAAAGTGCTTGGAGTATCAATCTGTACAATGTTTCATTATTCTGCTCAGATAAAGTACATAGTTATTAGAAAAGTGTAAAGTTAATTATAATTCTCAATTGGCATTTTCCTGCCCTTCTTAAGCTTAGTGACTCATATGGAATGAACATGTGCCCAGCACTGTGAAAGGGAGAGGCAGATTCAGAGAAGGACACTTATAACATAGCTCTCTGTTTTGGTTTATTTATGCCAAATACCAACCCTGCAGTAGGGTCACAAGGGAATAGGTGTGTGTATTTTTATTTTTTTTTCCTGGGACGAGTGTGTCAAGTGGTACAATATCCATCCATGTTTGTACTCTGAACAGATTGTGTGAAATATTTCAGTTTTTATGGCTTATTCAGATATTCTAAGACATGATTGAATTGTACCAAGTCAGCTGAAAATATTTATGTTTTCATCTTCATAATTTGTAGGGGGAGAAAACAATTCTACTTTACAACATGAACTGAAATTTCATCATTTGTTGTCTTTCCCTGTTAGAATGAATATTAGAGAAAACATGAGGGTACACACTCGGGTAGATCAATGCATATGAGAGACTTGTGCTCAAATACTCACGTTCAACCCTTGGAGTCCCGCAGCAGTGCTGTAGACTTTGGGTCACAGGATTTCTGTTACTACTGCCTTAACCCAGTCCATATTAAGGTATTTGTAGAAGATGAACAGCTTTAACTGCCTCGTGGAAAAGAGTTTCTGTAACACAATAGTTGAAGCATTTACATCAAAGTTGAATACCTTGGACCTGTCACAACTGAGTTACATGTTCTCATTACTAGCTGTTCACAAGTCTCACTCTTTCTTGGAGCTGAAGGTATATTCTGGTCCTCAGAAATTCTCATTACTATATTGGCTAAGAAAATGTAACATACTTAGAAAGTTGATTTTGAAAATGGGCATTTTCCCATTTTCTTTGTGATTTCATGTCACAACTTTTCTTTGTTGCTACCCACCATTTTCGTTTATTTCCCACCAAAGCTGTGCCAAGTTTATTTATTACTCTTTCTTCTGACTTGGCAATGCACAATCCATCTCAAATCATTGATACCATTCCATGTACTGGCCACAGATTTCTGTCTGGATGTCAGTAAATTTGTCCAGATGCTTTCTTTTTTAGGTAGCAATTTAGTAGGCAGGGTCCTCATAGTAGAATAATAAATATCACTGTTTTCTTACACATATCCATTAAGTTTTGATCTTATATTATAAGATTTCTAAACCCCAGAAACTTATACAACCTTCAAAATGTGTATTTTATTGTTTCTGATACTGATGCAAGTGCTGTAATAACCCACTTTTCACAACCATATCCCACCCTCCTACCTGTATTTTGCAAAATTGATAAAGGCATCAATGTATAGCAAACCAATGATTCTGTTTACCTTTAGTTATTCTTTTGGTCTTCCTTCTTTTAGTGCCTATGTTTATAAAAACGCTTCTTTTGTTTTAATAAAATTGATGTTGTTCACATATGCAGTCTAGTAGTAGTATACCCCCATGTCTGTACATGATGCATTCTGACTTTCGCATAAGCAGTTTCAAACTTGATTTTGTTGCCAGAAAGTTTTCAGGTTACTTTCAGATAGTCCTGGTTTAGCATGTAAGAAACATGAAGCTATAACTCTGGAAAAGGAGTTTAAAGGACGATTCATAAAGCTAGAAAATACCAAAAAAAAGATTTCTAATACTGGAAAATGCTTTTATCTCCTGTGCATCTTAGGTCTTTGACTATGACTTTGGACTTCAGGATGACTTTATTGGTTCGGCATTTTTGGATCTCACTTCATTGGAATTAAACAAGTATGGCACAAATAAGCCTATGGAGTAATTCTTTGTGTTTATCTGCTAATACTATGTTTGTGGAATTGCAAACAGAACATTATGCTGGAAAATAAGTATATAAGCTTACACCATATAAAAATAGCCAAGGAAAAACACTTATGTTTAGGGAATTACTGTAATATGCATGTTAATATTATATTAACTGATCATGCACAACATTTTTTGCAGTGTCTACGGAGAGGTTAGTTTTATAACCACTTTAATCTTGGTTCTATATTATCTTCATTCACAGCATTACCACCTACTGTTTAAGGGTTTTCTTTCTGTTTTTTATTCACTAATGGTACAGTACAGATTTAATTACTTCAGTAATTATGTATGTATAAGTACTTAACACAAAGTAACAGTATTTAGTATTTATTTATAAGTGTTTAGGCTGCAATACTTAAAAGTAAAAAACAGGGTATTTTGTGACACCATTTTCAAGTAGTTTCATATAAATGCAGATGCGTTTAATGTTCGTTATTCAGAAATTTCATTATCTGAGAGCCTGAAATCAAAGTAAACGCTTATATTTTTATCTCCTAGGCAAACAGATGTTACCTTGAGTCTGAAGGATCCTCATTACCCTGACCATGATCTGGGAAGTATATTGTTATCAGTTCTGCTGGCTCCTAGAGAAGAACAGCGAGAAGTGGTAATTTTACATATTTTGATATGTGTCATCACTCTTGCAATTGTTCTATGGCTGGATAACTTAAAACACAAGACTAAACCACATATTCTGAGATTAATTTGATTTTTCCGATTCTTAAAATAATGCTGAACAGTGTTTCTGGTATAGTACAGTGTAATTCATCTGAATTGGATCCTCCCTCAGATAGCACTGAGGGATCCAAATGGAACATAAATGTTCAGCAATTTCAGATAAAGTCAGTTGCAGGTGAATGGTGCTGATTAATATGGAAAAATATCAGTAAACTGCTGGTGAAGAATTTTGGACCTAGTGCTGCCATCTCTAGATAAGAACATGTGAATCCTGTTCCACACTGTAAATAAAGACACTTGAAGAAAGGTAGTATTTCTGCTTTTTAGCATCTAATGATGAAGTATTATTTGATGTTTTTCAATTTCATGACTAGATTTCCATTACAAAATTGTCTGGTTTCCTAGGTTTATTGTAATTCCTTCATCAATCTTAGTTTTCTGAGCTGCTTAATTGTAAGTGAAAATAGTTTCCAGCTTTTTAGATCCTGTTAGTTGTGACAAATTCTGCTTCTAGTTGGATGTATTTTAATAGCTTTTTGTCAGTTGACGTTTGACTTGAGCAGTAGTAGGACAACTGTGGCAGAAATACAAGAGATGACATCTCACTCAGAGGTTGTAGAATAATGTGGATTACTTTGGCTTCAGAGGGGTCAAGGAAAAAGTATTTATCTGATGAAATTTTCCATGGATGTGGTCAACTATATGGTTTTTGCATGAGCATACATGTTTCTGTGTGCTACAGTTTGACACATTGTCCTGTTGCATACCTGAGGACTACTGGCAGGCTGTAATATTGTTAATTTTCCACTTTTATCCTAGCTATTATTAAATCGGCTAGTAAGTCAGTTATTGGAACTAAGTGTTTGGTATTTGGTATGACAAAGATGTAGATTTTTGAAAACAAGTTTCTCATCTGTTAATTTTCTTCATGACATTCTCTTAGAACTTTAACAAAAATAATAGGATATGGTAGTAATGTGCAGAAACTTTATTTAAACAGTGTGTTTTTCTTTCTTATAGCAATACATTTGTCCAGACAACTCAGAATACTATCTTGCAAATTTGCACCATAAGTGTTTATCACTTAAATTGAAAAATGTATTTCATTCTGGATTTTTTTGTGTGTGTATTTGGGTAAGGCCAGCATTTCTGAGTTAGCTGGTAATAGCCCTGTTTTTCCAAGTGGCTTTGGCATTATCCGGACATAATCCTAAATCATGCAGCACAGAAATACTATATTTTTATGTGGGAAACCATTATGTGGACAGCATGTTAGTTTCCTTTTTTCATCATACAGATAGGATAGCTACTGTGCCACTCAGTGTTTTTCAGCTATTATACAAGAGCACTTAAGAAAATCACAGGTGAGAAAGTGAAATTAAGACACTACAGTGTAACATGTCTTTCATATTGGTATTTAATTGGTGAATTCACAACTGAACGTCAAAAGTAATGGGAGCGGCATAGACTTACTGGATAGCAACTTTGTCATACCCAACTGACTGGTTGTAACAGGAGGAAGAATTGTTTTTGTGCTATTATACATTTCATTATTAGCTTTCTGTTTAGTAAGCTAATCCTTTTACTTTAGCTCAAGTGACCAATAAGTCACTTAATAAATGATAGATAAACTAAATAGGTTTAGTTTTAGCTCTAGTGACCAGTCTTTCTTTCCATTCGAACTGTTATATGTGACTTTATTCTGAAAATGCCCAGGATTCAGATTAACATTCTGATTCCTAATCTGAAGCTTTGTATTTTTTATTAAAAACCAGTCTTGCCAAGATATGGATCTCAGACCGGTTCTGGCAAAGTTGCAGTAAAACCAGAGAATTTGTGTCACAATGCAGGGAAGATGGCCTACAAAATTAATATTGAATTGCTGTATATGAATGTGTTAGGGGTTTAATAATTCAAGCCACAATTATCTTTTATTCAGTTACCACATATACTTATTTATTTATTAGTTTTTATTTACTCTCTAAGGAGTAGGTATATTACCAAATGTATCACTCCAATTAAACTGTCATCCTTGGTTATTTTTAAAAGGTCTTGTAATAATGAGGATAATTTTTATTGAATTTAATAGTGTTGAGATCAATAAATTTTTGGAATGT
Source organism: Astur gentilis (assembly GCF_929443795.1). Classification (NCBI taxonomy): domain Eukaryota; kingdom Metazoa; phylum Chordata; class Aves; order Accipitriformes; family Accipitridae; genus Astur; species Astur gentilis. The sequence goes on from NC_064919.1 coordinate 2,405,210, forward strand.
TATGTTAGAGGATCAAGGCTAATTCTTGTCTACTCTGGAAATGTGCCCTGTATGAAGTAGTAATTAAAGCAACTCATACATTCCCAATCTGTGTAGCGTGCTGTTTGAATGATTACTGCTTCCCTTCTACTTGGATATCTCTATATAGGTAATAATTCAAATAGCATAGTTGAATTATATAGATAAAAACCTGTGAGCACCTTTAAATATGCTTTAATGACTGCTGCATAGAAGACACAGAAACCCTGTCTCTTCACATCACGTGAATTTTTCTCCTAAGTCATTCAAAATTTATTTAAATACTGTTGGTTTGATATCTCTATGTAGCCTACATTTCAAAAATATACTCTCTTCCAAATAAGTTTTAATTTGTTCAGGTGATAACTCTAAATTTCTTGCACATGTCGTCCCATGTAAATGGTGTAAAATGGTTAAATCATCAGGCTGAAGAATTCAGAAATTAACTACTAGTACTTAAATTTCAGGTACTTTAATTCTATATGTTTAAAATGAGAGTATTTATTAAGATCGTTGGGGAAATAAAAAAAGGAATAGCTTCAACAAAAGAAACAGTGGCTTTCCCATGTAGCCATAAAAGCAGCATGTGCCTTATCCTGTATTTTGGGCAGCTCTCTAGCCGTAATCCAAACCCAACCCTGTTGAACAAGACTTGCTGTTTGTCATGTGTCGTTTGGTAACTTTTTAATGCAGATTAGACTTTCTAAAGAGATCTCTTCACTGCCTGAACGGGAGCAACTGAGAGTGTTTTGGAGGTCATGCATTGGTGTGCAGATAAAGGTTTTTGACGATGCATTTGTGTAGCTAGAGGACAGGTCTTGGAACAGAGCATTTTATTTGCATATCAAAATAATGTGTCTGTGTATTACATGAAGATGGATTCTGTCACACTGCATAAGAAATACTGAATATAAGAATATGCTGGAGGATAAGATACTCCAGCTGGAAGTTTGAAGTTAAGTGGTACAAAACTGGGGGCCTTGTTGTATATTGCCACCTGTCTGTGAAAGAGATATTATTACAAGTGATTTAAAAAATAAGCAGTCAGTTTGACAGAGAAATAGTTTATTTTATTTTGGGCGGAACTATCTTTTGTGAAGCCTTGAGGTGTGCAAAGAGATGAGGGAGAGATTTGGTACACACAGGAGCATTCTCTTCTTTATCTTTCTGAAAGAAATTCTGATGAAAAGCAGATTTTCTGTGTGCTGACCGATGAGATGTTCTTTAGAATTTGTAGCTGGAAGGTCCTGTTTCCTGAGCAAAACAGATTACATCTTTGGATTCAGATATCAATTAAGAATATTAATATATGCATATGTTCATACAACGGTATGTAAAATTATATTACAGACTAGGAGAGGGGAGTATTTATCTTTGAGTCCTGGTGGATTGTGAAAAACAGTGCTTAAGTAGTTTACAATTTGTGTTTTTCCAGTAGAAGAATACTGGACATGGTTTCAATTGAAGGAGAATCAGTATACCAGTTTCATAAGTAAGAACACACTATCTGATTTTTGTTTTACTGGAAGAAAATGCAGAAGTAGCCTGCAGTTATCATTGAATATTAATGTAAGAGTATAGGCAGGTGAACAAATAAAAATTTCTAGCAAATCTTATATATAAGTATCTTTGCCTTTTGCGACCTAGTGCTTGTTCTACAGGCATGAAAATGTGAAATTTTAAAGTAATAATCTTATGATATCTCATTCAAACTATGTATAGAAGTCCTGTTTTTTTGAGTTCTGACAAATGAAGGCAATCTGATTTATTCTGATTTTTGAACAATCATAAATTGTGAATCAAAATTGATGAATGAATTATTCTTATACAGCTGTAAACATAGGAATGTCTTTAGTATTCCTGAAAAGTATAATCTATTTCCAGCCTAACACAATTAAGTTGCAGTAGCACTAGTTCCAATAATTCGTTTGCATTTGTTCTGTGCTGTTAATAATACTTGTCCTTTACATTAATGCAGCGTTAATTATTTTGCTTCGAGAGGACCGATAGCTTATATAACTAGTGTTAACTAACAAGACATGAAAGAAATAAGTTTGAGCAAAGTACGTATATATAAAAATGTTAAAACCTGTGAGCTCTAAAAATTTTTTATTATTTTTAGCTCTCCTTTTAAAAATAATGTGTGTGTGATGTACTTTCTGTATTTTTCATTAATATCTCCTTTTGATGACCAGTTTAAAGGAAGCCAGAACTGGCAACGACTTGATTTTTTCTTAGACCTGCTCCAATGAAGTTTTGTTTCTTTAATTCTGACAGTATTCTATTAATATTTCTATTAATCTTTGGATACACGTAGTGCTGTGCATGCCTGTGTGCTATTCGTAGTTGCATGCGTGCCAAGTAAAAATGTGTACGTGGTGTCTGCAGATTCTGTGTTTGGTGTTGTAATTGTGGGTGCCACAGCGCATGTGAGTTTTTCTGGCTCTCTCCCCAGCAGAGTTCAGCGCGCAGATTTTGTCAGTGGAGAACTTGCAGAGTGACTCTGAGTTCATCACAACTGCTTGTCTCCCATGTCTTCTCTACAACAGTTGTTTCCTGCCTTGCTCTTAAAGGCAACTCTCAGCTACAGGAAATGAAAAAGTTGGTAGCTTGATGAGAATTGTTGCTTTGGGGCCAGCAGAGACTGGAGACTACTGTTCCACTGCTGCCAATGGCCTGAGTAGCATAGAGAATGGAAAAAAAGAAACATACGAGTGCTACTTGGATGTTGTTATTTAATGAGAATGAAATTCACAGCATTGTTTTTTTCTTAAATAATTTATCCCAAATGATGCTTAGTGGTTTTTTTGCTTCATATGAAAATATTAACAACATTAATACGCTGTGTTTGCTTGCTGTCTTAAATCTTACAATGCAATATTACGTTTTATTTATTTGCCAGAGGGATAGTACCATCATAGAAAAAAAGAATGACAGAGATGGGCTCAGGGCGTGAAATATTTTCAGGTGAAAAAGTTCCATGTAGATCATCCATCTTAATCTGCCCGATGCTATTCATTTGTTTTTATTGGCTTGTAAGGATGTTTATGATGGCTTCAGCTTATCCTGCTGCAGCTGGTCATGATGCTGATACGCTCAACAAATTTGGTCATACCATCCTGTAGCTACTACTCAAAGTGAAGCCCTCAGATATGCAATAAGATTTGATATGTAGTTAATTCATCTGTCAGGCTGTGTTCTCCTCCTTGCTCACAGCCTGGTCCGAACGAAGCCCAGTAAAGCTGAGCTTGTGCTCTGACTTGTAGCTGTGCAGGATTTGGCAATGATGGGGAAGGGAGGAGCTGTGCTGTGCTGGCCAGGACCCAGCAGCTCGGAGGTTTTCTCCAGGGTCTGCTGTGGGCCTCAAGCTGCTTAATTCTTATGTGCCTCTCCTGTAAAGATGAGTTAAATGGCTTTCTCCAGCTTTATAAAACATTTAGTATCTATGTGTATTTTCCAGAGCCACAGTGCTACGGTTATCATTAACTTATAGCAAAGCGTTTAGGCTTTCACTGTCCGTAGCAGCTTAAAAATTTGCCTCAGCAGCTAGTTGTTTTTCTTCTCCCACAAAATTGTGTCTATCTGAAGAATTTCTGGATCTTTCAAAAATACAAACCCCACATATTTCCTCCCATTTTCATTTTTTCCCCATGTAATACTTTTATTTCTTAGCACGGAAGATGTTTGCATTTCAAAATTTGTTTCCATTATCTGAAAAAGGTAGTGTTTTTGCAAGAGTTCATAAAAAATAAAAATTATGTTTGTTTTTCATGACAAAGTTTCAATAGAAATTAATGGCCTTTGATTTATTTTTCCTTGTGTCAATGACAGGCTGCTAAATGTTATTCAATTGTATAAATTAATTTCTCTGTGTTTCCACAGAACTGCTTTAAGCAACAGTTGTGGTTACAGATAATTTGTCCACATCAGTCTTGACCAGTATGTCTCTTTTATTTAATGATTAGAACCTGTGTCTGTGGACATTTTGCTGCCTGGCATGTCAGAGTATTATCTCTAGCAGTGCCAAGGTTTTACAGGTTATTTAAGTAATGGGACAGGGCTACTACATTTTGGAATTTTTAGAGTCAAGGTATGAATTTTTTTTTCCACCCCATGTGCATAATGATCAAACCAAAGAGCTGTCTTTACTACTGTGAAATTAATTGGCAGTGGTAACCCTTACAAAGATTTTGTAAGAGATGCATGTTGTCCCAGGACCCTTATGCAGGATTTCTCTTACACGGCTACACCTGTGAGCTAAACAGTAGTGTTCCAAAAAATTGGAGTACATTAATATTAAAAAACCAGTAATTCAAGTATCAGTCAAAATCGAAGTCACTATCAGTAATGACACATGCATTTTTTCATTTGCTTATCTAATTCTTTCTCTTTCTTTCTTTTTCTTTTTTCTCTTTCTTTTCTTTTTTCTTTCACTTTTTCTTTCTTTCTTTCTTTATTTCTTTTCTTTTTTTCTTTCACTCTTTCTTTCTTTTCTTTCTTTCTTTCTTTCTTGCCTTCTTTCTATCTTTCTTTCCTTCTTTCTTACAAATGATTTCACATAATGCATTGTCTCTGGAAATGAGACATTCATACCACTCAGAAAAGTATGCCTAGGTGTGAACAGGGCTGCTAGTTGTCTGGAATTACTTCAGCCTTGTGTAGTTGTAGCTGGTGTGTACGTGTTGCTGCTTCAGTTGTAGTGGTGGTTAAATGTGGATTGTCCCGTTGCAGACAGTTGGCCTCCTTTTCTGTATTGCAGAGAAAAGGTAATTAAAATGCTCTATTTTATTTTCAGACAATGCTAATGAGGAAGAGTTGGAAAAGATCAAGTAAGGTAACTTTTAGCATGTGGTCTTCTGGCTTTTTTTTTTTTTTGGAAGGATTGTGATGTTTTACCAAACATGCCATGTAGGACCGGAAACTTGTGCCACAGGATTTATTCTCCTTCTAATTGTGTTTTAATGACATTGTTTTGTGTTTCATCAAATCAAATTCATGAAAGAGTTGAGCTTTTAATGTAATCATTAAACCTCTCAACTTTGTTACAGCATTTTAGGCTATCTTGAAGTCACCTAGTAACTTCATGTAAGTGGCAAACATGTCCTGATTCTTTTCCTAAACCTTTAATTTCTCAGGTGTAAACAATTTCCTTAAACCTTACTTGTTAATGTTGACAAAGAATTCATGCCCAAGGGTAACTTTCATTTTCCTATTACTAACTCCTCTTACTGATTAGAGTGTTTGTGGGTGGAAGTTTTCACAGTGATGCTTCTCAAAGACAAATTTCCCTGATTGCTGGACAGGCACTGATGGCAACGGTAGCCAGGCTTTCCAAGAGCAGAGTGCTTAAGGAATCATTCTTGGTCTCTACACAGCTATTCAGATGCCTCTTCAGGCAAATTCAGTATCTGGCTTTTCTCCTCTTAGGAGTCATGGGAGTAATAAAAAAAGCACAGTATATACTCTTTTCCACAAGTAAAAGACTGGGAGTTTGACTGTAGTGGAATACAATCCATTTTTACCTTTTTCCTGTATGTGTCTCCAAAAAGATAAAGAAAATGTATATACTTTCTCAGCAGTTTCTGGCCACTCTTAGCTAATGCTGCTGTGCTGCTTTCAAGTTTTAAGCCTTCTTATTATTTGCATAATTCAAAATAGAATTAAAATCTCTCAAAGTCTTGAGCTGGTGTGGTAGATCTGGGGTTTTTTTGAGATATTATCATGTAAAGGCATTAAAATGAGAAAAATAAAATGGCTATTGGGGGTGATTTCACTTATTTTGCAACGTGATTTATTTTTCCAGCATATTGACATGCAAATTTAAATAGAAAGTTATTAATAAACAGTGTTGTATTTAGTGCTCAATGACAAATATTTGCAGAGTATTTTTAACCTTTAATAGAAAGAGAGCAGGGTTCATAATTCTTGGGTTACAGATGGGGTTTTTCACACAGTCTGATTCTGATGTACTTAGTCTCTGTTTCCTTTTTGAAATCTGTGAAGCAAAGATACTTGTTGAAGTGATGTAGTATTTTTATTCTGATATGGTTCGCATAACTTTTCCTGAAATATCTAAGATGCTTAAACTTCTGGAGAGTTAATGAGAAGAGTTAATGAGGAGCTGTGAGGATGGTAGAGGGCGGAGCTATTTTGCATTATAAAAGCGATGCATTAACTCCTGATGTGCTGTATGTCGTGGATGACAGTTTGTAAAACTAGTTTATTAAGAACTTTCTCATACTTCAAATTTCAAACTGACAGAACTGTGAGGTTCAATAAGCCTGAATGAATGGCACAACATGATAGTTGGGAATTCTTCAGAGCTGTTCAAGTGAATTATTTATCCGTGTTCTCCTTTGTTACATTCATTTGATAACATTTCATTCAGTAGTTGCCACTTTTGCAAAGGAGCGTATCAAAAGATTTGGCAAATAGTGAATGTATGAATTTAAATATTGCATTTTTCTACATTTATCTCAGCTGAAGTACTAATTTTACCTAGAGATGTAATGCATGTACAACATCTTACACACACTGTTGTGTGTGTGATTTATATACAGAAGTATCTCAGTTAAACCACAGGAGCTCCTTTGCCTTGTTGGGGCTATTCCAGAGTTCCAAATCTTTGGTCTGCTGGTCTTTGTCAGGAAAACAAATTAAAAATCTTTTATATACAAAGAATTCCTTAAAAAAAAATTGTTGTTCTCTGAGCTGCAGGATGATCAATGTTAAATAAGACGTCATTTGCAGATTTAAAAAAATGTCTAGAAATAGGTGCTTAATGCTATTACATAATAAAGTGCCCTATTTCAGATCCTTCGTCTTCAGCAAGCGTTTGTCTCACACTCCTGAGAGCTGAGAAAAAGCAGAATATTAAATTTTTTTAAGAGATATCCTTATAAGATTTCCTAAACCTACTTTTTTAGCTCTCTAGAGTCTTTACAATGGCACTTCTAGTACATGAATTTGATTTTACAGATTTTGACAGTATATTTTACTTTTAAAAATTTATGTGCTTGAAGCCTACCTTTTCTGTAACATGTGTAGCTTGAAGGTAAGATGTAGCAGTGCAGACCACTATGGCGTTGTTTGTGTTCATGAACTGCATTGCTTGCACATAGTTCCTTGGACACGTGCAGTAGCTGTGAAAAGAGAGGTAACTGATCTTCTCTGTTACAGTATTGTTGGATTCATGTACTTGCAAACAGTTACTTTCACCAAATTCAGAGTCTCTACTTCAAATACTTCTCCCCTTATACACCCTAAAGATGAAGTTAGGATCTCATGAAATATCTGGGTCAATGCAGCTGCATGTTTTATCTATTTTGTGTGTAAACCAGTGTTTTCAAACACAATGGTGTTGTAAGCATTTGTTACTGGTGTTGCAAAAATGCAAGACCACTTTTGGTTTTGTTGTTAGTTTTTTTCTTCTGTTGCTCAGTTGTTGTTCAGTTGTTTTTTGGGGGTTTTGGTTTTTTTCCCCCCCTTAGTTTTCCCGGCTGTGTTTGCTTTATACCAGACATACTCTTCACCAAAATTCATGGGAGCTAGATCACTCCCCACGCTGTCTAGGTCAGAGGGAATACTTACCTTTCACTGAATCTAGCAAAAATTCAATTCAAACAATTTTGAAGTCAGAGCATTCATGTCCTTGTTCTGTGAAAAGGAAACTCAAACGTCTTCAGCGACAGGAGACTCCCAGTGGGCTATTTAAAAAACCACAAAGCTGCTTATTGAAAAAAAACCAAACGATTCTGCTGGGAAGTTACAATTTGTATTAGGTTTCAAACTGATTGTTTTATTTCATCCACCACAAGCTGGGTGTTGCATTAAAGCGAGCTGGTGGTCAGTGATTATGACTTTGCAGGTGGGCTCTTTGCCGCATGGTCTGGGGGAGGAAGCTGCACCATTTCTACCACTATGTCTGTATTAAGATCCATTACACCTCAAGTAAATGTTGAAATGGATTATTCAATGATTCATGCACTTTTTTACGACCCAGGTGTTTGCTCAATAATCTCAATGTGCCTGTGCCTCAGTTCCTGTGGTTTGGAGTTCAGTTTGTTAGATATTCTGTGGGTTAGCAGACCAGGGCTACAGCACAAAGATGGTGCTTGTAGGATCCGAATAGTCAGTCATTTGTTTAAACCAAAGAGGACTTTTTAGCTTCGTTTTTCTTTTTAAAAAGCTATTGGAATAACTTTGACCTGTGCAAAATGGCTTTCCTTTCTGTGTGTGGACCTGACCTGTTCTGATTCCATGGTTCCCCACGTCCACCACAGTTTTCCCTTAGGGTGGATTTTCCTTTTTGCATTAATTGCTCTGCTGAAGATGCAGACTTTCCTGATGGCACTCATTCTTTGGGTTGAGGGAGACAAACATCCTGCTTCTTTCTTGCTTTCTAAACTGTCTGGATACCAGATCTAATTTGGTAAAAGTTGTTGCATGCTAGGTTTAAAGGGAGCACATAAAAGCCCAAGCTTGCAAGAGACGTAATTTATTACTAATAGTCAACACCACCTCTGACAGTGAGATGAATAGTGCTAATTGCTGAACTGATTTCCATTTCAGAATCCTTGAGGTGCAAGCTCTCCGTGTGATGAGAAATAAAACATTGCTATTTCCAGCACGAGCCAGCGCAGACTAATTGGGAAGAGTTGTTTTCTCCTTTTTCCTCTGGTTATGAAAACAAGAAAAAATCAATTCTGACTTCTTATTTACTAATTCTCTGCAGCAGAGAGGCTTAATCAATAGCTGAGGAAAGGGTATGGGAAGGGAGCCTATTAAAATGCTGGCAGCATAAAATTGAGTTAGAAATGCACATATTGCTCTCTTTCTCCTTCTCATCTTTCTAGCGTTCAGTGTAATGCTGTCAAAAATAATAGTAAAAAAAAAAAAGCTAAAAATTTTCTTTACGATTATTAAGTCTAAAGCTGGTAACACAGGAAAGAAGAGACTGTTTAAATGCACTATTTTTGCCCATGTAAAAATTATGTTCTCTTTAATTAAGTACTAAATTTCATTACTCTTGCTGTGCCTTTACTACCAACATTTTTAAAAGATAAAATCTTACTGCTTCTAGCACTTTTTAATGTGAAGTCATGTTTAACTTTAAAATGAAAAGCATAAATACTAAGCTTGTAGTCAATGAAGCTGCAATTATAACTCAGCACTGACAAATGTATTTTCCAGTCAAAATCAAAACTTTACCTTGATTATAGCTAGAAATGGGGAAGGGAAAGAGCCTACATGCTTTTTTGTTAAAAAAACCAACACAGCTTGGTTTTTTTTTAGTGTTGTCAAGTAATTGTACCTGCATTTGACAATTAATTGTTTGCATTAACTTAATCAGAAGCCTTTCTTTGGATACTCTCTCTCAAAGAGTGTTCAATTTTATATAGAGCGGGCAGACTTTTCTGTGAAGAATCTGGAGATACCAGTAAATATTTTATGAAAAATCACCTGTAAACCTCTGTAGCTGTACAATTTGCTGTATGATTACAGGAGGTTAATTCAGAAAAGGGTAAAGGATAGTGGCTTCAGCTGGTGGTATTTACTTACAGGGTGAGCTTGTTTTGAAAGTTTCCTCCTTGCTCTGCTGAGTGGGAGAAATGGCAGCAAAAAGTGTGAGACAAGGAGCTTCAGAAGTTAACAGGAATGTCTCTGGAAGACAAGACCGATGGCAAGGCAGGTAGTGTTGGTAGACAGACCAAACCTCACTTGCCAGAATTTCAAGTGTCTGCGATATTTAAAAACCTACCTGTGTGCAGGGTAGCTGTGAAAAAGACAGAAAATAGGATTAACAGCCTGAAAAGTTGTCTTCGTACCCTAAAGTGGGAACAATGACAGCTAAACTGTGTTTGACAGGGGTTTGTTTAATTTGTCCTTAAACATCTGCAGTGATGGATATTCTACAACCTCCCCAGAGAGCCAGTTCCAGTGCTTAACTATCATTTCCATTAAAGGCTGTTTTTTTTTCCCTAGTGTCTAACAGTATCTCCCATGGTGCAAATTAAGCTCATCTCTTCCCACAACACAGATGGATAGGTTTTATCACAGTGATTTAGGCGCAATTTATATACACATTTTAGAGTGAGTCTGAAAAAAAAGATCCTTCAAAATACATAGATATATATGTATTTATATACTTAATTCAGAGGAAGAGTTTTGGCTGCTCAAATATTAACGATTAGGAGCATGTAAGAGGAAACAAAACAGTAGAATTTGGAATGAAGTTTTACTGTGAGCAGAAAATAGGTCAGAATGAATAGCGAGAAGATGGCAGATATTTACAAGTCTGGTGGGTTGAGCCCAGCCGGCACGAAGCCTTGATGCTGTGCGAGCACCCACCAGCAGCAGCCATAACATCGCCATGTTACCAACACGGGTTTAGCTACAAATGCAAAGCACAGCACCGTATAGACTGCTGTGAGGAAAGTGACCTCCATCCCAGCCAGACCCAGTACAAGGTCATGCGTAGCTATGTGGTCAGACTGGTTTGCTAACAGACATTGCTGGATGCCCACTTACTAATAGTTGTAGACCATGGAGGAAGCCTCTTCGTAAGGACAAGGACTGCACTAGCAATTACGGATACTTCGTATGTCTCCCCACTTCTGCTGTAATGTAGAGGGCCTTGACAGTGTGGATTTACTGGCCATTCCCAGAGAAAAGAAATGTGACAGATAAATGTATTTTGCGCTAATCTGAGAACCTTCATAAGCTTCATTGTGTTCGTAGTCCTGTAGGACACCAAAGTACACTGTCTAAGATGAGAGCACCAAGGTCTGATGCCTTACTCAAGTGAGCAAAGTACCAGTTTTTAACACAATAATTGAGAAGAAGGTGCAGCACCTGAGTCTTCTTGTCCTAAGCTTTCAGGGCGGAAAACATTTGGAAATTAATGTTGATCAGTTGTCAGCATGTCTTCCCTTTCTGCTTATTGGGTTTACAAGACAGGAGTATGAGAGTGATCAAGCTCTGTCTCAATATTAATTCAGGTCTTTGAAATGGAAGATGAGAAGGTGTCAGTATAATTTTTGCCTCATAGGTAACAGTTGTCCTCCCTGGTTGCAAATTTGGCTAGTAACTGTGGTGTAGCTCCTGTGTTCACTAGACAGTGCACAGACAAGCTAGCGATCCTATAGGTAGATACTCGTAGGGAGGATGGGTAAGCAAAAGCCCTAGTACTGGCTGACCAAACTTTTTATATTCCTTGGGGGTTTTTTAAACTTCTGATGAGATTGGCATGTTCCCACATATAGAAGTTTGCCTTTTCTCTGAACAGCATTTCCTCATGTTTGTCAGGAAAATTTTTGACCAGCTAGCTAGAGGTGCTATCCCATATAAATAGTTTATTTCAACAAATCCCACGTTCCTGGAGAATTAATTAATATACTCACTGCCTCTATTCACAATTTGTATATGAAAAAATAAGAATAGCTCATGTTTTCCTATGTAGCTATAACTATTTAAGCAAAGGTATTTTCATGAAGACAGTAGCTTTTAGTCAAAGCATACCGAGAGAGAGGTCTGCCAGAAATGTTCATTTCACTGAAAATTATTTTCATCTGAATAGGGATCTACTCTTGCCCTTCACACATCTGTGGGAGAATTGCCATTAAATTGAGTTCAAACATGATCAGACCCCATGTTAAACTACAGACATTAATGACACGTTAAGAAAGCACCAGGAAAACCTTCTGAGTGCTTTAATTTAAGGACAAACAGAGGAACAAGTGGTTTGACAACTTTAGCCAAACATAGTATGGGAAAAGATATTTAATAATTATCTGCTATGCCCTATCAGGTCACAGTATTCCAGTAAAATCTGGAGGAAAAGAGATCACCTTCTCTTCTCTTATACCTTCTCTTCTGTTTTGTATTATCAATGATAAGTTTAGAACTGGGAATACTAGAATGCACTAAAATGTAATAATACTCTTAATTCCTACTATTAATATGTGATGAGCTGTTTCAGTGTGACTTTGATCAATTGGAACCAAAGGTTCATTCTTCCCAGAAATGAAGATAAATTAGTCTGGGTTGCAACAGGTTATGCATAAACTAAGAGTAAAAATACACTATCATCCCAAAGTCATAACTGAGAAGCTACTTTTGATTAATTACAATTGGTGATAAAAGAGTGTATTTACTGCCTAAAGCAAGAAAATTAAAGTGATTTTTAATTTGCATTTAGAGAAATACTTCTGCTTTAATTCAGCTTTAGAAATTTTTGCATATACTTCTAAAAAGAAAAATGCAATTTATGAACATTTTAAACAAAAATGAATTGCAAAATGTAGGGCTTTCAGCTCCTAACTGCTGACTGTTTTTTAAATTTATTTTAGAAGCTTTTCTGAAAATACTGGTTCCAGTTGCACAAACTAAAGTGCCAAAAGCTGTGGCCTTACTAACTGATGCTTTTACGCTCAACCCAAAATATTTAGTTCGCGTGACTCCTGATTTGACTTTTCCTAATATCAGAAACCTTATGAAGCATTTTTTTGCTGTTTTAAATTTGAACCAAATGCTTTTCCACTGGAAAAGCCTCTTAAGTAGGGAATAAAACTGGCAATAGCAAATCATGGTCTAAGGACTGCAAAGATGAGCAGAAGCATAGAGTTCTGTGATATTTCTTAATTGAAGGAATTTGCAATCAGTTCAATCCTTCAAGCAGAATCTTTCAACCAAAACTCTGTGGAATTTTGTAATAGAAGGTAGATTTATTGGGTTTGGGTTTTTAAGAAGAATCTTTTAGGACTGAGAAAACACTTGCTTTTGAAAGCCATGAGGTTCTAGATGTCAGTTTATCAGCTGTAAATAGTGCTTGATGGAAAGCTACTAAATAATGGAATAGAAGTACAAAACGTCAGAATAGATACACCTTTCTGTTAGACATCTGGTTATAAAAATTATGCAAATATTTGGTGAGGCTTATATTTGCATTACTTGTATGTGAGTGATTATAGCTGGTACAGTTAACAATTGAAACAGCAGAGTAGCTTTTCAGTGTGGAGTTTTTTGGGTTCATGCCCACAGTTCCGACAGCACAGGGAGTTTCCATCAAGTCTCAGTGGCCACTGTCCTTCTGTGTGTCACGTTTACGTCAGTGTTAGGACCATGGTGACACTGGTCATCCCGAGCAATAACGGGATCATCAGGAGACCCGCTGACTTTCACACATTGCAACCACAATTCCCAAGAGGAGCTGCTGGGAGGAAGACAAGGGAAAAGGGTAAGATTGTACTGACACAGCCTGTCTGACAACTCCTGCTGGCACACTGTTGTCTCATATAAATATTTCCACCCTGTTCCAGAAAATGCAAGTCATAGTGGGTGCTTGATAGAGTCACAGCCTTTGTCACATTATGCCTGAGCTGGCTCCAGCAAGTGCACTTAAGTAGAATGCACAACTGTTGGATTTAGAAAACCACAGAAATGCACAAAATGCTGCAAAAATATCAGCTCTTGCGACAATTGTTGTAGTGTCACCACAAGATTGCTACTACAGTGGCAACATGGAGTTGTTAGAGCAAACATTCTAAACCAGGTTTAACAGGCAGCCATACTGAAAACATACAGGGTATAGGGCAGTGTAAATTTCTCAATTACAGGAATTTAGATTAGCTTCATCTAGAATTAAAATACCCTAAAATGTAAAATATAGTTGATAGAAAGTTAAGGTAAATGTTCTTTCATATTGCAGTCATTATCAGTAGTAGTCCATTTACAAAACTTGCTTAGTCACAACGAGCAAACATTAAAAATCATGATCCCGTTGAAGGCATTTTTGTTGCTCGGTGTCCACATGTTGACGACTTCTGCAAGGTGTTACATTTTGTGTAGTTTCTAATAGGGGAAAGCATTGTGAATGCATACAACTGTCCCTTGATTTTTTCATTGTGTGGGCAAGGTACGTAGAACTAGCAGCTCTATCAACTGACATTCTCAATCTTTATTTTAAATGTTTTATCCAAGTTGTGCAAGCATCCTAGAAACTGGGGGAGAAGAATGCTGTTTACTTGACTTTGCAGCAGTCAGTTACAACACTGGCTTTGATTCACTCTGCTGTATTTGTACATCTGTCCTCTGTTCAGCAATGGAGAGGAGTATCGTTCTTTCCTACATTCTTTCATTATTTTCTTGATTGGTATTTTATTTAAGCTTCCAAGCCAAAGTATGCTTTGGTTAGAGATGCCTCTGCAAGACATATAGCTGCATTATTTATTTACTTTTTAAAACTTTATTTTTTAAAAAATAAATTTGTGGTAGGCACACTGTTCTATTTCTGTCTATTGTTCAATTGTTCTTGAACAATACATTTTGTGTTCAAGGACACAGAGAAGGATGAGCGTGTCCTAGTGGTGTTTGTAACAAGGAGGAGGTTTAGTAAAAGCAGAGTCTGTTCGCATGCAAGCACGAGCACATGCAAATGAGAGAGGTGGTCTTCACAGGGCGTGAGGACTGATCAATGATCGTGGGGTTTCTCCAACTCATTATGGGCTAGAGTTTCAAAGGTCACTTAGATACCCAAAGATAAACTGAAATACAGGATTTTCAAAAGAACTTACTAAAGGCATCCCTTCTTTTTGAAGAAAGTAGCAACAAAATTGTGGCAATTAATACACTCGTCAAGAATATGGTCTTGATGAACCTGGGAACAACACCCAGATTCTGGCTAAGCCTAGTTGGTTTCCCACCCAGTAATATTACCCAGTAATACATGACTGTATGCAGAATATTAAGCCATGTTGTAGGATCATCTTTCAGCTCTGATGTTGTATTTGGCTAACTATATTGATCATATCTAATAGATACAGTTCTGTGTCAGAAGATTTTCTGCTGCTGACATCCCTAGCCCTCCCACTACCCCACATTTAGACAGAACGGGTGGAACACAAAAAAAAGCTAATTTTATCATATAAGAAAAGGTTGGGCTTTTGCATGCTGTTTATAGTAGAACCATTAAAGCAGTGTATGATACGAAAAGATGTTTCAGCTTTGAGTATCCTTTGACATGAAAGACTCCTTTCCAGCAGTCTAATTTTAATTTCCTTTTGGGAAAAGAGAGAGAAAGCTTCACAGTATGCAGGCTGCAACTTACCTCCCTGCTCCCATCCCCCTACACCCTTTTTTTTTGTTTAGAACACGTGAGGTGGGAGTCTCCATGCCTGCATATAAATGCACAAGAATGTGAATAATAATCCCGTGTTAATGACAGCTGGTTGTGGCCTGAGATCTTGACCTTGCTTCTTTCCAAACAGTGGCATTATATAGACATTATGGCCAGTTTCAGATGGAAATATTATGAAATATATAACTTCCACCTATTCCCAGATAAGTGAAAAGCTGTGCAGTTTCTTCGTGGTTTTTTTTCTGTTTGTGGCAGAAGAGTGAAGCCAGGGTGCAATATGATTACCTGCTTTCTGAGGGAAATAAGTTATCTAAGATTAGTCTTGAGAAATATTCTTTCATAGGAGAAATTTGGAAAGCTCTGTGCTCATTTCTTTGTTTTACTCTCATGGTTTCCCTTCTGACTTTGTAACTAACTCACTGTGGGCTAGTTCGTGTACCTGTCTCACATTGTGAAATTAAGTTCATGAGGGAAGAACTCTAAAATGTGAAATGATTCTCATTTTCCCATTTTTCATCTACTAGCTTTTTGTCAAATTTGACTTGAAATCTGAACATTTTTATTTATTTACTTCCTACAAGAAAGGCTATATGAAATTAGAGATTATGTCAGTATCTGTAATTTCTGAGGATAAAGATGACTTTGACTGGAAGGAAAGCATATTTTAGATGTCTGTTCAGAAGATGTTCAGTCTTGCCTGGAAACAAGAAAAATGCCAGCTGGAAGTTATTCTTGCTGGAGAAAGCCACATAGCCCATGCCTTTCATGTCCGGGAAATCTCAATAGCTTTTGCTCCAGCTAGCTCTACCCTGACTCTTCCACCATGTCTCCCTCTTGCCGTTCCATGCATCTGCGTGTTACCCGTAAAGACAGGGGGAAAAGAGCACTGCTGTAGTCCAAATTCCCTACCTCGAGGAAAAAACAGCCACAACCAGCCCACACCACTTCACTTTTAGCAGCCAGCTGCTTTTCTTCCAGCAGATCGAGATGTAAACTCTGCAGCTTCGCTATCGGTCAACATGCCACTGGGCCCTGCAAGGCACTTTGTGTGTCGTAGACTGAGAGATCTGGATCTGACCCGAAAGGGCTTTCTCCAGCAACGTGAATGTTTGTTGTTGGGGTTTCTGCCTGACTCTTGTGAACTCCTGTCTGACCCATCTGTCATTTTACGCTGTGCGCCTGGTCCTTTAGATCTTGCCTTGCCACATTGTATGTAAATTACCTGCATTGATGAAACTCCCTACTGGTCATAAAAAATCAGCGTGTTTTATATGGTGGCAGCTGCTCTAATGCAACAAATTATTTTAAGAGCTGTTGAAAATACGGAATTTAGATCAAGTATACTCTCTAAATGATTCACTGTCTCATTTGTGATTAGTGAAGTAGACAGCTATGCAGTTGTGCTTAAGCTTTAAAGAGCTGTAAATGCAAACTGATGCTTATTTTCCATGGTAGTATCCTGGAAATCATTTGGATTCCCACTCAACTCTTAAAAAAACCCCAACAACTGTGTATTCTTTGCCAAAATAAGTCTCAACTAACAACTGCTTCAATCCCCGTATGAAATACCTTTCTAAACATGCCTTGTCTCTTCTTTCTGTATTTCTCATCACCTTATGTTCAGGGCACAGTCAGTTTTGGTTATTACCATTCAGTGTTTCTTTTGCTCTAAACCTTCTAAGAAACTGAAACAAGAAAAAAAAAAAAAATCTACTACTTCTTCACGAGACAAGTCTTTGGCAATGTTGACTGCATACCCCCAGTGAACGGGGATTTGTGCCGAGAAAAAAATTATGAGGTTTAATAATGTTCCCATGTCGTAAGATCTCCTCTGGCAACTGAGTTTCCCACTTGTGCCCTAATTTTTGTAGAGTTTCTGCTTTCCGGTGTCCCACTGTTGCTTCATGTCACAGGTTAAGTTAAATGTTATTCCACAGTTCCTTGTTTGCCTTTGGAGAAACAGTAAGTTTGTGAGAAGTTTCTCAGCAGTTAAATCCTTCACTTCAGGAAGAGAGATCTTCAATAAACAGAGTGAAATATTTTGGGAGGAACCATACTGCTTGGAAGGAGTAGCCATTAGAAAACACAAATACATGCCAACATGTTATCTGAAATACTGCTAAAAGCATGTTATTCGGATTTGCTCCAACCCCAGTGTCCCCAGACCTCATGTATTACACTTCTCTCAGGAGTCTGGTGAGTGCAGATTATAATCCAGTGATTATACTTCACTGCACTTCCTATAATCTTCCTGGGCAATAAAATAAAAGTCCTGCCTGGGGCACTTGCATAGCTGTTACCATCCAGCTGTGTTTACCCTCTGAAAGACACAAACCAAATTTGCACTGAAAACCTCTAACTGAGATACTGGCGGTACACAACTGATGAAGCCAACTGTGCAACCCTTCATGTATGGAGGGTTGCTGAGCCCACAAAGCCTTTGTTGCGCAAACTACATTGCATAGTAAAGAAAATGCATGCATTTGATATGTTTACAGCTGACTATACATGCAGACTTGCTTTTTTTGATTCCTAGAAAGAATAATTTGTGAGTTTAAATATTGTTTAGCTATTTAGTGCTCTGATTTTAGATAAGGTAACCTTAAATGAATAAAATTTCAGAATAAAAGGGAGAGCCTTGCTCCTGAGATGCACCCAAGATGCGTTTGCCTACTTCAGGAGCGCAAAGGTGACTTCCTTGTTCTGGTACCTTCTACCCCTTGTAGCTCAGAGCAAGCTGGAGCTGATGCTGTGACCATCTGGTTTGTGTGGGTGTGTCTGAATTTTCTTTTAACCCCCAAAGTCAGCAGCTGAGGGTTCACAGTCCGCAAGTTTCTGCACGGTTCCAGTCACAGGCTCTGCAATGTCTTGTTTTGAAACTCTTTGAACTGATGTGTTGGTATTTAATTCAGTTTTCCTTGCTGTTTCTGAGAATACCACATCATTTCAGAGGCTGAGATAGTTGTCACATGCACAGTAGTTTATTTTTCCTTGGTCCTTGCTTCTCATTGTGGGTTTATATTATTTTAATCGAAGTTTCATTTTCTTGCTGCTTTTATGTTTATTTTAGTGTTTGTTCAAGTTCATTCAATCATACGTTACTACCAGAAGAGACTTCGTAACATTTATTTGTAATGTTGTTAGTTCTATCAGCTGAGAGAGAAGTGAAGCTGGAGAAAACACTTCTTTTTTTTCTGAACATTTCCTTAAGTAGCATTTGTTCTGCTTGCTTCTGCAAAAGCAGCATATCACATTACCTGCGTATTTGTCACTGTTTTGTTTCTCTCCAAGTAATTCTTTGTAATATAGCTTGCATATGTACTGTCAAATAAGTTCAAAATGGCTCAAGATGGTTGTTTTACATTCATAGCTACATGAAATTGAACATTAAAATGCAGGGGAAATTTTTGGAATTGTTTTAGCTAAATCTGTGTTTTTATTTCCCTAAAGTTTCAGACCCAGAGCTTACGTCTCTCAGACTTGCACAGAAAATCTCAGCTATGGAGAGGAATAGTTAGCATTACCTTAATAGAAGGTCGTGAACTTAAGGCGATGGATGCAAATGGACTCAGTGATCCTTATGTGAAGTTCAGATTGGGGCATCAGAAATACAAGAGCAAGGTAATTTTAGCTGTGACCTAAAATGAGCATTGGCTGCCTTTGAAATGTTTTGTCCTTCTTTTGTGGTATTTTTTGGCTTGCATGACTATTTAAATAGTGATGGAGATTTATTGTTGTATTAATTAGCTGTCAGAGCACCTGGAGTTTTGTTTAGATGTTTTCTTCTTATTTCATTATAAGCAAAAATAATACTAGATGGGGAAAAAAATGTAGCACTGAAAAATGCGGGGTGGGAGGGAGGCACACCTGTTTTTCCATACAGACTGTGTTGGCTTTTATTTACTGTTATGGGTCATTCGTGATAGGGGAGAGATGTGGAGTGATACTGACAAGTAGATTCTACCTCTGTGCCTTTATGGCTTGATGCAGGTCACCTCTTTGATCCTTTGTATGGTCTTATCCTCAAACCACGTCATGCTTATATTCTAACTTTCCTCATTGTGTCCTTACAGCAAGTTTCACTGAAGTTTTGTATATGTATGAGCTTAACAGGTAGAGAAGATTGATCAGAGAGAAAATGGTTGTGGAGACTTGCTTGGCTTTCTTGCTGTTACTTTTTATTTCATTGATCCCTGTTGTTTTGAGAGTGGCTGTTTATGGAAGATGCTGGGACCACCAATGATGCACATGACCATTCTATCTCAATGGGCATGACAGTCCATGTGTTTTTCACAGCCAGGCAAAGGGCAAAGTGAGGGAGAGGCCCGGAGCATTTAGGTGCCACGTTTGCGGAACCCTGAGCCCACCTTAGGGCCACTTAATCTGAAATTAGAAGAAATCAAATTTCATGGTTATGTGACTGACAAATTTTCATGGCATTTCTGTGTTTTAATCGTCTCTGATTTTTCCATTTTTTCAAGCCAATTAGAACTGGTGGATGTAGAAACTGGTGATTGCTTCATAGGGAAGGTACAGGATAGTTTCCGTTCCTGGTCAGGACACTTGTGACTACTGTGGCTACAGCTTTGGCATTATGGTAGAAAAACCTGCAAGCTTTCTGTTCTGCAGAGCGTGCTCAGAAGTACATAGGCTGAAATCCATTGAAGTTACTTCTTTTGTCAGAAGTAACTGGACTGAAAATGACTGAGAAAGTTACTTTCATCTGAGTTGCAAAGGAAAGGAAGTAAAATATAGTTTTGAATAAAAGACTATTATTCCATAAAAAGTAAACCATAGTATCATCTTTCTCCCAGTATTACTGCACCTGGGGCAAGAGGACACGATAAAATTATTTCTGTTTAAATACTTACAGTCACCATCTACTTGTCATTGCAGGTGCTTTGTTTTCCTTTAGGCTCAGACACATAACTTTGCAGCTAACTGTCACATAAGAGAGGGCATAATTATTCTACAGAAAAATGGATCCATTCCCAGGGTAAATCCTTTGTTCAGAAGGCTTTTGAAGGTGACAGGCTGCACGATTTTGGAGGTTGCTGTTATGTCAGAGAGACATGAGAGAACTGGCCAGTAGTCTTTTCTAATTACTATTTTTAATTCTCACTGCTTAAGATACTCATACTGCAAACAGAAGAAACTTCCTGAAGAGACTCTAAAGATCAAATTAACAATTCAAGAAAGAGTATGCCTGCACAAGGCAATATGACTTTCTTGTTGCTCTCCTTTCAGATTGTGCCAAAAACTTTGAATCCTCAGTGGAGGGAGCAGTTTGACTTTCATCTCTATGAAGAACGAGGTGGAATTATTGATATTACCGTGTGGGACAAAGATGCTGGCAAAAAGGATGATTTTATTGGCAGGTTTGTGCAATTACAGCCTTCTTGTTCCCTGGGGATGAGAGCAGATGATTAAAATGAGCCTTGCCGTTGAAACTATTTCTTATGACCATTTGTTCTTGCCTTTTCTTTTTTTTTTAAAGGTGGAGGAGGATTTTTTACAAAGTATCAGTACAGTTTGCTGCATTGATGTAATTCTTTACTTTGATGGTGTAAAATAAATTTTATTGACCAGTAGGTGGCACCTTTTACCAATTGATAGACTTAGGTTTTCCAAAATGAAAATTCCACGTTTAGACCAATAATCAAGATGCAGGAGGTTCCATACGGCAACGTACGGTTTGGAGCAGAAATAACTCTCGTGACTTGTAACAGGTGCATAAGACCAAAATTATGTACTTATTTTTTAACCTATTTGGTAAATGAAATGAGAGTCTTGAAGGACTACAAACAGCTTTTGGGGCAAAGAAATAAGATCATTCACCTAATTCATTTTCACGAAAAGTGAATCTTTGGGATCTGTCAAGAAATGGTATAAATTTGTGTGGTTATGCTCCATTTTACGTTGTAGGAAGAAGAAAGATGCTCATATTTTTTAACAATGGCGTTAGCTGTTAGCTAATATGGGAAAAAACTGTGGTGCGCTTACAGATACTACAAAGTAGGTGCTATTTGGAAAGCTCAGGTATTTGCATCATAGTTTAATTGATATCCATACATTCATAATAGTAGTAAGTATTATTAATCCTATGTAGTTTGGTTGCTTGTTAGAATATTGGTTGTATGTGCTTTCACTGGGACGTTGATACTATTAACTAGTAGAATTACTTTTTTTGGTAGTTAAAATCAGTAATGGAAATCCCACATGCCGAGCCATGTGCTTTTGTTGTCAGTGTGGATAATGTTTCTACTGACCTTTTCCTCCCTCTCGTTCTGTTTAGGGTAATGGCTTTCTTTTATCAAATTAAATCAGTCGGGTAATATTCTGTGTTTATTTCCTACCATAAATTGTGGGAACTGAGAATACATACAGAGTCTGTAGCAAGCGAACAGCTTTAATATCGACAAAACCACTTTTCTGAAGTATACACAGTAGGATTTTATTTTATATGATGAAACCCTGTGGATGGGGTGAAATGTTTATATGTGAAGTTTACACAATTTTTTCCCTTGCTTGATTTCAGTCAGCGCATATGGTAACAATAACTATTTTTCTGAAGTAACATAATCATTTAGTCCTATGTGAACACATGATACACCTTGGGAAATTATTCCTATTTTCTTCTTAACTTTAACCTTCCTGTCCAAAAGGTGGTGAGATTCTGAGTTTTCACGTGTGTTTTTTCAGAACACTGTCATCGAAACAGCACTTATGTTGTTACTGTTACCAGTAATTATAAAGCCTTTTTAAGAGCATTGCATAAAATAAAAGACACCATTTTTGCTCCAAGGGACTTGAAACCTAAATAAGAATGTGGTAGAGAAATCAGAGAAGGAAAATTTGTAACTCTAAACACATGAGCTGCTTTGGTAGCTTTTCAGAAACCTGAAGAAATTGCATATCTTAAGTGTGTGTCTATTTCTTTTTAGTAACTGCATGCTATTATGCAAGTAACAAATGATTTCTACATTTTATTTAGGCCCCAAAAATTTGATAGCATGAGAAATCTTTGCTCTAAAAAGACTGCTTGAAGCTTTTAGCATTTTTCAGTGGGAGAACCTTGGTTTTTTTTTTTGTTTTCTATCATTTTCCTAAATAGATGTAATTCTTGTATATACCAAAAAAGCTGCTCCTTGGACAAAGCTAATCTGTGCTGCTTCTGCAGTACATAACTGATTTTAACAAAATCAGTGGTATTTTTCCTGAAATCTTCCTGCTCTTGATTTTTGTGACCTCTCTGCTGTCGGTGTATGTGTAATCCCTCTTCAGTTTGTCCTTTCAGACACACTCTCACTTCACCTTCTGTTGGTACCTTATCTCTGGATAATGCAACCTGCCGACAAATTCCTCTCCATGAAGATTTCTATGAAAAACTTTGTCATTTGTCAAGCTCAATCTGAATACAAAAATAGGTCTTAATATTCCCCCTCCCTGATACTCTTTCCCAGTCACTGTGGATAAAAATCACCGACATCTGACAGCTCCACTTTACATTGACCTCTCTTCCCCAGTTTCTCCTTTCGAGACTGCCTCTAAAAGCTGGAAATACTTTGGTACAGACACTACAGACTTGCTCTGTGTGTGTGTGTGTGTGTTATGCTAAATGTATATTAATTTTGAAAAGCATGACTGAGTTATGCTCCATGACTAAGGCTTTGTGGCTCTCAAGGAACACATAATAAATTGAATATTTTGATTCAGGTTCCAGGAACAGTGATAATGAGGCTGTAGGAGGGAAACAAAAGACTTCCTGGTAGTATTCTAGCATTGCTCAGTGATAGAGAGTAATCCCTTTCATCTTACCATGATCTTCCTGCTTTCTTGAATAATGTGCAAGAAGCAGCTGTTGTATTATATAGGAATATTTTTGTTAAATGCAAATGAAAACAATTATTTCTTGAAGACATCCTGCCTGGCCAAAGTTTGGTTTGGGGGAAGCCATGCATGACTGAAGAGATCCTACTAACTGGGGGAAATAGCAGACCAAATTGAGAAAGCAGAAGAAAAAGTTTGTTTGAGGAGCAGTCCTCACCTGTCATCCACAGCGTTGGTGTTTTTGTGTCCTCCATATTCATCTGCTTGCAGAGCGCTCATGAAGGTCAGCAGGATCTCCTGTGCAAAATAGGCATTATCGAGCTGCTTTGCCAGGGGATCTCTTTGAAGAGTGCTGTCCCTAAAACTGGTTCAGCAGTTCCAAACTGAGCTGGCTATGGGAGAACAGGGTGGCTGGGTGGAAGGTTGAAGGGACAAACTCCAGGTTCCTCCTGGAAAACAGCATGGGAAGCCCCCTTGGCTTGAAATGTTCTTACCCTGCTAAGCTCTGTAACTTGCAAATTTTATTCCAAAGCAGAATGTCGTAACTTCTCCTGGAATGATACTCTGTCCCAGCTGCACTTCAGTGAAATAAAAGAAGTGGGAAATCAGGAACGTAGACTTCTGTGGGCCCTGCCTGTGTCATCATACTCATTAGGCTGGAGCATGGTAAGGGCCAGGGTGAAGCTGGGAACGTGACAAGGCATCGATGGCATGTGTGCTCAGACTGCGAGGGCTTGGGCTTGCAATCCTTTGTTGAGGGCAGGAAGATGAAGGAAAGATGTTCGAGAAGGCTGGAGACATTGGAAGGTGAGATTCTGGCTTTGGGGTGGTGTGACAGGAGGAGGATGGAAGTGGAAGGGGTGGCTTGTTAGAGGGAGGAAGGTAACAAGACAGTGGTCTGTCTTAATGATAGTGACGGCATGGCATCCTAATTCAGAGGAGGAGGAGGAGAAGAAGGGTACGTTGTCACAGAACTAGTGTAAAGCTCCGTCTTCACCTTGGTGCCCAGGCGTGTCCAGCATGGCGGTTCCTGAAATGAGATGCTGACTGATTGATTTCCATTCATCGAGCGTTATGTGTTTGTAAAATTCGTTTGAGTTTCAGTTGTGTGCATTCTCCACGACAGTTTAAAGGATGTAGCACCTTGTGAACTTCCACCTTAAAATACCCTAAAAACCCAAATCCTAGAACCATTTCACTGTTTATTTTGGGATTTCAAAGGCCTGTAAAAAGACCTCATACAAAAGCCTCGAGGAAAATATATTTTTGATCATATGCTGATTTGTATGAGGAAACATTGGGCTTGACCAGAACTGAGTTTCATCATGCAAGGGATTAAATTCTAGCATTCATCTGAATATCATTTTTTTAAAAAAAAAACTTTCCAGGACCAAAGACATGAGGTCTAGAAGTTCTTTTTTCAGAAAGCACCAGCAGTTAAAGCCACAGGGGCAGCCTTCTTGCATTCAAATAAGCATGTGGACTTGCATGAGCAGTATTAGTCATTACTTCATCTGATAAGTAGAAATACATATGTATGTGTGTATATTTTTCAGTTTGAGTACATTTAATATTCACATATTTTTGCTATGAGTAAATCATTTCTCCTCCATATTGAGTCAATATACTTCTGTGATTAAAAACATATACGGCAGTAAGTTTATGTAGGTAATACTAAGATCAAAATGAAGGTGAAATGATTTTAATCTTCATGTAATTATTTAACTTTCTTATCATCTGCGTTTTTGAAGGCGATCCTGACTGTCACCTTTACGATAATCAGCTAATAAATCCTCATGATTGTTACACCTTTATGCATAGCAGTAATCTGAACAAATTGGCTGCTGACAGCTGCAATAAATTGCCAAGAATGAGTGCTGTCAGAGAACAAGTTGTTTCTGTGAACATACAGGATAAGTAAATCCCATGTCATGCAGTTTTATTCAGCTGAAGTTATTTGCAATCCAGTACGGCAGGATTTATAGTATTATTTATTGGTATGAAAAATGCGTGTTTATCTTTAAAATGGCATTGACTTTTACTCATATTTTGTGCCAGGAAATTACTGTTGACTTCACCTGTATCTATTTTCGTCAGTGTTTATAGATGCTACTATCTCTTTTCCAATCTGATGCAAATTAAGAACAAAAGACCTTGTGTATAGTATATTCATTAAAGCTATGTATTCATTTTTATCTGTAGAAAACTGAAATGTCCCATAATCTCCCTGAATATTGTCATGAAAATTCAGATCAATTTTGTGTGTGCATGTGTGTATGGGTACGTACCATATAATGGATGTTACGAAATACAAAAGTTAAAATATTGAAAATTACGTATTTAGGTTTTCAACACCTAATCTGCTATGTCTGCTCTGTTTAGTTTTTTCATAATAATGAAGCCATAGAGGGGTTTTTGGGTGCACATAAATACAACCAATATGTGACCCATGCTGTTGCATTATTAATCTGAAAGCACAGGGATGCACTACTCAAAGTTCTAAACTGAAGTGGGATTTTTATATAAAATATTTATGTCTTTTTCAGTTTCATTTTTTCCCACTGAAATTTATGTAATTTCACTATGAGAGACTGAACATTGTCAGAGAGAAGTGAGTGGTGCTGTAAAGCTGTGTATGGGTACTCCAACATGCATATAAAATTGAGTGAAGGACACTAAATATGCTACTGCTAATGTTTCTCCCCAGACTTTTTCTAGAGATGTTGAGGACACAGTGATTTATATTAAAAAACTGGCAATTTTCTTTTTTAAATATTGTTGCCCAAGAAAGAAGTTTTGAATAGTAGCTGTGAATGCCAGTGTTAATATTGAAATTGATGAGGCTTGGAGTTTTCTCAGTTGTCTATAGAGACAAAATGGGTTCCTCTGGAATTGTAAGTAGTACTTTGTTATGCTGGACTTTCAAGTATTTTTTTTACACGGTGGTTTGAAAATTTCTGTGCGATGAAGTAGCGTTGGAAGGATATATTATTTTCAAAGTTCAAACATAATGGTCAATATGCTATTGTAATTTGAGTTTTGAACTGTGTGTGCATGTGAATTAGAGAGCAATTCTGTGCAAACACAGACAAGCACACAACCAACAGCCTGTGTGTATAATAGTTTGTTGATTATACATGATGACTAAAGTTAAATTATTGCAGATGCATTTCTCTATGTAAAATGAAGGTTTTGCCTTAAGCATTGAAGTCTAAACCTGCCCTTGACAAACCCTGAGATGTGCTGAGCCGTCTCCATTTCTGGTTGTTGTCAAAGGGAGTTAGATGTCAGTACTGCATCTCGAAATTTGGCCTTCAGGTATTCCACACCTTATTTATCAGTATCTCTGCACATTTTAGCCTCTTCTATTCATGCAGAGGCACTGCTGTTCTGCTAGAAAGCCGGAAAAGGTTCCATTTTGGCTCACAAATCTTCAGTAACTTTCTTTTACTAAATATTTAATGATTTACAACCCTTACTGACAGTTATTGTCACGTAATATTGCAAAATTGGTAGTATTCCCCAATGTATTCTGAAAAACAGAATGCTGCACACAAGCTGGATGATGTTTATGGATCCTTCTTCTGACCCTCTGTCTCCCACATATGGGAACGTACTCCACTACATTAAGTAAGAGTGGCAAAGTAAGAGGAAGGGAGAAGTAAAAGAGGAATGGCTGCCTAGCTATGAGGAGCATGACAGTAATTGTAAAAAGCGGTTAGGGGTGTAGATAAGGGTTTGTGGGGGTTTCTGGAATTCGCAGGTTGGAGCTGTATGAAAGCAGTCTCTAAGTTTCTTGGACCAACTAACGGGGGGAGAACCATGCAAGAAGACATGATGTTCATCAAAGCAATAGACTGGTTTAGGAGAGGAAAGCGTTAATTGTGCTGCAAAGAAATTGCACTGGTGACAGCACTAACAGTGCATGTCTGTAGTGTATGGCTGTGCCACAGGGACAACGTAGGAAATATCACGTCATAAAACATCTGCGAGTACTTTTTCCTGTCTACACAATTTCAAAAGTGAATCTGTGGTTTTATTGTGAAGAGCTATGCTTAGGAAAATGTTAATCGGTCATTTCAAAAGCCATCAACAGGATTCCGTGGCATGGACCATATTTCTTTTAGCAAGCAATAAACACTTGTCTGTATTCAGGTGTTGCTCGGTGACCGGTGAGATTGTCCTGTATTTCATGCAGCTCTCATATTTCCGTTACCGAGACTGACTTAACCCAAACTGCAGGGCTCTTCCCTGCTTTCCGCGTCTTGCGGCACCGTTTCCCAGGTCCTGCTTGAGCTCTGCGGCGAGGCAGCGCTCTCCCAGCTTGCCGGGGATCCTCTCCAGCTTCCCGAGCTCGCCACCACGCTCCCCCTCAGTCTGTGTCCTACTTAGCTGAGCTGCAGCCTCCAGCTCCTTTGGGAGCTTTCCTGGTTTTCAGTCTATCACCACCTATCACAAGCGTCGTGTGGGGTCTGTCATTTTATCTCTTTCTCGTTATCTTTACGCTTAAAAATGCTATGCTCTGGTTCTTCCAAGAACTTCACGTTACTGCAGTCCTGTCTTTCTGAGCCGTGTCATTTTCTGCCGGTGCTTTGCAGAATTTCCCCTCTCCGTTTGTTTCTTGATTTTACTGGAACATTGTACTCTGCTCATAAAGGATACGGAGTCTCACAAATTGTAGCAGTTCATGCCTCGCTGCTTCTGATGTGTGTCCAGCTCAGTTCTAATTGCAGAATCTCACAGTTTCCTCTCCTTGGCATCCTTTGGAGCAGCATAGACCTGGATCACAGCGGAGTTAAAAGGCTGTCTTCCTGAACAAGTCATGATGATAATTAAGTTGCCTGGGTTGTAGCCAAGTGGTGCTTTTCTGTCCCTATCACTTAGGATTGTGCCAATTCCTCTTTTATGCTTTATTTTGTCATGTGAGAAAATGATCTCGGTATCTGCTGTCTCTCCCTTGCCTGGCCACCTGGCTTTTAAGAGGCCTTCTATGTCATGTTGCTACCTTTGTAATTCATTCATTAGCAAGGATATTTCACCAGGGTGCCAACGTGGTCTTACATTCCAGGTTCTGTAAGAACTAGAGAGGGGAGGTGATTTTTACCTCTTAGACATGCTGATAATAAAACACTACATATAGTTCTGGCTTCCACACTTTAAAAAGGATGCAGGAGAATTTCACTGGATCAGAAAAGTTACAAAAAGTCATTTGAGGGCTGTAGGAGATGTGTTCCAAGGAAATGTATAGGGAGCTGAAGGTATTTAGCATATCAAAAGGAAGATCAAGAAGAGATATGATTATGGTGTATGAGTACCTTCACTAGAAGAAAATAGAGAGCACTGAAGGCTTTTTCAACCGAGTAAAGAAAGGCATAAAAAGAACCAAAGGCCAGATATATTCAAATTAAAAATAAATCAGAAATGTATTTCTAACAGTTTGGGCGATTAGCACACTGAACACAGTTTCAGAGAAGTGGTGGATTCCCCTTGAATCTTCAAATCTTCCTCCATGGGAGCTGTACCCTGTTTCTGCAGCAACTTATCCATGATACTTTGGCACATGAGCTTGAGGCACTTGCATGGTTTTTTTCCCTTTCTTGTCTCTCGAGGCCTGAAAATCCAGATCCACCCGGTGCCTGATAATGCTCATATGCAAAGGTGGTCCAGGGGGACATGCCTCCATGCCTCTTCCCGAGGGGTCAGCCAGCCGGGGGGATCGTTCCAGCGCCCACCGCTCCTGATGCTGACAGAGGTGTGCGCTGAAGGGACCGCACAGTGTGGAGCAGCAGAGTAATGCAAAATACTCAAACTGCACTGAACACTGAAATTCCCTGGTATGTGATTTATAGCCATGCTTGAAAATCTGTCGACGGATTAATGGCTGGTTTTGCCATAATTCTTCAGGCTGACCTCTTCACAGGTGGAGAACTTTTTCTTCCAGCAGCCGCATGTAAATCGTCATTCCGTAAGAAACTCACTTGTCCAAAATTACTCTTTTCCTCCTGCTTTCAGTATGACAGCCGCTGGTCATACGCAACTTACGGCCTTCTCAAAATGACTGTAATTTTTCATGGTCCTCAGATTGAGAATGCAAGACAAAATTTCTACCACCACAATGCTCATTCTGCACCACTTTCTGGTTAACATTCAAGTTCACCTTCATCCTCAAAGCATCTTTGTTCTCCATGGAAACAGTTGTAAGTGACAAATGTCTTTTAAGAGAACATCTTAACTGATGTAAAAGTCAGCATTGCTAAAGCTTTAAAGCTTGGAATACTTGTATATACTATCAGTAAAATGTAGAGGGGCATTGTCAACTTGAACTTTCCAAAGCTATTTATCTTTACAAGTATTTTGTTAACTTCAGTGCTTGTAAGGAAATCTAATCTAAAAAGGAGTTTTGTGGGTTTCCTACTGATGTCTGTAAAGGTTATTCTAGGGTAAGGTTAGTGCTTAGGTAATGGCTTTATAAAACCAGGCTTCCTTCACCGTTTTGGTCCCATGCAAAGATCTGGTGAGGGCAAAGTAGATGTAACAAAAAATGGTTTAATTTTTTTTGCTGGAAAATTCGGTGTGAGAGCAAACAAAGTTGATTATTTTTTTTCATGAAAAACTCAACTATTAATGGAAAAAAATAGCAATTTTTCTTACAGTGTCTGTAAATTGCAAAGTTATCTTCTGACTGAAGTGCATGTGCCGCCGATGTGCTCACCTCGTGCTGAATGCTCCTTGAGCCTCAGCACCTTTGAGTTAGACACATGCGAGCTGCATCTCCTGCGAGGCCAGAGGAGGGGACCTGGTGCAGAATGAGAAATGTGCTTTCATCTCACCGTGGACGCACAGAGACACTCTTAACCTAGATTTTCATAAAGCGCAATAGTGACACTCCTTAATGGAATAACCGTAGTTTTTTATCAAATTATCTGAAGGCCCTTTGGAGGATATTTTTCCTGTAAAATGGTTAAGGCTTTCACTGGAAAAAGCTTTGAGATCACCCCCTACCCTTTGTATGATTTTAGGAAATAACAAGCTGGTGATAGGCTGTTCATGGAGATCTATCAAGCAGACAATAGAGACATATTTCTCAGGTAATCTATTCTAGATGTGGTGCTATTAGGAATATTTCATAGCTGTAGGAAAGGTGCATGGGTAAAATCAAATTGTCAGTTGCTTCTTTTAGCCTAAATAAAAAATAGCATGGACTACTAATGTTGCAAAAGTGCTGTAACTTCAAGAATTGGAGAACTTGGAGCTTGTTAAATCCTGTAATTTTACAGTCCTTGCAGTTTTCTGATGCATGGAGGGATTTTATGTTCCAGTGGCGGTAGCTTTTGTTGCCTGTTTTTTGAGTGAGGGGTGGATTACTTCTGCATTACTTGTATCATAATGACTTTCTGATTCTTTTACTGACTTTAAGAGAGTTTGGACTGGAGCTTTCAATGATTATTCGTTAAAGTCGCAACATTGTTGCAGAGACGTATTTTTGAGGGGAATCTGTTTTGAAATAAATTATCAAAGAATATTTAACACCAGGGGCATCTTAACTTACCCTAGCTTTGAATGCTTGATTACAATATTTGTTATCTCAAGGAGGGCTTTATACTTCTCACTGCAGCCTAAATAAAAATTAGACAGCCTATGTACATGTACAAACACTTGCACTGACCATTAGCCTGCACTGAGAGCAACAGCTTTAGTCTTTCCTTACTGTTGTTAATTTCTCACTCATCATCCGAAGAGTTCAAAATAAAAGGTAAACATTAAGCTCAGAATGCTATGTCAGTTAGAATTTTTTTCATTGTAAAATAACTGAACATTGTTACTGTATGAGCTTTGCAGTAGTTTAATTTTGACAGCTGCACAACAGACAGTAAATGTTTAAAAAAAAAAATTAAAAAGAAATTTTCCTGCAGCAAATCTAATTTGCCTGTGATAGCACAGTGCCCATTTTATGAGGCCGCATTTATTCTCATAATTGGCTATTTCCTGTCCTTAAATGCCTATTTATTCATGTCTGCCACCTTTTTCTCAGTTTATTGGCCCTGCGGTCACCACATTATCTTTCTCTTCAAAATCAATTGACATTTTATGAAAAGAGTTTGCTAGATGTTTAGTTTAGTGAGAGTGGCATATAGAACATGTGCTTGTCACATTAAATAATCGCTGTTAAAAGTAGAGTATTCAGTGGCTTAACTATATGTACAATATATTCATTTACTTTATTTCAGTATTGTTATTGTTTTTATTTAGAGTAATGAATTGGCAGAACATTATTGGAGGATGCTCTAAGTAGAAGTATTCCAAATAGTGCTTTTTCACAGAAATTCCTGTGCAGTGCAAGCTGGCATTGCATTTGACACAGGTATTGAATTTCTAGACATGCTTGGAGTTGCAGTCTAGGGAAGCTGAAACTTATGAATTATACAAATTAAAATATTAAAACTTGTACGCTGCGCACAGGCTAATTACTAACCCTAAGATATTCTTGCTTTAATGTTGGTCAGCTCTTTGTTAGCAGTGATACTGTTTTTCCTTCCATGGTCTACCTTTCATTTTTTAAGGTGTTGCAAAGCTATTTCTACTGCCTGACACATATGAAGCCATTCTTCATTAGTTCAGTGTATGGTACAGCCAGGGTTATTCAGAAAGGGATCAAGCAAGGTAGATTGGCTTCAGCCACTCTGCGCAGTTATAAGCAGTCTCTGCTCATTACAACGTGAGACATCTTATTATATAGGAGGTTGTGGCATCAAATTTTATCCTGGATGCCTGCATGAAGCTTTGACCCTGAGCCATGCACAGCTTACTGCAAGAGAGCTGAGCCTTTTGGGTGGTGCTCAAGTCGTGTTTTTCTATGCTCAGTCATGTTAACTCCATCACAATTAAGTCCACACAGATTTTTTCTTTTTAAGAGAGGATTTTTACTGTTGTTAGATGAACGGTATCAAAAACATTCACTTCAAAACTTATGTTTTGTGCTTATACAAGCGGTGTAATTAAAAACTACAATTTGCATCTGAAGCTGGATTTTTAAAATTCTCTTTGACTGCGTTCAAGTAAGGCATATTAGCTAACCTTGTTTCTAGTGTATGTTCTTTTTAATATTTATTGTTCACACGCATAACAGGTTGTAGCTTGGCGGGGGGAGGGGGGGGGGAAGGAAGTCAAGCAAGAGCCATGAAGAGAAATCCTTCCAGAAGCTGGGAAGGAATTTCTACTGATTTGGTTTTTTGTCCAGCTGAATGCAAGTAAGCCAATGTGCTCTTGTTTGATGTGAAGAAAACCACATGCTGATGGAGAATGTTTGTTTCTAGGTGCCAGGTTGACCTGTCGACCCTGAGTAAAGAACAAACCCACAAGTTGGAGATGCCACTGGAGGAGGGAGAGGGCTGCCTGGTGTTGCTGGTCACTCTCACAGCCTCAGCTGCGGTCACTATCTCTGACCTCTCCGTCAACTCCCTGGAGGACCAGAAGGAGCGAGAGGAGATACTGAAGAGATATGTATGGAGTTCTTCTCTTTTGCCCTTTGTTTGCAAAACGTTTGCTTGTATAAATAATAAGTATCGGGTGGGGGGAATATCTAAATATATCCATTATATCCTTATCATGCTCAGAAAATGATAAACTTTTAAACATGTTAGTAATACTATTACGGCTGGTACAGGTAACATCAAGAAGGCTACAAATCCTCCTTATTTTTTATGTCGTAATTCAGCTATTTGATATGATCATGTGACATAAAGAAGTTAATTTTATTGCCTTGCAGATAGTTTTTACCCAGCACAAAATAACTAAGGGGTCAGTCAGTGACTGTACAGGTTCTAGTGAGTTTTTATGCCAAATGGTTTGAGGTGCCAAGAGTTTTCGTCTTTTTGTTGATCATCTACTAAGGGGCAAGAAAACTTATTATTTGTCTGCACATTAGAGGCCAGAGCAGTATTTTGTATCATCAAAATAATTGTTTTAAACAATATTTCCATTTCAAAATATTCTTTAGCAAATTATTTTCATTTCCCAGCATCCTCACATTACACAGAATCTGTGTAGTTTTATCAAAGCAACAGAGAGGGGAGCTCTTACTCCAGCATTTGCTACTACCTAAATCACTAAAAGTAACTGTCTCACTACACAGGGAGAAAGAAAAAAAAAGAAAAGCTATTTCCACTTAAAATTACAAAGCTTTTATTGTACAATGCTGCCAGGTGTTTAGAAAGGCTTCTCTAGACACTCAGCCGTTAAACCAAGCTCTGACTAACAAAGAGCCGCTTAATTTTTTTTAGATTTTAAAATATTCCTATTCCATGACTGACATCCTTTCAATAACTGAATTTAATAAAGATGTACCTTATCAGGCTGTGCAGATAACATGAAGTGCTAGTACTAATGCTGTACAATATTCTTCAAACAGATTAGCAGGATGTGCGCTTCAGCAAATTTATTCTGGCTATCTCCACTGAATCAGCTGTCTGCTAATGCTTGTACAACTCATACACCAATAGTGTTATCATAAACACAGTTTAATAGAGGTGACTTAGTGAGGCTAAACATAATATTCCTAAACCAACTGAGAGCTAAGGTATTGTGCACCATCTTTGAAAAATAATTACAATTAAGAGATTGTTGCAATTATTGCACATTTTGGAATCCACCAAGACAGTCTGTGGTTGTCAGAATAGATCTTTATAAATATAATAAATTTCTGATGGATACGTTTTTGAGGTGACACACTTCTTGCTAGCAAGTGCAACAATACCCTATTTCTGTGGATTATTGTGTGTGATGATATGGCAGTCAAGTGATACTGATGGTTTTGATAATTTAGTCACAGTATAGAAACATGTTGCGACTGTGTATTATTAATCGGTTCTTCTAAATTCTCAATTTTTTGTCCCCAGTGTAAAGCATAATTGTGTGGTGTAAGATTGATCTATTTATTTCCATTTCTTACATATTCATGGATATGTGTCTTTCCGTATATTTACATTACTGTATGCATTTGAAAACACTTACGTTTTTGGAAGATGTTCATATTGCAGAGGCATGGATTTCTCATTATGTGTTTTTGAAAATTGTAGCATTGATATACCTTTTTGATAATTTTACTGTTTTTTATTAAAATGACTAGTGGGCAGCAAAAGAAAGAAATGACAAGGATTAACGAAATTCAAATAGTTTATTTTCACTGATGTTTGATTCGTCTTTGGTATTCATATCTCTACTTGAGAACCGATACAAAGAGCATGCAATTAGCAAGATGTAGCGTTACCCATTGAATGCCTGTATTTTGGGGTTTATTTTTTGTCCTCTTAAAAAATTTAGCTTCCATTTGAGAAATGTATTTTGCACCCTTTCTACAGCCAAAAACAGTTAATGAGCTGACCTTGCCATCAGATCAAATAGCCTTGGAAAATGACTCTATTACTGTCATTTAACCATTTGTAGCTGAACATCAGAGCCTTACAAATTAAACAGGCATTACTGTTTGAACCATTATTTTACCACAATTGTCTGAAAAGATTAATTCCTTTTGGGGTGAGGAGGGGGGCGCATTAATGGGTACAGACCAAGAGAGATTGTATGACCTTTTCAGAACGGGTGTGCTGAACCCGCGGTCCCCCTTGTCACAGTTTAAAAACCAGAGGAGCTAGTTTAGAGAAGAAGTTGTTAGCATTCCATTTTTATTATGACATTTCACAGTCATCCGATTTAATGTCCCTTGACCAGATTGTCCACCGTGAGACGATGGGCTTGAAATGTTATTTAGAGCATTGATAAAAGGTGAGCAGTTCTAAGATGACAGCGAGTCATAAGGCTGGTGGTGTGACATTAATTTTCTCCATAACAGAGATGGAATAAGACGTCATGGTGACAAGCTGTCAATCAGTACTGGCCCCTCAGTGTATCTCGATGCCATAGGATGGGGTATTGCTTCTCCCATAATAGAGCTGAACTGAGATGCTCTCCCTGACAGCTGCTGCAGCCATACAGAAAATATATTATACAGCCTTTCATTAAAAAAATAAAGAGGACTCATCTCCAGAGCATTTCAATCTTTTCCCATCTATTGAGGGCTGAAAAGATTCACAGCAAATCACGGATTCCTCTGCTATGGAAATTTCAGGCTTCAGAAACCATGCGGGTTTTGAGGCCTTCAACAATAATCACAAATAAGAAGACAGAATATCATCTGATAAATCATTACTTAAAGTTATGTATTTAAAGTAATGTATTAAAGTCATTTGCTTCTCCCAGAGTCTCTGCCGTGGCATTGTATACATTTTCAGCAGTCTCCGCCGTCACGATGTGCAGTAAATGAATCTAAGCCAGCTGACTTGCTGGAACTAAAAGTGAAAAATAATTATTCTGCTGCATACTAACAAAGGTAGCAAAGTGAAATACAGCACTGTTGCCTTTTTGCAGAATGAGCTTACTAGGATGAAATTTGGAAAAAGGGGGACTGTTCGGCATTGCAGGAAGGGGGGCAGTTGCTTGGCTTGCTCTGCGTTTGGTTTTTGCTTTGTTTTCTTTCTGCAGCTTGGTGTTTGTTTCGGTCGTTGGGAAAGTTGGGTGTAATGTGGAAACATTTTTGTAAATCCTTTCACTTTCATCATGGTATTAAGGCAGAATTATCTCTGTTGTGGTACCAGTTCTGATAAGAAGCTTCCAAACCTTGATCATTATTGTAATAAACGAGGGGTGGTGCCAACATGCTTTTGAATTATAACAGAGCTATCCGTAACACTGCCTCTGCCACCCTCAGCTTGTAAGCACAGAAACAGGGGATTGAGCGTGCACTGATTAAAGTTGACCGTCAGAATTTTTAAGCCATGTTTCTGATGATTAACATATTAAAAATGATGATAAAAATTTATTAACCATTACCCTGTGATAACATGCATGCATGTATTCGTATGTAGGTAGCATGTGGGGCACTGCACTTACCTGGATTCCACAGTTCAGTAGACCACGGTCAAACCTCCACTGTAAACAGTAAATGGTCAGTTGGGGCTTGTGAAATTAATATCAGACTGTGATTTAACTGTTAGAATTGCCTTATTAATAAAAAGACAGGTATGCATATTATATGTCTAACATTCTAATGGGTGGATTATCTATGCATAAACATGTAGTTTTTGCAAGCTGACATTTAATATTTCATTTAAGCATCACCTCTGGTTTTCAGATCAGTGATGTAATTTATTCTGGTTTTCCATAACAGTTGATTTTGCCTTCATAAATTAAAGAATTGTTGGCTTCGTGTTTTACCTGATGTTTGCATTCTCTAGAAATCTGGACATTATCAAAAGCAGTGGAAAAGGTTTCACCTGCACTGCATTAAAATTTTAGAAAAGGCCACAGGCATTAAATGCATTAGTCCAGATTTTAAAATACTTGGAAGTAAAGGTATGTGCTAGTATTTATGAAGAAGGTTTGCAAAGCCAACCAAAAATTAGGCCACATACATATATGATTTAAAATGGATCTGAAAATATAATTTTACTCTCCTCTTTTGGAGTTCCTCTTCTAGTTATCTGAAAACTGAATTATTATGCCAGGTTCGCCATTAATTGATTGCAGATTCAAAGTTGCATTCGATGTTCTATCATTTTAAATTCTGCAATTTTTAAATTATATTCGAAGTTAGAGCTTGAGAGTTTTAGCATATAACACCTAACTGGTGCAATACTCCCACTTTGTTACTTCTAGTTATTTGAAAAAAGAGCAGCAACAGAACACACTTTCCCATGCTGGATGAATAAATATGCAAGTGTTAGTCTACTCTTTAATTTTTTCTTCCTCTTTTTAATATATGTAGATATTACAGAAATTTATGTTTAAAAAATTTAATGATTTATAGTAAGAGCTTTCTGCCATGGAATTGGAACCATCTTTTAATTCATGCTTTTGATCTTTTTTGCACATGATTATTATGAAAATTAAGTTGTTACAATACTCTTTTGATTGTTTTTACTCATGTTATTTGCAAGCTATATGCAAGCTTATATATACATGTATGCTATATGCAAGCTTGCATATAATGGTCAACTATAACAAATAAAATATTGGCCCGAAGTCACTGTTCAAAATATTATTGGAGTCATCAAAGGGAAAATGTGAACATAGATCTCACAAAAGTATTCAGGGAGAGGAAGTGTTTTATTGTTTGAATTAATTTTGTTAATACACTGCTATAATTTAGTGGTTCATGTACTAATAGGGGTTTAATTCAGTAGAATTAGTGTTATGTAATCATTCATATTCTGATTTTTCCTTTGCAGTTTTCATTGGTAAGTTGCAAAATACTGAAAGAAACACTGACAACTGTACATTCTTCAGAAAATAATGTTTAAAAGTATGAGTACGTTAGCCAGAATTACACTAACTTGTATCTGGGCTAGGGAGGAGACTACTAATATTGCTTTTGATTTGTCATTTTTGCAATCCAGAATTATTTTTCTTTTTTTCTATTTTTTAGCGTCCAATGATGATGTTCCACAACCTGAAGGATGTGGGATTTCTTCAGGTGAAGGTCATCAGGGCAGAAGCATTGATGGCAGCTGATGTCACAGGCAAGGATTCATATAGTTTCTGTGACAGTAAATATGATAGTAAGACTGGGCCTTTTTAGAAGTGAAAAAAATACGTTTAAAACAGAAGTTTATCTGAAGGTTATATTCAGTTTACACAGTCTCACCTTCTGCTCATTAAGGACGAAATCTGCACATAAACAAACAAAACTTTTGTAAGCAAGGCTGCAAGTCATTCTAATGCTAGCAGAGCCCTATGTAGGTTATTTCTCAGAAGGGTGAAATATACGTTTTTCTCCATCAGAGTTCCTGGAAAAAATACGTAGAAAATACTTCTTTTTATAGTAGATAAAAATATACAAAATTATCCAAATTAAAGCTGAATTCCAGAGAACAAGGCGAATGAAAGGTGCTAGACTTAGAGACTACTTCAAAGTTGTTGCCAAAAGAACTGCTTGATATCTGCCAGATATTTAGCAAGACTGCTGTTGGTTTCAGGTATTTCAAATAAATGCAGTTTCCCATAACTACTGCTTATCTGTTTAAGAAGGGAAATAAGAAGAATCTTTTTTTTATTTTCTATTTTATGTGAAATAAGCAGAATGGATAATTTAACCTTTTGCTTTTCAAAATAAAGAAAAAGTATTTCAGCCATACTGACCATATGTCTCCAGAAATGTCCAAGTTATCTCCTGTAAGTACAATCACCTTCACAGTGCACAAGTTGAATGGAGCAAAATGAGCTTCTTCTGTGTCAGAAAATAGGCATCTCTGCTTTAAAAAAAAAAAAAAAAAAAAGGAGGAAAAAAAAAAGAGGAAACTATACTAACTTAGCTGGTTTAACTGCAGTTTGGACATACATGTTCTGTTATAGGAGCAGATGTAGGTATATAGGAACATAAACACTTTTTAATAGTTCTTTGTAAATTAGCATGAGTACCAGTATTTATTTTTTTTCTCAGACAAGGTAACAGAGCAAACATTTTATTGCTGAAACTGATCATCCAGTTTGTGGCACGCAAAATAACAGATTCTATTTTCAGGGAGGTTGGAGAAATGCTTCTAAAGATTCCTCACTCTGCTTTGACCTTATAATCCAATGTGGTCTGAACAGAGAGAGAGATTAAGTTATTCAGGGGCAAATGGGATAATTCAGTCCCTGACCTCGTTCAGTCTTCGACTTTTCCAGATCAACATGTCATTTGTGCTGGTTGAACAAATTTTTTGGAAATACATTTGATTCAATTAAAGATGTACAGAGCTACCAAAAATTTTCAGACATTGCATTTAGAATGACAGTCAGGAATATGAGGAAGAACACTCAATACCTTCCCGCATCCCACATCTTTTGTTCGTTAGAAAGAAAAAACATTTATACAGCAGATATGTTTTGTAAGATGGCTGTGCATTCCAGACATTAGAGAAATCACTGTATATTTTGGGCGAAAATACCTGGTATTTTGAAAAGGGATTTTTTTAACTACTGTAGTAATTTATAGCTATTTTTAGTAACTTGTGGGTATGTACAGATCATTTGTTTCAGATTAAACTTCAAATAGTAATATTTAGAAATAACTCAAAGTAGTTATTTGGTGATTGTCAATAAATCATGTTTGCAAAAATTGTATAAAACTTGACTCTCCACCTTTATTCAACTGAGCAATACTTATTAGTCAGTGTGGAGAGTGCTGTCATCAGTGGTATAACTTAACACGACTCAGGATTGCTTGTGTGAGTCAAAGCGAAGGACTAGTTTGCTCTTCTTACTATATTTTCTTTTTCAGAGTTAATCTTTTGTCCTCCCCTGAGTCAGAAAAGTAGCTGAAACACCTGTATAGTACCTGTTTCCTGTCTGCTGAACATATTCCATTTCACTTTCAGGAATCTTTTGATGTGAAGTAATAAATCAAAATTTTATTAGTTTGGACTGAGTGGATTTTAAAAATCCTTAATATTCCATCATTAAGCATAAGCATAGACGGAAAAAGATTCCTGTAATCTTTTAAGTAGTCATCAATCTTACTACAGTTGCAAGGATTTTTTTTTTTCCTTTCAAAATGCGAAATTTTTCTTTTGTTACCATACATTCATTGAGCAGCATTGTAATACTGTATTAACTCTGTGTGAATAAAGAGCAATTGAGACTCCCATTGAATGAATGAGTAAAAAGCACAAATTACTTTTTAATGAAACCCTCAATTCTCCTCCTTTCCACAGAAAGCCCATAGCCTTGTTCAGCTGAATGCTACTACAGTAGGTCACTTCAGTTAAGCCCCTAATAAACTGTTGATAGTTGAGGGCAGTTTTTTCTCCAGTCTCAATAGCCCAGTGTTGGACAGTGCACTTCAAATGATTAACGTTAGCGCAGATTTTTTTCTTAAAAAGAGAGAGATTAAGGGTGGTGTTTCAGGCCTCAGTTTACAACCCCCCCACATACACATGCGTTGAACAAGGCGCCAGGGTGGGCTGAAATTTCGGTGAAGTTGTGCGCACGGAGAGCAAGTGGGCACTACTGTTTTGAAAATGGGACCCTGCTCGAACATGCCGTAACTGGGTTTTAAAAATACCCCAGAAAAGAACAAAGTGAGACTTCTCACTCAGCCTGCTTGCAAGGAAGTCTAGGAAAGGGAGGACTACTGAGGGGTTGAGAGATTCCCCCCTGGTGCTTGAAAGCTAACCTTGATTTTGGGGAGAGCTGAAAAATGAGTGTCTTATCCAGGACTGGAGCTTTTGAGAGAATTGCCAGGTCTATGAGGATGTTTCCCCCAGCAAAACAGCATCTTTCCGTGGTCAAAACACAATTTCACGCAAAGTCATGTTCTGTTGCAAATTGTGGTCACAGCAAATACCCCTTGCTGGAAAACAGGCATTTTTTAGTATGTTTTTTTGAAATTATAATCTAACAAATGGAAAGACACCGAGTCTGGCATTTACTTTTTCCTTCTCCTCGTGAGAAGAAAGTGTCGTTTAAATCTTCCGTTGCGTTTTAGCGGTTCAGCGCAAGACTATTTTCTCCCTAAATCCTCAGCTAAAAGAAGTTGCATTTTCCCCTTTGCCCACATCTTTGCCTGCTTGTGGTTCCTCTGGAAGAGAGGCAGACCTTCTCGAGGGTTCAGCTGCTTGCGGAGCCCTGGCGTAGCAGCCTGTGTGCCTACAGTGACGTCCTTTTTCGTGAGGAAATATTCCGATGGTGCAGTAAAACGTACAGTGCAATGGACTCATCGTGCCAGGCGGCCTCTGAAATTAATACCTGTTCTGTTCGCCTAACCCATACGAGTTTTGGAAAGCAATAGGCCCTTCACCATGACCTAGTGCCAGTTTAGGCAATAGTCAGCTAAGAATATTTCTTCTGCAGCAAAGTGAGGTACAGCTGGGTCACGGTGGAAGGCTGCTGCCTTTGCAGGCGGTGCTTGCGTCTCCTTTGCTGGGGCAGATGCGTTCCTCCTTTTCCTTGTACCACGAAACAAAATTCAAAACCTCTGCCTTATAATTGGCGAGAAGCAGGCAGGGTGGGAAAAGATGTGCCACAGGTTTGATCAACTTCAGCAAAAAGTCCCATTATTTTAAGGAATAATGGTTAGCAACTCGGATTCATTAGCAGAGCAAAATCCAAGCTCCGTGCGATGGCCTGCCTAGAAAACAGTTTGTTTTGCTGTCTTTGGGCTTTAATTAAGACGTGTTCAATTCTAGCCCCCTGGCTCCCCGCTCCCCCTGCCCCCACCCTGCGTGCTGTGTCACAGACCGGCGATCAGACGCTTTCAGATGGTCCAGCCCATGACTTTGACCTTCTGCGCGGTCCGGCGTTCCCTGGGGAACCGTTCAGCTCATGAGGTCTGATTTCACACTTCCAGGATGCCTCGGCTCTCTTAACAATGACAGGGAGACAAAGCCCTTTAGAGCGGGCCGCATGGGGACTTGTTTAAATTGGAAACTAGAGAGGAGTCAAGGAACAAGGTTACAGGCTACAGAATAGTGCTTTTAATAAAGAGCTCACAGCTCTGGTTCAGCTCAAAGAGGGCTACCTCTGTACAATTAATTGAGACATTTATCTGGAGCATCTTAGGCCTCTACTTTCTCACAGAATTATGTGATAAATATCAGCTAAGAGGCAAATGAGATGTGCATGAAATGAATTTTTAACACTTTGATTACTGTGTCTCCAGTCTTCATTAGAAGTAAATTTATTTGTATTTCTGACCTCATTATTAACCAATTGTCTGCGGGTTTTTTTGGGTACTGTGATTTCAGAACCTTGTGTATCAGACAGATTTTACCAAAGAGCTCGGTGATATTTAGGTTTACAGTCAAAAGCTTTTCAGGCTTCTCCTCCTCTGACGAACAGAAACTAAGCATAGAAAATGAGGCAGGATTTTCTTTTTTTTTCTTCTTTTTCAGTTTTATGTCTGGAATTCAGCCTCTCTTCTAAGAAAATTCCATGTTAAAATTTTGATTAAAGTACTTGAAAGTAGGATGAAGATACCAAGATGGCTAAATGTGCAGAATGTAAATGAGTTTGCTAAAATCTGTTCTACTAAAATGTCCTAATACCACATGTGCAAAAATAGTCTTTGAAATTGTTCTTCAAATGCTAGGAAATGTCAGAGTGATGTACACAAACGTTAAATTCACAAAGGTATGGAAGCCCATGCATGTAAAATTGAAGGAATAAATTCAGAGGCCCTTTGGAAATATGGTTCCAAAAGTAATTTGCTCTGTCAATTAGTGCAACCGGATTTCAATATACACTTGAATTATCTTCACAAAGTACGGAAATCTACTAGACGGGCAGTATTCTATGGTAGATAAAATCTCACCTGGGCCTATCATATAGGTTGCCTGAAGACTTCGGTCCAATATCATGTACTGCAAAACTACTTTATTCTAAGAAAGTAGCAGTTTTAGGATACTAGTGGCAAAATTAGGATTTAAAAGACATTTGTGGTTAACCATAGCATTTAGAATTAAATATACAGTGAAGGGATGACTTGTGATTATTAACTTTTTTTTTTTTTTCCTGTAAGTATTCTGTGGAAATGAATTTAACATGATTGTGGCACTACATTGAATTGCCTGGTAAGATATCTCACACATTCATGATACCAGTCCGTTGCAACATGTTCGCAGCGCCACTGTTAAGGAGGAATTATCATTCTCATTTTAAAGATGGAAAACTAAGAAAGGTTAACTGACTCAGCTAAGGCTGACAGAGCAAGTCCTTGTCAAAGCTGGCATTTGGCTTGGGTCCTGTACTTAATCCATTAGATAAGGCAGCTTCTCATGCTATTGAGCCATTCCTTCTCCTGGCCAAAGGTCAGACTGACTGCTCTGTTGCAAGCAGCTGGCTGGCAGGGAGCTTGGAACAACATTAGTGACATTAGCGTCTGCATGAGTGGCACTGCCCCCCCAGAGTCATGAACTGGCTGTCTTGTCTTCCTCCAAAATAAAGGTCTTTTTTGGCTGTGGGGACTTAGATCCATAATGGACAGGCATGGCCAGCGGTAGGGGAGAACCATAATAGCCTATGAAATATTCAAACAATATTTCAGCTTTCATAACCACGTTAAACTTGATTGAACTTTGTGAAGTTGTGGTTTGTGAACTTGACTGTTAAAAGTAGAAATGGAATTGGGATGTCTTATTAAATTTGTAAACTATCCAAAACATTTTTGGTAGTCTTTGTGATTCTAGTTCAGTTTTGATAATGTAATTTCAAGAATGCAAAAAATTCATGTAATACTTAGTTCAGAATAAAGTCGTCGATTTGCATAAAATCAGTTCATGGTCTACCCAATGCTGGAGCTAACTTTCTGTCACTTCATATAACTTTATGGACTGATCAGTGGCAGGTAAATACTAAATGCCGATCTTTATTTAGCCTGCCATGTGGGTCCTTTTGTTAAGAAAACTGTTGAAGAAACAAAACTAGGAAATTGTTTGTGTCTCTGGATGTATACTGAAGCAATGCATGCTTCCCGTAGCCATGGTACAAGTATCTCTACAGGGCTCATGGGGAGCTCGCCCCATGCTATCTGCTGTCCCTTGGGATTTAATCCTTATGAAGTACAATAAATTTATCAGGGGACAGGTAGATCTGCTGTATGCTTATTGGCTTGCAT
Organism: Astur gentilis; assembly: GCF_929443795.1. Classification (NCBI taxonomy): domain Eukaryota; kingdom Metazoa; phylum Chordata; class Aves; order Accipitriformes; family Accipitridae; genus Astur; species Astur gentilis. The sequence continues at coordinate 2,448,838 of NC_064919.1, forward strand.
CTACTCCGAAAAGCAATTGCATCCATGGTAGTTCCTTCTAAGAGTCCAGGGCAGCCCTGATTAAGAAAGAGTTGTTCTACAGTGACTGGTGGTCTTTCTGGTTTTTTATTCTCTTTCCTACGGGCTGGATTTTCAAAGATTGAAAACAGACGAGCAAGATGTTTATGACTGTACACAGGTGGTTTTTGCCACTCTAAAAGAGGGAATCATCTTACTGCATAAAATATGGATGTGTCCATATGTTTGTTTACTAAAGTCTCCTTTTCTGCAATATTAACCAAATAATATGCAGATGACATGCATTTTTCTGGAGACAAATGCATGTATTTAATAGACTTTTATAATAAAAGGACATCACAGTTTAACTTGTGCAAAACATGGCAAGCAAGAACTGTAAATTTAAGCTTTGATAGCTTTTCATCAAGGAGAACTCTGCTTTATGTACAATTGGAGCTAGAAAGTGAGTGCAGAAGTGCAATTATGTTGAAGTCCCTATTTGGAAGAATTGCTGTGCCCCAAAATGAATTTTTGCTGGGAAAACAATCTACCAAGAATCTAAATTTTTATTGGACAACTTCCCCCTCAGGGACAGTTGAAGGCTGTATCTGTTTAACTTGCCCAGAAATATGAATTATATTGTATTGCAGTTTGACAGCTCTAATTTTCAGATAAAGTTCATATTTATACAGGCAAAAGATAGTTGCATCTGAATTGGTCACATGTCATTTGGTCACTTGTGAAAAAGAGTACTTTTGGAGTTGAGTTTGTGATGATGCCAACATTTTGTTGGGCAGAGTTGAGCTTAGCTCCAGCCTGGAAGATGGGCTGCAGGGACACGTGTCTGAGACCAGTCCACCAGCCCCAGAACATCAGTTCACAAGGGTTCACAAGCCACCTAACATCTTTGGTGCTTGCTGATGAGTTCCAGCATAGCAAGCCAGCTGATCTACAAATGTGGAAGTCCTGTGGTCTTTGAACTGGTGGAAAGGGCCTTTCCCAAACTTTTACAAGTGAAAAACGTGGCAAAACTGTTAGGCAATGTGGTGCTGTAGCTACTTGAGAAGAACATCCAGAAGCTAAAATTGTGTGGAGGTTGAGTTCTAAATATTTTGAGCAGCAGTTAAAATTTGTCACTATTTAAGTCTCTTTTCTGTGAGGAAAAAGTGTATTTTATATACTTGCTGGAGGAAAAAAAAAGTTGTTCCAATGGCCAAACTTCTGAGATCCAGAGAATTAATCTGAGCTCTGAACTGACTATTTCTTTTGTGAAGGACTTCCTGGGCTGTGGGAAATTTTAAGTTTTGAAGCAAATAACAAATAAGACCTCTCTAGTTCCTGGTTAGCCTCTCTTGCTGCTTAACCACTGTCGTAGAGTTGGGCAGGTTTCAGTTGATGGGTATACAGTTCATCCAGGGGAATGTGGTAGTTCTGAGAAGTAAGGTGACAAGTAAAAGACTAACATGTTAATTAACATGAAGGGCATAACGTGAAGGACACAGGGTTGACTGAAGTAAAATACTTAGATCTAAGTAAAGTAATCTCAGTTTGTGCTCCAGTCTTGCTGACTGTCTGAAGATTAAATGCAATACAGCATAGCAAAACAAGGATATCTGTCAAACTAGATGCAATGTGTGGCATGATGAATAAAATGGGAAGCTTCAAAAGATAAGCAGTTCTTTAATTTTTTTCAGTGGTAGCCTACATTACAAAGTAGAGTTCCTTCTAGGGGACATTCTCAGACAGTCCAGGCCTGTAATGGGTAAAGGGCGAAAAAATGTGAGGGAGATCCATCAAAAGAGACTCTGCTTTCCCTTGCAGATTATTATGCATATTATGTAACTTAGCACTTTATTTCTGTCATTTCAGGAGCCCTTAGGACTGTACAAGTAGAGTCCAAAAAGCGTGAGATGTTACAGCAACAAAATGGATTAATGAGATCTGTTTCACTTCTTATTGAGGTTTACTGCAGGTCTGATTTCATTAAATTGGAAGGTGTAATTCACTGGTTTTTACTAACTACTTGTATCGTGAATTCCTTCCAACAGTGCTAAGTGTAATAGTGATTAGTGCCACTAAGGTCATGGGATTGCTCAAAATCATAAGTGCTGGTTTCAGTGGTGCTGGGAGCATGTTTTTTAAGTGTAAGTACCTTAAGCAGGTGGTGGTTGTCTTACCCTTGCACGGCACTGAGTACACATTTAGGGCTGGATTCAGAAGACCTTCATGGATGTCCTCCTGATCAATAGAGTTAAGTACCTCTAAAGTCACTGGAACAGTAGCTGGATGCCTACAAAAGGCACGGAGCAGGGAGCTAGTTGGAAGATCCTCAGTAGACACAGGGATTTGGGTAGAATTTCTTGACATATTGACAGGTGATATATGGTGATATATGACAGTCATGAGTTAGTCTATAGTGAAAGGCGTACCTGTGATGACAACATAATTTCAAATGATTGTAATTGAGCTTAGGCAGCACAAGTCTAATCAAGTGTTTTAAGTGTACTTTTAGAACTGCTAGATGGACAGCGCATACTGTTCTGAGCATGTGTGGTTCTCTTATATAAAATTGAGGAAAACCACGCTAGTTGCACTAACTAGACAGAAGCTGTCTGAGCCTGCCTTGGTTAAAGTATGTGTTGTGCTTAAGGTACTGGTTTTGCATAATATAGTGATGAATATAAGTTGTAAATTCCTGGTTTCCTTGGTCCTCCTCGAGACCAAGGAGACCTAAAGATGACGCTTTTAATATTTTAGTGCTCTCTTAAGACTTTCGTTGGGAATGATCCCACTATTTTGAACACTCTGGCAATGCAGCTAGTTGCCATGGCTTTCAGTGAGGGTTAAGATTGCAGTTATTCTTTCTAATAATGAGAACTTGAAAGATGACAGATGGATATGAGTTTCACCAAGTACTTGTACATTGCTCTGGCTTTGTCTTTCTGGATCCTGTTCGCTTATTTGGGTTGGTATCCAAATAACGTTTGCACATACCATATGTTTAGCACGTCAGCGAAGAGTGTTGCGTTTAAGATACCCAGCTTGGTTATGAGTGTTTTAGCATATGGAAGAAGTGCCCATAGATGATGGTGAAGGGCTTTGCATATGGGAACTTCATAGCCTCCTCATATGGTAAAAACAGTATTCCTTAGTAGAGATATTCATAGCTGGAAAACTTTTACTTGTCAGCGATGATATTTGGGCCTTCCCTTGTACTATTTTACAATATTACCTTTTGTCAAATTTGGTCTCAAACTCTTTTCAAGTTATAGGGGGGAGGAGACATGAAATGTTGAGTGTGAAGGGGGATTTTTTTATTTCTGAAAACCGTTTGTCTGGTTTGATCGAGGACCTCTGTGATTGATGTTACATATTATTTAGCTTTCTTAAGTGGGTTGATATCCACATAAATCTATGAGGAGAGTCACTGAAAAAGTGCAGATGTGGAAAATAAATGAATGTAGTAAAATACTTTCTCTTTGTTTACAGAAGGTGGCTTCTAGACACTGCAGTGCATTTTCCTGTGTCTGTATACAATTACTAAGCACAAATCAAATTGTACCGTCATATGCAAATAAGATTGATGATACTTTAAAAAAGGAGATAAAGTAATATCATCTAGCTCACCTGCTATGTCAGTTCTGCCTTGTTGTTTTAACTACTTTCTGGGTGTTTCTTTTTCAAATACTGAAACCTAAACAACCTAAATAAATATGTTAACGTTTCTTACCACCTTTTAGGCTTGTGAAGTAGGAAAACGTTGAGATGTATGATATATCTATCTCTGCTGACTAATGAATTAATCATTTTTCAAGTTTAATAGGAAAGATTCAGCGATATATTATTTTCTAGAGAAGGTAAACATCAACTCTAACTTTAATTCACAATGTGTTTAAAACAATTATTCTTTATCATTAAAGTTAATAATATGCACATTAACCTCTGATGTAGTCTGAATCAATACTGTAGTTTGGGAGATGTGACCCCTGGACAGCTTTGTCTAAATATTGATTTCATTGTCATTTGTATAAGGTATGAAACAAATTACATGCCTCCCTAATATCATTAATGTAGCCCCATTGAGCTACTCAATTTATGGCTTCTTATAATGCACGACAAAGCAGTACGGAATTATTGAAGACATTGTGAAATACAATTGCTTAGTGTGCTAGATTTGATTGTGGAAGGCCAATGCCAACACTCAATAACTTTCAAACACTGTGTTGTCCAAAGAAAATCCGGAGTCAAGAATGAGCCACTTGGTAGTATGCAACTCAGTTGTTAATTTCCATCAGACAAAGTTTCCTTGGGTTCTGGGAGCAGCAATTTATTCTACAGCTTTCTGCTTACATATCTGTAGCCTTACACGAAAATAACTCATACACTTGTATTCTGTGCCAAAGGCAAATGTTGTTCCCTCTGATTACTGGAGGAGATCAAAATAGGTAGGAGGGATAGCATCCCTCTGTCTTGGCCAGCATTTATAGTGGTTGTCATTACTGTCATAATTTGAAATACGAGTTAATAATTTACTCCACACTGATTTCTTCCCTTTTTTCCCCTCTTTATTGCAACTGTCTTCTCACCATGCCCCTCATGTTTTCATTACTGCTCCTTCCATCATAGCTGTTCCTCAGATCTTCCTCGCAACCCCTTCTTACCCTTCCAGGAAATTTCAGGGTTGCCCCAAAACCTTGGAGATATCAATCTTCCCTACTTCCTCCCTCTTTGGAGAGCTCCTTTTTTACACAAGCAAACTGTTGTTAAGCATGAGATTCTGGTGTCTCCTTTCCTTCTTCTCCTTTCCAAATACAAACCTTGGCCTTGTGGATATCTAAGAAAAAACTTAGTCTAAGTTTCATGTCATCCCCCTAAACTTTCAGTCTGCACGATTTTTCATGCTCTTTGCTTGGTATCTAAGTACTGCTCACCTGCAGTCATTGGCTGTAAACTGCTTATTTCACATTCAGGGGCACCCACCCCCACACACTTCCTTTCCCCATTCTTTTTCTTTAGCTTAAAAAAAAAACCCAACTTCCATATCCAGTCCAGGATACTGCTTCCATTATCTACATATTACATTTTCAAAGCAGCATCTTCATACTTTCTCCTGTGGTGGCTTTCATGCTGAGGGACCTTCTTGTAAATATATGCAAAGCTACTTCATTGTACTTTAATGTATACAAAAATCTCAACCATGCTTGAGCTTCTGCTGTGCTGAGACTACAGCCCATCATTCCAGCTGATATCGTCTCATTGTTTAATTGTACTTGCCCATTTTCACTGGTATTAGGCTTTTATCTGAGACTGTCTTTAAGGCTTTTTGATTTTGGGGAGAGGATTTGTACAGCGTGAAACATGTAGGGCATAGTAATCTTTGGATAAGTATCATAGGTGCTATGTTATTACAAATAATATGGAATAATACATTTCCTACATATCAAAATGCTCTAATTATGTTATCATTACAGTCAATGTAGGATTGGCACCATTAAAGTAAAGTTCTCTTAGCTGTCTCAGAAGGGTGCTTGGCACCTTTTAGGAACATGCTGTTTTTTCATCAGAAAAGTCTGTATGGTGATTTTTTTTCTTTTCTTTTCTTTTCTTTTTTTTTTTAAGACAAAAAAGATGTTCTTTTAGGATTACAGAGATGAACAGTCTGTTATGATCAACTTGAATGTAATGCAGACCATAGGACTTCCCTGAATTAATTCCTGAGAGAATTACAATGCAGCTTAGGAAAAGAAAAGAAAGGAAAAAAAAAAAGCCAAACTGATTTTTATATAAACCTTGCTTATGGTGGATTTTCTTAGTTCATAAATTTTGTTCCAAATTTTCTCTTATAGGTAAAAGTGACCCATTTTGTGTAGTTGAATTGAACAATGACAGACTGCTGACCCATACCGTTTACAAGAACCTCAATCCAGAATGGAACAAAATCTTCACATTGTAGGTGTTTGGATTTTGTGTTTTGGCGGCGGGGGATGCTGTGGGGGGAGGGTTTGAGGTGGATATATGTGTGAATCAAAGATACCTGCTGCTGATTTTGAAGAAGGATAGTGATGGCATACTGATATTTCTAAACCAAACAGCCTAATACTTTTTTGAGGATTAAAAACATGAAAAAATATTAGAGAAGAGGTACCATTGTAAAGGTAAAAAAGCAACGTCTGTGTCTTGGAAACTAGGTATGAGTAATGCTAAGCACTCCAGACTCTTGCCAGCTTCAGTGAGAGTTTCAAGGGCCAAATCCATCACACTGGATTTGGCCCTGAAGTTTTGGGTGGAAAAAAGGGTATTGTGATTATGCCCTTCATTAAAACGTGTTTGTTAACTTTAATAAACATTAGATAACTATAAAAAGGAAGGAATTTTAAATGCCTTCATACTCCTCTGAATTATGATCACATACTTTCTGCTTGTTCTTTCCATTTACCAACTGCACTTCTCACAATACCACCTAGTATCATACTAGCACAATGCTGCTATTGGGTAAAAAGCAGTCTTAAATATTTAGTTTAAGTAGAGGTGATGCGGTTGGGTTTTTTTATCCTTCTGTTATTTTGAAGACAATAGAAGGCTCTGACGAAATAGAAAAAAAGTCTTCCGCAAACAAAATGTTTCTGTTATTTGTCTTGCTCAATTGCCTTCTTTTTCTCCCTGCTTCTCTCGATCTGACTGCAATGTGACACCAATGAGTAGAAAACTGATCAGTTGCAGGTTTCTCGGCTGCTGAAATCAGCTAACAGTCCACTACAAAACCAGTAGAAGCTTTGTGTACGCTTACTTCACTTTATCATAAATGAAAATACAATGTTTTACCCTTGATCTCAAAATATAGTCTGATCTTAATTTTCTTTTTTTTTCCCCTCTAAATTTGTCATTCATATATTTGGCATTCGTAGCTTTTCTTGCCCTGCAGTGAGCTCTCAGGATTGAACTCGGAACAAAAGAATAAAATCTCACAACAGTTGTACTTCTCGGAAGCTTATTAACGTAGTTCTCATTTAGGTATCTGCAAAATGATGCTAAATTCTTCATTAATTTATTTTTAATTGTCTACTAATAGAGCCAATAACTAATCAACCCCTACTGCTCGACAGTTTTCTCTGCATAAGAAATTGCCTGGTTTTGTAGAGGACAAAAGGCTAATCAGGAATCAAATAGAAAAGCTCAAAAGGCCTTCAAGGAGAGTTTTCACCTCTCTTCTATGTATATTTGCATTGACTATTTTATTTATCCTCAGATTTGTTAATTAATTTCGGGCTAGCAATCCAGTTTCATCTGGAGGCATATATTTTACTGAAGTTAAATTGCTTTGCTTGAATTTATATTTCCTAGATCAGCCATTTGATCAAAGATGAGTTCTCTCAAACAATTCTATTTTTTTCTCTGAATAAGGCATGTGAATTTTTCACTGGAGAGTTTACAATGTACAGTGACATTTGTTGTGCGTGGTGGTAGAGTGTTTAATAGCTCGCAGGCAAAAAACAGTAGTAGCTGAAAAATGCATCGTTTCATATTGCTTGTTCCTAATTTGTTGTAATGACTTGTATACTTGTAATTAAGCAAGGATTTCAGAATTAAAGAGCTTGTTCTCAGCGCAAGGAAGTGCCCATGTAGCTGGTAATCGTTTTCGTTTACAAACCTATGGATTTCACGGTGTTTGCAGTAGGAATTGCTGCAAGGACAGCAGTGTTTAAGGGATAGTCTTTAAAGGCTCTCAGTCCTGCTGCTCGCCGCTGTAAATCCCCCAGTGCTGCTCTGCGCTGGCTCTCCTTGCAGCTCATGCGGCACAAACCCCAGGTAGGAGATTTAAAGCAACATCCTTCGGAAAACTTCTGCTGGGAAAGCCTCGCAGAGAGAGGGAGTGATGGCTGCAGCCCTTAGAAAGCATTTCGGTTATACGCAGGGATGCCTCGTTTACTTAAGTTCTGTTCTCTGCCATGGTTGGAGAATAGATGGGTATCTGTTTTTGCTAACCTTTCATGCTTTTGTCCTTGGTACCTGCTGGTGTAGGTGACTTCTCTCTTCTGTGTGTGCCTCTCCCTTTGTAGCAATATTAAAGACATCCACTCGGTGCTTGAAGTGACAGTTTATGACGAAGACCGCGATCGGAGTGCTGACTTTCTAGGCAAAGTTGCTATACCATTGCTGTCTGTAAGTCTCATTCACCTGACATGCTGCTCTGAATTTTTCCCGCTGAAGGGGAGGGGGGGGGAAAAACCCCAGGAAAAAAAAAGATTTGCAGCTCTGTGTCTGTCATTTCTCAACCAAGGTCTGTAATAAGAACACTAAAATTTTAACATACTCAATTCACGGCCATGTTGAATCCCATGATAGTTAATTTTTCCTGACAGACTCGGTCCTGGTAATGAACAGGTACTTGTCAGACTTGCCACAGTTGTTTTGGGTTCTCTGTCAGTTTCAGCAGCTGGGGGTCAGGGGTCACCGGGGGGGTGTATTCAGCGGAGACCGCGAGACAGACGGCTGTCATGTCCTTTTCCTGCAGATTCAAAATGGTGAACAGAAAGCCTACGTCTTGAAAAACAAGGAGCTGACAGGGCCAACAAAGGGGGTCATCTATCTTGAAATAGATGTGATTTTTAATGCTGTAAGTCTTAACTTTGGCTTTTTTGTACTGCTAAAGAGTTCAGTTTCATGAAAGCTTTTGTTCCTGATTTGTAGAGAATTTCTGTCATTCCTCATTTTCTCTAAACCTTGATGTATACTACAGAATACTCTTCTGCCACTGCCTGGCACACCCACTCTTTTTGTTGCTGCTGCCGCTGCTATTGCTGCTAATGTAAGGAGCAGCAACTCATGCCTCTGTGTACGTTTATGTGTTGCGGGCTTGGGAGCCATGACTTTGAAACTTCGTAATTTTTGCAAATTGAAGCATGTGTTATTAGTAAAGAGCGAGTAAGCTTGAGATATTGACACACATTTTAATGCATAGGTGAAAGCCAGCATACGAACCTTAATGCCCAAAGAACAGAAGTACATTGAAGAGGAAAACAGACTGTCTAAACAGGTAAAGAGTAAGGAAACACTAATCCTTTCCGAAAGCCTTAATATCAAGTGTGCACATCCAAATACCTGGTATCATACTGCTGAGGGTAAAGAATAACATTTTCATTACCTGTTTACAAAAGAATATGATAGGTTGGAAAAGGCAGAAACAAAATACATGGGTTTATTGTATCCCCTCTATAAATTGCAGCTTAATTTCCATGAAATACGTGAATAAGAACACAGTTGAAACCATCAGGTTCCACACATATCAGATTATAGCACAGGTGCATGTAAGCTAAGTCTTGCATAAATTTTTGCTGTTAACCTTGACCCAAAAGATCTCCATTTGTTGCAGGGTAGAGAGTCTTATCATTCTTTTAACCAAATTTTAAATAAGTTAGTTGAGGGAGGTTTGAATCAAAGGTGAGAGCAGACTAAAACTCTGTATTACTTTTGAGAGTCCTGTGGGTAGGAAATGTCTGGACCTTTTTTTTTTTCCACTTGAACTACTTTGATTCAGTTTTTCATGTTCCACGTATGATGTATTTTATATGGAGAGAACAGGGCTTTTGGTTAGACTGTGGGAACAAGGTATTTGTTGTTTGCAGTGAAAAGGCAAAGGTCTCAAAACTGATTTTGATTTCGCTGAAAGCTTATAGACTTGAGCATAATTTAAATTGTAGGCTAGGTGAATTTTACATCAGTTGAATGATGTATTCATTTAAAAAATATTTCAAGAGGCAAAATATTTCTTTCTTTACTGTTGTGACTAATGCAGTTACTAAAACTGCATTTTGCACTACTATTCCACCAAAGAAACAGCAAGACCTTTTATTCAAAATTCATTCTTCTCCCCACTTTCATAACAGAAAATGGCATTGTGCTTTTTGCAGATGGCAAGAGGAATAAACTTTAAATACCTGCTTTGGGTTGTGGGTTTTTTTTAATTAGCTTGCATGGGATACACCACTTAGGGCAGGAAAAAAAAAAGGAAACTTTATGTATGACTGATATGGTTTCATTTTAAAACATCCACATTTTTCCAAGGGTGAATGTGTCTTACCTACCTAGCATTTTCTGTGCTACTCAATACACAAATGAAATCATTCACTTGTTTGTTCACATTTTTGGGGGGTCAAACGTATTGCCATTTTCGGGGATTTAAGGGTTGTCCTGAATCAAAACCCAGCGCTATTATGTCTCATTTCTATATAGATTGAATGTATGCAGTTAAAGTTGCTGTTACAAATACTTAAAAATGGGTGGTTAAAATACATCACAGCAGACAAATTTGTTACAAATGAAGGAAAAATTGGATGTAACGTGTGCAGGTGACCTTAAGTAGAATAGAGCAGAAATTTTGCATGTTTTCACATTAGTGGCCTACAGCATCTCTTTATTAAGAAAGACCAAAATTTGCTAAGTACTTGAGAATGGGGAACGTCTTGCCTACTTAATAAAGTTCTGAAATCTTACTAACAAAATAATTTGTGAAATTTTGCAAGTGGCTTTTTAAAATTGAGCAACAATTTGTGTACCATTTAGAATTAAATTCAACAAGTATCAATTGGCACAACTAACATTCTCTCTCTCCCAAGTCTCTCAGATTTTAAACTCTCTCAATTTGTGAGCTAGAGAGCTTAACAGGTTATTTTCTCAGTATTCACTGAGGTTAAGAATGACAATATTGTAAGCATGAGCCTCTTCTGAAGCTTTTGGTGTTTTGAAACATTTTCATTCTTTCATCTTTTTAACAGCTACTCTTAAGAAACTTTATCCGGATGAAGCGTTGTATCATGGTGCTCATAAATGCCGCCTACTACATTAGCAGTTGCTTTGACTGGGATTCCCCCCCAAGAAGTCTCGCTGCTTTTTTGGTATGATCTTCTTTATATTATTGTTAATCACCCTGGTGTATTTGTGTTCTAGACCAAGAGATAATACAGTGTTGATGAGGGGGTTCTGATTTTTTTTTTATTTAAAACTTTGCATTATGAAGATACCATAAATCATGTTTACTCACTTTTTTTAAAAAAAGTAATTAAGTTTAAAATGTCACACAAACAACATAGAAACAGTTGGGTTTTTTTAATTTATAATTGTACAAATAACATAAACTAGTGATACAACTCAAAATACAGTCAGTGAGTGAACTATGGATCTATCTTGAGCTTCTCACACAATATTTCTGTTAAATTTTGTTTGGCCCCCTTGTATATTGCGTATTTACTCTAAAACTTGTTCTGAACATTTCATGAATGCTTTTCCACATAATGAATATAAAATCAGTGTTATTTTGTCCTCCACATATCAACATATGTTATGCCTGTAACTTTTGTAGAACTACAAAGCTCTGGACCCAAAGAGTTGCTTCCTTACTAAGATTTACTGTTCTTGATTACAAAAAACCAAACCAAACCAAAATAAACCAAAACCAACTTTAAAATCATTAATGCAAACAAACTAGTACCTCTTAGACATCAAGCTGTGGTCACAGTTGAGATTTTAGTGAATTCATTTTTAGTGATTTAAGTTAAACTGCTATTTCTCCATAAACATTAGCTTCATTAATATTAACCTTTATCTTCCTGTGAAATTTTGAAAATTCCAAGCATAATTATAGATTACATCGTGTTTGCCAGATGGATATCTTTTTATTTTCAAAATCATGTGAACTACAAACACAACCAGAGTCCCTGTTTGTTTTTTGCCTGAGGGATTCCCACCAGGAGTAAAAATGTATGCATGGACACGGACACACTTTCTGGAACACCTAAATTTATTAAGTTGCCTGAAATACTGAAGTTATGAGCCTCTCCACCATGAATAGGAACAGGGAATGTTTTCAGTCTTTCTTTGAATAATTGTAGAGGGAGTCTGCTGACAGTACTCAAAGCTTGGTTACCTAAAGTTCAGGTGCCTGAAATTTGGAGACATCAAACCAAGCATTGGAGCTGGCTGCACTGGAGCAGTAAAATGGAGTACTTCAGTGTGTCACTAAAATCATGCTGTTTTGCAGGGAATTTCTTCTAGCAGGGCTCAATTTGTACTAAGTGACTTGTTAAACCCCCCTGTAGCCTGTCAAATGATGGCAGCAAGCTGTCGGTCCTTGGTTGCAATGTTCATCAAGAGTACAGGAGATACATGTGTTGTTCAAACTCTCAGGGTTTTTATACTTCTACTGACGTCTGTAGTAACTACACTATGTGCAAAAATCTAAATATACTTGCTGCTGTTTAATTTAGAAAGATGATCTATTATTATTTCAGTTTAAAACGATCAAAATTTCATAGGAAAATGCGTGTTTCTACGTAAAACTCAAAAGTTCATGTTGCTATTACTGCTCCAGTTAGTAAATACTCATCTGTCCAAGTCTGATTTTAATACGGGTGTGAAACACCCACCTGTCATCAGTGGAAGAAAGGAAATGGAAAGACATCCTATATTTTGGGGCAGAGGAAATGATTTCTTTCTCATGGTATGCTGCTATGTCCATGGAAGAAGTTGTGTTCCTGTGAAATTGTAATTGTTTCCAATCATAGAAGACATTCAATGTCTTAATAAGTAGTTTAAAACACATAGAACACAGAATTGAGGTCTGTAGCGTGTATACGTCATTACTGTAGTTATAGTGTATTGCAGTAGAAACGTATTCCTGATTTTATTTATATATATCTCAAAAGCCTGCTTTGCTTAGTTTCGTCTTAATATTTGTTTTGCTGTGTGGTGGTTGGGGTAGTTATGGACACATCACAACTGCATCAGTGCTGTGGCTTCACAGATGTGTTCCTGCTCTGCATCCAGCGTGCATCCTGTGCTTTTCAACCTGATGTTACTCTGTCCAAGGATCAAATCATCCCTCTGTTGGGCAAATCATTGATAAGTTTTTGTTAGCCAAGTCAAACCTACATGAACTTCTATCACGGTCATAAGCTTTGGATTTAGATGGTTTCTGGAGTTTCGTAGCCATCATAGGCCCTTGAAAATCTTGAAAGTGATTCGCTTGCACATGTAATGCTGAATTATGCTTGCACTAAGATCATGCTGAAATTTAATAGATTCTATAAAAAAGCTGTACTTATATGTCTCATTTTCATCTCCTCACTGTTACACAAACCGTATCTCCTCTTGAACTTGTCTCCCAGAGGTTGAGGAATGTCACAGTGAAATGTCAGTGCCAGAAAGGAGGTGAGAAGTAGGCTGTTCTGGAGGTTTCCAGCTCTGTAGATAGACTAATAAATAATGTACAAGATGTAAACTTTTAAACTAACCATTTCTCCCTTCCTGTTGGATTTGAAGATGCACCTTGGTGGCTAACATCCTGATACAGATTTACAGCCATTTCATACAAGTTACGTATGTGAGGGTTGATTTTTCAGATTTCCCATTGCCCCACATTCTTGGTGTTACAATTACAGGTACCCTTTTCGTGTACCTCACCCCGTGTCTTTGCTTTCCGATGGGGCCGCTGTCATGGAAGTGTTCAGAAATGTATTGAGTTAGTTGCAGTTAATGAGAGATCTGGAAAGGAGGACTACTCTTGGAAACCCACAGAAAGCCGTGATTAACATGGTGACTCTATAATAAGCTACAGTTACCTGCTTTATGCTCTTTGCACACTGAAGTGTTCGCTGCAGCTCTTTTTAAAGTCATTCTCCTTGGAGAGTCACAATGTTAGTTGTCAAGACTGAAAGTGTTCCTTGAAGGGGCTTGCTGATTATTTATACTCCAGAACTTACCTGTCTCAAACTTTTATATTATTTGGGACATTTTAGGAAAGAAAATGCTTTATTAAAGGTTTAGGATGGTTCTTTCTCAAATCTGTCCAAAGGCACCAGCTCAATGACCGCTGTTACCCATGCTGTACCTAGAAATACAGAAACTTGGAAGTTAAGTTTTCAGTGTTCTAGATTATGCTTTTCCTCAACTAAACAGTATTTTACCTGTTTCTGTTGAACTTCATAAGCTTATCACCTTCACTGGGATTTTGTCTGAATGACTTCAGGTTTTGATTCCATTTTTTTTTTTCCTGTGCCTCAGTAATTCACAGCAGAAGAATAATTGCTACCCAGACATAATTTTTTATGATTTCATGCTAATATAACTGTGATATGTTATTAGCTGTTATTTTTCAGATATTCAAAAGTATTTGTAAGTAGCTCATGAAACATAGGTTGATCTGGCTCAAATATGACTTTGGATTTGAACTCTCAGAAGATTTGATATTCTTTCCTCCTTTTTCACATTTATTTCCTGTTAAATAAAGGGAGTGTGTAGCAACAATGTTAAATTAATGTTTCAGTTCTAAAATAGCTTTATTATATCACATATAGCCCTGTTATGTCTAGAAGCTGATCAAGAATGTGTTACGTGCTTGCGTTTATGTTTCTTAAGCTCCTAAATGCAATGGAAAAGGATAGACTACCTAGAGAGAGCCTTTGCTGTAAATTCACATGATTTTCTCTATTTAAAACAGACCTTTGGATTATTTAGCAGTTAATTTTTATTTTTTTTTTTTTTTAATTCAGTGATTAATATGGTACGTTTCAGGCGGAAGAACTTTAATTATTAGAGTATGCAAAAGTGGATGATTTTTCTTTGGATTAATCTACTGTGGGCACTGAAATGTCTACTAAATTGGACCTAATTTCCATCAGCTTCTTGACCAGACATTTGTGTTCTTGCAGATGTCAGTGGGTGCAACGTAGGGGGAAAAAAGTGTGCACTCTTTTTTTCCAATACTGTCATTTCTCACTGTAATGAGCACAAAAATAATTGGACAACTGAGCTATCAGTAAAAGGACACACTTCAACGTGAGTCAATGAATTATTTTACGGGACAAACTTTAATCTTTAAATGTGATTGTAGATAATTTGTGCTACCATCTGTCCATTTGGAATTCTTTTAGCCTTTTCAGTCGTTATACAGTAAGTGCTGCTGTGTTTAACATTAACATTTGATATTTTACACATTTAATTTCTGTACTGCTGCGTGGTCCTTGGGGAGCTTCGCTCTAGTGCTACATGAGAGAGACAAAGTATTGATCAGTTAACATTTCAGCTACATTTATGTATGTCGCAAAATTAATGAAAATGCCAGACAAAAATGTCAGAGTGCACAAAAAGGTAGAATTTAAATTTGGTAGTTTAATGAAAAGTTTAAGATGTGCATTATCAAAAATGTCCCCTTGCCTTTAAAGTACAATTCATAACTGAGTAACTAAAGGGAACCACATATTTTACTTAGAGGAACATTGAACATGAAATATGAGGGAATATATAATCTTCAAAGTGTTTGGTATCCCAAAATGGCCTCGGTAAAGCACTTTAATTGCCTGCTTGAACATTTAACTGTTACTCATAAAATAAACTTGTTTCCTTTCTCATTTGGAAGCAGAGTACCCTCACCTGATGACACGCATACTTTTCAGTATGTCCTCAAATTAAAGCTTTATATGATCATGTTTTCGTATTCCTCCTCTGAATCTTTCTATATGTGTGTATGCCTGCATGTATAAAGTACTTTTCTTTCTTAGGCTTTGAAATATTGATAAAATGACTCACCCCGCATCCAAGTCATTTGTCAGGTCTAACTCACCTTCACTTTGTCTTCTAACGTTACACAATTCATGTGTGAAAATGACATAATAGTGTCCCTAGCCTTTGATTAAGTGTTAGTTCTCTTGCACATACACCATTTAGTTGTGGTGGTGTCATGCTAATTAATTGAAACTGAGAAGGAAACAGGAGAAAAAAGAGCTGGTCCCTAGCAGGAAATGGGACGCTAGAGTAATTTTCTCAACTTGCTTAGCTTTTCCCTATTTAAAAGGGAAATGATCACTACTGAGTATTTCAGAAGCAACTTTCACTTAAAACTGAAGGACAGAGATTATGTTTTGGGAGAGACTTGATATGGTACCATCAGGAGTAGAAAAGCACTTGTGTTAGTTATTGAATGTTTTCCTTTTTTGCCCCCACTGTAATTGTGGGAGAATCAGATTTTTGCAGATATATTTAAGAGCTCTTAGATTTTTCCATTGTTGATACTGTTACTGAGGATATAATACA
The DNA here is from genome assembly GCF_929443795.1 of Astur gentilis. Lineage (NCBI taxonomy): Eukaryota > Metazoa > Chordata > Aves > Accipitriformes > Accipitridae > Astur > Astur gentilis. Next base: position 2,464,918 of record NC_064919.1, read on the forward strand.
CAAGCACCTTCAAATTGCTGTTTACTAAACCTGAGTGAAGTGGACCATCAGATTGTCTTTGCCACCTGTTGTCTGGAGTTTGAAAATGGAAGAAGTGCTGGTAAGGTGGTCACAAAAACTTCTTACATTCTAAAAAAGCCTTTCCAAAAATTTCTGTTGCTGTCAAAACTGCCTGTTCTCAAAAGAGAGATTTGCAGAGGTAAAGTGACATGGCAATGGCAAGGCTGGGTACAAGATTCATTTCTGATGCAGGTTGCACACATATGCAAGAGCCTTTCAGCTTTTTGTCAGCTGTATCTTCACCAGCAGGAAAGAGAATGAAGTAAACCAGACTGCTGTGCTTTTGGTTTTTTTCAGAAGTAAAGCAGACAAAAAGAAAAGTGATCTAAATCCTGTTTCCTCTTTCCTGATTTTCTATAGACCAGGAAAACTAATGTGAGACTGCTGCAAAAATACAGTGTGATTTGAGCTTTCTGCAATACTTAGCTCTACTGTGTGCCAGGTTTTAGAAAGTGGGATAGGAAAGAAAAAAATATATAGTGGATCCTGATATATATGACCATTGAGATCCATTAACCATTCATAACTAAAGAACATACCATCACCAGCAGTATTTAAAAGAACCCCTCTGTACTTAACTATAGCAATTGGGGAACGATGCTAGTGTGGAAATACTTGGTGTCATCAGTCAACGTCTTGTGTTTGACACATTGTGTGTTTGCAAATCTGATACAAGGAGAGACTGGGCAATATTTCTATACGTAAAAATTTATTTCAATATTTTATTTTGTTTTTCAAAAATCACTTTCATTTTACTTCCTTCACGAAGCGAATGCATAGTTTCTAAACCAGTTTAGCAGTATGATTTATTGCCTAAGTGTAGACTCAGTGCTGTTTTCAGTAATCTAGAGCATGCTGTGTGCTGTTCCAAGAGGGCGTGTGTCTCTCTTAGGTTTCGTGTCACTTCTGCCATCACCATCCAGGTGAGTGGGGTGCCCACCCCAGGGTGTCTAAAATGGTACCAGCTCTACCTTTAGGCATTTTAATTGCTCCCTCAGGTGTTTATGTTGCCCGCGTATCTATTTTAGGTACTTACCTAGATTCCATTCTGGGTTCTTCATAATCTTAAAGTGTTCAATCTCAAAAACACCTATGCAGTGTGGGGAAATATTTTCCTTATTTTATGATTTCTCAAACAGGAAATATACAGCAGAATAGAGCATTGGTATCCCAAGTCTTGGACTTTTCCCTTCACTACCAGAACATTCTTCCCACCTATTTTCCTCTTCTCCCTACTTAGAAAACTGACAAATTCACATTGAAAGTATTTGATTATCAAAGCTTTTAGAATGCTATTATAGCCTGATACGCTGAAAAGTCTGATGCATGAAAATGTGGTTGATTAAAAGTTACAGAAATTAACAAAAACTGTTAGTCACTGTCCGGCATATACTGCTACCTAAAAAGTTATAACAATAAGCTTACATTTCCTCTTTAAGACAGTGACGTGACAAGGAATCTCAGCAGCCATTCGCATGAGTTGGTAGTCTTGCTCTGGAGTACGTCTCCTGTAACGCAAGTCACGTACAAGGCGATCCCAGCTGCCTGGTGTGGCTGTGGCCCCACCTTCATGGTGTTACTGTAAGAGTTGCAGGGTGGTTGCACTGGACCCAGTGTGGCTATGTGTCCAGAGAGGGGTTGCATTGCATCATGTGTTCTTACTTGCACATTCCTCTCGAGTGCACAAAACTTTCCGAATAAAAAACTTTACACTTGGAAGACTTCGGATAACATTGATATTAAATTCGGATAATTATTTTGTATATGCATTCTGAGGAGAAAGTGGTTGTGTACCCTATCATCACTGGGTTCCCTGAGTTGCTATTTTACAGTCATTGCAGGAAATCTTGGCCATTTAAACTTTCCTTGCTTAAATAGTACACATGAATGGATTATAAAATATCTTACTTTTTCATCAACTTTTAGTTAATGAGTCATGTAAGAACAAACACATTATAAGAGTGTTTTACGTCCTTTTCATTTTAGAAGTGCTGGCTATTATAAATGTTTGCTTTAAAGTGCAAGGACTATGGGACATACTGATTTTACTGGGCCATTCAATAGTTAAAATAATATAATGTTTTGCAAAAAGTTTCACTATAGTAAAGAAAGAAGCAATAGCCAGGTATGTTGCATGCTAGTGAGAAATGCCCAAGTAAGGAAAATGAAGATAGCAGTTTTCTTCCCAATGCTCCTTAAGGAATCTTCAGTGTGCGTATCCCTATTGAGTAGTCACTTGTTTAGAAGGTATGTAGCTGGTAGGTGGTACTATAAGCATCTGTGCCTGGGTGGAAGAATTAAGCAAAACCAAGTAGTTTTCAATATGCTGGATTTTACTGGAGTGAAAACACTTAGGGTAACTTCATAATGCTTCAAACATGCATCATGAAAATATTTGTCATGCTTATATTGTTTAATATGCAATTTTATAATTTCAGTTTCGATTGCAGAATGTGAAACCCAAACCATTAATATAAAAAAGGCTTAGAATATACTTTTTTTCTACTAGTGCTGCACGTGCTATGTGACTGACAGTAATTGGTTTTATTGGTGTTGTAAGTAAAGCCTCAAAAGAAAAACACCCCTAAGTAACCATTGCAAAAGTTACACAGGAAGTTTTGTCCCTTTTTCCTGCGTGTCTGCCACACACGGATTTATCCTACATTTTTGGCAAAAAGAGAGATGCTGCATATTTCCCATTCCAAAAATGGCTGGTTTGGACCAGAGAGATCTTGAAAGCTCACTTCCCGCTTGGAAATAACTGGCGGGTGGTGATGCTGCTTCTGATGATGATACCCAAAACCAGCAGGACTGGCAGGGAAAATGAATGATTAGTCTGTTCCCCTCAGGACAGTAGGAAATAGAAGTGAGAAACGGCTGTGTCATTCTGCTGTCCCCTTTCTTGTGGCCCCTCTGCCTTCCCCCTCAGCGTGAGATGGACTTTCCATGCAAGCAGCCGTATTTTCACCTAAACTCACTGAAGATTTATGTAGGAAAGTCCTATGAAGGAACTGGGCATTTACAACTGCACTGGGAAAGCTGCTTATTTTCGCAGTTAGGGAAACTTCCTTGTGACAGGGTGTGAAAAAGCAGTAGCACTAGAAGTTGTCCTTTGCTTGGAATAATGTGTCTCTCTGTGCACTGAGGAGACCGTCTTAATTTCAAGGGGACAAATGACTGAAGTGTGATGTTACAGAAGAATACTTAAGTTTACAAGTGGTGGATTTTTTTGTTTTTCTTCTTAATTAGGCACGAGTTATACAGCACGTTATTAACATAGTCTTTATTGTATAGTTTAGTCAGGGTAAATATTGCTTCCACCCAGGGTGTTTTCCATACCTGAAGAGCTATGATTAAATTTGTTCTTTCAGAAAAATGATGCTTCTGGGAACTACCTTTCCATGTGCTTTTCCCATTTTCCTCCTGGGTGTTGGCCCAAGGCAGTGGCTGCAGATATTGGTGACAAGGCTGCATCGAGCAGGTTACTCTCTAGGCAGAGTGTTTGCTTAAATTTCTTAATTAAAGGCCAAACTGATGGTTGCACAGTTGTGAAGAACATCCTCATGTAGTCTTAGCCATGCTACTGGTAAAGGCTGGGTGTTTGCTATGGCCTATCTTGCACAGTAACTTTTTGTATGGGTCATGGCAATATAAAGAGGAGCAAAAACTGCCTTGAAGATCCTTTTAGTTAAGTATTAATACAAGAAACAATGTTGTCTAGATAGTTTTTTAATACATGAAACACTCAGAGTGTGGGCAGAATGCTAAATTTTTACCAAGTGTCATGCTTAAGTGATTTAGCTTCTGCAGGAATGGAGAATTTCAGCTGACCTTGAAATAAAAAGCCTGTAAACTTCATAGCCACTTGTTTGATAGAAACAGCATTTTGTTGTTGTTGTTGTTTATTTAATTGTCAAAAGAAAAATAATAGGCGTTTATATCCCCAAATCTGTTTCTTACTTTGCAATAAACAAGGAGACAAAACTTAAAAGTATAATTTATTTTGTTTGCACTGGTAGATGTTATTTATTCCAGAATAAGTATTAACACTTATCCAGTAGCGATAACTAACATTGTGACCAGAATTGTTACTGAAGAGAAAAAAAAAAAAATTAATAACTGTAAGCCAAATGGCTGCATCTGATACTGAATAGACTTGCAACTGCATGGCAGATCTTTGGAGTTCATACATTTCCATGAATAACATCCACCCAATTACTGTAGCTCTGAAGTTACAAGATACCAACTGCTTTCCAGAGAAATAAGTACTCTAAGAAGAACCCACTGATTTGCAAAAGCAAAAAATTGGCATAATGTAGTCTTGTTTATTTGAAATTGACCACTGCTCTCAGAGCTATTGTTAGCACTGCAAAGTTATCTGTTAAAACTGGTATTATGCAATTGGAACTTCTTGGGCAATTAGCGTGCAGCACCGGCTGAATAGGAGACATGATTTTCTCTCCACAGTTGTATAGTAGCTGTGATTAGACGTGCCTGTATTGCAGTTCTAATTGACTGGCCTCCGTAAGTAGACACTGCTCATTAATGAACAGAGACAGACACTTCCTAACCCCATTAAAAACATAAGAAGGTAGCAAAGAAATGTGCTCAAAAATGAATAAAATTAATTCTGTTTTGACATACTGAATACATATTTTGCATTTGTCGCTACAGGAAGTGGCACTGTATGCTTGGGAAAGCTATGATTAAAAAAAAAAAAATCAAGCCAGTATTAATGCATATCCGTGCTGTGATTCTCTGCACTCAGTACGTCTCCTCTAAATCATAACTTGAGGGGTAAACATGTTAAGTTGAAGGTAAATCTCTACTTTAATCGTAGCCCTGGCAGAACTAATGCATGAGGTTTTGCTATTTCCTGATATTTATCCTCAGTCTTTAAGTATATGAGTGTGTGATGTCTGTTTAGCTTGAGATGCTCCTTTCTGGACTATTCTCATCTTAATAAAGTCAGCTTGTATGATATTTCTGTTCTTGCTCTGTCTCTCCTGAGGTCTGTCTCTTTCTGGTACTTATTTATAAGGGAGAGGAAACATCTCTTCCTTATCTCAGACCAGAAGGCACAGGTGGACATATTTGAAACTATTTTTCTAGTGACAAATTCTTCAATTTGCAGGAAAAGTGTAGTTTTAATAATGAAAATCAGCTAATTCCTTTGAAGGTGAGTGATCAGTACAGTAAGGGATAGCGTTAATGAATATTTAAGCCTGTTTTCCTTAATAAAGAAAGAATGAGTATTTTTTGCTTGGTATACAGTATTCTTTCTGCTATTTTCCCTTGAAGAACCTCTAGTACCAGCAGATACTGTACCCCTTTACATGGCTGAAAAATTTAAAAGTAGGTATTTTTAATATTTGCTGCCATCTTAATTATTACTTGCTTAAAGCACCACTGTTAGCAGAGAGATTATGAGTTAATAAAAATGTCATAGTATTAGTATATAAAACACAATATAATTTTCCCAAGATAATGATTAACAGGGTAAGGCCATATTAACAACACTTAATGCTTATTCCCTAAATGTGCTTGATTTTCATCTTTCAGGAATAGTATCACAATGTTGTAGCAAGTAAACATGGAAATATTTTGGAGTGATTTATTTTGAAGAAGAGATAACTAATGAAATCTCTTGTTTGATCTTTGTTTCTGTATTATGTCACTGTCTTCATAGCATTACAGCTTTGCATCCGTCTGAATACTGTTTTTAATACTGGATATTAATATTCCCTAGTGCAACTCCAGTGAAAGACATTAAAAAGTTATTTATTCATCACAGTCTATTAGCTAGAGCATTTGGAAAATATCTCCAGTGCGCTGGTAGGTCATTATGATGTCAGTATTCCTTTCACATACAAGAATCACTTTGGGTGTGGGTTGTGGAATTTTAACCTTTTAAGACATTTTTGCTTAGTTCCAAGGCTGCTTTGGGTTTTTATCAGCTACCTTGATTCCATCAGTATGAACAAGGTACATCTCTATAAATTATTGATTCGCTCGAGCATCCTTCTTCGCTTATTCGGAGCAGAGAACTCCGCCAGCCCGTCCCAGGAGTTACCTACCACAGCACGGGTCGAACGCCCTCCTGCCTCTCCACCTGAGCCCCTGCAAACTGAGCCGTGTCCCATTCAGCGCTGCAAGAACGGCCCTATTGTCACGGGAAGAAACGTTTGTTTCTGAGGGAGAATTATTCCAGTTCCAGTTCTGAATGAAAGACAAGGCTGTTATTACTCAAGGGATATTAGGCCTCACTGCTTTTTTGAGAAAACAAATTTGCTGTAACTTTATCTGTAATTTAGTACTGCACGGGTGCAAATAGAGCCTACATTGTATGGAATGGGAGGCAGAAGTGAGGGTTTGTTAAAGCCATGAAAGGGTTGGGTAACCATTATATTTCCGAAGGCAGCCTTATCAGAGTCACAGGTTAAAAAAAAAAAATAAAAAAAAATATCACTATGGCCTTACCATTAAGAGTCTGAGTTTGCTTGAAAGGTAGTATTGAAGAAGTAAGGTTTCTGTCTATATGGAGAATATGGCAAAATTACAAGTTTCCCAAAAGTGAATGTATGTATTTTGCCTTGACCAACAGCCTACCTGGTGAATGGTTATGGTGATGTTCTCTTGCTGTTTTCACGTTCCACTTTCTTGAAGAATATGGTGTCAAAATGCTTAAATAAATTTTTTCTTTTGTTGCTTGATTCTTGATTGTCAGCATTTGATAGGAAGAGAGAATATTAATTGCTGAAAACCTTTGTCCTGTATGCACAGGAAAACCTAGCCCTTGCAAAGGGTGCTGTTGAAGCTGATCCAAATCAGTCAAATATTTTATTCCATCAAAGTTCATTTTTACGACTGTGTGCTTGTTCACCACCTTACATTCTGATTAGGTAGTGAACATGCAAACTACTTTCTTCATATTCTTTCTCTTTTTTTTGTTGGTTTTGGTGTTTGTTTGTTTTTTTTTATTTAATAGAAAAAATTCCGATCTGGTTGTAGGACTTTGATCTTGCTGATTAGCAAAGTTAAAGTTAAGAACTTAATGTGGTTTCTAATCATCTGGCAGCTGTCATTAGTGAGTGACAATGTAGTTAATCCCCCCCGACACACCACCCTGCTCCTCCATTCTCCCAAAAGCAGAGGCAGCCACCTCCAGGCACACTCCCAGCTGAAGCAGGGAGCAGGGAGTGCATATCTGACCCCGGGATCTGAACCTGGGAATCTCTGGTTAGTATGCTTCACTGCCTCCGGATCACCGCGCTCACCCTTCTGCTCCTTTGCTTACAATGTCTAATACGCCTAATTTAAATTAAATTATTTTAATTAAATCATTCAACTGTTTCTCACAGCGCAAGACAGTTACGGACTGTAGCTGGATGTGTTTTAAATCAGGTGTCTGCACTTGATCGGACCAAAGTTAGCGAGCCAAAGACGACTGTGGATTCTGGCGCAGGCAGAGCAAAAGGTGTATGTGAAAAGGCAGTCACAAATTAAACTCGAACTGAGAGTCATAGCAGTTATTTTTATAAACATCGGTAGCATTCCTGCGGGTATGCTTCTCTCAACGTTGTGCCACAAGCGCTGGGTTCACGGTTTGCAGGGAAGGAAGGCGAAAGGCTGAGCAGGGAGTTTGTGATTTCTGGATGGGAATAAAGCTCATCTCGGTTTATCTCCTGATTTTGAGCAATCCTGTCATTTGCCAGTCAGCGAGTGTAGTGAATTCTCTGCTGCATCACTGGCCAGGGTTTTTCGTAGGTAACCCCTCGACAGCTGATGACACTGCAGCGTGGTGCTCCGAGGCTGGTATTTATTTTATTTTCTGCAGACATCCACTCTTCCTCACATTTCTTCTATTAAAACCCTGAAGTATTCCCCTCCCCCAAGTCATAGACAACAAGGTAAACCCAAAACCCTGAAGAATTCTAATGCAGGAGGAGTGCTTTAAAACCGGCTGTCTGTGCTCTAAAATGTAGTTATAGACTAATTAAATTCTGTTGTTTTCCTGGCAATGACAAATATGGCACTTCTTTGAGACCACTTTAAGATCTGGATGGTAGAACCAACACCCCCACGTACCTCCGAAGTACAAGACTATCTGTTTGCTGTGTAATGGATCTAGTCTCTGCTGACTTTTGATTTTTGGAACTGATAGTTGAATATAAAATATAAATTGGTTAAAAAATGACAGATTATTTCTGGGAGCGTTTTCAGTGTTCACCCTTATGATAGTTGCATTTTTTTAAGCTAATGCAGTTTAAAAATCATTTTAAGTTTCCCAACACAAAGGAAAGAAATGAGATATTGGATTCACAAACAAAAGCTTTATTGGTTTATGACAAGTAATCCATCTTTTTGCATTAGTGTAGCATTCTACCCCAGATTATTTTTCATAATTGATAATTTGTGAGTCATATATTTGTTATCTATTCTTTTATGGGTTTCTAAATAGTGAATGATGTCAGAGGTCATTGAGCTTTCATAAAGGAAATGTTTTTTTATTTTATTTTTTAAGTTTTGATTGGTGTTCTGAAGAACTTTGTGAACATTTCAGGGAAAAGTACAAAGAAAAAAAGTGACAGCGGTTTTCCTGGTAGGAACTTCATGCAACATAATGTTACAGCAGTTCAAAGAAGAAATGAATGTTAGGACACACATGAAGTACTAGAGCAGGGTAAAAATGTTTAACTAGAATTATTTTACATAAGAAGTCAGTTATGATTTATGTAATAGTGGTTAAGTTTTAAAAGTTGGAAATGCATGTATTGCATATGCATGTAGCAAAATTAAGAATGATATTTGCATGTGACTGATTCATTGTGATTTTTTTTCTTTAGCAGAAATATTTTTGCATTGATCAACAAGACATTGTTTTCCTTCTACCGTAAAACTAGGAGGGGTTGTAGACATATGCCATCCCCACTGTTTGGAAGAATTTAACATCGGTTATGGATTAAGAAAATCTAATGGAGGGAAAAAAAAAACCTATCTTTGCATCTAAAAATATTAGAAGGTGCCAAAAAGAGGTGATATGTTGATATATTAGTTTGTCATAGGCAAATAATTAATAAGAAGTTGTGGGCATGCGATTTAAAATTTAGTTAGCCTAATGAGAAAGCTAGTAGGAACTTTTCCCTTTACTAATGTTTCTCTAGCAACCCATGAACATTACCACTGACTGTGCTCACAGAGCTTTCTAATGCAATTAAAAATTGGGAGAACTGAATAAAATATGAATAAGTTCAATCAGTGGGAAAGGCAACTTAAAATAATTTACAGATAACTATATAGGAGGCATAAAGTATTTTAAAATTAATTAAATATTAATTTCAGAGCAAAGTTGTTATAAATATACTGTTACAGCTTGTGTGGTTCTCTCTTCAACATTCATTTAAATGTCCTCTGAACAGTTTAATTATAGTGAGACATTTCTATTAAAAAAATGATTCAGGATTATCTTCTTAATTAAAATAGAATTGAGCTCATTTAATTGTCATGTAATTATATTATTATATGTAGAATGTCATTAACATAATGTAAACAATTTTTTTCCCAATTTCTAAAAATAAGAAAAAGTATAGCTGATAGATTTTGGTAAAACTAGTCTTGAATTTTCACCTGAAAATAATGAGTAATTGAATATTTTGCAAAATAATTTGAATCTCAAATCAGTAACAATATTAATAAGATAAACATATTTTTTCCCTAAGAGACATTTTAGTTGCCTAAGAATAAAGCAGAAGTTATATATCATTGCTGAATACTTTTTATTTCATTCTTTAGCTATATATCAATACTGTTGGTTCTTCTCTGAGATTTTTTTTTTTTAACCAAAGCTTATGTTGGGTTTTTTTTTCTTTCTAATAATGTTTATAGCCAAGATGCAATTAGTTAGTAACGTATCCTAACTATTTCAGAAAAGTGCTTTAATCTAGATGCTCTGTTCAACTGAGGCTGTAAAATACAGCATTTTTTTCAGTTCATCAGATTATTAATTTTGAACGTCATGGTTATTTAATACAAATAAAAATATGTCTTGACATTTCCTCCCTAAAAGGTATTCAGTATTCAAACAAATGGACATAAAAAGACCCATTTTAAAATTCCCTCTTTCATAGCATTGCAGTGATTTTAAAATGTATCTAATTGTACTTGTAACAGGGTGATGTCCTTTCATCACTATGGATATAAAACCACAGCATTTAAATACAGAAGTGCTGAATTCTATATCTGGAGGGAAAAATATTCTGTTTTTACTCTGTTATGTAGTACAAAATGCATTTAATAATCTTTATCCTTTTTTTTTCTGTTTTTATACCACTTGTGAAACTGTTCCCCCCTCCAAAAAAAAAAAAAAAAAAGAAGGGTGTCAGAATTTTTTTGAAAGCCAGAAGGTACTACTTCAGAATTGCATGGCTTGCCTGAATGTTAGTCAATCATAAATGCAAGAGGACTGTGCTGCTACTGCTGCTACTACTGTTATCATTATCTGCTGGTTGTGTACTGCAGTGGTGTCTGCAGGGCAGTGGGCACACCGTAGGGACCCTTGTTCTGAAAAGTTAACAAACTGAGCCTATGCTGTTAAATTCATATCATTAAGTTCAATTCAAATCACTAGGGCTGTCTCCAGGAGTAAATTTACACATATGCATAAGTATTTGCCATATCTGACCAGCTTGGGGAAGAGACGAAAGTGTAAAAGATGCAGGGAAGAAAAAGCATGCACTGAAATTAATGGAGCTTCCCAAGCATGTCTTCATTCCCTCAAAAATACTGGAAATACTGTTGTGTTTAGACTATTGTAAGTAATTCTCAATACAGTTGCATTGTATTGAATGAAGCATTGGCTAAACAAGAAGCAGAGGATAGAAATATATTTAATATGGTAACAAATAATCCCTGTCTAGCAACTTAGTGTATTTACAAGACGAAGCACTAATTGTGATCTTTGAATGTGCTCTTTCAAATGTTATAGTCAAAATTACTTGTCAACAAAAATATGTCTGAAATATGTGTCTCAGAGGAGTGTAGAGGTTATCTAATGTTTCTTGATTGAAAAAAGAAAGTTAGCCTATTTTTAATGTTATTGGAAATGATTTAAATAAAGAAAAATAGAAGAGCCATTGTCAGATTTAGGATTAAACTGGGTTAACTGAAAATCTTTGGGATTATGGATTTTTAAAAATTGCAGGAAAACATGTGTTCTGTATCCTGAAATTAAGAAGGATTTAGTTTAGTGATAATGCTAGTTCTGTCCTATTTCCTCATAAAAATAGGATCTTTTTTTCCCTAATCTTCCTTGGATGTCATTCTCCACTCTAGCCTGTAGGTAGCACCCTTGCATCACACAAAAAAATCACTGCCTTTTCTGAGGCACAATTACTATTTAGGTCGGGAAGTCTTTACTTGTGCAGACCTCTAAATGTAGCTAGTACTATTTGCATAATTTCCAGACTTTGATGACAATCTGTGATCTTAAAACAGTAGCCTAAAGATTACGCATTAAGTTATTTGGCCTTGTGACTCACTTCTCTCTTAAGACCTATCCTTTTTTTTTCTGTGGGACGGGTGGAGGAAGGCACAACAGATCACTCTCACGAGGAACCTGGGAGGTACAGTGTTCCCTCGTAATTATTTGTTTTAACAGACTGTCTGTCAGGTATTAACACATGAGCATAATTCTACATTTCTGTCTCACATTTTCTTCTCTGTTCTGCAAAATACGTGACATTCACGGTCTCTTTTAGCTCCTGGGTAAGGTATACTCTAGGACTATGAGCAAATTCTCTTTATCCTCCTCACTGTGGGCTTGATCCAACACTTACTCAAGTCAGCGACTGTCCCTGGAGTAGCCGGCTACTCACTTGGTGGTGACTGAGTTTCACCAAAACCACTGCGCTGCAGGATCAGGCCATCCCAGGAGCGTCCCGACCCCGCAGTCGGTACTGGGCAGGTGACCTGTTACCGGCGCTGCTGTTACTTGCTTTTTCAACTTGTAAAATACGCACTAGCAAGAAATGTGATATAGGCATCATTTTTAAGTCTAGGGCTGTTCAGATAGAAAATTGTTCTGCAAATTATCTTTAGAGTTTAACTTTTTTTCCCCCCCTCAGTATATGCTTCATAATATCACTGCTTCCATTTCCAGAACTCAGCGATAGCGTACCATCTCTTAAAATGACAGTTTATTTTCCTTCGGAGTTGCTCTTCTGTCACGTAATGTAGAATGTCTCTGGGTTTATTATTTTTTTCCCATGAGGTCATACCGAAGAAGATCTGGTTGTCACCCTTAACCATGATCACGGTATGTCGAATAAAACTGTTGGTATTTACTGTATTTTACTAAGATTGTCTTTAATTTTACTGAGAGTCAGTAAGCAGGGTTTAACAAAAAAAAAAATCATACAAATCTCTTGTTAATGTACAGGTTAATGATTTTGTTGGTATGCTGGGCTGGGATATTTGAGAAGGGAACACTGAACGTCTGAGAGAGCCTCCCATGAACAAACTGGTTTTTAATCGTATTGTCTGAATGCTTGGTTGTGTATTAGAAGCAGCAAAGTGCGATGCAGGTGGGAGGGAACTAACCTTTGACTCACTGTAGCAGCAGAAAAAGATCAGGACTATCAGCATGGGAGTTTCCAGCCTTTCCCTTTCTCGCTAGAATAGAAGGCATTTTTGTCGTGGAGGAGAGAGGCACAGATTGAGTTCCCCCACACACCAAGCCACTCTTTGTCTGGGGTTTGTTGTTTTTGGGGGTTTTTTTTTGTAAAATGCAAACCTCCTCATCTTTCAAATTGTTACAGGAACCCACGCATTAAAAAAACTAAAAAGAGAGTATTTTTAATGGGTTGTTTTGCCTGGGCAAGTGCCGCATGGTTAGCAAGGAAAGCTGACTTGTTTTTGAAGGCCCTGCTTCCATTTGTCGTGTCGGTGGCCAAGTTAGAAAGGCATCTGCTGTCCCTGGAAAATGCTCGTATCGTAACGCGTTAGACAAGGGAGTCATTTTCCAGTGTGGGGGTCCCTGAGCGAAGCAGGACACCCAGGAGGAGGGCCCCATCGTGACTGACTTCTGTCAAAGCAAAGCATACACTAGTATAGATGGGAGAAACGGGAAAAAAAAAACAGTGTGAGGGAAGAAGGATTCTTCATCTATACATTAACACACACCCCCCCCACGCCTTGATTTAATAACTTTATTTTTTAATCTTTATTTTTTTACATCCTCACAGCAATGCGCAACTTCATGTCAGTTATTTTATATGCAGGTCATACGCAGGTATCAATTTGTGTAGCAAGGAAAAGCTAACCGTGTACAGGCATGGCTGGTAGGTTTTTTTCTGTATATTGCATTCTCTATATTTCTGTTCTCAGTGTGTGTAAAAAATAAGGCTACACAAAACATGACAGGAAACCATTTAACTGCTTGTCTGGAGGATATGCTATAAGTTATCTTTTTAAACTTTTCATAGTTAGATAGCAGTAGGTAGAAATCTGTTGGGGTCTGTGGCAGAAAGATTACAGAGAAATACACTTACATGCCTCTACAGTAGATTCCTCTAAACTTAAAAGAAAATCTCAAGTGAAGGTATAAAACAATACCTCATGATAAACTTATGCTAAAACTGCTATAGTGCAATTTTGGTTTTTTCTACCCTGTTTTCTCTTTCTGCTTTTTTAAAGTGAGCTACTTATTTTTTTAAGAATTATTCAGAATATAAATACTACATAGCGCTCATTGTGCATGGGGTATTACAGTGGTGTAAAACTTGCATTTCACAGATAATTATGAACAATATCCTAAGAAAAATAGGCATTTTTAATGTTTGAAATAATTTAAAATTTACCTTCTAATCTATTTTAAGATGTTTTGTCCTATGATGACATTCAAGCAATTAGATCAAACTCCTTTTCAGTAAAGGGCAGGCTCAGTCCATGTGAATGTGTTTACCTGAAATATTCCTCCTCTTGGGGAAGAATATCTTCTATTATCAGGAAGGTCCACTGAGCAAAGAACCAGTGATTTGTCACTGTCAAGACACAAGATCAAATTTTCAAAGGAAAAAACTGGAATGCAATCACAAGCTTTCACGAAGCAGACACTGAGTATTGTGGTCCTACTTTTAATGTATTTTTCTTTTTGAAATCTGACACGGATAAACATTATTGAAGTACTGTTTTAGGGGATTACTGGCATTACTTTGTTGTATGATGTGAAAAACCCACAGCCGGATTCTGTTCTCATTAAGCTACTTTTACATCAGGATTTTAACTGTATTGGGTTCTCCACTTGCTTGCACCCTTTTTTAATCAGGTTTCAGGTATTTTGTTGCTGAGACCGGTTTGCTGGGGCAGACTGCAGGTGATGTCATTCTTTTAGTGGAGAAAGGATGACGTGCTTTAGCAATGGCGCTTTCATTCGGTTCGGGTCAGTGCTGAGGAGATCCAGGTTGACTGCTTTCTGGATTTCTGAGGTCGGGAGGGCTGTGGCTGGGTCTCCACCGCCGTGTGCATTTCTGCCGTTTCTGTGTTATTGTCCTGGCTGTTGCTAGTGTTGGGATGATGTTGCCTGAAGTTGTAGTGTAGTGGAATAAAGATCCAAGAGAAGAGAACTGAAGAAGCTTACAGCCAGTTCTTTGTGATCTGAAATCTTTGATCTTAGTGTGGTGGTGTTTTAGAGTGGGATGTAAACGCTGCTCTGGTTTTGGTGTTCTGCTTTCTGAAACAGCTGGACTGTTTCGGGTTATTCGTGCCTTCATAAAAGGAAGGTGACCAGATCTTTTTTCACCCATCTGTATCAAGAAATCTATTAACTAGGAGCCTCTACTGTAAAATATTCAGCTGTTTGAAAAACAGCAAAAAAAGTTGTTCGGAAACCTCACAGTTCTTAAAAGCTACTACAAATTGATCCATGAAAGACCTTTCTTACACCACTGTTACCCCATTTCTCCTTGATCCATGGTGTTTGTGCAGAAGTTACCATCCATCTTGGGGGTGCCAAGATGCAATCCCATCAAGGAAATCTTAAAATTTTTCTCTTTTTTTTTTTTTCTTGAGTGAATTCTTCATGATAGAATCAACAAACCTTGTGTTCCTGTTATTAAAATCTTTTGCCAGTTACTTAATGAACTTTTTACTAACCTGAAGTACTCAAAAGAAAACCAATCAACAGTATTGCTACGTTATAACTTGTCCTTCTGCTCACAGACTAGTGCAATCATTTACTCTGAAATGAAATGTATTAATTTCTACCATCAGTCAATGAGTTTGCTACCCAACTTTTCCATTTGTACCAGTAAAACATCTACCTGCAGACACAGAAATAAGCCCACCCTTGAGGTAACTTAAGGATAATCAAGGTTAATGATACTGTACTTAGTGGAACAGCCTTTCCAAAATTGCTTTTTATGGTTCTAAAGCTTGCTTCCCTTTAGATACATTATGTGAAACATTCTCCCATTACTTCTCTTTTACTGGGAAGATCAAATGGTCCTTCCAGTGAAAAGTTTAGCTTAGTTTTTCTTCCTACTGGGATGAAAACTAGCAGTTCCCCTTCATCCTGGTTAACCATAACAGACTCTCCTTTTCTCCCTACATTGTTACCTGTAACTGACCAAATGGCATTCTGTTGCCCATATTCTTTTCTCAGACTGTTACGATGAAGGAACAGCTTTTCTGACAAAAGAAAATGTCAATAGTCGTTAGGAACTACATAAAGAAGGAGATGAAGTGAAAGACAGCTGGCGGTGAAACCAAGTGGCTGTCTAGTGATGGTCCCAAATATGAGAACAGAAGATCAAAGTGTGGTCCCTGCCTGGCCTTGGACAATCAACTCCGGCTCAAATCCTGACGGACTAAATTTCCTGGACTAAGGCATAACGGCTCGGGTTTCCCGCTGGTTGCTGTTAGACCTTCAGAGACACTTAGCAAATAGAAAACAGCAGTCACCTCACTGCCATAAAAGATGCCTGCTTGCTGCAGTAACAGTTTTGGAAAAGAGGGCCGATGCCGTAGGGAGTACACATTGCTCGGGCATTACCCAAACACGAACTCTCTCACCCCAGTCAGGTTTTGGCTGGGTGCTGGTTGTTCACGACCGTCTGGAAACGATCACGGTTCCAAAGCACGAGTTGCGTATGTAGCTGAGGGCCTGCGACCTGGGTGGTGTCCGGTACGTGGGGACGGAGCTCCACAGCTTTTGCTCATTAATTATGATAGAGGTCTTACAATTTATCCAAATTAAGTCTTTCCAAAAGTTACAGCTCTGGCTGTGTATTTTGATGCTTCATCTTCCTGAACTCTGAAATTTGACATTTTGGATGGAGGGAATTAATTTTCCATTTTAGAGTTGCATATCAACATTGGAAGACGGGCAGTATATAGATTTGTTTCACGTTCTCATATGGTAGGTAGTCTTGTTCCCCTCTATCGTTACCACAAATGCACACAGTACTCTCACATTTGCTGGAGTCTGCAGCCTGAGGTCAAGCCCCAATGCGATGTGCAGAAGTCAAGCCCAGCTGAGCACACCCCTAATAATGCTACAGATACCACCTCAGGTTTTATTCTGTGACCCCTCCTTATTTCCTTGGTTTACATTCTTGCTTCAAATCTTTTGTGGGTGGATGAGCAATCTTTAGCTGGGGTCTTTTTTCTGGTCATATCTGTTTTATTACTTTTATGTAGTATCTGTGAAGTGTCCATGAAATAACTAGAGTTAAGTTAGCAGGCCAGTGCAGGGGTGTATGAGGTCTTTAGAATAATTTCAATTACTATTTAAGAGTAGTAAAGATGCTTAATAAGGTGTGTAGCTGTGAGCATTTGGAGATGTGCTTTCACATCCTACTTTTGATATGACATGTTACTTTCTTTGCACGTGTGTATGTGTGTGTGTGTTAAGAAAGTAGAAGTTATGAAATGGCATCACGCTTTCTGTTGTAACAAGAAAAATTGAAAAGAAAAGAGGATTGGGTTGGGGAAAAAGAGGAGGAGAGGAAAGAGAACTACTTCACTTTGTTATGCTAGGTGGTTTCAGGCCAAAGTTTTTCACATATTGATTATATGATTTTTTGAAATAAAATCAGATGCAGTGTAATACCTATTGGTTTCTACCTGAATCGTAAGTCACAATAATTTCTATCTCAGCAGCCAGTATTGTTGTTAAAAGATAAGCTCTATTAACACACGTTTACCTATAAAGGAAAAAAATAATCTTGATTGTAACTTGGAGCAGAGAGTGTTAGTATGGGCTTTGTCAAAAGCAGCATTAAAATCAAGGGGATACCCTTTGGATATTTATTATAAAAGAAGTAGTAACGTCCTTATGTTGTCTTGTTATTCACTAGAAAGCTAAGCCATCAAGTGAATCTGAGCCTGTTTATTTCACAGCTACTTTAATTTTACCTTTTTTTTTCCTCTCTGTCTGAACGTTTAAAAAGACCTTTTCTTTCCAAGTCTATTTAAGCAATGCAAGACCTAAATCAATCCTAAGTGGCAACCACTTCTCACAGTGTTGTGTGTGGCTGTGTGTTAATTAGCTGAAATAGATTATCCCCCGGTGTGTGGCATAGTGTTTGTGGTAACTTTTAGTGTGCATAGTTTGCAGTGGATTTCATGTTTATTTTCATGTACTGAGGCAAATTCTCAGTATGTCTTCAAATTATCTCCTTGGGGGTGTTTTTTCCTGAGCTAATCCTGACAGACTCTCCCTGCCAGATATGCCCATCATCAAGAACAGGAGAACACTACACATGCAGGAACCTCTGTGCTTGGGGCTGTATGCAAATTTAATGCCCAGCTCATTTCTGTTTCTCTTACATGGATGACAGACATTTTAACAATAACTTTCACATTTCCCCATGGAAATCCCATTGTATTACTGTATGTATATGAGCGCATACATGCATTTACTTTGTGTACGTGTTTGGATATAATACCAGGAACACCTATACTTGTAAATATGTTTTATGCCCTTTTTGTGTATTTACATATAGATAAAATGTATGTGAGAAAGCTTGTGTCAAGAATGCAGTCGTCAAACAGCTCTTTATCAGAGATGTAGCTAGATCCCGGGGAGACTTATCAGATACTAAAAAATAGATAGGGTGGAAAATGTGATAAACAAGAAATTGACACTGAAAATAATTCTACAGCATTTGGGGGTTTCATGCCTTCATATGGTAGCGAGAAGCAAGAGCATAGGAAATAAGCTTTTGTTTTCTGATGTTTGAAGCGGGCACAGTCAGAGCAAATGATATTCCAGCAATTGCAAATAGAGCTTTCTCCAGATATGTCACAATCTTTGTGACTGAAATGAATTCTCCCTGGTGCTACAGGTTTTGGAATAGCTGGGAGTAGCTGAAGAGCTACTAACTTGTTTTTTTCTGCTTTTTAAAGGCAGTAACTGCAATGTGGGCACTTGGACATCAACATTTGTATACAGGTGCTGCAATAAAAACTGACTTGACTGGCAGGGGTGCAGCACAGCATACCCGTGGTCCCTCTCCTCTTCCTCTGCGTGTGCTTTTGTATGCACAGGCATGCCTCTTTCTGAAAGGAATTACAAGAAGAAGGGATTACATCCTTGTCCCAAACTGGAGGTGGGACATGGACCTGTTCCTCGATCTCTGTTGAAAAAACACTCGGTTATGCTGGTTTATATGTTTAAATATAGGTAGCACAAAAGTCACGCTTCAGAAGAACTTTGAAACAGAGAAGTTCCAGAAGTATGGAGAGAGGTTTAAAAGATATTTTAAGACAGAGAATTTGTACAGATAGTAAATACTATTTTTCCTTTTGCTGAGAGTTTTTTTTCTCTGGAAGTCCTGGTCTGCCTGTATGCCAAAGTTGTGTTTCAGTAAATCTTTCCTTCTTCTTCTCTATTACTCATCATTCACATTGCATTTTGGGGCATAAAAAGCCCCCCATAAATCATTATTGCCATATCATTTTTTCTCTAGTGTACTATTACAAAATTTGTTGTGCTTTTTTCTTCTGCTCGAGGTGGGAATGACAATTTCATGGTGGTCGTGTGCAGAAGAAAAACAACAAAAAACACCCACCAGCTAAAGTATTCAAAGATTGCCATCACAGCTCAGGAAGTTCTGTAAAACTAATAGTAATATATTCAAGTATAAAAATACACTGTAGAAGTAATTCAACCAATTGTCTTTCTTTTTATTCTTAGAAACAAAATTGTTATTCATATGGAGAGATATAGCTAAACCTATGTGTAGATGTAGTTGCAAAATATATATATATATATAAAATATGGTTTTCTCTACCTTCTGACACTACCTGATCTGAAGTTATATTAAGGAAAATTAAAGAAAGTATCTCATAATTGAGGTTCTTTCAACATAAGGTGTTACACCTCATCAATTTTAATGTTATTTCACAAATAATGAATACTATGTAGTAGTACTGAATAGTATGTAATAAAGTGACAGAAATGAAAGAAGTGATATAATTATCTGGTGGGGTTTTGACACTGCCTTTTTTTTTTTTTTTTTTTTTTCTGTAACTGCGTGAGTTAATTTGTATTAAAATGTAAGAAGGACATACAACTTTCCAAAACATGTGTTGCTTTGGCATGTTTTTATACTTATTGGTGTTACTTCTCCTTTTTACTTCATTATTATGCCCTCCTTTGTTTCAGATTGTATTTCTTCTGTTGCTTTCTTTATCTTTTATTGTGCTATATAATAACTTGCTACACCACTAGTTCTCAGACTGTGATTTGTAGTCGCCTTCCATAGCGAGTGCTTCCCAGTTATAAATCCATATTAAACAGCATGTATTTAAAAGTTTGATGATAAGGATGTGTGGTAGTCTGGAAGAAAATGTGATAACTTAAAATGGCCTATCATTTCAAAAGCTTGAGAAGCAGTGCTCTAGGCAGTACAGATTCACGGAGGTATAGCCATGTCTTGAATGATTTGAAGGTAAGGTGAATAACTCACGGCATGCTGTCTCATCCTTATATAGCCTGTTTCACAGTCAGAACATGTCTTTGTCCCTCTAAACCAGAAACAAAAGAAGTTATCCACATTTTGGTGGTGGGGAGGGCCTTGGAGAACATGGCAGTGACTCCTATGGTACATCTCATGCAAACGCTTTCTTGTGGCTGCTGCAGATTAAGGATTTCACACTCTGCTATTATGGGCCATAGTGGGATCGTGTCTTGGGACTTAGGCTACCACATTATTTAATTTTTTTTTCACCTGTGCAGTGGTCAGTACATATGGTGGTTTGTCTCCTGGAAGTTGTACTGCTCGTTAACACATGCGGTGAAGCACTGGTGGGATATTTCAGGTAGAAAGGCCGTATAAGCAAGCCTAGAAGGATATCAAAAATTCTGTGATGCTTTCACAAGATTTCTGTTTTATTCAAAAAAAATGCTTTCTACATTGTTTCTATAGCTTACTGACAACTCTTTAGCGTTAAATTATTCACGTTGCCTCAATATAGAAAAACTTCATTGCACTGGGCCTTGATATAACATACTGGATGATATATATATAAATATTTAAAGAATGATGTTAAAGTGTTCTGGACAGTTATTAAAGAGAGGTTTTAGAAACTCCAATAGTTTATAGATTATTTTACTTATGCACTGCAGGATGGAAGGGCATCCAGACAGATTTTCACTGAGGTTTGTTGCCTGTAGCATGATAAAAAGCCTGTAATATTCAGAGAAGGTGGTAAAACACCAATTGTTTCTCACTAAATTTCAAATTTCATTTGTGTTTACCCATATCTGTAAAGTCTTTTTCTTTATGTTTTCATACAATGTTCCAAAATTAACTACTGACTAGTTAACTGTAGATGCAGTATCAAAACAAAAGCCTCATGACTTTTTAATACTGTCTTACGCACTCTGAAATCATGTAGGAAAAAAGGATACTTTAATAAAGCAAAGGGAATAAGACCAAAAGGAAATTTTCCAGCTCTGTCTGTAAAATTAGAATTGTTTTCCTTTCAGTGAATGTTATGTATCATTTTCACCTGGGCAGAACAAGTACAAAGTAGGAGACAGCTTTTCTACTTTGTCTCATTTGTTAACTGTGCGAAGATGCAAATGATCAAATGAGGTACAGAGCAATGAAACCTCATCCCAACAATGATATTACTAAGTGATGTATGTGGCCCAAAGGACCTACGTAAAAGGTGTAAAAATGGAATTAAAAAATGTGTGGAGGAAAGATTACTGTGCTATGTAAATATACAGTTGTATCTGCATATGCATACATATAAAATTATGTATGCATGTAATGTGTATTTATCTCTTTGTTTGGAGCTCATTAATTTCTGTTTCTAGTTGGTATGTGTTATTTTTGGTGCTGTGACAGGTATCTTTCAGCTATGGTGATTTCCACCTCACCAGTATTTCAAAAAAAGGAACTGTGGAATCAGACACAAATATGTCTTTACTAGTTAAATTCCACTAAGGGTTTTCAAAGACCCAAGAAGAAGTTTCATGCTTTTAAGATGTGAAGAGAGACTATGAGAAGGGACTCTTGATAGTTTGTTCTATTTTGGACGAACTGTGCAGCTGTGAAACCCTTAATGAGGAAGACAGCTTTTGTGATTATCTCAGATCTCCGTAGAGACTTTTTCCAATAACTCAGATCCTGTTCTGGTTATACACCCAAATTCCTTCTTTCTGCCTGATATTTATTATAGGTTATTTCAGCACTGCTGTCTGCAGTTAAGATCTGTCTGTAATCTCCTCAGTTGCCTTTGACTTTGTCAGTCTTCAAATTCCGGGGTTGAAACTTGTCATTGAGCTACTGTAGTACTGTAGTTTGTTTGTTTCTGGTGTACAAAAGTTATGTGCTCACCTTAAAATATTTGCAACCATTTTGAGGATGTATTTATATTTTAAAACTTACCAGGACTTCCTAAAGAGGAGTCAATTTCTGACGTCGGTGTTTTGCCCATTGTTTTCTGCCTGCACGCTGACATATGTTGGCCAGCTCTTGAAAGCTGCCCTGCCTGTGTGTTGTGAGAGACATGTTAAATGTGTCCTTCTGGCTACCATCTTCTTGTATACGCTCCTTTCCCCTGCTAGCAGCCTTGGTGCTCCATCCTGAAGCACTGAGGGCTGCAAACGGTCCTCCAGAGCCAGTGCCATGTCCAGAGATCGAGAGCTAGAAAATCCCCTGTGTTTTCTTTCTCCTCACCGGGCAAGAAAAAGGAATTGGGATCTTGATTTGAAACTAGGGCTTTTTTGGGAGGGAGGGAGGAAGGGAACAGAAAGGCATCCCGTTATAGAAAGGATGGGAATGAGGACAAGGGAGGGTTCTGCGGAGCATCGTGACAATGTGGGAACAGAGGCGAGAACGGGAGAAAGAGAGGAGAGAGCCGTTAGTGAGGTGAGAGCCAGCAGCGGACGGTGAGCCAGTTTCCTTCCCGCGGGAGTTAGATAAAGATGTAGGAAAAAAGGGAAAGGTGTCAATCAGAGCTGGTCAGAGGTCTGGTGAGAGTGAGCGCGGAAGGGTAGAGGGGTCTATAACTGCCGGAATACACTTCCCTAGAGAACAAGTAGCTGAATTCGTGAGTCTTGCAAATAGCCTTGATGAGCATCAGCACAACATTTAGCCCACTTTCAGATGCTGTTGTGAAGACAGTGGCCAAGCACTGCCATTATGCAGAGCCTTATCTCAAGTGGTAAACACTGAGCTGCAGCTCTGAAGAGCCAGGCCGGCTCATGAGCCATCAGTCTCAGTGTGACAGGTCAGTTCCACAGTAGCTCACGGCGTTTTTAGAATCCCAGCTGAAACGGCCCCTGCCCTCCTCTCCCTGATGTCACCAAAAGCTTAGGTGGAAGTCAGGTACTGGGGGGTTAGAGAAGGAAGAGTGACATCGGAAGGAAGGTCTGCTCAAACCTCAAGTCTCCTTTCCTGTATATAATAAAAAAATATGGTCAGTAATTATACCATACATACTTCAGCTGCTTCAACTATGAGAATCACAAGGTCAAGTCTCCATCTTGGGTTTTCAGGGTCATTATTATTTTGGCTTGCTAGCAATGCAGAAGTGAGTAGGGAGGTAAAGTTTTTCACAAGGGTGTAAATCAACAAAACGTTAGTGATTTTTGTGTTTGGGTAAGAAAAAATACTCCTTTTGCCTTGCGGACCAATTCTTGTTGTGTTTCAAAGACCCTTTAGTACTATAACTATTGCATATAGTATAAGAACTACTATAAAATTGCAAAAAATCTCTTAGGATGGGAAGCAGTGGGCAACTTAATAATGAGAGCTTCTATAATACCATATTCAGCTGGTTTGGTTTCACTGGAAGATTCTGAGACTTGAATAGGATGTTAAGGTATAGAAACCACGTGTTTATAATTCCAAGTCTTGAGTTCTGCTCACTTAAATTTGTGAAATGTCTAATTGCAGAGTTTGGTCCTTTCAAGGATAATACTTCTCTCCCTGGTATGTGTAGCACATTTAAACACACATACAGGCACAAAATCTGTCCTTGTTTTGACACTGGTGCTCTCGTTGCTACATTGTTTTGCAAAAAAGTTGAGAATGTGGCAACGGCTATTAAGAATGATGATACATTGTCCTGTAGATAGCAATAAAATACTCTACATTCCCCCATTCACCTTTTAAGGATGTGCTTTGAAATGAGCATCTATAAAATGTACTGTTCTTCACTGGTTAGTAAACGTTATTGATGATGCTGCTGGCTCAATAAATGGTTTTTTAGAGCTGTGGAACATTTCTATGTTAAAGTGCGGCTAAACATGTTGGAGTGGCAGACGTCTAAATAAATGAAGTGTAATGTTGCTGAAACAATGAACTACTGAAAGGTGAGGTAGATTCTGTGAAACATCATATATTCGGAGTGCACAACCGCACTTCCTACAAGCTACTACAGCATGGAGAGAGATGATTGTAAAAAGGGAGACAGCTTGGGTTGCTGCATTTGCTGGCTGGAAAAAGTAACTATAAAAACAATAGGAAAGTTGCCAGGGCACACCTCTCTGTGCTAAATATGATTTAATGTAGTTTGTGGAAGTACAAATATAATTAAAATTATTACAGAGAAACAATTGGAAGGGCATGTTTGGTTTTTTAATAGCCTGAAAATATACTTTTCCCTGTGGAAGCATTACCTCAACAAAAGCAGCAGGAAACAGCTTTCCACTTAGGATCATAAGAAAGAAAATCTTGGTTTGTTGAATTTGTTTGTCTTGACAAATTACATTACAGATTATAGATTTAAAATTTTATTTCTCAATGTATCTGGCAACAGTGAACCTTAAAAATCAGATTAAAAAAAAACTCAGAAATTTTTGTAGGCTGTTTAATTACGTGGTATGCTTTTTCTTTTGGATGGGTAGTGCCGTATCTAGCTGACTGGTGTCCATAGAACTTGCTGTTACTGCTGTGAATTTCTGAATGTTGTCCACCTTTACTTCTCTTTCAGCCTTCACCTCACTTCTGTTTTTTTCCAGCACCTTATATGAATGGTTTCTTAACTCTAGCCAGAATGTACAGGTTTTTTCTGTACTTTCTTATCAAAAAGAAGTCACTTTTGTTTTGCAAGTGTACCTTTGACCTATTTCTTCTTCACAGAGCACCACTGGTTTCTCTGAGATGTCAGTTTTGTGCTTGCCCTCGTTAAGTAAGGCAGTTAAGTGGGTATTTAGAGAAACTTTTCACAAGACTGAAAGTGCATCAGCCATCCTTAGGTGTGACTAGCATATTTCTTAACCAGGTATCTGACTCCATGTCTCGTACAACTCCCAACAGTTGAGGATGATGCTCTTGCAGGAAATGCTGTATGAATCTGGTGCCACTCCTCAAATGCACTTGAATGGAGCTTTGTAGACCAGAGAAGTTTAGCAAAGGCTTGAAGAACTAAACTCAGCCAAAGACCGAGTGCTGATACAGTGGTAACTATCTTAGTTTTGTTTTAAATTATTTTTATTTATTCATTCATGACTGATTCTACCAAATTTTAATGTGATTGTTAATAGCCATCCTTGCACTCCTTTGTGCTGTGTTTTACAATAAAGAGAGTCAAACTGAAAATGTACAGGTTACCTTAGGTTTCATGAACTGTGTTCTAACTACTGTTGTATTTATCTCATTGAAATATTTTGAGTTTGTACTGTTTATGCTAAAAGAAGAAGTCCCTGTTTTATTTATAGTGCCATTTTTTAACTTCTGTGTAGAAGGATGTGAATATACTGTAGCTTTCTTGGGACCTACTGTAGTCTACTAGAGAAAACTGCCAGCTAGAAATGAACTTGGCGAGTTTTATTTTGCATTTTGTTTAAAGAAAGCATTGCAGAATATAATTATAGCTATCCTACCAGGGAACTGAAAATACTTGCTTGTCTCAGTGCCCTCAGCCCAGGGATGGTATTATACCTACAGAATTCAGGTTGTTCAAATACCTGGCACTGCGTTGCTTTCCTGTCTAAACTAGTATTCTCTGCTGACTTCTCATTTCTACAGTCTACAATCTTCCCCTGCACAAGAAAGTTTAGAGGCTTGGTAAATACTGAATTAAAATAGATACCTAGCATGCTAACATGTAGATATCTCTGGCATCTAAATAACTTTAAACAGATCGCTTGGGGCAGAAGTGGGGAATACTACATGGTGCCCATAAGGAAAAAGTAAAACACTGTAAAGAAACAAGAAGTTGGTAATATCAGCCCTGGATTAATATTAGAGTTGCAAATAGAAACAGGCATGCATTGCTAGAGATGCTACACATAACTCTGCAAGTTTTCAGAGCTGAAGTTTGCAGGGAAAGTCTAGAGATCAGTGAAGGAGAAAATTAGAAAACTACAAGACAGACTGGGAGATGAAGTTACAAACAGTGGTAAGGTAGCTGAAATGTATTATTATTCATTAAAATTTATTTACAAAGAAGCACATTAAAAGGTAGAGAGACATTTTCTTACGTTGTGTAAACAACTTGTAGGTTAGGCCACAGGTACTTAAGGAAAGCTGGTCAGTGTAAGACAAACATATCCTAGGCTTCTATTTATTTATTGTTTTACAGTTATAGCCAACAAATACTCCAGATTTCATAGAACAATAAAATTAAGCAGGTCATCAATCACAGGTATGAAAATCAGCTTGGAGAGCTTGCTAAGTTTGACTGATGGTCTTGAAAAGTTAAAATAAGCCAACATTAGACCAAATTAGTTGATATCAAGTGATAGCTGATGGCAAGTGGCACCTCCTAAAATTGCTCCTAATATGTGAAAAAAAGATTTTAAAGAAAATACTAGGGAAATTTGAGTGTTTACATGTATTAGTGGTCTAATGA
Source organism: Astur gentilis (assembly GCF_929443795.1). NCBI lineage: Eukaryota > Metazoa > Chordata > Aves > Accipitriformes > Accipitridae > Astur > Astur gentilis. Next base: position 2,491,294 of record NC_064919.1, read on the forward strand.
ATGGATGTTCTCATCATTTTGAAAAGCAGTGGCCCTGTCTCTTGATGATTCTTCTGTCATCCTGTTCCTTGGTGCCGCTATGTCTTCTTCCCCTCCTCCCCCGAAAAAACCAAACCCCAAACCAAAACATATCACAATTTTTTAAGAACAGAGAGAAAAAAAAAAACCAAACAGAGGAAGCAGAAAAGTTGCTTGATTCAACCTTAATTTCAGCTCTGAGTGGAGTGACAGACTCAGCAAGGGATTTCTATGTGTGAACAGTTGACATCTCCGGGACATCAGAAAAACCAGAGTGTTGATGCAGCTATCTCTAAGTAGTTGTGGAAATGACATTATAGGATTTAGCCCTAAGTAGAAGTTTAAGCCAGAGTACCTTCAATATAACAAGGGCAGTACAGTTGCAGTCTGTGAAATGAGCCTTCAGAACAGCTTGTGGAAGTGTCTCTGCTCTTCTATGGAGGCCAATATTTCTGTTTGTTCTAGACATGTGGGTGGTTATCAAATAAAAAATCAGTATTTTTGCATTTTATCACTGGAAATCACAGTCTGCCCATATACCTTAAACCACATGATTTTAGTCTTCATTCATACAATTTAAGTTGTACTGCTCTCCCTTTCACTTTTGACAGACGGTTGGCAAAGTGTAGGTTTTCCTACAACCAAAGGATGGACTTTTACTTTTTCAATGGCTAGTCTTCCTAATATCCTAATGGTCCATTTACTCCGATAGTGGTTGTATGAGAATGAATAGTAAGGAGGGGTTGTTTAGCTTTTCTGTAGTACCAATAAAGACAAGCACAGATTAAACATTTGTGAGGTTTAAATAGTTTGCATTCAGCTTTTTAAAGTAAGTGACTTTTACTTTTCTTTGGAAGTAAGTCTGCAATTCTTTTATTTTCCAGTATTTGGCTAATGGTGACTCTTTCTACCCTATTAAGCTTTTTGTAGTGTTTTCTTAAAATGCTGAATGATCTTCCTTCATCTGCAAAAATGGATGAAGGATAAGGGAGCAGATTAAGAAAAAGTTAATCTGATGCAGTATGGGATGTAAATGAAAACACAGCATTTGGAACAACTTCCTTACGGATGTCTGGGGAGTATAGCTGTTGTTTGTACTACAGTGGATGTACGGTGAAGCCGTTATCAGTAAGCTAAAGAAGATACCTCAAATTTTTTCCCTATACCCAGCTTCATAGCTTTTGGTAGGCAATGTAATTTTATGATCTTCAGGAATTTGGGAGGAACAGGAGGCAGGTTCAAAGCCTGTGAGTCCCTGCTCAGTATCTCAAGCTGTAAGAAAGGAAGGGGGCAATCCATTACACATAAATAGATGTAGTTTTCTAGCATGATCCATGTTGTGATTTTACACTTATCACAAAGTCAACACTTTAGATTTTTATTCTAAAGTGTCACATACATTTATACTTTCAACAGTCCCCCCCTCATAGCAGTGCAATTGTAAGAGAGGAGAAATCTGCCAGATTACAAATTTTTGTGTAGAAGGAACATAAACATAGATTTGTGACATAGATCTGTGTGTGCAAAAAAAAAATAAATCATTATGTGAAATGCAGTTTTTAGATATTTCTTTTGTAGTATGACACTTCCAACAGAAATGGCATGTGTGGTTCTGTAACTGTTAGCCAATTTTTAAGGAATTTTAGAATTGGGAAGGATGGGATTGATTTCCAGGACAGGAAGAGGTATGTGCAAGGGGGAGGGACCCAGAGTGTATCTATTTAAAAAACCCAGAGAAAGACTGGACACTTTGAATTTACAAAATGGCTTGAATCTTACAGCTGGTGACTACTGCTCTCAGCAGAACTATGCTAAAAAGAATAGGTCAAGCTAAGAGTTATATATTAAACCAAAGCAAAATCAATCTGGGGACAGGCATTAAAAGCACTTTTTTTACTTGGAAAATAATTAATGTGTAGAACAGTCTTCTAGGTAATGTCACTGAAACAAAGACATGGGTCATTCAGTAAACAGTTGGGTATTGTTCAGAAAATGCAGTATTAAAATGGGGTAGAGGTTCCATGAACCTAATAGCCCCATTCTCAGACATGCCTTTGATCTAATGTATCCTACTTGGGCATTGGTTACTTGATGCCAGGTGTTATTGCTCACTATCAATTTCTCTTAGTTTGTCTCCATTTTAGCAGTCTGAGAGAACAAATCTGTGTTGGAAGTGCCCTAAGAATGGCAAGAGGGTGTGGGAATGCGTGTGTGGGAATGGCTTCAATGAACCGTATTTTGCCCTTCTAATTTTAACCTGGATACTAACTATGCAGCTATAATAATGCAAATCAGCAACTCTTAAGGGAAAAAAATGACCCAAGAGATTCCACATTTTGTAAATATTTACCAGGAGAAGGGTCATTTTTATTTCCACCTAAGTTTTGCTACGTGAAACTCGTTATAGGGATACAAATTTTATATCTGTAATTCATGTGCTGTTTAAAATGGCCCTGCATTCCTGCTCTGAGGTTCTTGGAATTGCTGGCATTCTCAAGGCAAAGTCATAGGATTTCTGGAAAATGATGTGAAATATCAGTTAAAAGTTGTAAGGAGAAAAAGAAACAAAACTTAAATGAAATTTTCAAGATTTTAACTAGAACGTTTTATTGATGCTGACAGTCTTGTAGAGACTTGGGTAGGTTGCAATATGATATGACTGGACAATAGTATCATCGTGAAGATTGTTCAGATGAAATAACTATCCAGTTGTAGTTATGTTTCAAAAACAAGCTGGGTGGGTTGAAGCACATCAAGTGAGTCACATCTAATTGTCAGATTTGTTTCTTTAATAACTAGTGGTACACCACACTTAGATGAAAGAATTGAGGTGAAGTAGGACCGTGGGTTTGTTGTACCAGTTATCAACTTGGAAAAACCATGACTAGAAATGTCCTACCTAGTAAGAAAAGGATTATTTTTTTTTTTTGCAGAGTGTTCTTCTAGATGTGGGACCCAAGTGCTCTAACGAGAGCTACTACCGGTATTTAAATACAGAAAAAGCCTCATTGAGACTGGGTTTAAAATAATACTTTTTCCAGTCCGTTAAGATCTGATTATTATTTACCACGGAAGCATCTCCATTTTCTTTTTCTACATGAAATAAATAGAAAAAATGAGAGTAAAAATCTAAATCACAGTGAACTGGATTGTTCTAATTCCAGCAAAGAGAGAGAAGATGTAGGAAATTCTGTAAGTTTGTTTCTGAGTTCAAGGAAAATTTCTTACAGGATCAAAAATAATAATTATTCAGCATTTCTCAGACTACCAAGACCTCAGGCATTTAAAAAAGAGAACCAACACTAATCCAGGGTTGCACTGGAAATCTGTCAAAATAATGCAGGCGGCAATGACATGAATTTGTTTCTGTATTTTTTTTACACATTCCATGCTTTTGCTATTTTCAAGTTGACTTTTGCCTCTTTAAAGAAACGGAGTAACAGATAATGTGTTTTAGACTCAAATCTTTCAGACTGCACCTTCTCCTGGCACTCAGGTAATTGGAACTGAAATTGCAAGACTGCTGAAAAAAACTGTTGGAGGATGCTTTAGAATATGTTCAAAAGGCACATTTCTTCCAGACTTACCTGAATGAGGGCACTGCCTTTGAAATGGATTCCCATAAGTGTTTACATTAATACTAGTGTGTTTGAGATCTGATACAGCTAAAGGAAATACTTCCTTTTTAATTTTTTTTAATAGAAGTGTCATACACGATGAGAGGAGCTGTGATTGCCAGAGGTAACTGGCTAATTTTGTAATGGAAGAAGCTACTGACTCTCCAAGGTACAATGAAAAAAATACTTTCTAGTGTTATGTAGTATAAACACTTTGCAGGATTTTACTGGAGCCTTAAAACCTGCATACTTAGTAGACAGTCTGTACCACGCAGATATGCGGGTTATCCTTCATTCTTTCTAGTCTTCTGAAAATACATCCAAGGGACAAAGCCTCAGGAAACACAATTGTCCTTTTAAGCTTAAAGGGTGAATGGGTGATCTTGTGATTAGAGCACAGTGTTCGGAGCTGCAGATGTGGGCTCTGTTTGTGATTGTGCCAAAACACCGCACAGCCAACTTCTGCATTTCCAGGGTAATCAGGAGTTGGGTAATGCATATAATGCAGGGACATAGGTAATATGTAAATGAGGCTGTAAGGATCTTCTTTGAAAATGATCAGAGAAAGCCACAACTTGAAGAGGAGGCTGCAGTAAGAGTGGCATGCCCTATGTGACACGAGGGCGGTGGGAACGGCCATATCTCACCGTACCGCCCCAAAAATTACAGCTCACGACTCTGGGTGCTGCCAATGCAAATCTCAAAGGCTCTTCTGTCAGCCTGGGGCTGGCATGGTGGCTCATCCACGGAGACTTGCCCTTCTCCATCACCACCGGGAGAAGCCCAGGGAAGCCAAGACCCTGGCGTGCTGTCAAGCCCCCTTTACGTTTTTGCCTTGATGTCAAGGTTGGTGTGAGGCTGCAGGTTCTGGAAAGCTCCCTGCGTGTCAGCCGGGAGCATCTTACACTCGCTCCTCTGGCTTTCACCGAACCCCGGCATTTCCGTGGAGTAAGTGGTTTCTAATTTTTGTCAGAAAGTTCTCAAACAGCGGTACGCTCCCTCGTCGCCTGCTCTGCTCTCTCCTGCACCTGAGGATGTGGGTTGGTGTCTCCTGCGTGGGGTGCTCCGCTTTTTTACGTGCTCATGTCTGCTGGCAGTCAAAACAGAAGCAAATGGAAAAAATAAAAAGAGCTGGGAAACACAAGGGTTAATGCTCTGAAGTCTGTGGGTGCAAACAGGGTTCTGTTAAAAATGAAATGAAATTGGGTGGAGGTAGATAAAAAGAAATCTGAAATAATTGTTCTGTAGAATATGGCCTTTCCACATAGGCAGAAATCTTTCTCTTCACTTCTGTCTGAAGAGAGAGTCAAATAGAGAATCTCATCTCTTAATTAGAAAGAAAAATACTCATCAAACACATCTCATCACTGGAAAGCTAATGATCCACAGCTGCTAGTCTGAAAGGGCAGGCTTTTTTTCTGAACAGTAGGAAGTGTTAATCATTTTGGATGAGGTTTCTTTTTAAAATATACTGTAGTTTGCAAAAGAATAGGATATTCAATATTCTAACTTAAATTATTTTTTGAAGTGTTGTACACCAGGGATAGTGTCATGTGTCTCCCTGAATGATCATTTAATGCATGTGTCTCTCACTAAGAGTATCAACTGATGTGATGTTGTAAATGGCCAGTTCATGCCTGTGACTCTGAAAATCTTGATCTCATGGGGGAGAAGAAAAAAAGTCCTCCCTTATATTCTTCTGTGTAGGAAATGGCAGCTATATTAAACTGTAACCTTTGAGACTCCCACTCCTCCCTTAAAATAGTTGGCTTGTTTCAGTAGTGATGAGGATCCTTTTTTTAGACAGAGTTAGAGCCATTATTTCCTTGGAAGAGATCATACCAGATACAGTCCGTGTTCCACTGGATGCTTTATAGGCATGGGCAAGTCCCAGAACTGCCCTTTTACACTTGTTCTTAGCTTTTCTGGATTATTTTTTTTCCCCTATACTTGCTTAATGGATGGATATGTAGGTTTGCCTCCTGTATTCATGCATGAAGTGAAGGTTTCTACATACCACTTCCCTTCTTCCCTCTCCCCACAGCTATCAGGCCCTTTATGCCTAAGAACTGAGCCCCTGGATTTTCTTGCTGTTCTGCACCAGCTTTTGGGTTTGCTCATGTTTACTTAAAAGTTTTGTCTAATACTGGGAATCTGCTTGTTTTCTCCCATGTGCATTTCATGAGTGCGTTTCTCTTCTGGGGAAGACAGTGAGGCTATTTCACTTGCAGTGCCATCACTGTGCTGGTCTCGCACAGCACACATCTCATTTGTGTTGCAAATACAGAGTCCCTGTTTTCCTAGTGCCTGGCTGAGACAGGTGCCTGAAAGGAGGAACTGGTTAAAATTCAGCCAGACTAGATGGAAATTAAGGTGGCAGGTCAGCAAAATCATCTACAGGAGATGACGGGTGTAATAGCCACATTTTTGAAAGCTATGTCCCTACAAGTTGTAAAGAGATAATATCTTAATACAATATTTTACTGGCCTACAGCGCTGTAAGGAATTAATACCCTGGCACTTAGAAACTTCACGTGAGGAGAGTTTGGATGGGAACTCATTGATGTTCTGGAGAACAGGGTACCTAATGACCATGTTCCACAGTCTCTGGTCAGGTCCGTATCTCCTGACACTGTCTAGGTTGCTGGCTTCTTTTCCACGGAGCTGATGATTGTTTGGGTATTACTTGATTTTCTTTCCATCTTTCTAACCAAAGTTCAGATGGAACCATAAGAGAGACTGTATGCATCACCATTTCTCACCAGGTGATCTCTAGTATTTGCTTTTCTGATATTTGGGTGCTGTTTGCCAACTTGCAGAACTCCCTTCAGCGTGTATCCATTGACTCAGGGTGTTTCTGGGGTTAAAGGGTGCAAGGATTATTTGCTTTTTCTTTTGAGAAGCGAATTCTGTTGTAAATTGGCTGTATCAAATTTACTGCATCAAATCCACATAGATCTTGCTCTCAGAAGGATAGTTAGCAACCTCATAGAAGAACCCTCAAATTCCGTGAGCTGTTGTTTGCTTCTTATTCATTACCATTTCTAACAGATTTCCTTTTAAACTAAACAACCTAAAAAAGGCAGATTTCTTTCAAATGAAACACTGTTAGAAGTGCCTATATCCTCTTATGTATGTCACACACACTGCTTTTTCACTTCTTTCAGTATTTACCATGTTTGTCTTGCAGTCTCACAGGACTTCCGTATACATAGCATTCAGTGATAGAAAGTCGGGGGTTGAGGTAAGTTAGCTGATCTTGAGAGAGCAGATTACTTAAAATACAGATTGTTTTCTTTTATGTGGGAGCTTGAATTTGGTAGGAGCATTTTGTTTTAACTGTAAACAAAAATCCAGCAGAAGAATATTAAAATCCCCATTTTTTACTTACTCGGCTTTATATACATCTTGGCGACTGATTTGGGAAAGTGATCCGCTTTCTAGTTTGCCTAGGTATTGGCATTGCTTTAGATTTGCTAGTTCTGTGACACACCTCCTTCATTCATTTTAGTAGGTGGTAAAACCACAAATATTCAAAAGCTTAACTATTTGGATTAAAAAGGCTTAGCAAGATTTCTGGGTGTATATCCAGCTGTGGTACATAGTGTGATTTGCTATAATACTTTCATTTTTGGTTTTTGTCATATTAGAAGAAAACAAACCCAAGTTACATCTGGAGATGGCTAAAATAACGAGGGGTTTGTTCATAGAAAAAAATGGATGTAAAAATGGTTTTAGTTTGACTCCATCTAAGTCCAAATACTTTTAGTTCGTTCCTACAAAGCAATAATTTTGTACCAGCACCAGTAGGGAACAGGACCTAGCTGGATGTCTCTGCCAGACAGCTACGGGCTCTAACAAATGCTGAGGACTTCCAAAAAGTCATCTCTGTACCGCTCGATGGGTCTGAGGCTGAAGTCTGATGTGTGAAGCTTGTCAGAGCTCCGTGGCAGAAAGCTGGCGGTGGGGATGGGTTTCTCCCGGGGCGCGATGCCCGTGTGGCCCCAGTGCTGGAGAGCAGCCCCAGTTATCGCTGGGAAATGGCACCTGGCCACGGTCCCACCAGCCTCCAGCCGTGGAGTGCTCGAGGTGTTTTGAGCAAGCACTTCAACAAATCCAAGTTTTCGAAGGGGTGGACTTAGGTGGCTTCTCGGCATTCCTTTTAATCCCATTTTCTGTGATTCTGTGGTCGGTACTGTTTTACCGTGCTTTCATTAAAATAGTTGTACATTTTTTGCCTATGAGTGTGATTTTTTGCTAGCTTTCTCTGCAAAAGATTTTTTCAGATTTGGTTGTGATGTTTACTTCTTCTGCTTGTTTGTGTGACATTACTGACCAAGCTCATTCTTCTAAACAGCAGATTAATTTCTATTCATGGAAATAACTAACCTTTTCTTTCTAACATTGCGGTCTTAATTTTATGCCATTTTGCATTATTTTATCCACATAATCATTACTATATGAGAGAACAATTAATATTCCTCTCACACTACACTGTTTTCCTTTTACAAGAATTAAGGTGTGAAGGAATGAAAAGTGCAGCAGTTATTTTGTGAAGGTAGGTGGGCAGTCAGCAAAGTGGTTAAACAACTTTCCTGCCTAAGGAGAGGTGGGTTTCTTTAGAATTGTTTTAATTTGTTGGTCTTAACTGTGCACAAGAGCTTAATGCAATGCTGATTTGAATCACTTCTTTTTCCTGCTCTGTCTTCTAGCTTTTTCTTTTTGTGGTCTGGAACTTTGAGCTCTACATGATACCACTGGCTTTGTTGTTGCTGCTGGCATGGAACTACTTCTTGATCGTATCAGGGAAAGATAACAGGCAACATGATACGGTAAGTCTTCTCTACTTCAAGCGCGTACATGTCCTTTTCTCTTTTTAACTAGATAAAATTTTGTAACTGAGTTTAAATATGACATCTTTTTGAAAATGTCTCGATTCACAACGCTCGATGGACAATTTTCCCACCTGCAATTTAATTTTTCTCCAGCTGTCCAATAAATGTGTCTGTTTTTGTTGAAAATGTCATGTAAAAATACAGTAGAACATGTACTATCCTCAGAATCTGGTTTGTGTGGGAGCAGAGATGAGAGGCTTGCTGGTCAGGAGAAGGCAAATTCTTTGAAAATGGTTTTGTGTGGCTAAGTCCTTATGTTGCTTTTTTTTTTTTTCACTTATTGAAGTTAAAGGTTAAAATGATTCCAAATCGTTAACAGTTTCTGAACGTATTACATTTTATTGGAATTCACAGTTTATCATTAATATGTTACCATTCATTGAGCTTAATATAAGCTTTTCTTATTCTCTTCTCATCTAATGCCATCATTTAATTAAATGCATGTAGTTGGGATATGAAGTAGCAAATGTTTACTAATAACTGACATTATTAATAATAAAAGCGTAGCTCAGATTTTCAAAAGTACATATCAAAAGTTGAAGCTGTATTCTATGCTGTGCAAATTTTCTAGTATCCAGGCAGCTTACAGATTTTGCATGTGTTTTATTGCTGAGCCTTATGAATTTGGTATTCGTATCTGTATTCATATCCCAAAAGCAGTATGCTGTCTAGGACATTATGATCTGGATGGTTAACTGGATGGGTGGAAAAAACACAAAACAGGTTAGATAATTGGTCTCAGAGGACAGTGGTTAATGGAGGCTGGTAAGAAGTGGAGTACCACAGTGCACAAGGACCTGTCCTGTTCAACATCTCTATCAGTGACCTGTAGGAGGTAACAGAGTGAACTCCTATCAAGTTTTTGGGTGACACCAGGTGTGTGGGACCAGTTGATACCCTGGATCTGCCAGTCAAAGAGACCTAGGTAGGCTGGAGAAATGACCCAATAGGAACGTCATGAAATGCAAGAAGGAAAAATGTGAAGCCTTGCTCTTAGGCATGAATAACCCCTTGCAGTGATGCAGGCTAGGATTTATTGGGAAGCAGCTGTCTGAACTGGGCCTGGGAGTCTTGGAAGACAGCAAGGTAGACATGAGCCAGCAACATGCCCTAGTGGGAAGAGGGCCTCCGGCACCCCGGGCTGCATTAAGAGCAGCACAGCCAGTGGATGGAGGGACACCATTATCAGCCCTTGTTAGACTCGTCTAGAATAGTGTTCCATTTGGGGCACCCCAGTTAGAGAAAGACACTGATTAACTTGAGCGAATTCAGTGGAGGGCTACCAAGATGGTGAGGGGCCTTGAGTACTTGCCCTGTAAGGAGAAGCTGAGGGAAGTAGGCTTGAAAGAGCCTGGAGAAGAGAAGGCTTCAGGTGACCTGAAGAGCAGCCTTCCACTACCCATAAGGAGGTTATCAAGAAGATGGAGCTAGACTCTTCACAGTGATGTGTGGTGGAAGAGGCAACAGGCAGAATTTGAAACAAACGAGGTTGAGACTGGAGAACCTTTTTTGCCATAAGAATTGTTAAGCAGTGGAAGAGGTTGCCCAGGCAAGTTGTGCAGTTGCTGTCAGAAGTTTTCAGGACCGGACTGGATAAAGCTCTGAGCAACCCGATCTGACCTCATGGCTGACCCTGCTTTCAGCAGGATGTTGGAGCGCCTTTCCAGCCTGAATGATCCTGTGACCCTAATGTCTAGCACCTGCAAGTATTAATGGCCAGAGGAACTGATACAGCCCTGATCTGGGCACTGGTATTACCTGTCTACATCACTAGGACTGTTATGCTTCCAAGGGTCACCTAAAATTAAGGGTGGGGATGATAGAGGTATTCCCTAATCCCAAAGGTTGTTACATTTATGGAAAAAAGCCTAAGATCAAGATTTAAAAGATGCATTACTTAAATAACGGCCCTTAGTCTCCTGCTGCCTGAAATGCTTAAAGCTTCTCAACCTGAAGATTTTATGAGTAACTGAAATCCCTTGTGAAAGGAGAGATTTCACTTGTGAGCTGCAATACACTTCATTGCTCTCTGAAATACCACCTGCCTGTGAAGATTAATTGGGTCATGTAACTTTTCTAACAAAATAATGAAGCTATTGATGGGCTCTCTGTTGAGGACACCAAATGCTGCTTTAAAAATGTTCCTCTTTGTGAGATTGCTTCAGACCAAGCTATACAGCTTATATCAACCAATCATGTTCATCCCAAGTATTTGATATCTGTGCTGTTAATTACTATTTTTTGTTTAGGTTTATCACGAGTAAGTTGGGACCACATTTTTAATGATTTGAGCTTGGTTATCATCATGGTGAGCATCTGTCTTCTGTGAAGTGATCTTCAGACTTATTGGATGCCTTTCTAATTAACTCACAAATCTTCAGTAATATCACAAGTCCTTAGCTCAGGTCATTAGCACAGTATCATTAGATTAGGAGTCATTTAAATATTTCTATTTTCCTATGCAGAGTGTAAATATTAACTAAATTAATTAGGCAGTGTTTCCTAGTGGCTAGAGAACGCTTCAAGATTCACATGATCTGGCTTCTGTTCCCAGGTCTCCAGAGATTTCTTGCGTGCCTCAGTGAAATCAGTGACTACTTACCTTAGGAATATTGTGTGTCTTCAGAAGTTACTTTGAAATCCTCAAGCTAATGATAAGACAAAAAGATAAATATGTTAGTTAACTTTTCTTAATTAACACTAGACAAGCATAGTTAAAAATTGTATGCACTTTAGGCTTGTTTCATATCTATGGAAAATACTTATATTTGGGACCTTCAAAACTAGCTCAGGACAGTTAGTTTCCATTGTAATATCCCTACAAGAAAACAATTATCAGTTTTATCAACAATTCAGGCGTTAGGGACTGTAGTCTTCTGCAGGTCAATGAAATAGTGATCCCTGAGTTTCTGTCTGGATATGGTAGATGGACCAGCCTTAACTCATCCTTGTTTGACTCTCTATAGACAAGGTATCACTTGATGTGTCTGCTTGGGCATCTGTTTCTTTGAAGTAGTTTGGAACTCATTTTCTTGTGGACTAATTCACCTGCCAAGTGGTCTGGGTTACTCCGTCATAATGTGAGCCCACGCTGCTCGTTTGAATGTGCATATGATTATTTTGCCATTTACTCCGACTCCTAATAAGTTATGTGTGCAAGTCCTTTCTTGAATTAAAAGTGCAATGAGGTTGGGGCAAGGGGGGGGACCTGAGTGTATTTACTAATAGGAGATAAGTCTATTGGAAAGTCAGACAAAGAGGTGAAGCAGCATATTAGGCATTACTACTTTCATGGACTCGGCTGGACTCTTTGTAGGACTGATTGTCACTGTGGCTTTAGTCAAACACTGGCACAAGCTTAAAAGAGAAGCATTGGATTCCCTATCTTTTATACATTTAGATCAAGATTAGAAGTATTTCTGGAAGATATGCTTTCATCAAATACAAACTCTTGTATTAAATGTTGGTGTAAATAGATGTCAACTTCGTGGACGGTTCTCTAAATGAATCTGTGAGAATTCAGAACTGATCTAAAATGGATGGACTTCTGGAATTTAGTCATGTAGCAGGTATAAAAAAATCACAGAATATTTCCTTCCAGTATTAAGCAAGGAAAAATATCAGTAAAATGGCATTCTTAATGCCTTCCTCTGACTTTTGCAGTAACATTTTTGCCTGAAGCTTACCTAGCTGCTTTCTCCAAGGATCCTTGCATTTCCTTATACTTGTACTCCTAAATATCTGACGTCCGGAAATAATTTATTTTTAGTGCAACTGCTGTTCTCATCTTAAACCATCACCACCTAAACACACAAGACTAGAACTGAGTGGACCTTACCGCTTTTTTTTTTTTTTTTCTCCGCCTTTTTTCCATCATCTTGTTCACATCCTCTGAGGGAGAGGAGATGTATCAGCCGCTGCCACTTTTCTGTCCCCGCTGCTCCCTGTCACCTGTGTATGGCAGGCACAAGGTAGCAGAGCACAGCACAGTGACAGTCCGCTTGGGATACTCAGGGAGAACAAGGATAGAGGGAGAGCAAAGGACTGGCTTATTTCAGCAGCCTTGACTCTCTGGGAACCCCAAATCACATCTTACAATAGGTGGACGAACAGAAAAGTTCATCCCACCCAGCTGTAATTGAAAGACTTCTAGATATATCCAAACTAAAAGAAAGTATGCTGAGGTTTAAAGCTTCTTTTCAGTCTTTTTTAAGAAACTACTTAATATTTTGATATTTTCAAATGTGTTGTACAAAAAACCCTCACCTTTATAGCTTGGAGAAAACAGCAGCACTGCTGTCTGGTGTCTTTTTTTCACTTCTATTTCTAAGCAAAAGTCACAGTTATTAGAACTGCATGAAGTTAGTGGAAAAAAAGGTCTTTCTTTATTCCCTGCTTTTCTACTTCAGGCTGTGTTCTGACTGACTGCTGGAGCTGCCTAACTTAAGGAATGGTCAGATAATCCCTCAAAGTGATTAAAAATGTTCCCACTCTCCAGCTGCTCTTGTACCCTTCCCTGAGATGAAACAGTTATTATGTGGTTGGAGTGTCATATTGCAAATGAAAAAAATGGTTTGCATAGTTATCAATTTATTTTTTTTTTCCCTGTGTATGTAAACCTGACTACCACAATTAGGACAAACTGTGACTCTCAGCTGTTGGGCCGTAACACTTAACTGCTGTAACAGGCACATTGAATCTCCTCTGGTGACACTGCAAGTTCTTGTTCTTCCTTGAGTAAGCAGCAGGCAGGGAGCCCAGGTTGTCTTCTCCTTGATCCTGCCATTGAGGAGGAAGGGCTGGAGGAGGAGTGGACAGATCTGTCAGGTCAAACAACCAGTCACACAGCTGTTATTGACAACAGGCACTTGTTTTTTACAACTATGGGATCCTCTTTGAGGATTGAGGACTGCTAGGAAGAGGCAAGATCCACCTCACTCAGTGGGGCAAAATCTTCTTTCCCAGAAGGCTGGCCAACCTGATGAGGAGAGCATTAAACTAGAAATGATGGGGGAGGGAGGTGGTGAAGACCCACAATCAAGTGAGGAAGTGGTGGTCTGAGTTGGGAAGCAAGGGGTGCAGGGTGAAGTGGGCAAGAGAGACCTCAAAACCAAGCAAGCAGGGCAGAGGGGGCCCACCTCAGCTGTATGCACACAGATAAGGAAATGCCACCCTGGAAGAGGGTCTCAAATCCTTTCTGAGAACCCAGCATGCCAGGGGGTTTCTCCCTGAAGTGCCTGTACATTAGTGTGCACAGCATAGGAACCAGTAGGAGTTAAGAGGTCCACGTGGAGCACATGCATGCATGATCACGGGGACACGGTGGGATTGCTCTCATGGCCATCATGCCATGGATGTATACAGGCTCTTTAGTCAGGACAAGACGGGAAGGTGAGGAAGGGGAGTTTCACTTCAGAGAGAAGATGGTGAAGGAATCAGAGCATCTGGCATACAAGGACAGGCTGAACAAGCTGGGACTGCTCTGCGTGGAGAAGATGAGGCTCAGGGGGGATCCTGATGATGCCTATAAATACCTGAAGAAAGAGGAAGAAGAGAGAGACAGGCACTTCTCAGTGGCGTCCAGTGACAGGACAGTATCAACAGGTACAAACCAAAATACATGAAATTCCATCTGAGTGTGGTCACTACCTAAGACCAGGCTGCACAGAGAAGTTGTGGTCACTTCCAGTGACCAGTATATCCATGGAGATACTCAAGACCTTACTGGACATGGTCCTGGGCAACCTGCTCAGAGGTGACCTGTCTTGAGTAGGGGAGTTGATCTCAAGATGTCCCTGTCAACCTCTGCCACTCTGTGATTCTCTGACTGAAGATACTAATCTTTTTCTCCTTTTGGTCTATTATTTGTTAGGGCTTTTTTCCAAGCAATTTAAAATTTAATAGAAGAACAATGCACATGCCTGGAGTTACCTACGAATGTTCTTCTGCCATATATACCCCTATGGAGAAGAGGTTTAATCACTTCAGTTCACATCCTGCATTTATAGTTAATACTTAGAGCCTTTAAGGAAATATTAAATAGCTAATTTCCTCTTGAAGTTTCAAGTTGCACATGTCATTGCATAGAAAATGATGGTGAGCAGCTGGGAGTTAATGTGCCATACACAAATTCTTATGAATCTGTAGAATAGAGTATACACACATATTATTAATCTTGTAAGAGTGATATAAAACGGCACAATACATCTTTTAATTTCACTGGAGATTTTTTGTGAAATAGGCTTTGATGACTTACATTTCTAGAATAGATGTTTCTATTAAAAGGTAGACCTGGACACATTTAGGATGAAATTTTGAGAATAGAAGAAAAATAACTTTTATTAAAGACAACCTTTCATTTTGAGATTTTAACCAGTTTCTGTGGGTGCTTTTTGTATAGTCCTCCAATATGATATGTATAGTCAGATTTATTATTTATTTTTATGTGTCTTCTGGAAATTGCCGCATGAAGAAAAACAGAATGGGGAATGGGAAGAAAGATGCTTGCAAATATATCCATCTCACTGGATTCTTTCTTTCCTCAAGAAAGGGTGGTAAGCGAGGTGAGCTTGAGTTGGTTGTGCAAGCGCAGCTCAGTTGCAGCTAGAAGAGCTTTTCTGGTTAGAGTCCGATCACTTTCTTCTGGGGGCAAAGCAACAGTGTCTGTGGGAGCTTTTGGTGAATTTGTTGCTGCTCCTGTTTGGGACAGAGAGTGCCACCGTGCTGTACATTGAATACAGAAACCAACCCCACCAGAAAAGTGCTTGACTTTAACGACCTGTTTTCCTGCAAATTGAAAACTGAGTTACCGAGCAAATAAACAAGGTAGTAAGAGGATTTTTTTCTGTGTTTCTTCACATTATGGTCTTAAAGCATGGAAGCATGAGTCCATAAAGTTCTTAGTTTGCAAATGTTTCAAAGGGTTTAATCTGCAGATGAAGACAGGACAAACACCATGTGTTTCACATCCACTGCCTGTGCAGTACTGAGGGGGTTTGTGCTTGAAGTCCAGAAGCCTTCTTCTGCCAGGGACTCAGCAGTGATTTCTAGCTGAGGACTGAATTCTTGGCAAAATTAACTGAATTTATGGCAAAACTAAATATAATTGTCCCTCTATTGTAGCTAGACAGTGTCTGGAATATGTCGTTTGCACAAGATGATACAAAAGGGCGTTGTCAGGTTGGCAATTACATCTTGACTTCGTTTTGACTGTACTTTCCTGAGAAGTTTTGTCTCCGGTGTGATAGCGGCAGCAGCAGCCAGGAAATCCCCAAAGCGTGAGAGCTGGTGGGAGAATTACAGAGTTAGGCGTAGAACAATATGCGTGTAAAACTAGTCTGATTCATGACACTTCCAAAAGTAAGGAAAATAGAGTTGTTTTTGCAGAATGATTTTCAGCATCATGCAGAAAGGATTTTACCTTCTGTTTGCTAACCATTAACTAGACCTACGTTCTCTGCGATCGGCGCATCTCTCCAAATGGTGCAGCAAAGTCCATGATCTCTTCTTAAAACGCGCAGCCTGCCTTCCTTTTGCCAAATTAATCAGCGCCGCAAACTTGCTCTGCATTTGTTACCATCTATAAAATAAGTTGGAAAGGCTTTTGCAAACAGGTCATCGTCCACCTCACAGGTGGACAGTTCAGTGTGGGTGCTATCAGAGCACAAAGACCACCATCAACACGTGCCTGAATATTAAGTAGTCTGCCGAGAACCATTGCTGTCTCCGTGCAGCTGTTTGTTCTTTCTATATGATCCATATAGTCAGGGAGGAAAAATAGACTATAGTGGCCTGCTATGGGACAGGGGTTTTTTTAATAAATCAGAAAAGAAACATCAAAATGTCAGCTTAATCAAGCATTTAAATTTTATTAATCAAGTCTAATTTTTATGACTGCAAATAATCGCTGAAGCTGGACAAATTTGCTCTAGATTGCATCAGAAACATAATTTTAATATTTAATGGCCTGCTGAATTTAAATGGAGAATTATCTTTATGAAACATGCTCTTCATAATTTGCCATTAAATGAGAAATGAACAAATCAACATAAATCTTACATAAAGGTTATTTAACTAAATGTTGGTACTATAAATATTTTAAATGCATTATGCACTAATTTAACAGTCACACAGTACACTATATAAAGATATAAGTTGGGCAGAAAGCATTTCTCTCCTGCAGCATAATAGAATAAAATACTGCAAGTGGCTATCTAGGTTACAGTTAAAAGAGACGGTCTGCGCTGCAATTATAATCCTTGCGTCAGAGGTTTATATACAGTATCAGGGTATGTAGTAACCCCTTACTAAAACTTTATGTGGCTGTTCTCATCCCGATAGCAGTAACAAAAAACCAAATACACTACAGAACTGGAATATTTTGGTTGGTTTTGGTCACCTAAAGACAAAGCACCAAAACCAAACCCCACCCGGGATATCTCCAGCATTTTAAAAAATTGGATTTATTTCTATCATAAACCAATTGCTTTTTAATTTTATTTTTGCCACATTTTTTAAAATATAGTCTTCCAATATTGTGGGCATCTAAAATAAAATTGAACTTCACCACACATAGAGGCATTTTTTCTATGAGACTGTTTTAATGATTTTTTTTTGCATTTGCATCAAGATTTACATGGCAACAAGATTCATTTGACAGCTTGTAGTAGCTATTATAAATAATCAATATTATATAACCTAACATCAGTTTAGTTTCTAGTAAAAATTCCTGTAGTCATGTGAGATTTTTATTCATGTTTGGTTTGGTTTTCTTTTACTTTAGCACATTTTAATTCAGCCTAGACTTTAAGAACTCTGGGACTGTACTGCAGTTTTAATGTATGTACCGAAATGTATCAACACCTGGAAAAAAAAAAAAACAACCTGAAATTACAATAATATGTGTATTACATACATTGCCACTTAAAATACATAACACAGCTTTTTTCTACCAAGAAACTTGTCAGCTCCAGATTTGAATGTAATCGACTGTGTCACACCCACAAGCTTAAAATTTATTTGGATAAATGCTGGTTTATAAGAGAAGCATATCTGGTCCCACTAGAATCTGAAAACTATTTGACTAGAAGTAATAATAACAGTGAAAACCAATATCGAGCAATTGTGTTCTTAATAAGATAGTTTATCATAAGATTTTGCCCAAGAATTCCAGCTCACAAAATTTTGTGAGGGTGTTGATTTTAATAGTCCTGCACAGTAAACTTGCCATTGATATTTAGCCAAGCAAATAATGTGGTTTTTTTCATTCTGCTAAACTACAAATGAACCATTCTAAGAGACATCTGACATTCAAAGTGTACAGTACATGTTGAAGCCTTTAGATGGAGACATACTTCAAATAAACACCTAATATTCAGTTCACAGTGCATTGTGTAAATACAAGAAAGAGCTAAAATAAATGAGAACCAAGTATTGAAAGAAATATAGAGAAAAAGGCCTACTACTTGTGCCATTTTTCTGTTAAAAATTACTTTGTCTTAACTACATTGGCAACTGAATATTGAGGGCGTATAAAGCTGACAACAGGGAAAAGGTTGCATGTTCTTGTATAATAAACTGTATTTACTGCCCATGCATGTTGCCAAGAAATTTATTATACTGTAAATAAAAATTCTGTTGTTGACATTACAGAACTACGTGTAATCAGTAGCATGCATCAAAAGGCATCTGATAGCCATATTAAAGTCTCATTTCCTATTAAGAATCAGACTAAATTACAACATGACCACTTCCCAGAATAAGCTAAGAAAATGCGTTCTCTAGGAAGAAATAATTGTATTTGAGTGTCTCTGTAAAAATCAGGAAGTATTTTAGCAGTGAAGTACTAATGCTTTTTTTCTGTTTAGTCTGCTGTATTCTGTACTGCAATATATTCAACCTTACTGGCAAGCTTATCACACTAATTATTATTACATCTAGTGGTTCAGTTATCTTGATGATTACTGCAGATGAAATACCCCAAGGTCAAAACATTAATAGTATAAATCAGGATCAGTTGTATTCCAGATATACTGAACTATTAAATCAGAATCTGTTAATTTGATTTTTATTTTCCTTATAAATGTGGTATAAAAAAGGTGAACATTTCAATTAAGCTGTATCTCCTTTAAAGTTTCTCCTTGACAACTCCATGAAAGAAGCAGGCGTCATGTTGTGAAAATGAGCACAAAACTGCTGCTGTAGCGGGCTTGTTGGCAGTGAATGTCTTTGCTTCAACTTGAAGTACCTGGAAATGACCTGAAAGAGCCCACGTGGTTTTATGCACCCTTCTTAATCCATACACACTTCACAATTTTATATTACATTTACACATAAGCGCTGAATCGAGTGACACACAAACATACGGTACAATTTGTCGGGACAGTACGAATTAACATGAAATCCAGACGGTCCTGAACAGTACAATTCCGATCACATTCATTGCACATCTAAAATGTGTTTAATTTGGAACCAAATCTCATTCTCTCTTTTATTTTGTCTTATGAATGTTAATACCTTTATGTGAAAATACAAATGTCTGCAGATATTTTGACACCACAACATGTGATATAACAAAAAAAAGTGTTTTCTTTTGTTTGTCATTTGAAACCCCCGTATGTTTGAAGAACCGCATCAAGCAAGATAAGCAAATCTAGAGAAGTGCTGATGGGAGGCGGTGGGCATTGCTTCACATTAAAGAAGAATATTAAGTTAACAGTCATCAGGGTTATCTGCAATCCGGTAGTGCCTCTCCTTTTATTTTTTCTTTATTTTGCTTATTAGCGCAGAACAGATAGCTGGTATTGTTAACATGTGAAGACATCAAAGTATCTTCTGTGCAGGTGTTTCTGTGGGATCAGCCAAAGATGTTAGAACAGGAGACAATTCATGGAGTGACTTGCAGTTTGCACGTTTAGTATGAGAAACGGCAGGCTGATACCAAGAGAGAAGGACCTTTCGTTAGAAGCGGTGCTAAGTTTCAACGAGTCTTTTTTCCACAGTCTCTTTAGATGGAGGAGGTATTTTAAAGTTCCCTCGTGGGGTTTTGATTCAACATGATTGTGAACAGCTAGAATCCCACCCTACTTTGCAGGTGTTGAGGTTACAAGTCCAAATGAATTCCTTCCTCAGAAATCCTGTTTGTTAGTCGTTGGATCACCTTTAGAGTAAATGCAAGTTGTACTTAATTGTCAGCTTCCTCGGAGGACTGCGTTCTAGCCCACAGACACTGGGGTTTTCTTCGGCACGCAAACGTGGTGGTTGTGCTTGCTTCTGGTAACCCGCTGTAACGAGGCTGTGCACCGTTGCTGCTGCGATGGAACAGATGCTCCTCCGGTCTCCTATGGATTATGAATCGTACAGTATTTATAGACTGAGTTCCTCAAAGGGGGTGGGAATGGATCAGGAACAATGGCAGTATGTAGGAATCAGACTGCATGCTCCTTCTGATTAATAAGCTTTTAATAGGGCTATTTTGCGCAGGAAGGATCTTGCTTTGCAACATATAAACATCATCTGCTTACCGTTTGGCCATGAAGTAGCTGACATGCTGTATTTGAGGCCATCTACGTGTGTTTTTTAAAATGTCATCTGTATTAGTATTACATTCAAGGGACAGTACCAAGAAGCAGGTTCTTTCAAGACCTTCTACCAGTATGCAGCATATAAGTCTGTGACAAGTGACATTACAGAAGGTCATGTCACTTTTAACTGCTTGCATTAGATCTTTCTGATTTCCCCAGTGCCCTTCCTTTGTTTGATTAATACTACTTGATTTCAAGCAAGGTATCGGAAGGCATAATTTAGAGTGAGTATTCTAGGGGCAATCTAAGATTTTTGCCATAGAACTTTTAATAAAATAACTCTAATGTTTCATTTTATTTTCATATGCTTTTTCCTGTCCTCCCTGTCTCTGCTCTCCCTCCTTCCCTGTCTGCTCCCTCCTCCCATCATACCTCCCCCAGGTACAATGCTTGACACAGAGATCCGAATAACTACTGTGTTCCCTCAAACCAAAGCAGCACATGTGCACTTTATTTGAATAGCAATGAGGCAGAATCAAAGGAGAAAAAATTCCATTGTGGGTTTTTTTTCTACAGTATTCTTACTACAATGTTAAACTGAAATCTGTTGCTCAGATCCACTGTATCTCTCTTGAACAGCCTTGCTTTGTTCTGCAGAAATAGATTGTACTTCAGTATATGGCTTTTGTAAGGCTTCAGCAAACCGATTCTTCATATACAATACGATTATTGAAGAATCTACTTTCCTTGTTTTAATTTGTGTCAAAGTTCTGAAAACACTTGTTTTGGTGGTTTAATAAGTTGTATTATTGTGTCCGTACTGTCTGAATGTTCATAGTTTGTTGGGTTTTTTTTCTTTTAACTCTTCCTTTTGAATTTCAAGACAAGTGAACACATGGGCTATGTTTCTTATACTTTAAAGAATCATTTATGCATCTTGGGTATAGGAATGCTTTTACTACATTTTTGTTTTGCTACAATAATTGAATTCTGTTTTCCTTTCCAGACAATTCAGTACTCTGAAGCTCAATGTAATTGGTGATATGACTAACCTAGAACAAGAGCATAGACTGGTAGTGGCTTTTGAATTAAAAAATGGAATGGAGGAGCTGGAAATCTGGGCCCAGTCCTGGGCTTCAAGCAATTTCAAAGGACTTTTTATGTCTTTTGAACAAGTTAACATTTTTCTAGTCTATAGAAGCTTGTAAAGTAGTTTCAGATCATTAGATGGGTAAGAAAAAAAAAAAAAGTGAGTTTGAAGTATTGTTACCTAGATAATTTAGAATGGGTATTGTCATGCAAGTGATTTCAGTGAGGTGCCATCATTTGCAACAATTTTAGAGGTTTCCAATTCAACTAATTGTCTCCATGCTAACTTTAGCGCTAATGTGAGATAGGCATTCTGCTGTTCAATCCTGTCAAGACAAGGAATTTCTGGATGTACATAAAAGAGATCTTTAAGTGTCTGGGGAATATTAATGTTGAAAAGTAAGAGACCTACTGAGTTTAGTCAGCTCCAGGTGTAGGCAGTATCTGAGTCAACAGATTCAGGTTTATACCTTGGGCTTTAGTCACCTAATGATGTAATTACAGACTTTTTTTGTGTGGCAAAACCGATTTAAGAGGGTTTCCATCTTGCTGCAGCCCTTAACAACTTGTTTTCATCCTCTCGTCTCAGTTCACCATTTTCTTGGTAGAGCTGATTGCTAATGTTTCTGGAGCTGCTCGGTAAACTGGGTCACTGCAACCATCCCCATTAAAAAGTTGTAGGGTGGGTTTTTTTGAAGACCTCAATCAGTCCAGTGATGTAGTTTACAGCTCAGCTCCCCAAACACTTGGAACAGCCCAGGGAAGATGACGGTGAGCTACCAGGAGAGGAGAGGAGCAAGGAGGTGATGCAGGTGCACGGGAAACTGAAAATGCCTTTGCTTCCACAGAGAGGTCCGTGAAGACAGGACCTCTCAGACCCCTCCAAATGGGATGCGTACAATGGCACACTGAGCCAAGCAGGAGCTGACAAGCATTTCAGCAACATGCCCTCAACATTTCCCTCTCTCAGTGCTGAGATGTGTGACCATCCCAAAGTCTCAGGGCACTGTCTCTGATCCCCTTTCTTTAAGAAATGGAGCAGAGCTGGCCTAAAAGGGAAACAGAGGAGAAACTGGTGAGGGAGGCTTCTTCTTCATGGACGGTGGCTTGAGCACAGACTTGATTCCTTCTTCAGCCTGAGGGACTCACAAATAGGTCTGCCTGCCTGGCAGCTGGTCAGAGGCTGCAGAAGATTCGGTCAGTCAGGCTCCTCCTGCTAAAATTGTTCTTCTGGGCAGGAAAGAATTCAAGAGTAATTGTTCCTTGATTGCTCGGGTCATGCTTCTTCCTTGTGCTTTTGGACATGCTCACTCTTCACTGTTTCTTTGTGTTTCTAGTTTTTCTTTTGATGCTAAGCTCCAGGACAGAGTAGCCCGTAGACAGAGTTGGAGGGTCCTTCCCCTCCCAAGTCCCAGGCTTGTTGCTAGAGGTGTTTTGGGACTGGGTTCAAACAAGGATGACCAGCTGAAACTGCAAATATTTTGAACTGTGCAGTTCACTTGCATGTATGCAGAGGGCTCTAATAGACATGCATGTTAAATCAGTCTGTGTGTTCTTTACATTTTGCATTGCGCCCATGTAACATGATTAACTGGGATCTTCTTGATGGTTGAGCAAACTCAGAGAAAGGCATCGGGTACGCACTTAGTTTTTGAGTTCTTCTCCTTCCTGAATTTGGCTCTTGTGTAGTGTTAAAGTCCCTTTAGCTCTTGGGCATGGATTTTGACTTGATGAGAATATCCTTGCAGCTGTGTTTGTGGGGCTGATTATGAAGTTATAATTTTAATGTGTTGTCTTAAATAACAAGTACACTAAAACCGTTTGTAGCTTCACCTATCTAACAAAGTAAACTATGGTTTTAGTTGGTGGCAAGTCTCTGAAATAGGCCAAAGTATTAATGTTTCATATCAATGAGTTTTTCCTCCTCTTGTCCTTTTTATGCATATTTTATAATACGTAGTATACACTTTTTCAATCTGTAATACAATCTTTGCTGACCTTCATTATGGCTGTTCTTATATCCTAATAAGTACTTACATATAAATAATGATATAAAGAGCCACATTATTTTCTGGTTATAAGGAGGTACAACTTTACTTCAATTCCACCAGTGGAGAATTTTCCCCAAGCTGAAGACTTGATCACAGTGTTATGAGAGAGTTTTAAGTCTGAATTTGCCAATGACCATCTTCAGAAAGTCATTTAATCTCTCTGTAAACTAGATTTAACCATTAGAGTGGTTAATTGCATGCTCATGGTGTGATTAATAGTTAATAATATTTGTAGAATGAATTGAATCTATGTATGTATTTTATGGTGCTAGACTGAAAAGACTGTTTAAATGGAAAAATACATAGATGCAGACACGTGGCAACTACGGCTAGCGATGAATGTGCATAAAGTTAGATGTGCAGATTGTATAAAATCACTATTAAGAAACACAGTGCTAATGCTGATAGAGCATACGTTATATATCAAGGTTGTAGATCGTAAGGAGGTAAACTAGTACGAATTTATTCCCAGCTTTGTATTCTTCAAAAATCTCTTGGTGAATGCTGTAAAATCTATTAAAAATATTGCACGTTTCTGCAAGCAACAGTAGATTTAAAGCAAGCATTTGTGTGTGCTGCATAGGTACCAGTGGAGCTGACAAAGGATTCCTTTAGTTAAAACAATCATATATTGAATTTTGAACTGCCTTTTAAATACTTAAATTGTCAAGCAAGTATTTTGTACAGGAAGGGTTTTCAGTATATAATTCCCTAATGTAGGTCAATTAAAGCTATAACACTTTCCTAAATTTGAATCTCAAGATCAAGTGTTTTTTCCTAGTTGTACATTTTCCTTCTGTGCATTTATTTCAAATGTTAATAAAGTTTTCATCTACAAAAGGTTTAGAATTGACAGAACAAAACTCTTCCTTTTTAAATCATGACAACTACTACTGTTTCTGTCTGCAGGTAGTGGAGGACATGCTAGAGGACGAGGAAGAAGAGGATGACAGAGATGACAAGGTAATTATCTTTCCTAGCACTTGGGTATCTGGGGATGGGAGAATTTAGACATGACACTGTTTTTACAGACAGTTAAAAAAGGAGTTGAAGTGTTTTAGTCCAGAAAATTGGACAGAGCTGTTTATCATCCTAACAATGCTACAGTGTGTTGCAGGAAAGGATAGAGGACTATAAATCCTGCCTTTTTTTTTTTTTTTTTTTTTCCTTGGTCCAGAGCTGGGTCAAATATTTTTTCTGCCAGGAACAAAAATAATTCAGCCTGTCTGGAACTTGATAGCTCTTGTGAAGATAACTGCAGTGACAACTGTTTTTGAAGGACAAAAATTTGTCCTGTCTTGAGTATTACAAATAGGGCTGCACTTTAGGGGAAAAATAGTGTAGAAATAGCAACTCCATACTGGTTAAAGATGGGATATTGACATCTGTAATTTTCAAAGAATTACTTGGTAGAAGAATGGCTGATGTGTTTTGCACTCTGTATGACATTTAAATAATCACAATTCTCATAGACATCCACTTTATTTGAAGTTGGCATTGTGGCCCAGCAAGCTGGGAAACTGTTGCAGATCATTCAGCTATTTGAGCAAACGCAGTTCAGTTTGGAGGCTGCTGGTTGGGTTGAGGATTGCAACCACAGTAAATAACAGCTCATTTCCACATCTTATTGAGCCAAGCTATGGGACTGCTCGGATTGGTTGTCCCCCAGGGAGAGAGAAAAACCAGAGAGAAGAAATTAGAGTGACCTTGCACCACTGAAGCAATGGCTAGCGCTGGCAGGACAGCTTTCTGGTGAGAGGAGTGCAGTGAAGACAGCCCTGTTGTTGCTGGTATTTTCATACCAGGAAGGAGATATTTGTGAAAGAAAAGGGGAAAAATACATAATTTTACAAGAACTCTGAATTAAAATACAGATGGTTTTGACCTTCACAGATGTTCCCCCACTTCTGTTATAGTAAAGCAATGAATTTTTTTTTTCGAGAGGAGAAAAACAGTGTATCTTAATTTATGCCCTTGACCTTTGTTTCTAGTTGAGATGTACAGTTACATACCACTGTAAGAATTCATATGCTGGCAGCAGCATTTGAAATGTCAGAAAATTCACCGTGATTAGTTAATCCCCTGAATGATTATTTTTCTGGTAGCTAACACCTAAGATCTGAAAGATGATAAAAAAAAGAGTAGTTTCCGCATTCCATTGCCAGTTCCAACATTTTACAATTGACAGAAAGTTATTATGTGAATTCTTCTATACATCACTTAAATCGTTAGCTACATCATTTCAGAATCAGCAAACACTGTAGTAACAAAACCTTCTTTTACAAAACACGTATGTGATGGTTTTTAACACTAAATGATATGGGCATACACTTCTGGCAATAAAATATATGATTTATTGCAAAGGTCAGTCATGTAACTGTGGAGAGCTTGTATTTTAACTCAACATGCTGGCTTTGAATCATCATTTCTTTTCTGATAAACACTGATCTGCCATCCATTTGAGGCCATTTTCTCCTGTTTCTTCCTGCTTTATTATTAGAGCTGGTGCAAAAGTATCATCCCGGCAGCATGTGTATTCCTGGATATTTTAATCACTGTGATTAGTTCACAAAGAATAGTGCTTGACTGCTTGTAGTTTAAGCCAGCCTATGTAGTTACTGCTTAGTGGTTTTTGGAAATTGCTAAACAAACTCCTTTAAAAGGGAAGATGAAGGCGGGGGTCAGCCCCCCCCACCCCGCAATTCTCTGGCGATTAGCAGATGCCGGGCAAAACATACCCAATTAGAAATATCACTCTAGGCTTCAATGTTGTGATCTAATATTCAGCTTTCTCAGATTGACACCGGAGTTCAAACATTTTTCCAGATCTGGTTACCAAGGTTGAATAAAAGTGAGTACTGACATTACCGCGTGCATTCAGTGAGCCCTTTTATTGAATATTTAAGAGCTGTCTTTCTATACAGAAAGTGTTTAGGTTGATTTCTATAAATTCAAAGCTATCTTCATTATTGCAAACATTTTGAGTTCTCATGATTGAATATGCTGTTTGAGTGGAAAGAAAATTACGCTTTTTTAAAATAAGCATGTATGGACTGCCATGTATATTCAGTACTCTCTGCAGTGGGCATTATTTTGCACTGGGCTAAACTGTAAAATGTGTTGTGCACGGTTAGGACCGAGTTGTTTGCTGTTAGAAGCTGGTAGGGTGTTTCTTCCTTTCTGGCACACTAGACATACTCTACTGCTTTTCCTCTTACATCTTTTTTGTCAAAATGGAAGGGTGCAGTTTTGTATTATTTTAATTCATATGTGTTTTTTTCTTAAAGCTGTGTGCAAAATGAAGTTTTGTGAGAAAAAAATGCACATTTTGTAACAGCAGCTGGTAGTGGCCTCTGGCTTTTATTATTTCTCTGGTTTTTTTCATACGGCATAATAGAAAAGTCAGGTAAATGGGTCTTCTTATGCGATAAAAGTAAAAAGATTAATAAATGTGCCAAAGCCTCACTTTAATTGAAACTGAAGCATATGTTGCAAGTATGTAAAATATGTCCCAGATGTTTGAGCATGGCCAGTGTCTTTGCTTTCCCTGATTACCACAAGGCAGCTATTAGTCCTGTAACCTTTGGACTTAACGGTAAATGGGGTATTACATGGCACAGAACTGGAGCACCTGTTTTCCATTCAGTAAAGACCCCTGGCAAGCTTTACCTAAGCCTATCCATATGTTTTCACTTAGCAGATTGTTGGGCGATTATGAAAAGTGTCTTTCTTTAGAGCCAGCTTAGATATTAGTCACTTGCTCACAGTGAAAGGGCAACTCTTTGGCTACTTGATGAGGTCCATGTGGGCATGCACTGATGTAGGTTATGGGACGCGTGATGGAGCGACGTTGCTCGACATCCCTAGGTTGCAGAGTTAGGGAAGTAATAAACTGAGGATGATGAATGCTCAAATGTATGTAATTAGCTAAAGTAATGCATTTTATTAATAGTGGTGTGTAATACTGAGAGGAGTTTGACAAGGTAGATTTGCACTTACGTATTACTTAGTCTCATTCTAATGTTCTGGATTTTAGTAACTATTTTTTCACCCTCTGCTGCAATTAAGGTAGACAGGACTGTCAATTTAAGGTCATAGAATGATTCTTTTTTCATGGAGAATATTAACTTTCATCTTCAGTTGCAATATGACTAATAAACTAAAATGGCAAGTATACTTCTTGTTATATCAGTTACAAAGTGGTGCTTAGCAGTGAATACTTTTTTTCTAATTTTGTTTCTTTGTCATATTATGTATTTAGGAACTGAAAAAGACCTATTTTGTTTGGCTCAGGCATTTGTCCTTAGTTTAATACTAGTTTTTCCATGAAATAGCACTGGATTCTGCATTCCATATGTTCTGTACCACTTGCTAAACCTATGCCAGCCACAGATTTACAGTTTAATCTGATTTCTCTCTCTCCTCAATGTTGGTTTTTTTTTTGGCTCCCTTCCAAACACTGGCTTACACAGTATCATAGCAAATAAGGGTCAGTTAAATTACATGAAGTCAAGTTATCAACAAACTATCAAAAGGATTTTTACACAGTTATGCTATAATAATGTAGCAGTCAATATGCATAATTATGTATATAAGATTTTAGTTTGTCATTAAGAAGTTCAGGTATGCTTTTCACATAGCTTTATTCTTTGAAGAAGCTCCAGGTAAGATTTCAGATAATCACAAAGAATTTCAGCTCAGCATTTTATGGGAAGCCCTCAGCATGCCACCGAATCAGGCCAGTGAGCAATGCTACTATTGCACATTTAAGTGGAGGAAGATGCACGGTATGAGCACTATTTTATTTTACCTTTTTATTAACAGTAACAGTATTTTATTAATACAAAATATTCAAATAATTTGCACCTTCGGCTACTCTCTCTCTAGGCTTTCATTCTTTGAAATATTCTTTGCAGTTCTCAGTCAATGTTATTATGTTTCAAGATAACTAGAAGCTTTTATAGTGAAAGATAGTTGAGTCAAATTAAAATATGTTTTAAAGCTTTTAATCTTCCCTGCTGAGAGGTACCAACTTTGTTTTCAAGCCAAGACACGTTCGTAACCTGTCTCAGAAGCATGCCCTGCATTTTTACCAAGAGCAGATCATGAGGAGGAGGAAAGATAACTCCGATGTAGCCTACATTTTTATATTCTGTAAAAGAGAAGATTGTAATCTAATGTAGTGGCAGTTATTTCCTATAAAATAAATGGTGGAAAAACAATAAAGAAATAGAGAGTGAGTGGAGTGAAGAGAAAATTCCAGAACTAATAAATCCATAGGTTCACCTATAGCTTGATTCCAGCATTAAATTCCACATGAACATAGCACCTAAATACCAACTGTCAATAAAAAACTAACAGCAGCCTCCAGTGAAAACTGAAGCTTCATAGGAAACTGCTGTCCCCTAAAAGCTTAGCTAGACTATGTGTGCTTACCAAACAAGCCTACAACAGGGCAGTCTAGAGCATACAGCTGCAGAAGTCAAACTTCTCAGTGCAGTTGGCTTTCAGCTCAGTTTTATAGAGATGGTGATAAGAGCCATGTGATTTTCATCAAAATTGTACATAATAGGAGGAATGGTGGTGTAGACTGCTTCAACCCATACACTGGAGAATCAGCTGATGCTGTTTCTGATCACTGGATCACCCCAAAGTCACAGCCATGGAGTTTCTTTTGCTTGGATGTACCTTGGATCACGGGGAGCCTTTGCACAGGAGCTTCCACAAAGAGCAGTTTCCATCCTGCCCTGTACTGGGGCATCGGATGGGCTTTGTGATCAAAGTGTGCACCTCTGAAAACAGGTAACTTGGATGGACTTCTGAGAGGTTTACTTTTAGCGAGATCAGCCTTCTTCATCCCAGTGTAGTCCTGAAATACTATCAAAATTAGCGCAGTAAAATAAGTATTAGTGAGATCAGAATCTGGGATTTGTATCTGGAGTTTGGCACTCAAGGAGCTGTGTGTGTGTGATAGTCCCTGGTGGACCATGGGTCTATAAACCGTTGAATGAATTACAGTCATCTATGTATGTGGTTTTTTTCAACTGTGACTAATATAGTGTGGGTAATGTTCCTCATTTATTAAGTAATCCAAGTATAATTCAATAGATTATTAAATCAAATGAAGAATATGTCTTAGTTATGCTGGGCGTTTCAGAATGTGACATAATTTTGCCCTACATTTTTCCTCTACCCTTAATATTATTTCTTAATATAACTAAGCAGATTGAAATTCTTTGAGACCAAGCAAAGGTTTGTTTTCACCCAGCTCCTCAAAAAGTAACTTTATAAAATGGGGTGTAATAAAAACATCTGTATGATCTTCTCTGTGAATCAGGGGAGAGAAGTGATGAGTGTTGAAGGTGACGACCAAACGCTTTTACTGCTGGGCTCTCTTTGAAACCTTACTATGTGTGCAGGTCGGTTTACTCCTTAGCTCCAGAGGAATCAGTCTGTTACGTGCCTTCAAAAGTGGTAAGAATGGACCATTCCTCATTCTCTAACAGAATTTTTTAACATAGTTTCACACATGAGATCTGGGTTCTGTTTAAGCAGCTGCCATGAACCACTTTTGACTCTAAACTAGCCTTGTAGTCACTGATACATGAGTATTTGCCAGCTGCCTGAATATTTCTTCAGGTTTATTCATGACTCCCCATTTTAGCCTTCCAAAGGACAGCCCCAAACACCTGTTTTAGAGAGATGCCTTTTGAACTTGTTCTACAGCAAAGCGTAGAGCCTGTAATACAGAATGAGTCTGCATCTAAGTCCCACATAAAGCAGAGATGGTAATGAGCAAGACACAACTTCGGAAGCCTGGTAGAAGAAATGTGATGGTTGAGATGTGCTAGCATGAGGATGAGTGCTGCATGGACCCGGTCCCTGCTGGCAGATGTGTGGCTGAAACAGTGTACGTGGATGAGAATGAAGGACCAGCAGAGATCATACTGTGGGAGAAGACCATGCCCAGCAATGTGGCTCTCTGCAAAATGGATGGCATGTCGTGGTCTGGGTTTTCAGCTGAAGTTTGATGCTGAGGTTGGCAGGACAGCACAGCTGAAAATCTACCTTTTAACCTAGGTGTGTGCCTTTGACTTCACTGTAATGCTTGTGAGAAAAATTGCAATCTCAACTACAAAAATTTGCCATGACAGTTAATCAGGCATTGCTGCTCTATGGAGGAAGATACAGGAATATGGGGAAACAAATTGCAAGTTTTTGCAAACAATATGCATATATTTTGTGTGCAGTTTGAAATATACGTGTCAGTGGAAGATTTTATATTGTTTACTTAATGTGGATGTGTGGATCAGTGATGAAGTTGCTGGACAGATCATCCAGGCAAAATATAATCTGGACAAAATGAAAGAGGCACCCCTGCCCCAAAAAATTCAAGTGCACATCTCCTCCTTAGAGGAGTATGGTGTGGAATTGCAAAGTTGGTGTTATGCAGCAGCATCCACACAGCGTGGCAGAGAGCAGAGTCTGCTGCTACTCAGGTTTCATCTCCTGCCAGATAAAGAGGTAAATTTGGCATGAATAAAGCTTATATGCAAATAGTGCATATAACTAGCCTCATTCTACTTCATTTTTGTTTCGTAGATCTGAATTTTATGCATTTACTGCTAACTACTAGAAAAACTCCAAAGGTGTGGCAGTGTACCAGGACAGTTCTTCTCTAAATTAATTACTGTGGTCATCTGCTTCAGAAAGCTTTAAATGCACTTCCATTCAGAAGAGGCAACTGGTTCCACCCATCCCAGCAGAAGTTCATGGAGATACAGCTCCGAACTAGCAGATATCTGTAAATGCCTAGAGACTTTCCAACAGCAGTTTTGTTACCAGACATATTCACCTCCACTGCCCTGCAGTATACATGCCTTTTGGCAGGGGGGATGGGGACAGACATTCAAATACTGATAGATCAGGTGATGTCATCTCTGCCAAAAAAAGATTTGCCCAGTCCTCCATCCTGCACTACTTCTTCCCACTTTCTGTTGGAATAGAGGTTGAAGCAGCCCTTTGGTTTTGTAGCTTCTTGGTTTTGGTGTCTATTGGCATTAGGTGTGCACCACATATGAAATGTGATTACTTTCCAGTATTCACAGTCCAGCCTTAGAAACGATTCTTTAATCATGGGAACTTTCCATTAAAACAGATAGATTTTAAAACCTAAGTGTGGGGAAGAATATATTGGTTTTCAGTGTGGGAAAAAGTATATATTTTTGTGGATATCTATCCTGCTAGCAGAGACTTGAAAATAACCAAAGAGACAGGTAACTGCTACATGAAGGATGCGGCTTTGCTAATTCCTGTGAAATTCTCTCTCTGCTTGGACAGGTTACGCAGCTTGGTGGGAGGTCTGGCCAGGGGAAGAGGGTGCAGTCTGCCAACCTTCAGCAGAAATTTGCTGAAGCCAAGTAGCTGATCTGTGAATTCCCACCCGTATCCTTGCAGAGCATCCTTGCAGTGGGGCAGGGACCTGCCACGGCTGCTCCTGCCTGGTGTGGACTCATGAGATGTCAAGCACTGGAGGGCAATGTGAATTTACTGACTTTTCTGTTGAGTTGCACGCCAAGGGTACAGACGCCTGCCCGTAAGCCTCATAGGAGCAGCTCTGAGTCAAGGAACCTGCGTGAGTAAGAGCTGGAGCAGGCAGAAAAAGAAGGAAAAAAAAAAAAAACAACAAAAAAAAACAATGAAGAAAAAAAATGCATAGAGACAACTTAGGGAGCAGGGTTGGCCAAGCATTGGGCAGGCAGGGATGTGGGGAAGGATGCCAAGGTGCCAGGAGAAGGCGAGGAGGCAGGGAGAGTCCGCAAAGCTCCGGGTGGAGGTGTGCTGGGAGAACAGGTGTGGATTGAGCATCCATGGAGGACTGTACTGAACTTACCTTAAATCTCACATACATTAATTTTGGAGCAGTTGCCTTTACCATCTCAGTAGTGCTTTGAGTGTAGTCTTCGGTGTACAATTTAGATAGATCTGAAAATTAGAATTTGTGGCATATGGAAAAGCAATAAATGGTTGGTCTAGCACTCTGGCTTAGTATTAACTGTGACTTAAGGACTGGGGTGGTATCTGTGTTATCTGCGTGATCAGCAAATGCATGTTTGACTGGTTTGGGAGCAGACAAGGTAATACGATAGGTTAACATACAGCTGTAGCAGTCTGATAATGCAGTGTTTTTATTGATTGTCTAACTGAGTAACTACACCGGGTATTAGGTTTGCTTGTCACAGTGCTTAGTGCCTGGGGTAGTTGAGCAAGTTACTTTTCCACTGAGTTGACCCCAAAGTCCCAGAGTCTTTCAATCAAACTCCTCAGATTTCATACACTGGCAATTCCTTTCCTTTTCTAATGGGCTATATTAAAGAAAATGTGTCACCTTTTGCACCATGTAATACTAAATCAGATCAGAATTCATGCACAATTATGTCAGTGGAAATCTAATATTACAGACCTGCTTATCTCAAGATAGCACATGGAAAAATAAACTTGCACAACTGACAGATTTACTTGATTCTACAGATAAGTTATTTGTAAGTAATTGAGCTGAGGAATGTATATGGATTATTTTCATACGTCTCAAAAAAACATGTAAGAGAAATGGCTAATAAATATTTAAGTATTGTTTCTTTCTTCTCTCTCTTTCTCCTATTTCCTTTCCCTTTTTATTTTTTCTTGGCTTGCTCAAGTGCTAAAGTAACAAAGTCCAGGATGAGAAAAACAGGTTTTATGTTAGCAAACTGTTTTTGTTCTGAAGGCTAACGAGTTTAGAAAAACAAAATGGACACCACTCATTTATGTAATGTCACAGATATCTAATGGCATCTAGGTAACACAGAGCTCTGGGAGAAAAGCATTCTATCAAAAAAGTATTGCTTTCTGTTTTTCTTTAACAGTGTGAAAAAGTCAGAACACCGTTGCTAATTGGAAGCTTTCTTGCAATCAGAAATAGTAATTTAAGATCAATTGCTCAGCAGATGTGCCTTTTAGTATTTTACACAAAAGAATGGTGCAGCTCCTCCTACCTTCAGCATATACAGCAGTGCATTGTTATCCCTTTAATGTATGGCATTAGCTATAATTTAAAATTAAGTATGAAAAAGTTGTTTGTTGGCCTTTAATTACTGGTTGATTAAAATTTTAAATACCAATAGGGAAAGAGTAGATAGAAATCCTTTGGAATACCTTTCTCTGCTGGTGAGTAGGAGGCTACTTTGTAGCTGGATTTTTTTTCTTTTTTGAGGGAGTTTGAAATTTGTGCCTATGTTTGTGTGCACCAAACCA
This sequence comes from Astur gentilis, assembly GCF_929443795.1. NCBI lineage: Eukaryota > Metazoa > Chordata > Aves > Accipitriformes > Accipitridae > Astur > Astur gentilis. The sequence goes on from NC_064919.1 coordinate 2,524,779, forward strand.
TCTTCTTGTCTATTCTTTGAAGTCCCAGGGCTACTTTCCTTCCCATTCTCAAAAAACAAATACTGCCTGAATATTTTAGATCAATACATATCATATAGTGAAGATCAGGAAACAGTTTACTCAGCTATTTTTCTGAAGTATAATACACACCCCTGCATTTTGATAGAGGAATGGTTTGCATAGTAATAGTTGTGGTTTCTGGACAGTCTACTAAAAATTAAGATTTTATAGTCTGTTCAGGGAATGCTTGAAGCTGCATTATCAGAAATTACATTATATAATGTTATAGGCCAAGAGACAGTTTGTTACTAAATAATTTTTTCAAACAGCTCTGACGTTGTGTAATCCTTCACCCATCTTCCTCAGGATATATTGATTCAGAAGATAATGTGTTCTACCACTGTGATATTTAAAAAAAAAAAAAAGTTTTATGCTGAATTTTGAAGTCTTAATGCATAAGTACGGAAATGTCATTTCCTGAAAGTGCTGAAGATTTTTTTTTCCCCAGTGAAATGTTGTCTGTTTATTTGGTAATGCACTAAAAGTATTCAGATGACAGCTGCATATAGTCCTTTTGTTGGTTTGCTTTTGCAAATCAATGCCTGCAGACTAAGGAGAGGAACTGCAAGGATTTACTGAAAGTTGTTTTCAAACAAGGCTAAAGGTGCTTTTCAAAATACTCTAATCAAGGATGTAATTAACATTGTGCACGAGTACAACCCACCCAGCAAAGGCCACCTGAAGGTGTGAAATGATGGTCTTTGGAGAAACCCTGTCTTGGGAGACTGGAATTCATCCCTGTGCACAGAGACCATTGGAGACTCCTCGTTCTTCAGACTGGCTGCCTTTGAAAGGAAAACACGGTGGTTTGGACAACGGGGCTCTGTTTTCCTCCGATGCTAGCCAGACTTAAGGGACTTGCTCGTTCATGGGCCATAGTCCCAAAAAGCCACAAAGAAAAGCCAGCAGATCCAAGAGCAGCGCTTCACACTGTTGAAGCTCTCCCCTAAAAATTTTGGTGAGAAACCCCCTATAAAACATGTTTTATACCTCCAGATTACTGTTTTGATAAGGAGCTCAGGTGTCACCACAGATAGATATATCTGTTGAATTTGAAGAAATACCATTTGCTTTTCAAAGCTGGTCAGCATTAACATGCAAGGAAAAATAGAACATTATACAAGATTTGATGAAGTACATAGAACAGACCCAGGTTTTGTTGGGGTTTTTTTTCCAGATGACCAAATCAAGAGTAGCTGTAAAGGGTAGAAAGTAATTATTGAACCCTAGAGATTTTTTTTAATCAAATACATTAGGGTTTTAAGTTATTTTTCCTGCCAATACACTGTTTATTTTTTATTGTCAGAACAGTGGAGGAAGCTTCCTTTGCTGATGCTTTTTGTTTCTTTTCTGTGGCTTGGGAATCAAATAATTGATTTCCCACCAATCCCCAAATCCTTGAATTGTTGCTGTGCAGTTCATGTTTTGATGGCAACTGCTGAGGTCCTTTACTAGGACACTGGAATATCTATTTTCTTCAAAGTTTGTTGGAGGAAAGAAACAGTTTTAATATTGTACTTCCAGGTCATTCACAAGTATTACTGGAAGTACCTCAAGCGCATGGTAATGTTGTACAGGCTTTTCTTCTTTATTCTCATTTTAATACTGAGACTTTTTAATGTGCGGTTTCAGATTGTTAAGATTCAGCAGTCTATCCATGTGTTCTGAACTAGAGTGGGGAAAGAAAGGTCTTTTCTCCTTCCTTTAAACATTTCTTCTCCGACCTATTTCCTCTGCATTGGCTAAGTACAGTACCAAAGCCCTGGGGGAGTGAGTCTATGAATGGTGTCATTTGTCACAAGTATTAATAGTTCTAGGAAATTACTGTTTGATAAGGAGCAGCATAGTGGAGTAACTCCTTGAGCAAATATGGGGAGAGTGAGTCAGGGGAAAAGGTTTGGGGAAGGCAGAGAGGAGAAGAGAAAGAAAATGGCTGTATGCTTGTATTTCACTGGGATAGGTGGGGACAATGGATGAGTTCTCAAGGACATTATCTGCAGAGCTCTCTATTTGTAGAGTATTTCCTCTGCATAGATAAAATTTGTGTGAATTATGTCTCTAAGACGATAAGCACACAGCAACTTGGAATTTGTGGCCAAGTTAATACAATTCAGTACACACGGGTTTTGGTTTTTTGCCCCACAAAATACATTGAAGTTCAGAAACCCTGGGTGATCTGTGTTCACAAATCCATTGGGTGGAAAGGACAGCCAGAAGCATCTAGTCTCTGTAGTTTTACACCAGATTGATTGAAGATCCAAGGTTAAAACAAAATTGTATTGAAAATAGGTAAAAAGAATTTGACCAAACTGCACTACAATGTCAATTAAGACTTCTTAGGGAAAGAGGTAAGATTAGCAAAAAGGGGACAAGTTCATCAGCTGAAAGTCATAAGAGGAATAGGAAGGGATTTCTGCTTTAGCAATGAAAAAGAAAATGCCAAGGAAACAATGTATCCCTACTGCATGAGGAGGGAAATAAAACTAATTGTTTTAAAACTACGTGATTTTGGACATCCTTTAAAAATGTTTTCAGCAACAGAAAACAGGCACAAATACCAGTTGTAAAGAAAATATGCTACATTTCTAAGGACTATTTTGAGGAAATAAGTGGAAGTTATGCCTAGACTATTAGGGAAATTAATAATCTTCCTGCTCTACTGACATTTATTATTCAAAAGTGATGGCAAAATACAAAAATGCTAAAAGGTAGAAGTGTGTTACACTTCTATTTTTAAAACTGGATCAATCCTGAAAATTACTATTGTTTTAATCTGTATTTCTCTGTCAGTGATAGAACAGGCTTGAAGCCAGAAGTGGCCAAACATGGGTTTATTCCCATAATCAGACAGAAAAACTCAGAGGAGTCATAATGAACCCTGGGAACCATTGGCGTCAGTGAACACCACATATTCTGTGTGTGCTGCCCATCGTAAAATGCACTTTTGTATCTAAAAGCCTTAAACTATTTGCAGATCAGGAGATTTACTGCACATATTTACAATCCCAGTCACCGCTATTAGAATTATGATATAAATCGATGCTTTTATTTCAAAGCCTGTGATGATTACTTTTGATCAAAATGGTCCCTGAAATCAATATCAGGACTTGGACACCCAAGATGGTTTCTGTGCCTCCTGTCAGGAAGTTGAAGAGTATTGGAGGAATTAGTTTTTACAACCTGAACATGAAAAACACTCAGAAAATACAATTTCACCTTTTTAAAAGACACGAAAAAATAAAATGAAAGAGTCTGCAGTCAATGGGATCCTACCCCATGTTCTTATTTCAATATTCCTCTTTTTTTATTACTTTGAATAAGGTCGTTTACAAGGACAAGGACTGTAATGGCTTCCAGGGAGTCAAAAAGGATGTATTTCCTCAAGGATGAAACTAAACAGCAAAAATATTGTTACAATTATGCTCTAGTAATATCCTGCTTTGCTTTCTCCATCATTTATCTAGAGAAGGGTTAGTCAAGAATGAGGAGCACTCCAACACTGCTCCACTACCTCGACACACGTAGTGTTGTTCTTTCCCTTTGGAGATACCGTTACCATCCAGATACTATACATTTCTTCTGGGCACTATCAATATCTTTATTCAGACTTGTATGCTAACAAAGCGTGTAAGGACAGAAGGCAGAAACATAGCCAGAGCCCTGGCAGGAGTTTATAAAGTATGATATATTAGACAGATTACCTGCTTTGAAAAGTTTTCATGCTTAGGAAATCTTTATTTTCTTCCTTCTCCCTCCTCTTTTCCATGTATAATTCTTCCTACTCTTACACCACAGGAGAAAATTGGAACTGTGGTTAGATATGCTAAATTACCTCCACCATAAACTACATATAATTTACAGCATTTAGTTATTGCTATTGGTTTACAGGTTTAGATGTCTATTTAAACTACTTTAATGTTGGTTGAGTTTTTTAAAATGTTCATTGAAGTAAGGTTTGTAGTAACAGTAAGGAAAATTGAATGTGTTGTGGATGAGATTAGAACATATTGTTTCTCAATAATATTTCAGGTGAATAATTTGGGTTGTTCTTTTAATAATATACATCCTTTATAATTAA